>NC_140591.1:875687304-876398137 GCF_964204655.1 Triturus cristatus | reverse complement strand
CGGATTCCGGGAGGGCTTTGGCACAATAGAACAGGCCCTGAATCCATCAATGATGGTGAGCAAATACGTACACTCAAAACGGGGCAAGCTATACATGGTCTATGTAGACCTTTCCGCTGCCTTTGATTGCGTTTCCCATGTTAAGCTCTTGTCAGTTTTGTCACAATTAGGAGTTGACGCCCCCCTCGTAGATTTTTTGAGGGAGCTATATTCCAAGGCATCCGCGAGGGTACGATTCGGTGTAAAAGGCGAATTGTCTGCGTCGTTTGGAGTAGAGCGTGGGATTCGCCAAGGTTGTGTCCTGGCCCCCTCTCTCTTCTCACTGTATACAAATGGTCTGGAGGTGGAGATGTTGAGGGGGGGCCAGGATCTTCCGCAGGTAAAAAAAGTCCAATCCCTGCTCTGCTCTACGCGGACAATGCCGTGATATTGGCTCATACCCCACGCGAACTACAGAAGGCTTTGGATAGGTATGCAGACTTTATGTGGAGCCTTGATTTACATATAAACATAAAAAAGACATATGTAATGGCAGCAGGTACAGGGAAAAAACGGGTCAAAGATATATTTCTCAGTAAACAAAAACTTGAAGTTACGGCCCATTATCCCTATTTAGGCATCATGATAGACGACAAGTTGAATTGGAAAGCCGCAGTTGAGGCACGAAAACATTCTTTCATGAGAGCCATTGCTGCACTTATAAGTTTCTCCCAAAGGCTGGGTAAAAGGTCCCCGGTAGAACTGTTAAAAATCTATAGTGCTAAATGCCAGGCAATAGCCCTGTACGGGGCGGGAGCATGGGGGCACGCTGACACAAGTGCCCTGCAGGTGGTAGAAAATACATTTTTAAGGTTCCTTTTAGCGGCACCGAAACGCATCTCCACATTAGCATGTCACATGGAATTGGGGATCCCGTATTTAGGGGACTTGGTAAAAATTCAACCAATTCTTCTTTGGCGACGAATATGGATCTCTGAAAAGAACCTATTAACTAAACAAATCTTGACAGACTGTATGTTACTAGATTACTCAGTGAAAATTAGTTGGCTCCTCTATGCGCAAAACTTTCTAACCGACTTAGGGTTAGGGTATTACTATACATTACCTGAGACAATCTGTGAGATCTCAAGGAAGGATCTGAAAGCAAGGGCATTGAGCCATTTAGAAATTTTAAGGCTCACGAATGAAGCAATGAAAGCTTCTGCCCAACACGTAATTGCGGTCCAGACCACCCTGCTAATTCAGCCTTACCTGACACTTGATCTCAAAGTTTTTGAGAGACTTCTTTTGACGAGATTCAGGTTGAATCTTTTCCACCGATTAGTCGCTTTTCCTGTAAGAAACAGTTGGGACCCAATCCTTTCGCCATGCCCCTGCGATGAAATATCAGAACAGACGACTATACACACTGTCCTGTTCTGTAAGTTCTATCATGGTTATCGCAAACTCTGGTTATCACCTCTGTTGAAATTCTGGGGCTTTAGGCGTTGTCGCCCGGCTATGTTACGACTCCAGTTTCTAGATTCTGAATGTATCTGCTATCATGTCGTCAATTTTTTAAAATGCATTTTTAAACATAGAAGAAATTTGTGAAAAGTCTTTTATTCGTGAATTGGATGACTTTCTTTTCTTCTATGTATAGACAGTGACGACAAATGCTAGTATGGAACTGCTCTTTTTTTTCTTTTAATTACAATAACTCTGTAATATTGTGAGAATATGTTTTTAACTGATATGTTGCTTTTATGGTTTTTCTATTTTGTAAAACCGAATACAGAAAGAAAGAAAGAATTGAGCTCTGTGAGGTTGTTGGTGCCATTTAAGACACTGGCCTCTGGTAAGACAGCTGAGACAGATGTGGTGCCCATGGATCTTTACAAATGTAGCATCCAACTTTGGGCCCCTTTATTAACCAATGTTTTCAATATAATTTTCAGAAACGAATACCCAGGTCCTGGTAGACTTCGATAAGTATGCCCATCTTCAAAAAGGGGAATAGAGAGCAACCATGTTGCTATAGACCAATGATTCTTATAGATTCATCTGTTAAAATACTCTGTAGAATCTTTTTTTAAAGGATTGATGAATGGTTGGAAGGGAATTGCATTATTAATCCCTGTCAATATGGGTTCAATGAGTCTAGGTACTTGGAGCATTGCTTGAATCTCCATCTGATTTTGGGTAAATATACACTAGCAATGCGTAGCCCCTTGTACTTGGCCTTCATGGACCTTTCTTTTGCCTTTTGACCGTGTAAATCGATTTAAGCTGTGTCATACCCTTTTTGAGCTGGGACTTGATGTTACCTTGGTCCATTTTCTAGCAGATTGGCATATGGATTGGAAACCAGTGCACGCTTTGGTCCTAATCGAAAGTACTCAGGTGCTTTAAAACCAGAGCACGGCATACCTCAGGGCTGGGTCTTGGCACCTTTATTGTTTCTCTTATATTTAAATAATTTGAATAAACATTTGGTGCAGTGTGGTTTTGATGTGCCTGTTATTAACCCCTTAGTGCCCCGCCCTTTCCCCCTCCTGTGCCGGGCATTGTTTTAGCGGGCGGGGTTCATGACGAGATAGTCTCGTCATGGGCACAGCGCAACCGCGCTCCATGACGAGACTATCTCGTCATGGGCATAGAAGAGGTTAAGTCCTCTTCTGTCCCAGCATTATTATCTGTAGACAATGCCATTTTATTGGCTCATTTTCAAAAGTGCCTAGTGCTGCTTGCGAGCACATTTTGGACTTTTATGTGTCAGCTCAATATGGAAATTAATTTCAGTAAGTTTCAAATGATGCCCCTATGTCATGTAGTCTTAAATTGCGGACCTTTTCTAATAATGGCAATAGATTACTGAAAGATTCGCAATTCCTCGGTCTAGGGATTGACTTAGAAATATTATGCTCCTTGAGTTCTATATATCAATCGGGTGCCCGAAGATTCGACAGTCTGTGGGTGCTTTATTTAATCTACCTTCTTTGACTGTAAGTAAGCCTTTTACTCTGCGGTTGGAAATTTATTTAAAAAACAATGCATGCCCATCGCAGTTTATGGTGATAGTTTTTGGGATATACTGATATGTGCCTTTTGCAGTTTGAAGAGTTTTGATTCTGTCGCCATCTTTTATCCCTTCCCCACTTGCCCTAGTTTTGCTTGCCGTGAGGAATTGGGCATTAATCATATTGAGGAATTAATTCAACTCACTTCACTGTTGCTCTGTCTTGCTATATGGCCCAATCCATATGCAAATTTTAACCAAACCATTATCAGTGACTGTCTTAGTTGTGCTAAGGATGATTTATATGAAACATTTTATTTACTTTGTTATGGTGTAGTAATCCTCACTCCTCCCACATAGTACCTGGAATGTTTGTTAAAAGTAGATAAAAAGAGAAAAGGAAAAAGGAAAGAAATCACCATAAATCCCAACACATAATAACAGCTAAAACTCAATCAATCTTGTCTTCAGTCTTCCTTATGTACTAGCAAGATGTGGTTGTACTCCTCATTCCATACGCTATCCAAATGGGAGGTAGTCCTTTAATGGAGTCTTGCTAATGCATAAGGAAGATTGAAGACACGATTGATTCTGGGGTTATTCGGGCGCACCCCTATATGTTTAAACTTAGTTGTGATGAGGGGCACACCATTCTGTGGATCTCTTCTCTTAAGGCAGCTTTTGACAATATGGGAAGGTCCCACCTATTCACTAAACCTTATGCCATCTGTAAAAATGATAAACCTAGGGAAGGGTGAAGCAGTTATTCATGGATAAGACACGTGCAAATCGGTAAAGTGAGGAATTGCTGAAAAACAGTTGGGCAATATGTCATGTTACAAATTACACTTCGTACTGAACCATACTTGTTTAAATTGTTAGGGCATTGGGAAAGGCCTCTACTTATCTGTTGTAGAACTTGGTTAATTTGTTCCTAAATTTGCTTTCCATTGGGACAATATGATAGCACAAATGCTTCTTTATTTCCTGATACCCAGTTAGTACAAACTCTTTTGCAGCCTTTGCTGAAGCGGTATAATATATAAAAAATACAGACCAGCCTCATCATTAATACAGATGGTTAAAGAGGATGATGTTTGGTTTGCTATTGGCTCCTTTTTAGGTCTCACCTAGCGTTGCAGCGCATGCGCTGCTCGCTTTGCGAGGCATGCAGTATACAGTATAGAGGGGGAAGCTCCGCCCACTTTCCGCCTATTTTTTTGATTGGCCGAAATCGTAAATGCTGCATTCTGATTGGTTTTCGTCAAGTTAGTCCTGCCTCCTGACAGCCAGTCATTTTTCTCCTGCCATGGCTATGGGCTTCTTTACTTTAAAAACTGTTTTATTCCCCTGCCTTCCCCCGTTCCCTCCTGCAGTCCGTGACTTCTCGTCCCACCACCACCCCCCCTCCCGTTCGTGCCTTCTTCAACACCCACACTTCCATTTCAAATGCAATAGGTTTTGTGTAAATACGAGTCCTATTGCATTTTAAATGCTTGTTTTGTCCTGGAAGTGGCTGGGTGAATTTGCACTCTATTTTGCCTGACCTTTCTAGAACACATGCGCAATACAGACGGCTATCTTACGCATGCGTCTAGCAGCCGCCATGGATTTCCTATCACTTTCGCACTGCAAGTCAGGGTAAGTGCGTATGAATAAGGAAGGACAGCCCTTGCCCTAGGAGGAGCAGTGCAGTGTGTGCTACCCGTTACCCGAGCTGCACCGGTGCACGCTCCCTCCACACCCATCGGTGATTGTTTTCTATTAGGGCGGCTGGAGCAGACTGCCGTGCACCGTACGTCTTTCATGGTTTGCTACAGGTGGCTGTTTCCCTGATGCTGTTGCTCAGTGCTTTCACCACCTTGTCACCAGGTGTTTCCCTGGGGGGCTTTGGCATCGGTGGCGGCTCTGTGGAGCACTTCATCCCGGCAGGTATAAAGGTGACCGGGTGCGGTGTGCAGAGTTTGTGTGAATTTCAGGTTGGCATCGTGGAAGTAGGAAGTCCTCACGCCTGGGAAGAACGGGCGGAGGCGCTGGAATATTGTCACCCGTTTATTGTCTTTAAAAGCTTACCCTGCTGGCGCTGTTTTATGTTGCAAAACCAGTGTTTCCAGCCCGCACTTAACTTCATATGTAACTGGTGGGGGGTTCTTGGAGCCTGTGAATTTCTGAACTACTTCGTTAGTAGACAAACCTGTGACACCGGGAAACTATTTAAAGCTGATATTTAAAATTCTGACTCGGTAGCAGAAGTGTCGATGTTAACAGACGTAGTCCGACTTGCCCATTTAAGTAAGATATCCAAGATCCACAGTGCACGAGGTGTGCCTTTTCTCCCTAATTGTTCCTGTCCTTAAAGGCCCCAGAGCAGCCTAGGTGTATGCAGCACTGAAACAATTTCCTCCTTAATACTTTGTCTCTCCCCGGTGGGCATCCTTTTCAGGGGGATAGGATAAGGCGTCAACAGTCGAAGCTGCCTACTTTGGTATTGAGGAACTGAGGTTCGAGACCTAGGCTCAACACCCTCTAATTCTGGATACATTTCGTAACTTCCCAGTGCCTAAATGCATATGTGTGTCCTTGTAACTAACTGGTGCTCATGTAAAGCGCTGCAGTACCTTTGGGTCGAGTTTGCACTATATATAACAAGCATTGGCAATGCCAATCGGTCTCGCCATTGGGATCTTATATGTATTTAGCTATGCAGCACATTAGCGGAGGGGGAGCGTGTACCTCAACAGCTGACTCAGCTTCTACACCCCCACCCGCCAGCTCCGCTCCGCCGACCTTGCCCTGGCCACAGTGCCCCGCAACCGAAGAGCAACCTCCGGCGGCAGATCGTTCTCCCACCTCGCCGCCAAGACCTGGAACACCCTCCCCATCCACCTACGGCAGACCCAAGACCTGCTGTCCTTCAGACGACTCCTCAAGACCTGGCTCTTCGAGCAGTAGCAGCATCCCCCACCCCCAGCGCCTTGAGACCCTCACGGGTAAGTAGCGCGCTTTACAAATGCTATGATTGATTGATTGACACTCGGCATTTTAGCGGATGTCTGCAGAGGGCTTCTACTGCCTAAAAAAACGCCTTCCTTATTCATACGCACTTACCCTGACTTCTACTGTGAAAGTGATTCAGCACCCACGCTAATGTGCTGCATAGCTCAATACATATAAGATTTTAATGGCGAGACCGATTGGCATTGCCAATGCTTGTTAAAATCAGTAATAAAATGTTATAAACTTATGATTTTATTTTATTTTAGTAACAGTTTGGTATTGTGCCAATAAGGCAACACAGATATTTCATATACATACAGATCAAAAATACGCAATAATACTTAAAATATAACTCCCTTTAATCTAATAACATGGCATTGATCTTATACAGAATATCATTGCCATTATATAAAATAAAACATAAAAATTACAGCATACAAATTTATTTATACAATAATACAATTATTTAAAAAGAGAAACCAAGAAATACCATTCTTTTTATACAAGATAAACCTCTGACAATAGAGCATGTAGGTATATTTGTATAAAGAGGCTATAATTGTGCAAAAAATACAATTTCTTTTAAACCAAGTGAACCATGGTCATGCAACTTATCAGTATATTTGTGCAATAAATGCTATTATAACAAAAGGGACCCAAAGGATCGCTATATATCCGACTTAAGTCTGATTCAAATACATGAGTGGCCCTCGAAGATCCTGTACTATCTTTCTAATGAAATATGCCTCTGCTCAATTGACCATTAATTAATTATAGACAGAAATCTCCCTACGCATTGCACAATGTTATATTATCACACTTTAAAATTTGTACCAGTAAATCACTTGTAGGGCGAACCTGATTCACTATAAAAACTGGCAACAACCATGTTCTTTCGCCATTATCAAAACATGTGCAAATTATAAGTGCGTGCAAAAAGGATAGTGATGCTTTTCACCAAATGGAGCACTTTCCTCTTTCCTCCCCTGCCTGTCTAGGCCACTTCCATATTATAAAGGCTGGGACCTGCCCCAAATTTAACCTTCAAGGCCAGGGCCGGACTGGGAACCAAAACCGGCCTTGGTAAAGTGCTTGGCCGGCCCCTCCCCGAGGTGTTGGGGGTGCGGCTGAGCTGTTTGCCAGGGCCGTTTTTGGCCGATTTTGTTACAGGGGCCTATTTTGCAGCTATGCTACAAAAACGTCCCTGTAACAAAATGGCCTCCAGGGGCCAAAACCGGCCACCACCCTGACGGCCCACCGAGGAAATGCCCGGTGCCCACATGGGCCAGTCCGGCCCTGTTCAAGGCCTATCTTCTGATACAACCACGTTTTATGTCCCACAGGTAAGGCTGTATATGCGCCCCATAATTTGACTCCTGTAGGTGAGACAGATTATCTCTATTTCACACATCCTCTATATCACTCCTCCTAGAGCACTGTGTGATATCCGGCCGGCCTTGGGTGGAATTCGGAACACGGTGTGCGATCAGATTTCACACATGACATTTGGCCCAGGCTTCATGGAGTAGGACTGTCACTTATGTGCTCTTCAATAATCTTACCTTCAACTACTGCCGCCTGGCTGTTGTGATATCTGTGAAGGGAACTTAACACTGGCGATAAGCGGAGTACGGACGAAGGAAGCCTGGAGACCTACAGGTGACGTGGATAAAGAATTCTTCAAATGGTGCCACCGAGCTTAAATCCGGACATCGATGTTGACGTGCGCCCAGAACTGTCTACGAAAGTGGTAATCCCAGCCCTGGCAGTGTTTCTGGTGAAGTATTGTAGAATTAAAATGCTTTTGTGATTTATTGCATATGATATGGGGCAACTGCATGAGCCGTGTTACAATCTGTGCGAGAGGTTAAGGCTTGAGACCGGAGCTGTCACGCCTGCGCACATCATTGGCCGACAACAAAGAGTAGAACGCTGCAGACAAAGACATCTGAGCAACCTGCTCTTTGTTCTAGGCGTTGCGGTAATCAACAGCTCGGTGATCCGCACACCCATTCATTGTGAGCCAGGCGTTGTGGTCATCAACATCTCAGTGATTCGCACACCACTTTACGTTGTTTGCTGGGGGAATTGTGCCTGCGCCTGCATATCGGCAATCGACCCTCCTACCAGTATTGAAGCTGCGCATGCACACTCACTTAAACTACACTCCTGAGGAGAGCTGACTGCATGTCGCATGAGGGCACCTGCAGCTGAGCTTGTTTCTTCATCTGGTGTGTCATGGTGACACACACACCCCTGTAATTCCTGAGGAGAGTTGTCTGCTTGTCGCAGTAGGGCGGCTGCAGCTAAGCTAGTTTATTTATTCAGTGTATTTATTATTCAATGACCTGCACACTTGGTGGTACAAATTCTGTTAGGCGTGTCAAGGTGATACGCACACCTTATTCTTGCTACCTGCCCTTACCAGACATTTCAACACCAGTGACATGCACACTAGAGGGTATACTTTTTTGCGGAATTAGGCGTGTCACAGTGATTTTGTATTGTGACACATTTCTCCACAGTGAAGATTTATTTACCATATTAGAAATTGAGAGTATTATATACGTCCGATTCGGGCAAAACACCTTGAAGTACATAAGACTATGGATGGAATATGTACACCATTACCATTCCTAGCCACACCAGGGCAACCGGCGTTAGAATGGAGACACATGAAAGGGGGATTAGAAGCATACATAGAAGCAATTGTTGGAGATGACTATACTGACAAATGGAAATTGGCTAATTTAAAACATTGTTAAGGCACAGAAGGCCGACGTATTTTGAGCCACTTACCTTCAGTAGTAACTGGACAGGCAGAGGATGATGATAAGATGGACATATATGAAATAGCAAATTGTATGTTAAGAAAGTAAATGAAGTAGATGCCTGACATAAGTTTTTAAGCAGAGGGCAACTACCTAATGAGACAATAGATGTGTTTGTAAATGATTTAAGAATTTTAGCTGCCAAATGTAGCTATACTACTTTTCATGACCAAATTATTTGTGATCAAATGGTGCATAAGGTGGCAGATGCCAATTTGCAAGAAAAATGATCTGCTGATGAGTTAACCTTAACTAAAGCTTTTGATATTGCGCACAGATTTAAGGAAATGAAGTTAGATATGAAAGAGTTATCGGAAAAGTAATGTGGCGGAAATTCAATTGGTTAAAAAGGTCAGTAACGATGGAAATTTAGGTTGTAAATCTAAAGGCAAAATATCCTCATATCAAAATGTGGAATGTGTGCTTTAAATGTGGTATACCTGGACATTTAGCCAATGACAAAAAATGTCCAGCTATTGGACAAGTATGTAGATATTGTAAAATTAAAGATCATTACGCAAGTATGTGTGAGAATAGGAACAGATTTAGAAACAATGGCATAGAGGTAAAATGCTAAAGAACAAATTACATAAAAGAAATTGGAAGTAACACAGTGGGAGATTCAGAACAAGAATTTGTACATAGTGTGTATGAAATTATTGGGGAAGTTAAGGATGCCCCATTCTGTATGATCAAGATTGGAGATAAAGAGATAAAGGTTATGGCAGATTCAGGTGCTAGACATACCTTGATTGGTGATGAATGGTTAAAAGAGTTTCCTGGTGGGAAGTTGTTATCTCTGGACATCAAGTTAATGGGTTATGGAAAAAAAAACATTGAGGTGTTAGGATATTTTACATCCAATTTAAGATTTAAAGGCAAAACTATTGAAGCAAATGTGTATGTAGCCAAAGAAGGTTCCTGCCTTTTGGGGTGGCCTCAACAAAGAGATCTAATGATAACCCTGGATCCTAATTATGCAGATCAAGTACTAGGTTATTCTGATTTGATTCTACAAGTTGGTGACAGTATAGTGACTGAACGGGAGAAAGTATTTCCCAATTGTTTTCCTCACAATTGGGATTACTGCAAAGCATAAGATTATTGTAAAAAATAATGTAATTCCCAAAGTACACAAAGTTAGAAACATTCTGTTAGCCTTAAGGGATGCGGTGAAGAAAGAGTTAGAGAGGTTGTGTGAACAAGATGTAATAGAAGAAATTGAATCGTCTGAATGGTTGTCACCAGTAGTCGTAGTGCACAAGCCTAATGGTAAGGTCAGGCTATGTGTTGACTTAAGAGATCTAAACAACAGTGTGTGGGTAGATCATCATCCTCTACCCAACATTGGTGATATGTTTGCAAAGTTGAGGGGGGCTACAGTATTTTCAACGCTAGATTTGTCAAATGCATACCACCAAATAGCATTGCATGAAGATAGTAAGCAATATACTTCATATATTACATCAGAGGGTGCATTCATGTATAAAGGGATGGCATCAAGACTAATCTCTGCTTCATCTGTTTTTCAGAGAATCATGCACAAGCTATTTAAGGATCTCAACATTGTCTTGTACATTCAAGACAATATTTTAGTCTTTGGAAAAAATGCACAAGAACATGCTGAAACTCTACACAAAGTTTTAAGTATATTACATGACAATGATTTGACTCTTACTAGAGAAAATGTAAATTTGAATTGGAATAAGTAGATTATTTAGGGCATTGTATCAGTAAGAATTGTCCGACTCCTAAACACAACTTAGTTAAGTAAGTAAGTAAATCTTTATTCGGTTATAAAAAACAATAATAACCATTAAAGTACATATAAAACATATCGCACACAATGTACATATTATAAAAAGCTCCTTGTATTGATAAAAATTACTTTAACCAAGATTTGCTCTGTGTTTAAAAATACACTTTAAAAACGTGCTAACGCATTTTGTGGTCAGTGGGGTATTCAAGAATTGGAGATATAACATAGCAGAGCGACACCTTCTGAAGCCAAGAGTTCTCAACAATGGAATTAACCAAAGTTTACGGTGTGTAGAGTAGTATTTACAAAACAATACAGTATGCATGGTTGATTGTTCCGACATCTCATCACAAGGGCATACCATTAGACTCTCATTCCAGTTAGGATTTTTAGGGAAGGCTACAAGCCTATGAAAAACATTCAATCTGAATCGTGTCAGCAAAAAACGGTCAAATTGTGACTCGACATAGGTCAGGTATGGTTCCATTTCCAATGTGGTCATGACTACTAAGGAGTGTTGAACGGATGTTTTGCTTATCTCCTTGCTCAACCGTGATTCTTCCATATAGCTAAGGGCCTTTATTTTTAAATCTTTCTTCGAGATCTCTGCAATTAATTCGGGGTTAACAAAATATTTGTTAAGCCCCAGGTCTGTGAGGAAGTTTTTCACATAAAGCAACCACTCGATTTTCCCCGTGTGTTCTAGGGACATACAATCAGCCACTATCTCTTTTGTGAATGAATTTTTTGTTGACGTCCAAATACAGCGCCACAACAAAAGAGGTTTGATTTTGGCCAAATCTTCAATATGGGGCATTCCAAGTTCTGCGTGGCAAGCAAAAATTGATGCTCTCTTTGGTGCCATCAGGAGGAATCTCATGAATGTGTTCTCTGCTACCTGCAGAGCATTGGTGTTTTTGTATCCCCAGAGGCCCGCCCCATAGAGTGCAATGGAGTGGCACTTTGCTTTATAAATGCGGAGGAGCTCTAATGGAGGCCTCTTTCCTAGCTTCTGGGAGAATTTTATGAGGGCTATTATTGCTCGTGAGAGTTGATGTTTACGAGCTTCAATAGCCGCCTTCCAATTGAGTCATAACCCCAAGGTATGCGTATTGTGTAGTCAAGTCAACTTTCTCTTTGTCGTGGGAAATGGTAATCCTTCCCCTTTTCTTTCCCTTTCCTGCCACCATCACATATGTTTTTTTAATATTTATTTTGAGGTCCATGCTCCCCATAAACTTTGAGTATCTGTCTAGGGCTTTCTGCAACTCTCGCGGGGTACGTGCCAATATTACGGCGTCATCCGCGTATAGAAGTGCAGGGACGAGGCGATCTTTCACTCGTGGGAGGTCCTGACCCCCTCTCAACATCTCTACTTCAAGCCTGTTGGTATAAAGAGAAAATAGAAAGGGGGCCAGCACACAACCTTGCCTCACACCCCGCTCTACCTTAAAGGAGTCGGATAATTCGCCCTGTGTTCCAAAACGGACCCTGGATGAGGCATTGGAATATAGTGCACGGAGGAGATGTATAAGGTCTAGATCTATGCCCATATCGGCGAGCACTAACCAAAGTTTCGAATGGGAAACACAGTCAAATGCCGCGGAAAGGTCGACATAGACCATGTATAACCTTCCTTGCTTTGCAGATACCTATTTTCCCATTAATAGGGCTAGATTCAATGCCTGTTCGGTTGTTCCGAAGCCCTCTCGAAAGCCGAACTGGATGTCAGATAATATATTGTGATCATCTACCCACTCCTGGAGGCGCTGAAGAACCACTCTGCCCAAAACTTTGCCAAGCGAGTCCAATAATGAAATTGGTCTATAACAGGTCACGTCTTCCCTGTCTCCCTTCTTGAAGATAGGGACCATAATCGATTGGGTCCAAGTTTTGGTTAGCCGACACTTCATTACTGCATCAAATACTCGTTTTAAAATTGGAGCCCACAAATCTAGTTTGAACTTAAAGAAATCGACCGGTACGCCATCTGGACCAGGGGCTTTTCCACATCTACTCTTTTTGACGGCATTTATAATTTCCTTCATTCCAAAGTTTAAAGGAATCGGGAATAAACTTTCTTGTGGGGTCTGTTCACTCTCTTCTGGAGGTTCTACTCCTGGTATTTTGCCAAAAACTTTAGAGAAATGATTTGCCCATGTTGGGCCCTCGATCGCTACGTCTACTATAGGCAGGTCATGAATATCGTTCAGAAAGGGGGTCTTCACTACCTTCCAGAACTGCTCGCTATTTCTGTTCTGGGAACTCTCATATAATTGGTCCCAGAGCGCTTTTTTCAGTTCTTGTTTTCTAATTTTGCAGGCTGATCGGTAGGACCTCCTTAGTCTACGGATCTCCTCTTGATCTATTACGGGTTTTGTCAGCGCTTTCTTTAAGGATTTATGGGCCAAGGTACAGTTATGGCCGAACCACCCTTTTTTTCCGCCCTTATTCCCTTTCTTGTTACAGGTTAAGAGGTCCTTTACCTTCTCCATAATTAGGCAAAAATTGTATAGGAGTTCTTCTTCGCCAATATCGGTATCCAGACATTTCACAATCGCGGAATATACCGCATGGACCACCTTGTTTGTCATAGCTGCTGGGTCTATCTTTCCCCAGCCTAAGGCGTAGCCATTTGTTTTTGTGAGGTAAATATTATTGTGGGCGAGTGTAGTCATCATCAATTGAGATGTAAATTGCCCCTGGTCAATGGCCAGGTCAAAAGCCAATGCAACGTGATCACTTAGGGTGTTAGTTATCAATCTGAAGCTCTGGGCCTTGCTTTCAAGTGTAGCTGAGACCAGAATATAGTCGATCGTCGACTCCCATCCCCTACCCAAGTATGTGGCCTGTAACTGCCCAGATACAGTATTCATTTCGTTCAGGATCACTAAGCCTAGCTCTGACAGTGTTTCGTTTAGCAGGTCTCCTACCTTAGTGTGGCAGAAGTGAGTCATGTGATTATCTGTTTCTTCGGCCACACCACAGATATTGGTATTTTTTATATCGCAGGGGTGATGGTTAAAATCACCACCCCAAACGATACTTGGGGCATCTGATCCTTGCATTTTTTTTGTCAGGATTGAAAGTTTGTTACGAATAGTCCCAAGTAAATTTACTCTCTCACTTCCTGACAAATTGTCATACATGTTCACTAAAATTATTGTCCCGCTCTTCGGGAGTGAGAGCTTCAATATCTGATAATTAGGATGTAGGGTAAGAGGTGTTACTTTTAACCCAGATATGGTGTTTTTTATGAACACCGTCAACCCCCCCTTAGCCCTACCATGGGGACCAGCCACTGCCGATGAAAAATAGGTTTTATAGCCTATCAAATGATATTCATTGGTAGACCATGTCTCCTGTAGGCAAATTACGTGGTAATCCTGAACGAAATCGAGCACACTCCCATTCATTATTTTTGTGCGTAAACCTGCGATGTTCCATGACATAATTTGTACTGTAATATCATTTTTTCTAGGAGCTGTGTATTTATTTATACGGACTACCTCTGCTTCTAGTAGATACTCTGGGACTCTTTGCCCTTCGTCTCCCCTCTTCATAGATTGATGGGTACAAGTGTTCTCCGGAATAATAGTGTCAGGTCCTCTAGGCGGTATTAGAATGGATACTGGGGAGGGGTTATTACTTTCCATTACTTGCATTTCTGCGCTATCGCTTAGGAGAACAGTGTCTTTGGGGGTAATTTGGTTTACCATAATAGATTTTTGTACTCGAGCCTGTTCTTCGCTGAGTCAGTCTACGTTTTCCAAATCGCACAGGACTGAAAAATAATTATGGGTGGGTATATTGAACCTCTGATGTGACTGGGCGTAGGGGATTTGGGCGCTGGAATGGGTGTTGGTTATTAATCGAGCGCCTCTCCATAGGATGAGGGTTAGACAGGTAGTTACGAGCATTTTGATAGGGAATTTGATGATCTACTTCCCTCCAGTATAGGAGAAGGTCTTTTACGGGGTGGGATTTAAAATGAGAAGTCAATTCTCGTGGATAAAAATAGTTGACGTAATGTGTAGAAAAAGCAATAGAAGGAGCGCCCGAACCTCAAAATAAGGACTAATTAAGATCTTTTTTGGGATTGGCAGAATATTATGCCGAATTTATTCCACTGTTTTCAGACAAAACAGTCCATATGAGAAATTTAATAGCATCAACCATTTGTATGTTATGAAAATTGTGCTAACGATTTTAAGTATTTGAAAATGGGTATCGCTTCTGCTCCGGCATTGGCGACATTTGACACAACGTGTGATTCTGGTATTGTCTGATGCCAGCAATGTTGGTATTGGAGCAGTTTTAATGCAAAACCAAAATGGACAGTTAGTTACCATTGCTTTTGCGTCTAGACCATTAAGAGGTGCCAAAGATAAATACTCTATCCTAGAAAAGGAAACCTTAGCGTGTTGGTGGGGTATCGAGTATTTTCAGAAATATGTGTATGGAACAGTTTTTAAGGTCAGAACAGATAATTGTCTGCTAGTGGAGTTATTCACAACAAAATGCTGTAGCAAAGCAATACTCAGGATTGCCAGATGGAAATATAAATTACAAGATTTTCACTTCAAAGTTGAGTATATTACAGGTGTAAAAAACATTTTAGCAGATTGTTTGTCAAGATTACCTGTAAATGATGACAGTGTTGAAATGGAAGACAATGGCTTAGAGAGAGTAGTATCTGTTTGTGAAGTGTCTAAAGGATGCTTTAAAGAGGACCAATGGAGGTTGGCATTTGATAATGATGCAAATTTAAAGGTAGTGTTAAAATATGTTAAGTCGTCTTGGCCCAGGAAAAATGAGGTGGCTGAAGTTTTTTTGCCTTTCTTTCATGTGGCACAAGAGTTGTCCATTCAAAATTACATATTGATGAGAGGCCAGCAATTGGTTATGCCAGAGAGCTTAAGGCAAATGGTTTTAGACATGGCTCATGAAGGACCCCCAGGCATGAGTAGTATGAAGAAAAGAATCAGGTGTGAATTTTGTTGGCATGCGGTAGATAGATGTATTGAAAGGAAGGTCAGATGTTGCATTGAATGTGACACATCTCAGAAAATGATGGTACTTGAACCATCAATGGTGTCAAGACCATCTAGGGTTTGGGAGAGAGTATCATTGGACATTGCAGGACTCATGTGTATGGGTGGTAATTCCATGTATGCCCAAGTTTTAATTGACCAATTATCCCAATGGCCTGAGGTTAAATTTGTATCTCAAGTTACTTCAAAAATAATGATTCAATTTTTGAATGACATTTTTGAAAGGGAAGGTTTCCCAGGATCGTTACTTAAGGACAATGGTGTGCAACTGACATCTAATGAAATGGAAAAATTCTAAGAGGGGCATGGAATTCTACATAGGTGTACCTCTGTTTTATATCCTCAGAGCAAAATGGGATTGTGGAGATATGGATTAGTGTGTTAAACAAAGGTTTACAGCTGGCCATCATTAATGGGAAAAATTGCCAAAAAGCCATAAAGGAGTTATTATGGAGTTACAGAAACACCCCTAGGTTTGATGGTAATATTCCTCCTTTTGAAAAAATGAGAGGAAGGAAAAGTGCGTGCAATCTGAATCAGACACGGATGATGGAGTTACTTGAAAGGATAAATGGAAAAACAGTATTTGTCAAATCTGACATGATTGGTTTACAGGATAATGGACAGTTGCAACCGTTGGAGGTGAATGATTGTGTTCGAGTGAAAAAGGGAGGTAGGTGCAAACTGGTGAGTCAAGGTACTCGGCACCCATGAAAATTTTCAGGGTTGGTAAACATGTTGTAGAATTGTCTGATGGCAATGTGTAGAACATGAGTAAAGTTGTGAGGATTCCACAGTGGTTATGTTCGGGTGATGAATGTGTGGGTTTAAGTTTCGTGAGAAAAAATACTAATTGGTGTAAAAAGATGAGTTCTCAGTCCAGGGATGATATAGGGTAGAGAGAGTTGAGATTTAGACAGAAACCAGTGTGGTGTAAAGATTATCATACGGATTACTACATCTGTTTTTCAAAGGTCGTGGGAGTATTTCATATGGTAGTGTGTGAATATGTAAATAGTTCAATATTGTTTACTTGACGTTCTGTTATGCATTGTTAAATCTTGCTGTGTTAACAGGAGGGGATGTGTGGTATCTGGCTGGACCTGGGTGGAATCTGGAACATGGCGTGTGACCAGATTCCACACATGACGGTTGGCCCAGGCTTCATGAAGTAGGACTGTCACTTATGTGCTCTTCAATAAACTTACCTTCAACCACTGTGGCCTGGCTGTTGTGAAATCTGTCAAGGGAACTTAACATAGTCTCTAACTAGGGTTTTGAATACTTGTTTCTGCTGTGCTCTAGACATTTTTTAAAGCTCTACTCCTACTGGGACATCCAGGGAAACCTTGATGTCGAATAGATTAACGGCCCATTGCCTGCAAGGATGATTTTATTGTTTGCATTAAGGTAACCCCTTCAGCCTTAAGGAGACTACACCAATAATTGAGGAGATACTGTTTATATTGAAATATTACACTACTAAGGCCCAGCTCTAGCCTCAGGGTACTATTTACAGAACCTCTGGGCAGGCCAAGTTATTTTTTCCAAATACTCATTTCAATGATCTGAACCTTCCTCAGATAGTTTACTGGCAACACCTCACATCCATAAAGTAAAAGACAAATAATTTTAGCATTTTAGGACTTTGATGGACGTATGACCCAATGCTAAGTCCATTCTATACAAAGCACCTGCAATAGCCGTAACACAAGCCTCCTGATGGTCAATATGAGGAATAAAATTAAGGTTGTATCTAAAAAGGAGACCAAGATAACTATATTCCTTTACCATCTCTACTGGAGCGCCACTTAACCACCACTTCAACCTCTTATTCTGAGCGCTTCCTTTTGAAAACACAATCACTTTAGTTTTTGACTTATTTATTTTCAAATCATTGGCCATACAATATTCTGCAAAAACATCTAATTGCCCCTGTAGGCCAATGGGTATAAGTCCAGCAACACTGTATCATTGGCATAAAACAATACTGAGATGGCCTCATTACCTAATTTGGGTGGAAAAGAATGAACCTGGTTTAATCCTACTAATGTGTCAGCAATGGATAAGGAGAACAGGAGCGGGGCCATCATACACTCTTGCCTCATTCCATTGGGAGTATCGATTTTTCTTGACAAAGCTCCGTTTCCCCTTAATTCCACCCTGGTCCATGAGCCTTCATGTAACTAGATAATCAGCTTTAATGGTCCCGGGGGACACTTCCACTTCCTTATCTTCTCCCACAGTAGAGGCCTATTAATAGTGTCAAATGCTGTTGACAGATCAATGTGTCACATATAACAGTTGTTACTTCTTAGGGGGATACTTTTCAGCTAAGAGATCTAATATTACACATCCATCCATTGTTGAATAGCCCTTGCAGAAACCCATTTGAACCTTAATGACAATAATAGCATTATTAACCCAATCTTCTAACAATCCCAGGAGACGTTTCGCGTAGACCTTACTGGGAATATGCAGTAAACTAATCAACAGACAGCTTGATGGAAGTTTCTGCTTTCCTTTTTTATACAATGGGACCCAGATACTACGTTTCCAGGTACTAGGTAACTCCTGCCCCACTAATTATTGCACCAAATACTGGAACCAGAATTTGAGCCCACAGGCTTGGGTTAAGTTTTGTTACATAAACCTATGCTTTATTACCTATTTATTTATTGTATTTGTTCCTTGTATTGCTCTTTTATGACTCTAACCTTTAATGGAATAAAGTTGATTCTGTGTGTGAACTCACGATTACAGCCTTAACTGCAAAATACCTGTTTCATTTCAGTCTCACAAAGCAAATGGAAGCATTTTCATTGGAGGGTACCAACATTGCTCAAAAATCTGTCGCAGTCCAGTCAGCAAAATTGCTGACGGAAGTATCTACAGGAGTTCTTTTCACTGCATTGAAAGTGGACGGTAAGATGTAGTGATGTTTTTAACGCGTAAATTGTTTCGTTTTAGATAGTATCGCATTTAATCCACTGTTTCCTACACCCTTAGTAACAACAACACAATTTTATTATATATGATTTAAGTAATTAAAAAACAGCACAATAACAGTACATATCAGTAAAATATAAGTAAACCTCTTTATTGCAGTGCCTATTTGGAAAATTAAGTTATTTGCCACCGATTTTTTAAAAACATTTAGAAATGTGGATTATCTTGGCTTTCCTGAAATATTATTTGTAAAAAATATTTTAATGAGTTTTCTTTTGCATGTTTAATGTTGGTGCAGCTTTTCCTGCTAAATCTTGATTAAATTAGCCAAATTCCAAACGAACCTGAGATCTTTATGTATATTGAGATAAATGAAAGACTTTCTTGCATGCCTTACACTTTAGCTCGTCTCAGACACAAAATTAGCTGTAAAAGTATGCTGGGTGTAAGATAATATCAGCAGTCTTGGTGACTTTTTAAATAGCATCAACAGCAAAACTCTGCAGTTTTGAAGTTTTTCTGCATGATGCAAATATTAAAAAGGATACTTTGGGGCTGATTACGATGGCGGGCGGACTAGGTCCGACCGCCATCGTAGCAGTGTTTGGGCCCACTCGCCAGACATGCGGCAGTCCCACCACTGCGATTAGGATGCGCCTGCCATACTGGCGTGCGCATCCTGGGCTTTTAACACTGCTGGCGGGGCTGCTGGCTGCAGCACCATACGCAATGTTAAAAGTGCTTACACTGCATTTCCCTGCACTACGTGTCAGGCAGCACGCGATGCCTGCCACTTGGTGCATGGAAATGCAGGGGGGTACCATGGGTGCTCCCCAGTGCAGCGACACCCCCCCTACAAAGGGGGCTCGCATCGGGCCCCCAAATCCAAGCCCCGCCAGCCTTTCAATACCAACTCAAGACAAAATCGTAATTTAAGACAAAATCCTAATTTAAGACAAAATTCTAACTTAAGATAAAATACTTACTTTACTACTACTAAATGCCTTCTGTGAATACCAAATTTAGTAAGTTTAGGATTTTGTCTCAGATTAGTTCTGTGAATCGGCCCCTATGTTGTTTCCATGTTTTTAGTATAATGTTTTATGACGTTTGGACGAGTGCTTTTACAGTGAATGTAAACCAAGTTTTCTTTTGAGTGGCATATGCTTTCTGGTAATGTGTTCTGTTTTCTATTACTACTCGAAGTATCAGTTAATGATTTAGTGATTGATGGCCAGGGTGCCTTGGATTGAATGGGGTCCGAAAAACGTTCACGCAACTCAGTGTTTCAAATCGAGTGCTGCCACTTTTCTAACTTTTCTAGGCACACAGAGCTCCATTTTAACTTTTTCAGTTTATCTTATTTTCCATGTTTCCTACCAAGTTAGTACATTATGCTAATTTTAAACAGATTTCATTAGGAGATGCTAGGGGGTATTGATCACTTTCTTTTCCCTGCAAAAGGATGAAGTCTATGCAGGTGAAAAATAACAATTAAGAAACAAATGTATAATCTACACTAGTCAGTTTTTACTGTGTGAATGTTAATGATATATATATATATATATACATACATTTGGATTTCCCATTACCTTATTGAGTGAAGATAAAAAGAACTGAAAAATTATTAGAAAATCCTAAACTCTTCTCTCTCACTGCTGGCAAATGTTCTATTAACCTGAAATGTGGTAGATAATGAAGCATTAGTTATATCCAGTAGGTTGAGGGTGAAGTCACCAGTTACTATAACTTTGAAGACATAGTGCTGGTAAACTAAATCCTCAATCGCTTGACAGAAAGCTGTATGTTTTCTTTTTGATCACCATCATGTACTTTCAAATAAGCCTTGATCATACGGATAGAAGAGAATTTATTGCAAAATTGGTAGTGATTTCAAATTACTGCTTTTAATGATGAGCAAGACTGCTTTAGAGGAATGATATTGATTTCTCTTGCTGTCGGGACGTATATTGACAGACCCCCTGATTGTCTTCCAAACTTGCTAGACTGAGCTATAGAGCAACAGCTTCCTGACTGGTAACAGAAATGGTCCACGTTTCCTGTAGGCATAAAATGTCCCATTGGGAAAGAAAGGTCAATGAGGTGTTATTGTATGTTAGATTTCTTTATCCTGCAACATCCCATGAGATTATGGTGCGAGAAGTGGTAGTTAATTGTTTCCCTAAATTTCGAACGAGAGTTGGGATAGGAATGGGCTTTCTGGTTGCCCCCCAATGTGGACAGCAACCAGCTTTAGTCCTTTTAATTATCCATTACTTTTGATGGGAAGGGAATGTGCTACAATGTCTGCTGTTGTCCTTACATAATATGATGCAGATTGAATATCTACAAATAAGAAAATGATCAGAGAGCCAGCACACACTAGTAGTAATGGTTTTCGGACATATAGTAGGAACTGGATCAGGTGATGCCATAGATGCAGATGCTTCATATGACTCTAACTCATTCCTTTGCACTTTAATGCCCCATTGAGTGAAAGTAACTATATGCGAGTACCAGCTCAGTTTTCAAGTGACTAGGGTAGCGTCTGTTCCAGGTTTGATTGAATAGATTCTAACTGTATCCTTTTAATGGGCGTGGCCACGCAACATTTCAGACAGGATGTGAGCTCCTGAACTCCCAGCAAGTTTTTCACCCAAATCATGTTTCATCCTAAATAATCCTGCTCCTAGGCAGCCCAACACAACCATTCTGGTGCGCTTAAAATTGAGGAGCGACTGCCTGTAGGGGTCCCAGACCGAGTGAGGGGAGAGGGCTGCGCGGCTATGGAGCCGAGGCCTGCGATGAGAGGTGGAGCTGCAGCCTCTTGTGACTGCAGTTACACGGTGCTGGGCCATGCTGTGGATGCCTCCGACTGGATTGCAGTTAGATAATTCTCCACTGGTCCAGGAGGCCGCCCAAGAGCACAGTCAGTGCCGCCATGCAGGTGAGAAGTTGTGGAGTTGGTGGACCCCCCCGGGACCAGAGCTGTGGCGTACCACAAATGCTCTCCTGTGTGGAAAGTGACCCACCCCACCATCAGAGGTGAAGGAACGCCTGACACAGGGATGCGGGTCACCACCTGGGGCTAGCAAGCTTGCCAGCATCGCCCCAGGTGCTCTTAGGATCCCGTCTGGGGCCGGCTGTGAAGGAAGCCATAAAACCTGCTTGCAAAGGCAGGCAATCAGTAGACCAATGGAAGTATTGAGGAGCCTGGTGGGGATACCAGAACTGCCCCGCGCTATGTTGTGGTACCCCCAAGCTGCCCTGGTGTCCCGGAGTGCCCACATCAACTCTAGGCCTACCCAGTGCCCTCAGACGTTCTTCTGGGGAGGTTCACAGGAGTGGGTGTGTGCTGCAGCCTTGCCTGGCACTGCACTAGCCTCATGGTGGCACGCCATTGCCCCACCCTAAGGACCACATGAGTGGATGTTCAGAGCTGTTGGCTTCGTGGAAGTGGGAGTGGTGAAGGCAATACAAAGCTAAAGTCGGCCGAGTGGTGAGAGGTGCTGGCACAGTAGGTTGCTAGGAGGGTGGGAGACTGCTCCCCTCCGTGTAACATGGGTAAATACAGAACTGCACACTCGAACCATCACCTAATATACCACACCATGATAACCTCCCCAAACTATAATGCGACAAACTGGACCGTGCAATGTGGGGGATGAGCTGAAGGAAGATGCAGAGCCCTCCCGGGCTGATCAAAGCTCCAGAACTGCAGTTGAACACAAAATAGAGACTTATTGATTGATTTATGTTAATCTGCTGCGGGCGAACATACGAAAAGTTGCAGACAAGATCTGGACAAAGGAAGGTAACATAGCAGGCCTGCAAGGGGAGGTGGTAGCGCTGAAGCGTCAAATGGCGCAGATGATTACGGACATGAAGGAGCTAGAATGACATGTGAAGGATAGGAGGGCTGCTCCTGGTGCAGCAACATCCGAGTCATGGCCTTTCCTGAAAGAGCAGAAGTGGGCTCTACTGAAAGGTTTCTGGAAAACTGGGAGTGTACAGAGCTCAAGCCACCGGGACTCTCTGAATTCATCGTGGTGGATGTAATAAAAGAGCCACTCTTGTGATTTTGGCACCCTATGATGACCCTCAACCACCACCATTTTAACTGACTTTAATGTATTATTTTACCCTAGCCTTAATGTAGGATGGTCTGCATATGCCTGCTTCTGTTCTGTTCTATAATCTTGCTGTCTTTCAATGGGAGCTGTTACGGAGAGGAACAGTCTTGTCAAGAGCAGAGCGTGTGGGATGTGCATTTGAAGCCATGCAGTTGTGCAGGAATGTGTATTGTATTGTGCATTGGTGAGAATTATGAGTTCTTACTATTGGCTTTGACGTGGTTTAATGTCATCCTGCTTTCTGACTTTACCTTGCTTCAAACTTTTCTGTGTGCACAGTGGTGCTTATAAGTTGTGTGGATGAGAATTATAGGTGCTGACTATTGCCTTTGACAGGGCCTCATGTCTGACTCTGCCTTGCTGCTGCGTGCATGGCAGTGCTTACTATTTATTAGCTTTGACATGCTTTCATGTCATCTTGCTTTTCAATTCCATCTTGCTTTGGGCCTTTCTGTGTGCATGGCCTAAGTAACTCCATTTTCATGACTGATCCTATTTTCTGTGCTTGCACATAGTTGCAAAGTGGGGAGGGCATGTTCTGCTCTTCCTCTTGTTTTTTGCACTTTACTGACTAGAGAAAACCGGTTCTTATCAGAGGAATGTACATGGTCTGTCTCGAAGCCATAGCAAAGGCCTGATCAACCGATGCCGTGGCCTTGGAGCGGACTGGTACGGGCTCTCGTTAGAACAAGGGGGCGAGGCTTGCTAGAAGCTTCGTTATGTTTGGATTTGTATTAAGAAGGGGAGCCTCCACTGGTCTGGCGGGAGTTTGGATTCCGAGCGAGGGCAGACGTGTCTATCGCGGATTGAACCCTGGCTTGCTGAGCTCTGATCCCCGGCTGTGATTCCCCCGGTCAGAAGTGGGCAGTGTATGCACCAGGTGATGTATTTAGTTGTGTGGTTCTTTGATCACTGGAGGTGTTTTCTTTGTGGTGTGGGAGGTGCACATCCAGGGCACTCCTCTGCTCTATATATATGTATATCTTTCTGATCTCTTGCAGGACGTCCAGTGTATCTTATCTTATATCAGTTATTGCGTGTTTATTAATCAGTATAATTATTGATTCATGCCATTTAGATTATAGTTTGCTCAGTTATTGGTTCATGCCTTCAGATTATAAGTTTGCTACATATATTTGAATCTTGTGCATTTGGCATCTGAGACAGCCTTTGTTTAGAGAGCATTATGTAATAAACACCAAGCCTTATTCTAAGAGAGAGTTTTACTTGTTCATTTAAAAGTGTTTGATACTAATGAATGTGCATTTACCGATATATTTGGCCTACCGTTCTTGCCTTGCCTAAAGGAAGTGCTGTTCAAAGAGCATTTTTAAAGGTGCAGTGGTATATTTGCCTCCCAGGTGGGAGTGCAGGGGTTGGGTGTGGCTTATTGGTGAGAAGCCACATTCATTACAGTGGAAAGGACCCATAGTCTCACCGAGGGCAATAATTGCCAAGATCCTCAACTACTGCAACAGCAACTGTATCCTCCATGTGGGCCACAAACAGCAGGCCCACACTTTGGTAACAGCAAGAGCACCATATATCCGGACTACACTGAACAAGTACAGGAGCAGCGCAAGTAATTTCTCAGCGTCAAACAGAAACTGAGGGAGCAACAACTTCAACAAATGTTGGTGTACCCGGCTAAACTAAAATGTCCTAGCACAAGGGAAAGCGCACCTTTTTGAGAGCCCAGAGAAAGTGTGGAAACGGCTATAGATCCGGGGGAGACGAAACCACAATACTTTGGCCGCAGCCAAAAACTTACTTGGGGTACCCGTGCTGGGAGAGGGTCCCACTACAGCATTCTGCCTGAGGAAGATCATAACACCACGCCACGGGGAGATAGAAGGGTCACAATTTGGGAGTATGGTACTATGCAACTGTGAGCGTGGTGATTCAGCGGGCTGGAAAAGCAGGCAAGGAGGCCGTATATAGTGTGCAATAGTCTACTTTTATTGTGCCCAAGGCACTCCGTGCAACAGGAAAGTATACAGTTCCGAAACAGGAGGATAAACTAGAACCGATGAAGGGTCCGTCTGTCGCGGTCGTCTTCGCTGGAGCTCCCCTGACGTCCAGACCTTCGTCGTCGGCCGCAGGTAGGAGGGTGGATGGGCACCTCGGAGGGCAGTAAGACAAAAACACAGAGGGAGCCGTTAGTCCTGCTGGCGCACTATGTTGTTGCTGTAACCGTCACCGGGAGTGGTAAAGGAGAAAGAGAACGTGAGGAAAAAGGACGGGGAGAAAGGAGGGGGTTATGCTGAAGAAAAGAGGGGTGCTCGGAAAGGGTCGTGCGGGCTACTATTTACACTGTGTAAGATGCTATACAATATTTACAACTGGGTCCTATCAGGGTGCAATGGCGTGCCTAAGATAGAGAGACTATATATATCTACAAGGGAACTACTATACATACGGGCACCTAGGGTGCTATACCGAAGGAAGCTGGTACTCACGGGCTCCGCCGTAACTCTCATCCGAGTTACGGCCGCTCTTCAGCCACCTCCGGGGGATTCCACCAGTCTTCGGACCACTCTTCGGGTTCGCCGCTCTCGTCCTCTCCTTTCACCGTGCCTCCTGCCGAAATCTCCTGCCACGATCCTCCGACGACTTCGGCCTCTCGTCTCCCTTCTTTTCTATCTCCGGCTGGGAACGGGGAGGAGGGACTTCCGGGAGCAAAAGGTAATCCTTCCGGTGGGTCTTCGTTCGGGATAGGCTTCTGCAATAGAGAGAGGGGCGGGGTTCCTGTGGTCACGGACGCTGTGGTTGAAACCCCGGATCGCGCGCCCTGGAAGGGAGGATTGTGGGGAAGTGATACCCTGGGCAGGGTGAGTAAGGGAGGCAGGACCCGAGGGAGGGAGTCTCCGTCACATTCCCTTCCCCTAGCTGTCTTTCTTGTAGCTGGTGTGGACAGTGGGTAGCGTGAGAGAAAGTCCGCGTTACCCTGTTCTACACCCTTCCGATGTACTGTTGTGAAGTGGTAGGGTTGGAGGGCCAGGAACCACCGCAGGACACGGTCATTGTGCCCTTTGTTCCGAGCCATCCACTCAAGGGGGGCGTGATCGGTGAAGATGGTAAAGTCGCGCCCTTCTAGATAATAACGAAGGCTTTCCACAGCCCATTTAATTGCCAATGCTTCCTTCTCCACGACGGCATAGTTCTTTTCTCGTGGGAATAGTTTCCTGCTGAGGTAGAGGATGGGTTTTTCGTTCCCCTCGGGGTCTTTTTGTGATAGCACCGCCCCTAATCCCTGTTCTGAAGCGTCTGTCTGGAGTAAGAAGGGTTGTGAATAATCAGGGCTAACACGGGACTGGAGGTCAGGGCGTTCTTCAGATCTGAAAAAGCATGCCATAATAAGGGCGTCGGGTTTTTCAGGATGGCCTCTGTTTTCGTGGATTTCTTTAATAGGTCAGTGAGCGGGGCTGCCCTTTGGGAGAAATTAGGCACAAACCTTCGATAGTATCCAAGGAGACCCAGAAAGGCACGTAAGTCCTTTCTGGTCTGGGGGAATGGGAGGGAACGTATTGCTTCTGTTTTGCTTCTCTGGGGCCGGATGAGGCCCTCACCCAGGAGGTATCCTAAATATTTAACGGTTTGAGCCGCTAGGGTGGTTTTGGCAGGGTTAATCGTAAAACCGTGAGAGCCCAAGGAGGTAATGACATTGTGAAGATGTTCCAAGTGTTGTGGCCAGGTATCGCTATAAATGACTATATCATCGAGATACGCTCCTGCATACTGAGTGTGAGGCCGTAAGATGTGATTCATGGCCCTTTGGAATGTGGCGGGTGCGCCATGGAGGCCAAACGGGAGGACGAGAAACTGATATAATCCTTCTGGGGTCGAAAATGCTGTTTTCTTTCGGTCTTCTTTTCTGAGGGGTATCTGCCAATACCCCTTACAGAGGTCTAATGTGGAGATGTACTGGGCTTTCCCTATGCGCTCGACCATCTCGTCGACGCGGGGCAATGGATATGTGTCAAAGGAAGAAATCTTATTGACTTCCCGGAAATCGATGCAAAATCTAACAGACCCGTCGGGTTTGGGTACAAGCACTATTGGAGAATTCCAGTCGCTTACAGAGGGTTCTATAAAGCCCATTTTTTAACATTTGTTCTATTTCCTGGTGTATAATCGCCCTGCGGGCTTCAGGGACCCTATATGGCCTTTGTCGGACCACCTTCCCAGGACTCGTTTGTATGGCGTGTTCTGCGATGGTGGTATGACCGGGTAAAGACGAAAACACCTGTCGTAATGGATAGAGGCGATGCTTGAGCTCTGTACTCAGGGGTGTGGGTAGGACGGGGTCTATGCAAGGGGAAAAGGAGAGGGAGTCCCGACCCACAGAGCTGGCTAGGACGGGACGAGGACCTTCCCATTTTTTTAGTAAGTTGACGTGATAAATCTGGGCGGTACCCCGTGTGGGGTCCAGTTGTACTTCGTAGGTGACAGGGGTTACTTGTCGAAGGATGGTATAGGGGCCTTGCCACTGTCCTAAGAGTTTTTGGTCGGATGAAGGCATCATCAATAGCACTAAATCTCCCACGGAGAAGACCCGGTGTTTGGTGCCCCTATCGTACTGATCCTTCTGTTTCTCCTGGGCCTGTGTTAGATTCTGGTGTACAATGTCCCTTATTAGAGACAAGTGTGTTTTGAGGTTCTCTATGTATTCTGGGAGGGGACGAGTGCGATCTGGTTCAGTCTCCCAGGCTTCTTGGGCCATATCCAATAGGGACCGAGGGGATCGACCATACAACAATTCGTAGGGTGAATACCCTGTGCTGCTCTGAGTTTTACAACGGATTGCGAATAAGGCAAGGGGTAGCATTTCCTCCCACCTCTTCGCTTCCAGACCTAATAGTTTCTTTAGGGTTTGCTTTAAGGTGGCATTGTATCGCTCCACCAACCTATCGCTTTGCGGATGATACGCCGAGGTACGTATCTGTTTAATCCCCAATTGGGAGCAGACCTGTTTCATAAGGGCTGAGACGAAAGGAGTGCCCTGATCCGTCAGGATCTCCCTGGGAAATCCTACCCTTGAGAACACAGAGATGAGGGCTTTAGCAACGTTTTGGGTAGTGGGTTGCCGCAGTGGAAGGGCTTCTGGAAAGCGGGTGGCGTAGTCCACGATAACGAGGGCGTATCGACAGCCACTTCGGGAGGGGATCAAGGGCCCTATGATGTCCATCCCTACCCTACTGAAAGGGACGTCAATAACGGGAAGGGGCTGTAGTGGTACCCTAGGGGGCCGGTATCTACTATGTTTTTGACAGACTGGGCACTCCCTGCAATAAGTTTTGAAGGTTTGGTGTACCCCTGGCCAATAGAATCTATCTAAGATCGCTTGGCTGGTTTTCTCGTCTCCGAAATGTCCACCCAGGAGGTGGCTGTGGGCAAGAAACAGGACCTTCTCTCGAAAGGGGCTGGGTATGAGAAGTTGTGGTTTTTGTTGGGTCCCTCCCTTCCGATACAGCAACCCATGTTTCTTAAAGAAGTAAGGACCTACTATAAGGGGATCCTCGTGGTCTACTGCCTTGGCCCAAGCTTCCTGCAGCACCGGATCCTCTTGCTGGGCTGCCCTGAATTCTCTGTCGGTTTGCCATGGGTGCTCGTCGGGGATCACTGGGAAAACACCAGCGTACTCCCTTTTCTCCTTCTTTTTCTGTGCCTTGGTTTTCAGTGTTTTGGGTTCAATCCCAGGGGAGGAAGGCCCCTGAGGGTACGGGGCTTCTCCCCACCAACGGGTCAGGGAATCTGTTGTTTCTTGTAGAAGTCCTGGTAGGCCCATGTAGTCACTTCCCAGAATGGCCTGTTCCGGGAGAGTAGGGACAAGACCAACGGAGAGGGTGGTTCCGGGATCTTTGGGGTGTTGGACTCGTACTTGGGTGATGGGGTACTTTTTTGTATCTCCATGAACGCACTGAATGGCGACCATACCAGACGTAGGGCCCACAGGTTTAGGCAAGAGCTGGGGCCGGAGAACGCTCTGTCGACACCCCGAATCAGCCAAGGCCATAAGTGGTTGTCCATCGATGTTTACCGGACAGTGGAACGACGGAGGTGACATACCGGGGACCGAGCACACATAGTTCCTGGCGAGTCCCACCTCCATGGGTTCCTCCTTGTGGGGGCATACTCGAGCGATATGACCAAAGCCCCCACAACTGTAACACTGGGGTCCGGGGTTGTTAGGTCGGGCGGTAGAGGGTATGGAACCAGAGGGAAGGGTTCAGGACGTTTCTGGAAAGAAGGACGGGGGGGTCGGAGGCTTATGGAGGGATGTAGTTTGTGGGACTGATCCTCCTTGCTTCGTGGCAGCTCTTGTGCCCGACTGTAGGCACTCGCGATTTCCACCGCGGTGTCCAGGGTAAGATGGGCATGTTGACGCACCCACCTTTGAGTGCCGGGAAGTAAAGACATCAGAAACTGTTCCAAATATATTTTTTGTAAGACGTCCTCCTTGGTGGAGGATTCCGGTCTCAACCATCGATTGGCCAGGTCCTTAATTCTGAATGATAGGGCTCTGGGGGTTTCCTGAGGCCCTTCCTTGATTTGGCGTAGTTTCCTGCGATAGGTTTCGTCGTCGATGCCCAACCGTTCAAGGATGCATTTCTTTATGTCCGCATAGGGAGTGGTACCCTGTACGTTAGCCTGTTGATACGCCGCCTGCAAGTCGCCGGTCAACAAGGGACCCAGGTAGTGACCCCAACGTTCGGCAGGCCACGATGCAGCCTGCGCCAATCTCTCAAAATTGGTAAAGAAAAAATCGGGGTCCTCCCCGGGCACGTAATTTTGGAGTATCACTGACAGCAGGGAAGCCGTTGGTCTCTGGTGCTCCAACACAGAGGTCAGTTTCCCCATGGCTTGCTCATGGGTGTCCCCCTGTCCCCGTAATACATCGTGGAGGTGGCCTCGATTGTCTTCGGCGGTCTTCAAAAAACACTCCATTAATTTCGCCCACTGCTCCTGGGATTCAGCCATTTTCTGTAACACTGCCTCCATGCTTCCAGCTGATCCCACTTCTGACACCAACTGTGAGCGTGGTGATTCAGCGGGCTGGAAAAGCAGGCATGGAGGCCGTATATAGTGTGCAATAATCTACTTTTATTGTGCCCAAGGCACTCCGTGCAACAGGAAAGTATACAGTTCCGAAACAGGAGGATAAACTAGAACCGATGAAGGGTCCGTCTGTCGCGGTCGTCTTCGCTGGAGCTCCCCTGACGTCCAGACCTTCGTCGTCGGCCGCAGGTAGGAGGGTGGATGGGCACCTCGGAGGGCAGTAAGACAAAAACACAGAGGGAGCCGTTAGTCCTGCTGGCGCACTATGTCGTTGCTGTAACCGTCACCGGGAGTGGTAAAGGAGAAAGAGAACGTGAGGAAAAAGGACGGGGAGAAAGGGGGGTTTATGCTGAAGAAAAGAGGGGTGCTCGGAAAGGGTTGTGCGGGCTACTATTTACACTGTGTAAGATGCTATACAATATTTACAACTGGGTCCTATCAGGGTGCAATGGCGTGCCTAAGATAGAGAGACTATATATATCTACAAGGGAACTACTATACATACGGGCACCTAGCGTGCTATACCGAAGAAAGCTGGTAATCACGGGCTCCGCCGTAACTCTCATCCGAGTTACGGCTGCTCTTCAGCCACCTCCGGGGGATTCCACCAGTCTTCGGACCACTCTTCGGGTTCGCCGCTCTCGTCCTCTCCTTTCGCCGTGCCTCCTGCCGGAATCTCCTGCCACGATCCTCCGACGACTTCGGCCTCTCGTCTCCCTTCTTTTCTATCTCCGGCTGGGAACGGGGAGGAGGGACTTCCGGGAGCAAAAGGTAGTCCTTCCGGTGGGTCTTCGTTCGGGATAGGCTTCTGCAATAGTGAGAGGGGCGGGGTTCCTGTGGTCACGGACGCTGTGGTTGAAACCCCGGATCGCGCGCCCTGGAAGGGAGGATTGCGGGGAAGTGATACCCCGGGCAGGGTGAGTAAGGGAGGCAGGACCCGAGGGAGGGAGTCTCCGTCACAGCAACTCAGTACAGTGGAGATCCAGGGGGTGGTACAGGATGTCAACATGTTGCCAGCAGATGCTGGAACTGAATCAAGGGCCCGGAGCCCATCGCAGGGCCTTGCCAGAAACACTGGTTGCCCTGGAGGTGGGGAGTGGTGATGGATAAGAGAGAAAGTGAATACACTGACCCCCCTACTGATGCGTTGGTGAGATGTGTGTTTGACTGAGGGGATGAGATTGATGGCTTAGATGAACAAGGCGGAGAGTGCCTGCAGTGTGTCTCACTGGGATACTCTCCACTGATGGGATGCCTGCTGGTCTGTGATTGCCCCTGACACTGCATACTGTGAGGTGCAAATGAATATGAGCGGCATTAGCTCAGGGATGCCTGGAAGCAGATCAGCCTTGTTAGCAGGTGGGTGACTGTTCAGGAAGCTGACCTGTTGAGTATGTTAGCTGATCCCTGTTGACTATGTTAGCTGGTCCCTGTTGGACTGGTTGGGTGGCTGTGCACGTCCTGGCACATGCGTGAGGTGGGCATGGATAGTAGCAAGGTTGAACTATGTTTGTCTGTGGGAGGAGTATTGTGAATTGCACGTTTTTGTTGTACAGTTGGCAGCAGTTAGTAGGCCATACTGCATGGCGGGTGGTTTGAAAGCAACAATTACATAACACATATGATGGTGGCGGGCTAACATTAGACTCCTGACATGGAACGTCAAAGGGTTAGGGACTCACACTAAGCGGTATAGGGTACTCAGCTTCTTAAAACAGCACAGAATCTCCATAGCTTGTTTGCAGGAAACACACCAAGATGATTTATACTGGCAAGAAATTACAAGGGCAAGTATGTCACTCTTTCTACTCCACTTACGCCAGGGTCACATTAATCTAGGTAGTGCCCAATGTCCCGTTCTCCCCCACGTATAGGGAGGCTGATGATGGTGGTCCATTTGTACTGTTGCGGGGGACCCTGGACGGAAGTGACCTGACTATGTTAAACCACCTGTGCCCTGAATAATGATGGCCTAGCATTCTTTCACAACATGCAAGACCTGCTACTGCACGATGTAGACACCACTCCTGTGGCTGGGAGAAATTAATTGCATTCTAGATACTAAACTGCGCAGGGCGCCTCCTAGGATGGGCACCAAGCCTTTAATGACCACTGCACTTTGTAACTTGATGCGAAATCTGGTATTTGTGGATATCTGGCAGATGAGCCAGCAGGTATGTAGTATATATCTGTTACTCAGCCACGCACAATACATATAGTACACTGGACAAGATATTGGTAATGGGATTCCTGTGGCCGGAGGACATCGAGGTGGCCCACCTGGCACCATTCCTGTCAGATCACTCCCCTGTGAGCTGTGCCATGCACTGGGGTGACTATGGGCGAGAGCCTCGGTCTTGGGGGATGTCAGCTGATATCCTGGAAGACCCAGTTGGGAGAGAGGTGCTTTCACTGGCGCTGTCGGATTATATGTTGGTCAACTGGAGTACCGCATCCAGTAGAGCCACTGAGTGGAAAGCACTAAAAGCAGTCATGAAGGGCCAATGCATGGGTTTAACCTGCAGAGTGCATAGACCGCTCCAGTGGTAGCTTGGCAGGGAGGAGGTGGCGATGACTACATTGCAGGCTGGAGAGCAGTCTCACCCTGATGTCTGCTGCAGGCAGAACGTCTACGTTTAGTGGAGATCTGGGATCATCTGCACAAATACATGCTTAAGCAATACAGGTAGAGGCTACACAGAGAGGGGGATGTCAGGTCAGCTGCTGACTTGGATACTTCTTAGGGAGCATCCGCTGCCTTTGACCAAGCACTTGACAGTGGTGGATGGCACCAAGGTTGCCACTAGAGCTGGGATAGTGGACGTTTTTCAGCAGCATCTTCAGCGAATATATGCCATGGACTCTGCCATAACTTCAGACCGCTTTTTCCTATTCCTGGAGGGACTGGACCTCCCATGGCTTGCGCTACCAGTCACCAAAGCCCTCGATTCCCCTGTTGGGCTGGAGGAGCTGTACACAGCACTGAGTATGTTGCCGCGAGCCAAGGCGCCAGGCTGTGATGGCATTCTGCCCTAGTTCTATCAGACGTTCTCTGCGACTGTCACGCAAGGTCTTTTAGGAGTCCTCTTGGAGGCTTGTGAGAGTAGAATCTTGCCACCATTGATGAGGGGTGGAGAGATCTGCATGTTCCTTAAACCGGGCGGTGTCGAGACCGACCCAGCCGCTTCTAGGCCACTCACCATGATTAACGCAGATGTGAAAATATTGTCTAAGCTTCTTACCAACCACCTGGTGCCCCATATGACACATTTGGTGCATGAAGATCAGTGTGGGTTCATCTCTGGATGCAACACCACTATGAATCCCAGACGTCTCGCTCATGTCGTATATGAGGTGGAGCACCAGGACGAGGAGCTGGCACTGGTCTCCATTGACCTAGAGAAGGCATTCAACACTGTGGACTGGGGCTACCTGCTTGAAGTGCTAAGAGCTATGGGTCTAGGCCCACAATACCGGGGGTGGGTGTAGTTACTTTACACTAATCCCAACGCTAGAGTGAACGTGGGGTGAAGCCGCTAGGAGGCATGGGCCTTGGAGAAGGGGACACACCAGGGCTGCCCTCTTTCGCCCCGCCTGTTTGCGTTAGCAATAGAACCTCATGCGATCTGGGCACGTCATATGTTGTGGGATTGAGCTATATGGTCGGGGGATGCTTGCCACATCATCTCGCTCTACTCAGGAGATGCGCTTTTCTATGTGGCCACTCTATGTATAGCACTGCCCATATTGTTGAAACTCCTGGATGACTTTGGGAATCTGTCTGGCCTCTGTTTTAACGGCAATAAGTCCTTGAGTCCTTGCTTTTTCCCTTGGCAGTGTTGTCCCCCACACCATTAAACCACCTTCTAAACCTGGGCCTGCATGGGAACGCGCATACTTTCAATATCTGGGATACAGATAGCCCACACAGAGGCACAGCAGCTGCGCCTTAATGTGGACAAGGTAGTTGATGCCCTATGGAAATTGGTGGCCTTCTGGAACACATTACCACTGTCATTAATGGGCAGACTAGCAGTGTCCAAAATGGTGTTTTTACCATTGTTCCTGTATTCACTGCAGAACTCGCTCTGCCCCATTCCTCAGAAAGTCTATAAACGATTGAACTCTGTACTTACATCCTTATTATGGCCAGGCTGCTGCAGCAGAGTGGCCCTGGCTACATTGACCCAATGGTGCAAGAGAGGGGGATTGAAGGGGGCATGGCTACGAGGGCAATGGAGATGGACGTGCTCGTCTAGAGCTCCATCGACGGCTCCCCTTCCCTGCCGCATATCTCTGATTATGCACAATCTCCAGGGCCGGACACACCTCTGGCTAATCCTGTTGCTGGCCCGAATGACACGGTGAAACTTGCGGCAGCGACAGGTGCGGCAGCCCTCATCCGAGCATACCTGACTCCGGGGAAGCTGAATGAGCCTCTGCCATCCCCGGGGAGACCATTATGCTAGACCGAGGACACGCCCCACCCACCAGGTCCAGAGCAATGGTGTCTAATGATGTGGGGACGGCCTGAACTCCTGCTGGTGCTGGATTCAGCCTAACAATGGAAAGAAAGACTTCCCGAAACGGGAATCGAGTGGCCCCGCTGCTGTAGACACCTCAACAATCCAGCAAGTGAGTGCTCACAAGGAGCCATAATCTCTTGCGAGCACCACTGGAAAGTCAACTCACAACGAAACACCCTGTACACCTAAGTTGTACAACTGCACACACTGCCAGGCGCCCGCTGTCGCTGTCTTACTACACCACCCACCGCCAAGCCTCACGCACAGATGCCCTGAAATCTGTGTCACGCGGTGGTCGCACGAGAACTGGCGCTGGGGGTTTATTTGCCCCACCCCCACTGACCCGAGCCCAAACTGACAGGGTGACAGAGGAGGGAGTGACTGATCTGATGTCCAGTAAATTAGATGCCGTGCTGGCCGCGGTGGAGAAGCTCTGAACCAAACCCGCACCTCTCTGGAGAGTAAAATTGATAATGTAGAAATTGACCTCAACTTATTCCGTGCGGACCTCAGCAAACATGTAGACAGAACATCCACGATGGAGACCACCATTACGAAGTTCTCTCCACAGACAGAAATGGCAGAAAAACATATCCAAGACCTTCTCAATTGAGTGGAGTTTCTAGAGGGCAGGGCCGAAGACGCTAAAGGCCAATCTAGGTGAAACAACATGCGCATAGTGGGTCTCCCAGAGGAGACGAAGGGCAGAGACCCTGTGGCTTACACCGAATCCTGGCTCCGTACGTTGTTGCCCGAAGAGGCACTCTCTCCCCACTGCATTGTTGAAAGGGCGCACAGAGTACCAGCCAGACCCCCACCCATGGGCTCCAACCCAAGGCCGTTCTTAATCCGTTTGCTGAATTATAGGGACAGAGACGCCATACTCCAGGAAACCAGAAAACTACAGGAAGTGCAAGTACACAACCACAAAATCATGTTTTTCCCAGACTTCACGTTGCTAGTACAGAAACAACGATATTCATACATGGCAGTGAACAGACGACTCAGACAGCGCAACTTGAAATACTCTCTGCTGTTCCCAGCATGCCTGAGAGTAGTTGCGGGTGGCAAGGTTCACTTTTTCGATGGCCCGGAGGAGGCGGGAGAAGGGCTCGATATGTACGGCTCCGCGGGAGGCGATGCCCTGGCAACCGATACGAAAGAAGCCGCTGCTGACACCTCTTCTGCCCATCGACGAAGAGAGAAGAAACGTAAGAAGCTTCAAGCCTCTCAGACTCAGACTGGACCCAGCACAGATATTACGTGATCAACACAAGGCCCTCCAAGCGGCTGCGGTCATCAGCGGGGCGCAGGTAGAACCTGCCTCGATTTCCAGTCTTCAGGAACAGGTCAGCGACGAGGAACTCTCGGATGAATTCCCGACTTCACAGGACTCGTGCGAACTACCTAAGGTCACCCCTCAGATAACATTGCTTAAACTTATGTACTGGAATTCCTAACTGGCATTTATAGAAGCATGGTACCATACACGCAAGTATACAATGCTGATATTAATGTTACTTCATGACACTGTTCAGTCATATGTATAGGTATATTGATGTGCAATTGAATATATGGATGAGGACGGGTGGCGGGAGCTGTGAGCTCAATGAATAAATGTGTTATCACGCGTAGATTTCTCCCCCCCCCCAGAGAAAAGTACATGTGCCTTTTATGACAGGGTCCCAGCCCACTCAAACTCGGTTGAGAGATGGGGAGCCGTCGAGGCACTATCTTTCTGTCCCGTTCCCGTATTTTGCTGCATAAGAAACCCCCCTAGACATTGTTTAAATGTTATTTCTACCTTTTGTATGGACGACTGCCTGTTGCATATTCGCCCTTTTGGTATTATTGGATTTAGTTTGTATTTGTTATGTCATCTCTCACACACTGGGACACAACATCTTGGGTAACAGCTTGCTAGGGACACGACGGCAGAAGCCGCCCTTAACCAACGTGCTTCTGACTTGCACGGCCATTAAGTCGCCAATGCCTTACACACCAGCTATCAACTTAATGATATGGCACCAATTAAAATATATACATGAAATGTGAGGGACATTCATAGTCCATCTCGCAGGTATCTTATATACTCATATCTTAAAAGACATCATTTTCAAATAGGCCTCCTCCAAGAGACCCATTTGCCAAAGTCAAAGGTGGCACAATTACAGAGGAGATGGAGAGGGCAATTACATGCGACAGGCTACACGGTGTACGCTAGGGGAGTCTTGATTTGGGTCAGACCAGGGACCCCGTTTTGCCTCACAGAATCACTAATAGACGTAGAAGGCAGCTATGTTATAGTGAAATGTACATTGGATGGCAGACCAGTGGTCATTGCATCTATATATGCGCCAAATTCCGATCAGGCTGCCTTCCTAGACATGCTGTCGAACAAATTGGATGTCTGGCATGGGGTCCCCATGGTATTAGGAGGCGATTACAATAGTGTCCTAGATGTTTCATTAGATCATTCCTTCCCTCCCCTTACCGGCACATCCACATATGCTGCAATGAAGGCACTGAACAGTTGGGCAACACAATGGCATCTGACAGACGCGGGGACACATAGAAACCCATATGATGGGGTGTACTCATTTTACTTGGGGGCATATGGGCTACACGTACGTTTAGACCGCATTATGATTTAAACAACTTGCTAACACATGTCTCTGAAACACACTACCTAGGGAGGACACATGCAGATCACAATCTGCATGTGCTAAATCTGGAGTGGACATGTGGTACACCACCGATCCCGAGTTGGTGCTTACAACCGGACACTCTGTTGGATGCACCATTCCGTGACCTACTGGCAACGACAGTAACACAATATTGCCAAGACAATGCGGGTCCTGCCTCAACACCACTGATTGAATGGGACGCCATTAAGGTAGTTAGTTTAGTTTAGTTTAGTTTGCCATTTGTAGAGCGCATGGTTACACCACCAGTATGTCCCCACGCTAAAACGGTTCTTATTAGAGGATATAGGCGACATTTACACTTCCTGACGCAGAGACTGTGTTTTAGTCAGTGGTTGATAACAGCCAGTTCTTCAGTTATGTTATGTTATGTTATGTTATGTTAATAACATTTATTACGCGCACAGCTGCCCCAGCTAAGGGGCGTCCTGGCGCGCGACAAGGTACAACACAACCAACACAAGATCACGGGACGGCAACAGATTTAAAACAAGAAGGTTTTTAAGGACTTCCGGAATAGCAAGAGATCATTCATTGTATGGAGCTGCAGCGGGAGCGAATTCCATAACGCTGCAGCCTTCACCCGGAAAGAGCGCCCACCAGCTCGGCAAAGCCTGAACCTCGGGACTACTGCCAGCGCCTGCTCCGCAGATCTTAATGTACGGGTTGGTACATAACCGGAGATAAGATTGGAAAGGATCTGAGGAGCAGATCCTTTCAGGATTTTAAAAACCAAACATAAAACTTTAAAATGAATTTGCGACTTAATCGGCAGCCAGTGCAGTGCTCGGAGAGTGCTAGAAGCCGAGCAAGACCTAGGCAAGCCGACAATTGCTCTGGCAGCGGCGTTTTGAACGCGTTGAAGCCGCACAATTTCTGCCTGATTGCTCCCTAGCAGGAGCGAGCTGACATAGTCCAGGCGAGATAAAACAGTTGCCTGCACTATCATCTGCCTGGTAGAGGGATCAAAAAACTTGAGAACAGGCCTTAAGCCCCGAAGGACGCCAAAGCAGCACGCCGCGGTTTTCTTTGTGTGCCCCACAAAGCTGAGAGTGGAATCCAGCCAAACTCCCAGTAGTTTGCGAAATTTAGATTCACATTGTTCTGTTCTTAAATCCATTGTTAGAGAGTTCCAAGCTTTTGCCACGAGATATCTAAAGGAGCGCGCACCCATTCTGGCTTTAAAAATTCTGGGTACTGTCACCAGTGCCCTACCCTGTGATCTTAAAAACCGGCCTGGTGTATACTGTGTTAACAGTGGTTGCAGGTACCGTGGGCTTTTCCTTAATAAAATGCGGTGGCAGTGACACATTGCCTTGAAAACAATTCTTTTTTCCACTGGTAGCCAATGTAATTTGGCCAAAGCTTTCTTAGCAGAGGCTCTTCTCGGGAGGCTTAATACAAGGCGAGCAGCCGCATTTTGTACAGTTCGTAATTTGGACAGCCATTCTTGCAAGCTCCTAGGTATAATACATTGCCGTAATCCATTTGCGAAGTTACCACGGCGTGAAATATGGTTTTCCTCGCATTTGATGGCAAGAGGTCAAGGATCTTTCGTAGGGTTTTCATAGTCCCATAGCATTTGCCTGCTACCTTATGAATTTGGGTGTCGAAAGTCAATTCGGAGTCAAACCAAACTCCAAGGTTTTTTACTTCCGCTTTTGGGGTTGGTATTTGTCCCAGTGTCCCCGGCCACCAGGCCACCAGGCTGATGACCAAATGGTGGGAGTTTTTCCCACGATCATCACCTCCGTTTTGTTCCCATTAAGCTTTAGGCAGTGGTTTGACATCCATATAGCAACATCTTCAAGGCACTTAGAGAAGCGGGATGCTGCCTGTTCCTTATCTTGAGATAGCATCACAATTAGCTGTGTGTCATCAGCGTATGACACAATAGACACCTTGTGCTCATCCGCTCGCTCAGCCAGTGGTCCGACATACAAGTTAAATAGGGCTGGGCTCAAAATCGACCCCTGTGGGACGCCCTGGGGGAGGGGGATGCTCATTGATCGATAGGATTGTTGAGCAGCTTGGAAGCTACATGCAGATAGAAAGGATGTCATCCATCGCAGTGCATTTCCCCTGATGCTGCATTCCTCTAATGTTTGGGGAAATATCTTATGAGAGACGGTGTCAAATGCCGCGCTGAGGTCCAGCAGGATCAGCGCAACCGTTTGCCCCTCGTCGGCATATTGTCTAATAGTTTCAGTAGCCATGAGTAGTGCTGTCTCAGTCGAGTGTGCTGTTCTGAAGCCTGACTGAGAAGGGTGCAGCAGGTCATTCTTGTTAATATGGTCTACTAATTGTTTGTTTATTACCTTCCCCGCGATCTTTGCCACGAATGGTAGTAATGAAATAGGGTGCAGATTTTCTAGTACTGCCTGGTCGACTGACGGCTTTTTTTGTTAGCGGCCGGAGGATTGCTTGCTTCCATTTAATTGGAACCTCTCCTGTTTGGAAGGAGCGTTTGATGAGCTCTGAGATTTGTAGCATAATGAGATTCTCTCCCTGCATTAGCCTCTCTGGACGATCTGGATCTAATGGGGAGCCTGATTTGATCCCTTTTGCTGTCAATTTGAGATCTTCTAGCTCCTCGATTCGTCAAGAGTCTCCCCTCCAAATGTGGTGACCTGCCTGTTGGTTGTATTCAACCGTAGCCGTACTTCCATAGGGAAGGTATCATAGATTTTAGTCACTTTGTCAGCAAAGAATTTTGCCACGTTGTTGCAGCTCTCAGTGGAGGTTGCTGCATCATAGTTAGTGTTATTGCGCGTTTTAAGAGACTTCAGTATGGCGAACATTTCTTTCGAGGAATTACTTGCCCTTTCAATTTTTTCTGTGTAGAAATTGCCTCGTATTTTCTTTATTTGCACATGATATTTTTTTAGTTCCTTTTTATAGTTCTCCTTGGCCTTCTTAATCGTTGCGCCATACTTGTTCTTGTTGCTTGAATTCTTTTTTTGCTTTCAACAGTGTCTCATTAAACCAGGGTGCTGATGCTTTATGCCTCTTGGGGGCTTGTGTGCTCCATGGAGCTACTTCGTCTAGAACCGTTGTTATCCACCTTTCGAGTTGGCTATTGGCTAAATTAACCTCTTTCTCCAGTATAATATTATTTTTCATTAGTGCTTGGATAAAAACGTTGGGGTTGAATTTATTCCATTTCCTATTGGTAACTTTCTGTGTCGTTTTCTCCATCCTCTGTCTATTAGATGGCACAGTAAAAGGCACTAAGAAATGGTCTGAGGGGGCACTGCCTAGGCATGCAGGCTGGAATGCGAACAAGAAGCAGTCTAGGGCTCCAATAGACAGCTAACAAGCAACAGGGAGGAACATGCACAATTACTAGAACAACTTTGATGCCTTAATTATTCGGCACACTCAGCACGGACGCACCATATGGGCGATAAAGCTGGTAGACTGCTAACCTGGCTGATACGTCAGGAAGAAACAACATCACCAGTAGTATCAATATGCACTGCACAGGGCACCATAGTAGATTCATAACAAGATATACACCGTGAATTCACAGCACACTATACGAATCCCACACGTTAGCCACTTCAAGAGACATCTGCAGGTACCTAGAAGATATTAACCTGCCACACCCTACACAAGAACAGAGATCGGAATTGAATGACCCCATCCTCTTAGAGGAAATTAGAGCGAGTATATGTAACTGTCGAATGGTAAGACACGGGGCCAGATGGCCTACCGGCAGAGTTCTACAAAGCCTATGCACAGGGGCTAGCACCGCAGCTCCAAAAGGTATATGAGGCTGCTGTAGACGACTCCACCCTTTCTGCTACGCAGAACGAAGCACTTCTGATTTCTCTCCCAAACCTGGTAGAGACCCGGAATCTTTGGGCTCATATCGCCCACTGGCCCTCTTAAACTCAGACTACAAAATATTTTCGCCCATTGTGGCAGCGCACCAGCCCTGCTGGTAAAAACCCTGGTCCACCCAGACCAGAATGGTTTTGTCCCAACCAGAAACACATCACTCGACATACGCAGACTCTTTAGAGTGCAGCATTATGCGCTAGACAGATGGCCGTGCTCTCGTTGCCTGGTTCTAGACTTGGAAAAAACCTTCGACTCTCTGGAATGGCCCTACCTCTTTGAGGTATTACGGAAATATGAATTAGGCGATGAATACTTATGAATGATCCGGTTCCTCTATCAACGCCCCTCTGTCAGAGTCCGGACAGGACAGCTTATATCGGATACCATTCAGGTAAAAAGGGGCACAAGGCAAGGATGCTCTTTGTCCCCACTTCTTTTCTCCCTCGCCATGGAACCACTAGCGATGCTACTCCGTAGGGGCGTGGACGACTGGGGCATACATCTGGGAGATGGAATACATGCCGTTTCGTTATATGCTGATGATCTACTGTTGTATTTATGAGACTTGCACGATGTACCTACCACAAAAGCAGATACACTCAGAGACTTTGAAAAAGTGACGGGACTTCGCGTGAACTGGGCGAAGTCGGGAGCCTACCCATTTAGTGAAAACCCTGCGGAAATAAATGTGCACATAAACAACTCCACTCTCAAATTGTACCCACCTACGTTCCACTACCTCGGTATCTTTATATATCGGGCCCCCACAGATGTGTTGGAAGGAAATTTAATTAGGGCCATATCTGCTGTTAGAGCTCAAGCACAATTTTGGCAGTCACTTCCATTAAGCATCATGGGCAGAATAACACTAACAAAAATTAAAATACTACCAAAACTACTGTACTATTTCTCGAATCTCCCTGTCTATGTCCCGACCAAACTAGTTTGTGACCTTGAACATTTGTTCCGAGACCTAATCTGGAATAAGGGTAGACCCCGTGTTGCATTATGGAAATTGTATGCAACCACCAATGGAGGAGGACTGGTGGTCCCCAGTATGGAGCTGTACTATCTGGCGGCGCAGTTGCAGTGGGTGACGAGATGGCTAGCAGCATGGGATTAGAAGGCACAGCAACCACGCAACAGACGTGGTCTCAATCTCAGATCTATCACTTGTTTCACCCTATCGCCCGGCTTCCACGTCCATCCCAGATACATCTAGAACTGGCGCACAAATGCTATAGGAGAAGTTTACACCTTACCACGGGTGCGATCCCTTATGCCCATCCCTACCGCTTGTGGGGACACCTAGAGAAGGACAGGCACCCCAGACGGGGCACTCACACATTGGCATGAGGTAGAATTAGAAACACTGGGTGACCTCTATGCAGACGGCTCCCTGCTACCCTACGAGACATTGACGACAGAATACAATTTACCGGCAGGACAATTTCTCCTACACAATTCTATTATGAGATCCCTAACGAAGGCATGGGGAGACCTAACCACTGAACTGGAAACACATCTTCTGCTGCAATAATTAGTTGGTAAGGGCCATGGCAGTGAGGTCCCAGGCACATTTTTCGAACATGTTTCATCACCAGGACCCAGTTGGCGGGACTCAGGTCATGGCACTGCTCCTGATGAGGCTCGAACCTGGTGAGACACAGAATGCACCACGTCAACCAGTCCTTTGCAGTAATCAAGAATCATATCATCTGTAATATTCACAAACTCATTTTCAGGTACAGTTGACAATCTCATTGCCCTGCCCATCATGATTTCCTAAGGGGACAATGCTGTCTTCCAAATGCCAGAAACCGGTCCTAGGAAGCTTGTTTCCGGTCCAGGGAAGGCATGGCTTGGCAGTTCGGGCTGGACTGTTCCCATGAGGCACAGGGTCAGACTGATTTGCATATGGCTATGTCTGAACTGGGGTGGCAGAGTGGGCTAAAGAACGGTGATGGATTAAACCCAGATCTGTTGACTGGGTGTGAGTGTTTGATTGGCTCTGATGCTCCGTCCATCGCCACCCCCTTTTGTACCGTCTTCCAATGGGGAGCACTGCGGAAACTCATCTACACAAGAGGCAAAGCATCCGGCCATTTCAAAGATGTTGAAGAACAAACTTTAGCTAGCCTGCATTTAAGAGTTACATTCATTTGTCCCACAATTCCTGAAGCCTTAGGTCGATAACTGCAATGTAGTCTTTTCTCCACTTGTAATGCTGCACACAACATTTTTCGGACCTCATTACTGAAATGAGTCCCTCAGTGTGACTCCAGTGAAGTCAGGAAACTGAACCATGTTATGAGCTCCCTCAAGAGCAACTTAGCCACTGTGTGACTGTCATTTCTTCTGGTTGGGTAGGCTTCGACCCAACGCAGGAAGATGCACGCTATCACTAGGACATATCTCATCCCGTTGCATGAAGGCATTTCAATAAAGTCCAACTGCATTCTATTAAAAGGACCACCTGATCTTCCTATGTGGCTCAGTGTCACTGCTGTTCTTTTCCCTACGTTCATCTGTTGGCACACAACACATCTGTAACACAACCCTTCAGCCACCAATCTGAATCTGGGGTTAAATCATGTCTGCTGAAGCTGTCTGACCATAGTGTCCCTCCCTATATGAATGAATGAATTAATGAATTAATGAAATGTGACTTATAAAGCGCACTGCTACTCCATGGAGTGTCCCTTCACTGAACTTTCAGTCATCTATGAAGTGCATTGAGATCAACTAATCGTGTTGGAAGAGCCAGGTCTTCAGCTTTTTCATAAAAAGGCGGTAGCAGCTACAGAGGGTAGCTCAAAATGAATGTTTGTTATAAGCCACTGGCCCAAGGTAGGAGAATTTCCTTCCTCTCATTCTCATGTAGGGATCCTTGCAAGAAGCCAGGGAGCAGACTGCAAATTTCTGGAGGGGGCAGAGAAACTAATTCAGACCCTAAAAGAGCTTACGCCTGAATTGTGCTATGCTCTCTAGACCTGAACTAACGTACTGAAGAGAATTCTCTTCTTTATTGGAAGCCAGTGGAGGGCACGCAAGTGCTGGGACATGTGTGTTCTTGGGGACAGGCTAAGTAGAATGCAGACTGACGTTTTTTGGACCAGTTGAAGTTTGTTAAGGGGATAGTCCAGGAGTCCTAGATATAGGGCATTGCCATAGTCCATCCTTGATGTTATGAATGCCTGGATGACTGCCTTTCTTGCAGACAAGGAGAGAAAGTGCAAAAATGTTTTTAATGTCTGTAGACGCCCAAAACATGTTCCAATCAATGACAATCTTCAAATGTAATGCTCAAAATCTTTTTTTTTTTTAAAGTATATTTATTAAGTTGACAAATTTTCCATAGTACAGCTTACACAAAACGCCATGTGCTGTACATTAAACAGATTGTACATAAAATGCATTTTTTTCTTATTTTGTTACCCCCTAAATACAACAACATGCAAACCCCAATTTATGCAGTGCAGTAATATGACTACCCTTCCACATTAAGTATTGTCTAGAATTTCCTGGTGTGTCAAATCATCATAATAAACTTCATACACAGTGACACTTAATGAGCAGTTATATCTCGTCTGGGTGCTCCATCAGGTACATTGTCAATTGTGACCAAAGATCCTTGGGTCTGGAGGCCACAGGCAACTCCTCAGCATATATTTCCAACTGTTCTTTACAGTACACAAGATCCCTAATCCATTTTACCCCATTTGGGAATGACCAACCCCCCAGTACATTGCAACAACACGTTTCGCCAGCAGCGTGGAGATAGCCACTATGCACCTATTGCATGGTTTAATCTTTTTCACCAGCACAAATTTCAGGCTTACATTCAATTGTATTTAGTGTCATGACTGATAGTACCTTAGTCACATGCTGCCAAAAGTCATATATGGCCTTACAATCACAGGCCAGGTGGATGAAATCCGCCCCATCCTCCCCACATCTCACACATTGAGCGTCTTTCCGCAATCCATATTTGAACGATTGCCTCGGAGTATAGCACAGCTGGTGCAAACATTTTAAATGTATTATCCGAAGGTTACAGTTGGCAGTCAGGCATCCAGTCGCTGCACAACATGCTTCCCAGTCCTCCCAGACCACAGGCTCAGCCAGCCGATTATTCTACTTATCGAGGGAGGCAGAGCTAGTCAAATCAATCTCTCGTTGGGAGGCATTATATTATCTAGTGATCAGCCCTTTGGCCTCCACCTCAGTTAACACAATTTGTAATGCTTTCAGCATCTGTGACTCATTAGGGTACTCAGGGAATAGCCAAACGCAACCTTGCATAAACAAACCCTTGCATTGACTTAAATGCTTGCCCAGCTATAAAGTAATCCATGGATAAGAACCGCCCGTTAATATACATGTCCCCAAGTTTAGTAACTCCAGCATTCTGCATAATTCTCAGTGCACCATGTTCCTGCGCACCCGAGATACCCGGTTGCACAGCAATTGGCATAGCTGGCGCGTACAGACTCCCTCTTCCTTTATGATCATTCAGAGCCCTCCACGCTTGAATTGTGCATTTGACAGTGTCTAGTCCTTTCCTGTTTCCCTCGACTTTATTGTGCAGAACCATGGCTGTCAACGGAGTCGGATAGGCAATATCCTCCTCCACAGCCAGGTGCGGCAAATAGCGCTGTGCAAAATACAATACACATAATACAATCGCAAATCAGGGGCCTCAAACCCGCCACCCCACATTCAAACAGCAGCATCAGGGTGTCCCAGCTACATCTCGGCTGCTTACCTGCCCATACCAATGCCAACAAACATGATTGTAAAGTCTTAAATACTGCCTTGTTCAAGACTATTGGAATATTCACAAACAGATATAGCAATTTGGGGAGGATTGTCATCTTCACGACCGTTATTCTATCTGCCAGTGACAACGGGAGTCTTGTCCACCTAGCAACTTGCTCAGTAATTTTGGTTATCCCTCGCCCATAATTCATGCTGATCACAGTATCTGGATCTCTATGCACCCAAACACCCAGGTATCTGACCGTCTCATCCAACCAGGCCAACATGAACTCCAGCTCAATCTCCCGAGTACATTCTGTTAGGGGAAAGACCGTGGATTTTCCCCAGTTTATGCCTCACACCGAGTATCTCTCAAACCGGACGTATTCCAGTAATAGTGATACCAGATGTGTTGCAGGTTCCCTAACATATAGCAACATATTGTCCGCATATAATGATATTGCTAGTGGGTGCTGCCGGAAAACCAATGCGTCAGTGGCATGGCCCTGTCGGATCTTACAGGCCAGCGGCTCGAGCACCAAGGAAAACAACATCGGAGATAGGGGGCAGCCGTCCAGGTACCCCTACATATGTGATTGGAGGCGTGGCCTCACAATTGACACATATCCGGGCCACCAGGCTCGTGTACAGGAGGCGCACCCGTTTAAAAAAAAAACAAAAGGCAGCATCCCCATTGGTTGCAAAACTACAAACATAAAATCCCAGTGTATCGAGTCAAACTCTTTCGCCGCATCTAGCAATTCGGCCGCCGCTGGAAGCTCAGGCTCTAACTGATGCAGCAAGGCAAAAACAGTGTGTAAATTACGTACTTTTGATCTTTTGGGCACAAATTCTGAATGATCCGATATGATCAGTTTTGGAACCAGAGGTTGAAGTCTATTGGCGATAAGTTTTGCAAACATTTTTGTGTTAATGTTTATTAAGGACAGTGGCCTGTATGATTCGCACCAGTCGGCCTCTTTGTCAGGCTTCAGCAGCATAGCAATGAGCGCTTCCCTCAGGGTGGGGAGCAAAGTCCCCTTTTCATATACTTCAGCGAGCACCTCTAGTACTCTCAGGGTCAGAGTATCCACATAGGTTTTGTAAAATTCACTGAGCAGCCCGTCTAGCCCTGTCGCCTTACCAGATGGAAGTGTCATTATAGCTTCCTTGACATCCTCAACTGTAACAGGTTGAGTCAGATAATCCCGCTGACCCTGGGACAGCCAGCCTAGTGAAATATTGTCTAGATAACTGGATATCTCTCTATCTTGCATGGTCAACTTGTGCCTGTATAGATTAGAGGAAAAATCAATAAACACTTCACCAATCTCTGGAGTGGTATAGTGTACTATGGATTCACTGTCCACTATTTCAACAATATGCTCCTGCGTCCTTGGCAATGTCAATTTGTGCGCCAGAGAGTGACTTGGCCTGCCCCCCTCCCATAGAGGCACGCTTTATACCTCCAGGATCTATGCTGCACTTCCTGCTCAGCAACCTGATAATGCTCTGACACTAATTCTCTAATTTGGGCTAGCAGTGCATGTGAGGGACGCTGTTCATACCCACGTTGTAGCACGCGGATCCTGCCGTCTATGTCCTGCAGCCTATTCCTCAGTAATTTTAATATGCCTGCCTTCGCCCCTATACATTCACCCCTTATGGTGACTTTAAAAGCCTCCCAGAGTGTACCTGCCTCGTCTACGGTGCCCTCATTTTCAAGGAAAGAATCTGTGATAGCTGCCCCTATTGTGGTGCGGAACACTTGGTCCAGTAGGGACAAAGGATGCAGCCTCCACTGAAACAGCGGCCTAGTATGCGCAGGCATAGCCAGCTCCAGGAGTACCCGGGCATGGTCAGATAGTGTTTTGGCCGGGAGACGACCTTTACATCGTGGTCATCACACTGCGATGCCATTACAACACGGTTGTTACAACGACCGCATTGTTACCACGCAAAGCCATTACTACGCAAGTCATTACATTGACTTGCAGTAGATTGCGCGCTAACATTAGGAATAGTATAGTTTACTATTCCAACACCTTCCTTACTGTTACGTAGGCTGGAGTTGGAATAGTAAGTTATACATTTCTAATGTCTTGCGTGCCATTTACTGCAAGCCGATGTAATGACTTGCGTATTAATGGCATTGCGTGGTAACAACGCGGTCGTTGTAACAACCGTGTTGTAATGCCACGCGATGTAATGACTCGCGTTGTAACGAGTCATATTCGTTTAAGCCAGGTGCTTCACAGACACTACCCAGGAACTCACAACCTTGGAGACCAGCATGTAATTTAACCTGGACCACGATCCCTTCACCGTCGACACAAATATCCCCTCTTTCACAGTAGGTTTCCGGCTCTGGCATACATCTACCAATCCCTCTGTCTCCATCATTTCCGCAATTACTGATGCAGCCTGTTTCCCATGCCAGGATGTGTCAGGCAAGCGGTCAAGTTGTGGGTCAAGGTATGCATTCAGGTCACCACCGCACATCACAGCTGAGAGAGGGAAAGCCGCAATACGCCTCCAAATATCATTGTAGAAAGCGGGATAGTCTATATTGGGCCCATAAGTGTTAACACATAGTATATTCGTTCCACTCAGACTACCCTTTATCAGGAGCACTCTACCCTGCTCATCAGCTTCAGAATGGGTCAGAGTGAATGGAGTACCCCGCTTGACCAGCACAAGCACCCCTGGAATACATAGAGTACGACGATGCCACACACACCGCCACCCAGCGAGCCCCAACATTTTGTTCAGTATGTTTAGTGAGATGCGTCTCCTGAAGGAATGCCATTTGGATATATCCTGCCTATCCAGATAAGCTAATACATTGTGGATTTTCTTGGGGTTATTGAGACCACGTACATTCCATGTTATCAATTAAACAATACCACCTGAACATACATTTTCTTATTCATAACTTGCATGTACCAATGCTGAGGAAATACCCATGGGTCGGATCGCAATTGGTTCACTACTACATGTAGACTGCACTGCATCTGCAACAGAACCCAACCACCCAGCCCCCCACCCACTTCAGCGCCCCCAACATGCTAAAGCCATCCCAATAAGGAACTAACGTAACCACCCTTTGAAACACTACCCAAAAATGAAAGAGTGGGACACCCATCAGGTAACACTGGAGCGCAGTTATCCTTCCACTGAACAGGGAGGTGGCTGAACTTGTCCATTAGCATAGCGTGCCAGTCCAATAAGTGTCCAGTGCCCTTAAATTCTCTCAACTCCAGTAACCTTGTGATACTCACGAACCGCAGTCCTGGAATCCAAAAGACCAGTTCACTGTGAGACAGCAACTCTTTAAGTGACCTCTTCATCCATAGATCTTCGTCACCATGCACCGCTTGCCTACGCCACTAGAGATACCAAATCTGGACTGTAATCACAAAGGAAGAGTTCACTTCAAAACACTACTCCTCATAGCTCCTCTTTGTCTGGATCGCTTGCTGTGTCTCGTTGACGTCTCTTTAATGACTTGACATGTTCCATGGCAGACTTAGGGCTAGTGTAGATTCTGGCAGATCCGTCTGTTCCAATTTGTAAACGGGCAGAATAGAGCATGGCATACGGAATGTTTTCCGCCATCAGCACCTTCTTAACTGGCAAGAATTCACGCCTCGCTGCCAGGACAGTTGCTGTGAAATCTGGGTAGAATGCCAAATCGTTCCCATGGTAGTTTATAGAGCTTTTTTCCCATGCTAGGCGCAGGACCTTGTCACGGTCCTCATAATTTAGCAGCCGTGCAATGAATGGCCGCAGCAGGGCTCCAGGCAATGGACGCGTCACTAGCGAGCGATGCGCCCTCTCCACGATTAGCATGGACGACAGGTTCTCCGCCCTGAAAATCTCCATGAGTATTTCTTCCACAAAGAGCTCCAGTTTCCCTGTATTGGTCGATTCTGGCAGACCCATGATCCTAAGGTTATTCCGTCTTGACCTGGCCTCCAGGTCCTCATTCTTGGCCTGGATGACAGCCAAGACTTTTTCCATGTTTAGGGCCTTGGCCGAGACGCCCCGCAGGCCATCCTCTGCATCAGAGAGGCGCTTCTCCGCCTCACCCAACCTGGAGCCCTGTTTATCAAGTTTCACCGACATATGATCCGTGCGCAAATGTAAGGCATCAATCTTCCCGTCGATCGACTGTAGACTGTTCTGCATAGACAGTAGTGTAGTTTCCAGCGATGGGGTTACTTCCGTTGGAGCGTCCAGTTCAATGTCAGAGGTCGGCCACTGTTGCGACCTCCCAGGCTTTCGCATATCGAAGGTAAGGCAGGGTTGGTTCTCGTCTCTCTTGCCCAATATGACCCCTCATCCTGCTGTGCCGTCCGGGCAAACCGACGGTCACAGTGACAACCTCTGAAGCTGCACCACCCAGGATCCAGCGAAGCCAGGTATTGTAGTCCGTGGATCTAGTGAGTCACTAGCATTGTCTTGCTCTCCCACGACACAGAGGGTCAGCACCGCAGTACCTCCACAACCGACAGTTGCGGCAAAGCAGTGACCAATCCAACCAACCGCAATGGGTCATCCACCAACAGGCTGCTGCTCAGGGCCTTAGCAAATGGGCCGCCTATGGTAGCCGCAGTCAGGAACCAAAATTCCCCATGCGCGCTTCCCTCAGCGCCCGTAACAGGCCTCACCGGGTCCCGCCAGCCTTGCAGAGCGAGCAGCCATCACCATTCGTCATATCACCCAGCCAGATTCCCGCATGAAGGCTGATTTGGATTAGGGCACCGACAAACTGGCACATGCATCAAGGTAGGATTTTGTGAGTCCTTAATTGCGATTATTAAGGAATTGCAATTAGGTACTCGCAAAAGATATGCATGTAGGAATCGCTATAAAAATAGCGATTCCTATACATTCCTTAATTGCGACTCACAAATTGCGAGTCTCAATTACGGAATGGCTTCCCATTCATTACTATGGGCCTACAGGCCCATAGGAATGAATGCGAAATTGAATGCGCAATTTGCGAGTACCAATTAATTGGTACTCGCAAATTGTGCATGCAATTTCAAGGGTGAAAGGCTGTCAAAAGGACACCTTGTTGCACCCCTGAAATTGTACTGTGCACCCATGTTGCGCACACACATGCCCCAAGGGCATTTGTGTGTGTAACATGAAACATTGAAAAATGCACTTTGGTGCATTTTTCAAAGTTTTTGCAAATTACAGTTTTGTTTTATTTGACGGTAATTTGCGGCCCCAAATAGCGAAATCGCTATTTGAAAGTGCTTCTTGCATTGCATTTAACGAATTGCAAATTGCGATTCCTTAAATGCAATCGCAATTTGGGAAATCGCAAGAAATTGCGATTACTGAAATTGCGCATGCCAAATTGTTTAATGCATCGCAAAAGCCCATTTTGCGATTGCAAATAGCCAATTTTTGCGAATCGCACGGTTTGCGCTCGTATAAAGCTTTGATGCATGTGCCCCTAAGTACTTTGCAGCATGGGTGCCACTCAGACAGGGGGGCCCACAACTCCAGGCGGCGATCTTTTCTGAGCCAGCAACACCGCAACAGTCCGGAAGGCCTCCACAGCACCCCGGCAGGCCCACCTCCCACGGCAACAGCTCAGGTGACAGCAGCGTCCAGCCGCACTGCACAGCTCTGACCGGATGGCCTTCACTACATCACCACAGTCCCAGCAGCGATATAAGGGGCCTCTGCGCCGCAGTAGCGGAGCAGTGATAGCACCTCACCGGTGGGTCGCCCCTCATGCAATAACCAACAGCTTGCTCACCTTCAGCTTTAGGAGCGCACAAGCCATGCAGTGCCACTCAGCCCTGCACAGACCCCAAGGCGTCCTGAATTTGGAAATGCAGATTCAAATTCAACACGATTTTCAGTTGCTGCCATGTTGTCTCCATCCGCCTCGCCTTGCCAGAGAGCGTTCTCATCGATGGGCCCCTCCACAGTCTATCAGCGGCACTGCGATGCACCCCGGGCACGCCAGCAACACCGTACCTGGGTTTTTGGTTGTGGCTGGCAAGTTTTGAGGCAGGATTGGGAGCGGATTATGAGTTTGGACGGCAGAGCTGCACTAAGGCGCAGTCATCTTGCCTTGTGCCCTCTAGCACCCTCCCAATGCTCAAATTCTGGACTGTTCCCCCCCTGGGAAACTGGGGCATCTCAGGGCCACAGAGTCTGTCATTCTGGGGGATTGGGATGGAAGAATAGTTTTTATACCTTGTCTACACTGCATTTTAATTGATGGGAGGTCATCCAGTGAAAAACAGAAGAAAAGCAGGTTTTAATGAACTCTCTTGCAATCTCATCTCCATTACCACATGTGAACAGCAGCTAAGTGTCATCAGCATATGTAATCACCTTAGCTCCCAAGGCCTTTGCCAACTGTGCTAAAGTGGTGAGGTACGCCTTAAACATAGTGGGGCTCAGAGCAGAGCCCTGCGGCACTCCCACTGTCAGATGGTATGCTCTGGAAGAGTATGGGGTAACCCACACTTCCTGCCATTCAAAAAGTATGCTAACCACTGCAAAGCCAATCCCCCTATTCCGATGGATTGGAGGCATGCCAGGAGTATAAAGTGAGGGACCCTATCGAAGGCCGCTGACAGATCTAACATAGCCAGGACGGTCTCCCGCCCACGTCTTACGTACCGCTAACATGTTCGGTGATCTCAATCAGTGCTGTCTCAGTACTGAAGTTTGGCCTAAAGCCAGACTGGCTAGGATTGAGCAGCTCATTGGTTTTGAGATACTGAGCTGTTGATTAACAGATTTTCCTAGTACCTTAGACAATGCTGGCAGTAGAGAGATTGGCTTGTAGTCGGATTGCTCCGTAGGGTCCACTGAGGACCTTTTTAGGAGAGGCAGAATGTTAGCCTGCTTCCATGCCACAGCGACTGTTGCTGGACAAGGACTCATTGAGCACCCTTTTAGCCAATGGGTTAATGGCGGCTGCACTTATTACTAATAGATTTGAAGGGCAAGGATCGGCTGGAGATTCTGATTTGAGACCACGATTGACCACCAATGATTGGGGAGAGGAGTTGGCCTAACGGCTAGGGTGGTCGAACTCGAATCTGGGGAACTGGGTACGAGTCTCGGCAATGATGCTGGACATCCTGTGATTCTGGGCGAATCAATTAATCTCCCCGTGCCTAACAAAAATGAATGTGTCCTCATGTAATGCAACTGGTGCTATGTAAAGCGCTCTGATACCTGATTCGGGTCAAGTTTGCGCTATATAAAACTCTGGGGAAAAAAATTATTCCTCCAAAGGGATAGGCTGGAAATTTTAGAATGAAGCCATAGTGGAAGAGGCTGTGCTGTAACAAACTGTCTCCAACTAACTCTCCTCCATCTGGATATCTGACGTGAGACTGGGTTGAACAGCTGTGATCTTGTCATGAAAATATGAGGGCAGCTGGTCACACCGTTCTACAATGGGTGGTGCAATCTGGTGCAAGCCTCTGGGGACATGAAGTTTCTGACGATTCTGTAGATTTACCTAGAATTATTGCCTGCCTCCTCTATCCTCTCCTCAAAATGTGCTTTCTTTGCTGTGCTGACAATTGCATAGTATTTTTTAGAGGTGCCTTATAGATGACATTGTCTTCGACCTTGTATTTTTTTTTCTCCAGTGCCTCTTTCTCAGTGTTTCTTCAGAGTCCTGATATTTTGTTTAAACCAGAGGTCAGAAGGTTTTTTTCTGCAGAGTATACGTGAGGAGACCGGTGCTAGCTTATTGGAAGTGTCCGCATCCAGCTGTCAAACGTGCTGGCATCTTGATCCGCAAGACCCGAGAGAGAGGGGATGCTCTCTACAAGAGAGTTGATAAATTCCATGAGCTGGGCCAAGGTAATGTCTCACCACTGGGGGCAACAAACTATCTGGCAACACAAGTCTTCCACCTCCTGAAACCCAAATCTCAGCATCTCTTTTGACATATACTGCTTTGACCCAACATTGCTGTTCTTCCTCAGACACTTCTTCCTGTAACCTCTAAACCTTCTCCCATGTGTCAACTGTGGTTAACAAAAGGTTATGATTGGTCTCATCGTCCCCTTCATTACTGTAAATGTACCGTAAAATGTACAAGCTCCATGGGCACAGTATTGCACGACCTTTTCAGCATATCTTTTGCCAACTGTCACATAGTTATCTTCACTACAATGGGCAGAACATTTCACAACTGCAATTTGGGCAGGCAACCACAATGCCTCAAGTAGTCCTTACATCTTCACCATTCCGTATAGGGGAACCTGAAGAGGTCATGAATCCCTTTTGTGACCATAACAGTCCAAAGTCGTGAACAATACCTAAGCAGTACTGACTATCAGTAAAAATTGTTACTTTCAGCTGTGCAGAAACACAGCACGCCCTAGTAAGAGTGATCAATTTGGCCACTTGTGTGGAAAACACTCCTTCAAGCAAGGAGGCTTCAATTATGCCTGCAGTTGTGCAAACTGCGTATGCAGCTCTCAAGTTTTCTTTTTGTCTCCTAGGCAGGATCCATCAACAAATAGTACAAAATCGGACTCAGGCAGTGGCTCATCTTGAATATCTGGTCTTGGCTTGGTGCACAGTTCAGTGACATCAAGACAGTCCTGCTCCATATCCCCATTTTCACCCTGGGAGGGGCAATAGGGTGGCAGGGTTCAAGATAGCGCACCTTTCCAAAGTAACGTTTTCTGCCACCAGTATAATCTGCTTATATCTGGCCAGGTGGCTGTTTGTTGAATGCTGTGTAGTGGTACAGGTCAACAATATTTGAACAGAGTGGGGCACGAACACTGTTACTGGATGACCCATCACAGTACTGTCACATCTTTCTACGTGGACACCAATGGCTGCCACAGCTTTAAGGCATGCAGGCAGTGCTGCCTCTACCGGATTAAGGGTAGCAGAGAAATAGGCCACTGGCTTTCGGGCATTTCCATGCAGTTGTTTAAGCACTGGGAGAGTGCAGCCCTCCCTTTCACTGCAGAAGAGCGCAAATGATTTGTTATAATCAGGTATTCCCAGTGCTGGGGCACGACAGAGACTTTCTCTCAGCTCTATGAAGGCAACCTAATAGATGCTGTTCCAAGGTACCGCATCAGACACATCCTTGTGTGTCAGCTTCTGTAAAGGCTTGGCCACTAGATAAAAGTTGGGAGATCCACTGACGACAGTAGCCCACCATTCCCAAAAACATCCTGACTTCTTTCTAAGTCGTTGGCGGATTCATTCCCTTCTCAATCTGATGTCCGAGATACAGAACTTCTTTTTGACTATACTGCAACTTACTAGGTGCTACTTTATGTCCATTCTCAGCCAAGTGGTTCAACACAGCAATTGTGTCTTGTTTGCAAGCTTTCTGTGTGTTACACGTAACCAGCAGGTCGTTGATGTACTGCACTAAAACAAAGTTGCAGGGCATGAGTAAGAACTCAAGATTCGGGGAGGAGCCAAGATGGCGATCGGGACGGCAGCGTAGGCTCCCGGCTCCGTGAACCTCCGCATCCCGCACAGATATCCTGCATGAGATCCTTAGCCTGCACTACATGCCCGTGTTGGTGATTGAGAGCGGCAACCGATCGCGTGATTCTGAAGTTTCTGGCGGCGGCACCGCCGGAGAAATGTTCACCTGAAGTTTGCGGCCTGTGCAGCCCTGGAACCGGGACCTCGAGTGGACAACATGGCCGGGCGGCAGTTCAACAACAGCGGCCATTGGTGACTGGGTGGAGTCGGAATACCGGAGCGGTGCGGATATTGGCCGGAATTTCGCCGTGGTCATTCCTACCACTGGGCGCAGCGGAACGAGTGCATGCCCGAGGTGGCAATTCCAAGATTCTTCGGTAATTGCCTGAGCCCTCGCCGGTGAGCTGCTCGGACGCTGCCTGTATCTCGTCCCGATTTTCGCGGGCTGCTCCCGGATTTTTGCGGGCACTCGCCCAGGGTGAGGATAACTGTTACCATACACCGGATATATATTTTGCCTGCCCCCGAACCCTGTTTGCAGTACCATGGAACATGATGCGCTTGTGCCTGAGTCCCAGTCCCAACCTGGGGTGGAACTACCCCGCGGCCATCTTGATAGGATGGATTCTATCATCCTTTACACTGGGTCGCAGCAAGATTGGGAGTGTGTGGCTAAGAGGAGCGTAGCACAGCGTGCGCGAGGAGCTGTGCTGGGGTACGGTGACCTTCTTGAAGCTCTCGGTGCCCTTCGTTCCACCCTGGTTAACAGCGCCTGGGTACTGGGGAGAAAGCTTGATGGTATTGCGTCAGCGTCGGAACAGTTGCGATCTGCCTCTCCCCAGGTAACCAGGGACTTGTTTTACTTCACACAGGAGGACAGTGTCGTGGCCGCCCCTGTGAATAGGGGAAAGCTGGAAATTCCAGACAATGTGCCAACGTGTGGTCGGCTGGCTGTAGGTCGGGTCGCTTCCGGAGGTCTTAGATTTGAGCAGAAGGTGGTGGCTTTGTCCCACGCACAGCCTCCGGCGACCCAGGCAATAATCAAGCAATGGTCGCCTGCTCTGGCTGATTCCTACATCCTGGACCTTGTGTGCAGGGCATGTCCTGGGGCAGTACTGGGGAAGATGATCCCCCAGAATGATGACTGTGTTGGTATTCAGAGACGTCCACCCTACATGTGTGTGTCGCTTCCGGTTCCTTTTTGGACGCTCCCTTTTCTTGTAACATTGGACATGGCACTGGGTCGATGGGTATGCATCGGTGGATTCGCAAAGAGAGGCCAAGGATAAGGCTGATCCTTCAGAGGGTGTCATCTAATAGGCGGGCGGGCACAGGGGTTGCGTGCTCTCACGGCGTAACTAATAGTGTAATAGGTGCATAACGCTCCCCATTTTCCTTTGACATGGGGGAAATTTTTTTTTTTGTTGATTACTGTTTGCTTTGGGGAGGAACACGTTGTGCGGGAGGGAGAAGCCGGGGGCATGTTTGAAGGCCCTCCTCCAGTTTATTAATACTCTCTCCACTCCCCCGTTTGGTGGGGTTTCTTTTCTTTCTCCTTTTTCTCTGTTTCTTCTATATTTCGGGTCTGGTTCTGGGGCGACAGGCACACTGCTGGGGGGGGGGCCGTAGTCATCTGCAGAGGTGCAGGGTGGGGGGCTGGGGGAGGAGATTTTTTAGTTTTTTACTTTGTTTCTATGGCCTCTTTTCTCTTCTCTCATCTTTCTTTGTCTTTCTTTTCAGGGGTCAGTACGGTAGGTTTCCTTCGCTGTCAACCACTGCTTTTTCATTTGTGCCTCAATTTCCGTGGTGCTTTCTGGGTCTTAGGGCAGGGGACTGCAGGCGCAAATGGCTCGTGATATTCTTCCACATCCTGAACCTCCTGTTTCAGCGCCATTGACTTGATAGATTGCTGTTTATTGTTGACGTTTACTATTCTGCCCGCCATTTTTCGCTACTGGGAAATTGTTTGGCACCTGATCCTTCCATTCTCTATTATAAAATGAAAACCTTTTATATCCTGGTTTCCTACTTGGGCTGCTAAGTGGCCAAGAGTATACTAGCATGGAGATTCTGCTCCCCGAGGTGCTGCCTGTGATTAAAATTTGTTTTCTGTTAATCCAACTGCTTAGCGGCCGGCCCCGGGGGTTGTAGGCCCATACTTGTCTTTGATTGCAATGTCAATAAAGGTTTTTACAAAAAAAAAAAAAAAAAAGAACTCAAGATTCTTTTGGAGAATCTTATTAGAGATTGAAGGGCTCTCTGTGTACCCTTGTGGGACTTGGCACCATGCCAAAACACTGTGCCGGAAACTAAATGCAAAGAGAAACTGGCTGCCCTCATGCAACGGTATGGAAAACTTGGCACAAATTAATGATAGTGCACTAAGCCTCACATGGAATTTGAAATAAAATCACAGCTAGATTCGGTCCCAAAGGACAGCAAGAAACAACTATAGTGTTTATTTTCTCAGGGCTTGGACTATGCGATACTTACCTCTAGGCTTCTGCAAGTCCATAATAGGGGAATTACATGAACTTCCCATTAGGTCCTTCAAAATGCCTTGCTGTATCATTGAGTCAATCACTGGAGTTATCCCAGCAACTGTTATATTGTGGGGTTCTTAGGTACTCGACATTAGGTTTTACCTTAATGCGGTCAGGTTCAACTCCAATGATGAGTCCTATGTCCTTTCCTGAAAAGTCCCAGGAAACTGTTGGAACACACCCTTGTTTACACACCCTTGTTTTGCAAAGGATTCTGATTTATGTTCGGGACTTTATTTGAATTAAATCTGGGATTATTTGTATTTTGCTGTGGCATCGGGGTTTGTGGAACCTGCATCACTGGAGCTTGGGGCACATTCAAATTCAGCATTCTTGGTCTCTCTACATTTTGTGACTGTACAGGGTTATTACCCTGGGGCTGTGCAAACCTTTAATTCTGAACCTGGTTACTAGGATTAAGACGACATTCCTGCTTTTATTGCTCCAACTTGTTGTAATAATGACAAGGATTCATTCTCTTCAAAGTTGCCACATCAATCCCAGTACTCTGGTCAATCGGAGAGCCACAACATCTACCTTGTTGTGGGAACCTATTTCCATCTTGCATCACAGGAGCTACTTGCTGACATACTCCTTGCATAAACCCAGAGTTTCCTACAATAGGCTGACTCAGATTTCCTCTATGGGCGGCTCTCATCTGTGCTACCATCAATTTCTCTTTCAATCTCTTCTGCTTCATCTCCAATTCATTACTGCAATATTTTGCATATCTCAAAATCTCATCAATTGACTAGTTCGGCCAACAAATCAAGTGGAATGGTTGCCTCATTAAACATTTGTAATATGCAGCTCGAATGCATGATTATATGTGCATGTACAACTTCAAAATAAGTGCAACCAAAATAAATGCAAATGTAAATAAACAAATTCATGGTTACATATGCAATGCACTTTCAACAAATGCAGTACGACTTAAAACATGAGTGGAAATATATGTGAGAATACAGGTTTCATGATGAAGCTAAATATTAGTATGCACACGCTCATAAGTATCTAGTTTTCTACAGTGAATACACTTCAGAAGTACATTTGAAAGCTTCACTCCACGTTAATAAAGTTAAGGCACACAGAGTATATAGTGCTAAGAGCAACTAATTCCTCTATTGTGTGGCTGTCTGGGAGGAATCAACAAAGTCCAACTGTCAACTACAGCCAGTCTTGTGAACCAGGATAGGCTGCATGCACCAAATAGTTTAGGGCAGGAAAATGTCAACTTTCTAAAAGTCAACACTAACCAAAGAGTGCCAGTACTGACAGTAATCTTGAATAGGATTCTTTTCGTTTTTGTGGTCACGGCTGTGAATCAACGTGATCACTTTTTATTATTTATTTTAAAAGAATCCTATTCAAGATTACTGTCCGTACTGGCACTCTTTGATTAGTGTTGAATTTTCAGTGGCTCAACCTTGCTGACAATAAATAGGCCCAAACCTCTTCTTGTAGTTTAACTTTCTAAAAGTGGCATTTTCAAAATTGTAACATAAAATCCGACTTTACCATTAAATAGGAGTTTTTTATTTAGAATTACCCAGACACCAAACATGACATTTTTACCTGCTCCCAATCAAAAGGTAGCATTTATTAAATGTAAAAAGGCAACACAATGTAATCCTATGGGAGAGGTAGGCCTCATAGTAGTGAAAAACAAACTTACGAGTTTTTCACTACCAGGACATGTAAAACCTAAAAGTACATGTCCAGCCTTTTAATTACAATGCACCGTGCCCTGTGGGCTACCAAGGGCCTATGTTAGGGGTGACCTATATGCTATAAAAGGGGAACTTGGTAATGGGCTTAAATTGCCAAGTTGGATTGGCAGTTTAAAATTGGATTCAGGCTGCAATGGCAGGCCTGGGGCGTGCCATAAGGGGCTACATACGTGGGTGTCACAATAAGTGCTGCAGGCCTACTAGTACCAATTTATTTACAGGCCCTGAGTATAAGGTCTATAAGAGACATATAAGTGAATCAAATATGTCAATCAGGCGTAAGCACATTTTACCATGTTTAGAGGAGAGACCACAAGAACTTTAGCACTTCTTAGAAGTGGTAAAGTGCCAACAAAAATGAGTTTCAGTAAAAAGTGGAGGGCAGAGGCAAAATGTTAGGACGAAGACCACCTTAAGGCTGACAGGTACAATACTGTCCATTTTTAGGACCAATGGTTATCCCCAATTTCCTTTGGAGCATTTTGGTGTCTGGCTCGGATAGCGTCTGGTGCCTATATGAGCGACGCACTTGTGTACCATCACCCCTTCTCCCTTTTTAATGGTTTCAAGTGCAGATGTAGTTACCATGACCACTACATCGAATTGTGTGTAAGTAGGGTGTGGCCCACAAATGGATGACATTTTTTTACATGTGCGCATACCCAAGCTCCATTTGCCTGGGGGGAAGCATAGTTTTTACATTTGTGCCACTATATTGAAAACTGTAAGTAGGTTTACAGTTAAAGAATATGTTAAAATCTACTTTTTAATTTTTTGGGGTTACAGGTTACTTTGTTTGTTAGAAAAGCTTAGTGGATGTCTGTTTATCATACACTTCAGAAAATGGAAAAGAGATGGAACCTTCAAAACTGCTTCTCTGGTGTTTGTCATGAAGGTAGTCAAGCGATCTTATACCCTCTAGAAAATGAAATGTATATACCTTCCAGCAAAAGGCAACTTCTAGGGCTCTTGTCACAGATTCAGGCAATGGGCCTACATTCTCTAGATTCCACCATCTGCAAAACTTTAAATATCTGCTATCATACACATGTCTAGGGTTGTGCACGCACCACAATACCAACTACTTAATCAGAGAGATCATGATATTGAAACTTTTTCTCTCAATTCTCAATGCAGCAACAGCGCTAGCTGGATCCTCAATGGTATATTTTTTGCAGTAAAATGTAGTGGTCAATCAGAGCTCCGTCAGTGATGGTTTCTGCGAGTGTTTGTTTATGATGGTAGCTTTAAAAGGCCTGTGTGGTCAGTGATGGTTTCTGCGAGTGTTTGTTTATGATGGTAGCTTTAAAAGGCCTGTGTGGGTATTTTAATGCACCTGTGTACACTTTTTGTCTTCAGGAGTTCATTATTACAGTGATTGTGGACCTTTCATGGATTGGCGTTGTGGCCTTAGTTTTGCTTGCTTATTTTGCTGCATCATGTGATGGTGTTTGTTAAAATGATTAGTATTTTCTTATCTGTTAGTTGTATTTTTGTTTTCATGGATTAGATTAGGTTAATCGTTTCCATAGATATGTGCTTTGTTTACTGGTTGCTGGTTTTAATGTATTCTTCCCCAAATTTGTTATTGTGTAGGTCGTGCATTTTGTCAGTGGTGTCTTGATGTGCAACACTTTCGCTAAGGGTATTTTAGGTGCAATCTGCCTCTGTTTATCATGCAATGCCACTATGTACAATTTGCTCATGGACTAATGTACATTTGCAATTTGCACACGTGCAGGTTACACCACCTCATAATAGACTTCACACTATTTCCTGCAATTTCATGATCTATTTGTCCATTGTCATGACTCATAATCGAGGCCTAGGAATGCAAAAAAAATTCAAATGTGAAGCAAAATCGTTTGATTTTTTTGTTTAATCTTTAAGTTTTGTAAAAATGAATAAAGCTAAACCGTAAACTGTACAAGAACACATTGTGATATAAGGCACTGCATATGCATCAAAATACACATCAAGGGGTAATAACATTACAGATCGATCGACCAAGGAGCAAGGCGCTCCAATGTTATGTCCCTGTGGAACAAACTAGGGATCTCCTTGACAAAGCCCATTAGCGCAAAAATAGGGGATAGTAATAGCCCGTAGTCAATCATATTACAGAGCTGTGCAAAGACTACCACAGAGAACGCCTGAACCTTGGGACTGAGCAAGGCCAGGAGCCTAACTCACAAAAGACTTACACTTTTGTGTAAGCTTATAATTGTTTGCTATTCACAAAGGTTTCTACAACTGTGGAGTGTCCGCACATAAAAAGATAGGACACTTCTTGTAAAATACCTTTTGTAAATCGCAAACAATCATAAATTTACACAAAAGTGTAAGTTTATCTTTGTGAATCAGGTCCAGAATGTCCATATCTAAAGCAAAAGACCTAAGCCCCACCAGCTGCTGTTTAAGCAGGCATATTTAGCTTGTGAGCAACCAAAAGATCATTGTTCCTTCAACGAGGGGCAGCATCGTCATAAGGATTTTGGGGGTCCCAGACAAGAAATATTTTGGGGGCCCCTGTTTGGGACAACTTTGAATTGTATCAGCCATTTGTTTCTACTTTATGCCCTTTGCTGCCTTATATTATTGAATTATACATTAAAGGGTAAGATACAAAAATACACAGACGTAGATTAGAGAGAAAGTTCACTTTCTCAGGAGGCCTTTAGTAGGTGGGGGCCCTGGGCAATTGCCCACTTTGCCCACGTCTTAAAATGTCTCTGACAAGGGGTTCCCAATATCAGTGTCACACCAACACCTAGCTGAAGACTCAACTGTATGTCCTCAGGGTGAAATGGTCTGCTATGTCCGTCTCGCTCAGCCACCAGCTGCGGGATTAGAGGGATCAAACAGTTCCAGTAAGATATGTCCCCAAAGAAAAAGTTCCACCTCTTCATCCAAGAACATTGCCACCACGTTCAACTCTGTTCTATTTTCCTATGGAATATTGCATGGGGTAAATTGTGCTTTGGGACCTCCCTTTTTTTCGGCCCCCGCTGATGGATCAACCCGAAACTTTCCAGAAAGGAATAGGGGTGGATAAACTTTTTGGGGAACATTTTGTAGCGATTTGTCATACGGCAACAAAGTTACTAGCAAACCAAAAGCGCTTTTTCGATGAAAAATAGGTCCTAACACGGGCGAATCCCAAGAAAAAACATTTTTTAAAAAGACAAGGGTCAGCGCTGTTTCCCGTGCTTGTTGTTATTAGCCCCACGAGTGGACAAGGTCCGTGGGGGGAGTATAGTTTGCAATTTATATTGGGGAGGGGGGTGCATGCGGCACCCTACCTGGGCCAATTTCCACTCCTCGGACTCCATCCTACGGGGCCCAGCCATATGTAATATTGGGGGGTCACACAGCCCCCTCCCTGGCTGAATTCAGCCCTGGGGACCGCCACCCCTGGGGCTTGGCTGAAACAATGAAGAGGAGGAGGGGACATGCAGCCCCGTGGGCCGATTTTGGCCCCTGGGACTGCTACCCCCGGGGGACTAGCCATGAACAAAATGGGAGAGGGGGCCACCAGGCCCAACTCCACTGGCCATTTTCGGCTCCAGGGACCCCAACCCCTGGAGCCCGGCCATGCAAACAAATGGGAGGGCGGCCATGCGGCACCCCTCCTGGAACAATTAATAGCCCTGGGAACCCCATTCCCCAAGGCAGGCTGCAGCTCTGTCCCGAGGTGCCCAACCCCATGACATAGCAGTTTCCATGCACACACAGGTGAGGGCAGGAAAACCTTTGTTTGCTCTCGCTTGGTGGGAGCAGCTTTAAAGCTCCCGCAAAGCGAGACCAAACACTAAGAGGTCCATTAGAATGGTGGGCGGAAAAGCACCCCGACCGCCATGGATGCGGAAAACAACTGCCCGCCGGCACCGTGGGAAAACCGGTGGCCAAATTAGGATCAACTGCCAAAAAAAAACGACTGCGGCGGAACGAGGACAGGAAAAACCGCCCATAGCGGGTGGAGATGGCCAAAATCCGTCTGTGGCGGGCGGATTCGCAGCGGAAAAACACCAACCCGCGCAAGTATAGCAGAGACACCGCACCGGAAATTAGGATATCCCCGATGGTCCAGCGGTATGTACCGCTGTCTCCGACCGCCGCGGTCCCACAATGGGATGAATGGGAGAGCCAGCGTAAGAGCTGAAGCACAGCCACCGCGGCAGACGATCCGTAAAAAATATGGTGGACGAAGCAAAAAACTCACAAGAAGGCCAAAAAGTGCACACAGAAAAATAGCCATACCCCCCAAATACACAAAACACACCCCAATTACACAACCACATGGCAAAAAGAAAATACAAATCCCAGGACAACACACCTGTCAGCAACACCCCAATTGGACACACCCACATAGCTGAGTTTAAAACCAGCCCCTTCCCTGACCACAATCCTTTGCAATACTCCAGGAGAGAAGGGACACATACCCCAGCTGACAGGAGAGGCAAAGGACACAACATCACTAGCCACACCACACACAGCACCACCACCACCTCCACACCTGCACAACTAACTCCCCTGCACAACACACACCATACACAGCACAACCAAAACCACCACTCACACTCCTGCACCCACAACCACTTTGCACACCACACACCATGGCCACTCAGAAAATGCCCAAATTCACTGAGAGTGAGTTGAAGGTTATGGTAGATGAGATAGTCAGAGTGGAACCACAGCTCTTTGGTACCCTGGTCCAACAGACACCATTAGCCACAAGGGCACAAATGTGGGCAAGGATAGTCCAAAGGGTCAATGCATTAGGGACCACCCCAAGATCAAAAAAGGAGATCATGAAGCGTTGGCATGATCTGAAGAGGGTGGTCAAGGAGAGGAGGAGCAAGAACCGTGAGCTGGCTCAGAGGACTGGCGGTAGCCCTCCCACTCCACCAAAACCATTCACACAATGGGAGGAGAAGGTGCTTGCCATACTGCATCCAGAGAGTCTCACAGGAGTAGCCGGGGTAGTGGAGGCTGGTAAGTACAAACAAATGACTACCGCCACTCTGCTATGTACTGTCTTGAACAACTACTGGTGAGTAAAATAACGATGGATTAAACCCAGATCTGTGACTGGGGGTGAATGTTTTGCCAATGTGCAACATTCCGTCCATCATCTTGTGTGATTTGCTGTTCGCCCTATGTGGGAAGGGTATGCCCAGACGTGGGTCCCGTGCTCACTACGCCACTGGAGTCAAGCTATCCTGGCTGAAGAGGGGTGAAACCCCAAACCGGTCCTAGGGTGCTTGATTCCGGTCCAGGGAAGACATGGCTTGGCAGTTCGGGCTGGACTGTTCCCATGAGGCACAGGGTCAAGACTGATTTGCATATGGCCATGTCTGAACTGGGGTGGCGTGGTGAGCAAAATAACGATGGATTAAACCCAGATCTGTGACTGGGGGTGAATGTTTTGCCAATGTGCAACATTCCGTCCATCATTTTGTGTGTTTTGCTGTTCGCCCTATGTGGAAAGGGTATGCCCAGACGTGGGTCCCGTGCTCACTATGCCACTGGAGTCAAGCTATCCTAGCTGAAGAGGGGTGAAACCCCGAAACCGGTCCTAGGATGCTTGATTCTGGTTCAGGGAAGACATGGCTTGGCAGTTCGGGCTGGACTGTTCCCATGAGGCACAGGGTCAAGACTGATTTGCATATGGCCATGCTTGAACGGGGGTGGCGTGGTGAGCAAAATAACGATGGATTAAACCCAGATCTGTGACTGGGGGTGAATGTTTTGACAATGTGCAACATTCCGTCATTCATCTTGTGTGTTCAACTACAAAGCTACACCACCTAGGACACATACCATCCATCTGCACCACACACTCAAAAAAACATGGCTCACAGATCCAACATTCACCCACTCCCATTCACCCCAAACATAGCTACCAACATAACCATGGGGGCATGTGTACAGGCAGACAGCACTACAACTCCCACCAGGCCTCCTGGCCCACAGCATCAGCAAGATGGATCCCACCCCCCACCCACCCAGAAGCATGTCTCAGTCATTACACAATCCACATCAAACTCACAGGTAGTTAGCCATCTTCCCTGGGAGGGTGTCTGGGGGTGGGGGGTCTGCACCACTACTCCCACCATGCCCCCTGTCCCACAGCCTAGCAAGATGGACCCCTCCCACCACCCCACTCAGAAGCATGTGTCAGCCATTACATCACCCTCACCAAACTTACAGGTAGGTAGCCATCTTCTGTGGGAGGGTGTTTGTGGGTGGGAGGCCTACACCACTGCTCCCACCATGCCCCCTGTCCCACACCTGAGCAGGATGGAGCACCCCCCCCCCCCAACAGGTGGAAGCCATTACATCACCCTCATCAAATTACAGGTAGGTAGCCATCTTCACAGTGAGGGTGTTTGTGGGTGGGAGGCCTGCACTACTACTCCCAACATTCCCTCTGTCCCACACCTGTGCAGGATGGAGCACTCCCCCACCCAGAAGCAGTTGGAAGCCATTGCAGTACACCAAACAAACGTACAGGTAGGTATCCATCTTCCCTGGGAGGGTGTCTGGGAGTGGGGGGCCTGCACCACTACTCCCACCATGCCCCCTGTCCCACAGCCTAGCAAGATGGATCCCTCCCACCACCCCACCCAGAAGCATGTGTCAGCCATTACACAACCCACATCAAACTCACAGGTAGGTAGCCATCTTAACAGTGAGGGTGTTTGTGGGTGGGAGGCCTGCACCACTACTCCCACCATGCCCCCTGTCCCACACCTGAGCAGGATGGAGCCCTCTCCCCCCAGCATTTGTAAGCCATTACATCACCCTCATCAAACTTACAGGTAGGTAGCCATCTTCACAGTGAGGGTGTTTGTGGGTGGGAGGCCTGCACTACTACTCCCAACATTCCCTCTGTCCCACACCTGAGCAGGATGGAGCAGTCCCCTACCCAGAAGCAGTTGGAAGCCATTGCAGTACACCAAACAAACTTACAGGTAAGTAGCCAGTACGTGCACCCACCCATTTGTCACAAATTAAATGGTGCCATATGACAACACCAGCCCTCTCATTGCACAAAGAGGCAAACCTACCCCATTGCCAAGCACAGTGTGCACACAGGTAAGCTAAGGAAACTGTCACAGCTACCAAAGTGTGACACACCAATGCACAAGTAGATGAAAGTCAGGGCACAATCATGCACAGCACCTAGTTACATGTGCATCGCAATGGGGCAAGTGCAACAAGGACCATTGGAAAATTATGAAAGCATGTGTGGTGGTACAAATCAGGATATACACATGACAGGACAAAGGGATGCAGGAGATGACAATGGCCAGTCCATGGCCAGATGTGACGTCTGCCAGGTAAGACAAATAAACAATGAGTTCTCAATTAAACACATGTTGTGCCAGGCCGTAGATGGCAACAAGTCCCTGTAATCATTAATTGTGCACGGGTCGCATGGTATGCCTTGACACCTCACACCATGGACAAGTAATGCCTGTACCACTGCATCATGTCAGAAAGCACAGTAGTGCACATAGTCAACAATGTGATGATCTGTCATTTGTGCAGTGTACAAAAAGTGAATGACACACAGCTAACACAAAGCTTGCCGGGTGCATTACAATGACCATTTCCCATCTGACCCACAGGTGACCAAGAACTCACTGCAGAAGACAACACCAGCAGACTGCAGAGCCAGTCTCCCTCCCCCTCCCCCGGTACATGGACTCTCGGATGTTGACAATGAGCTTGAGGCCGGCCCATCTGGTGTGCCAGGGAGCAACAGGTCCCAGGACCCCATCGTCCCCCCACCACCACATCTGCTCCAACAACAACTTCACAGCCGAGCCCTGCTGTCAGGGCCTGTGCGACCACCACCACCGCCACCACCACCACCACCACCAGTGCTGCCTGCAACACCCTCCCTGTCCCAGAAGATGACCAGCATACACCACCGACGGAGTAGGGCAGGGAGAGGATGCGGGTGCTCACAGTGGTGAGGCAACAGGTCTGTGGCAGTAGGTCAGGTGGGAGGGGCAGGATCACCCACGGACACCAGGAGGCAGGGACCCAATCCCTGGAACACATCATCAGAGTCCTGGGCGCATACGAACAGACCCAGGGACGAATGGGCAGGTCGGACGAACTGTTGCACAAGCTCATCCTGCTGATGTGGTCCATCGATACCGCATGGGACAAATCGTGGACCTCTTGGGCCAGCAAGTGGCGGTACTGAGGGACAGACATGCGCCACAGACAACACCTCCACCTCCCTCTAGTGGGCCGCACAATGACAGTTCACCATCCTCCCCTGTGCCCACAGAGAGGGGTGAGTCCTCAGACCCCACTGGCCCTGCAGCAGGGCCCCCCGCCAAACGATGAAGGGGCCGTCCCAAGAAGACCCTGGGAGTATCTGGAGGCCAAGCATCTGCCAGACGCCAATCATGGAGCCAGCCATGATGGCAACCCTCTCCACCACTGCATTGACTTTTTGGACTGTCCTTCCCCACACTGCCATGTGAATGGCATCTGTCTGTTGGACTGGTTCACCACAGCAATGTGGTGACTACTCGATTATCTCATATACCACAACTGTCAACTCACTGCTCCACTACACCCCCCCTCGCATCTCACCATTGTAAATAAAATATCCTTACACACATGTTGTAGTGTCTGCTCCATCTTTATTGCAGGATGTACAGTCTTCAACATGATCACAATGTACCAGGAGCATGGGCTGTATGTAGGTAAGGAGAAGTCGAAGTCACCTAAGGAAACACAACAGAACTAATTTCACTGCTCTGGTTGTGGCATCACAGACATCACAAAACCCCTACCATCAGGATAACCCAACATGCACATGTCACAATGGCCAACAAGTGTCAACATACGCGTCCTGTTGATGTCCCCAAATGACATGTCCCAGAAACATTTCCAAACACCACTGAGTCTACAACTGGCTGCTGCTATAATTCTCACATGCCCCTTCACAGCAATATCAGCAGAGAATGGGTATGTTGCACATTGACACCCACCTTCAAGGGAAGTAGCGGGTGATGAGCTGTTCACGCAGGTCAACACCTTCCTCCTCTCCACTGTCCTCATCACTGGACACGGCTTGGCTTGCAGGCTGGGGCCTTGGGTCCTCACTATCATCCAGGAGCAGGGGAATCTCCTTGCAAATGGCTAGATTGTGGAGCATGCAGCATGCCACCACAATCTGACACACCTTCCTGGGCGAGTATGCCAGTGCACCTCCGGTCTTGTCCAGGCAGCGGAAACGTGACTTGAGCAGACCAAAAGTATGCTCCACCACACGACGTATCCTCCCATGGTCCTCATTGTAGCGGACTTCAGCCGGGCTCCGGGGATTCCGCAGTGGGCTCAGCAACCAGGGACGGTTGGGATATGCAGAGTCACCTAGGTATGACAAACACAAATAGACATTGCAATGTCGCAGAGGCTGAGGGCAGCAGGTCACATACCCAGCACACCACACGACTAGGCATACTCACCCACAATCCATGCACGCTCGGGAAGATTAGCCATCAGCTGAGGCACAATGCTGTTCTGCATGATGTAGGAGTCATGGGCCGAGCCTGGGAATTTGTCACACACGTGCGAGATAGTCATATCTGCCAGGCACACCACCTGCACATTGATGGAGTGGTAATGCTTGCGATTGCTGTAAATGTGCTCACTTGCCTGTGGTGGCACAAGCCCAACATGGGTGCAATCGATGGCCCAAACAACATTGGGGATGTGTCCAAGGGGATAGAAGTCTCCCTTCACAGCTGGAAATTCAGCACCCCTGGGGAAATGGATGTATCTGTCCTTGTATAGTATCATGGCGGACAGTACATCACGCAGCACCATGCTGAACATTGGTTGTGACATCCCACCAGCGCTGGCCACTGTCTCTTGGAACGATCCAGTGGCAAAAAAATGCAGGGCTGCCATCACCTTATAAGTAGGGGTGAAAGCTGTTGGATATGTCCTGCGGGGCTGCAGGTGGGGCTCCAACAGATCACAAAGGGTTTTCAGGGTGGCTCTGTCCAGGCGGCATTTCTGTATGATCGCAACATCCTCCATGTCCTCCAGCACCGTCAAGTGACGAATCAAATTTGGCCTCCTCCTAGTGGAGATGATAGTGAACACATGTCAATGCAATACATCATGAGATGTGCACAGCACATCATGTTCTGGATGACACAACAACAACAATGATTGACATCAACCTTGAATAACAGACCATCTCACATGTAGGGACACCTTCATGTGCACAAATGCCACACCTGTCAACTTGCACAAGACAAGTACCTCAAACACCACCTTGGTCAATGTGAATGCACATAGGGATACGGCCACATTTCAAATGGGCACGCCTGGGAGTATAGCATCCAGCATATGTGTAATTAATCTAACCCACTGTCTCATACCTAGCTGCTGTACCTGTCACACCTCAATGCGTCATTACAACCTGGCACACATCCACCACACAATGCCCACAGTCGGCGCTGAAATGACGAATGTGTGCATGAGTAGACATGAGAGGCAATGCAACATCATTCATCATTCATCATTCATTGGGACGAGCATCGCTGTGATTGTCACTGCACCTCAACACATCGACATGTGTACACATTGTAGAGTGCAGAACAGCACTGTCCTGCCTACACCAACAAAACATCCATAAGTGACATGTGAGTGGGTACAGGCCAATCTACGAACCACATAAACATGGCATGTGTAGCCATCAGTGGAGTAAATGGGAGATTGGCCTCGTGTGCAAGGTGATGTTCCATTGACCATCTTGGCACTGTGCCCTGTTGATGTTTGACAGATGGGCATTGCGATTGTATGGCACCCATATCACGGTAGCTACCTCCTAGCCCCGGCGGTGTGTCACCAGCAACCCCATTTACACAAGTGCGGTAGTCATAGGCATGGAGACATGGGGAAATGGTGGTTGGCATGCTCCGCCACCCATATCGTGGTAGCTACAGCCTGGCCCCGGTGGTGTGTCACCAGCAACCCCATTCACACAAGTGCGGTAGTCATAGGCATGGAGACATGGGGAAATGGCAGTGGGCATGCTCCGCGACCCATACCGCGATAGCTACCGCCTTGCCCCGGCAGTGTGTCACCAGCACCCCCATTCACACAAGTGTGGTAGTCATGGGCATGCCCATATGGCGGTGGGCATGCTCACCCACCCATATTGCGGTAGCTACCGCCTGGCCCCGGCGGTGTGTCACCAGCACCCCCATTCACACAAGTGTGGTAGTCATAGGCATGGAGACATGCCCATATGGCGGTGGGCATGCTCCGCCACCCATATCGAGGTAGCTACCGCCTGGCCCCGGAGGTGTGCCACTAGCACGCCCATTCACACAAGTGCGGTAGTCATAGGCATGGAGACATGCCCATATGGTGGTGGGCATGCTCCGCCACCCAAATCGCGGTGCCTGGAGTCAATGCATGGCACCCATATCGCGGTAGCTACCGCCCTGCCACGGCGGTGTGTCACCAACACCCCCATTCACACAAGTGCGGTAGTCATAGGCATGGTGACATGGGGAAATGGCGGTGGCATGCTCTGCCACTAAAATTGCGGTAGCGCACACCGGGCCCCTGCGGTGTGTCACCACCATGGAGCTTGCCCTAGATGCATGGCATGATGCAATTTTGAAGATTGCGGTAGGCATGCTCTGCCACCGCGGCGGTGTACATTGGCTGCATTTGAAAGATGCACCATCGCGGTAGCGCACCCCGGGACCCAACGTTGTATCACCGCCATGGAGCATGCCCTTACAGCCAATGGGAGCCATGATTGTGGTGACATGATGCAATTTTGAAGATCACGGTAAGCGTGCTCCGCCACCGTGGAGGCGGTCATTGGATGCATTTGAAAGAGGCAGACCTAGACCACCAATTGCTGCAGCTTGGCACCTTTGAAACAACCCCAAGGGGCTATATATGTGTGGGAGTGAGCCTCACATTGCCATTGCTCCCAGAGCCTGCTGCCTGAGACCCCTCACCTGCTGCTGTCTCCAGGGACTGCTGCCTGAGACCCCTCACCTGCTGCTGCCTCCAGGGACTGCTGCCTGCGACCCCTCACCTGCTGCTGCCTGAAACCCCTCACCTGCTGCTGCCTCCACCCAAATCCGCTGCTGTTGTCTCATGTCCACTGTGATGGCAAGGACAGAGAAGATCCGTGCCAGTCCCTTCACGAACGAGGAGCTGGAGGTCCTGGTGGACAAGGTGCTCACACAGTACCCAAGGCTATATGGTGCCCCAAATGTCATGGTAAGTCTTCAACAGTGGTGGGGTATGGCAGGGGGGCCACACATGTAGTTGGACTGATGCAGTATGTGCCTGGGAGTGTGGGGTAGTGTCATGCACTACCTGGAATGCTGTCTCCAGGGGGAGGGTGTGTGTACCCAATGCCACAGGTTTGCCTCCCTGCACATGTATGTATGAGTGACCTGTGTTGTGTTGTCAGCCATACAGTGACACAGAAGGTTGTTCATGCTGTAGTCAGTACAGTGATTGCTTGGCTGGATGGCTGTTTGTGCTCCTGTAGTCCATCTCAGTGTGAGCCCAGCTGGCTTGCACAGTCCCCGCCTACAAAGACAAGGATAACTCACTGAACTTACAGAGTATGACATCAGTCTTTGCACATTGCACTGCAGCTATGGTCCCTCTCAGCACTGTAGTTTGCACACAACTGCCCTTGTGAATGGCATTTTGTATTTGTGAGATCATGTCCCTCTGTGTGACCACCATGACACATTCATCAATTCACCGGACAGGGACATTGATGGCTGCGCAGTCTTGGACAGTGAGTCCACCCCCAAACACGTGATGTATGTGTTGCTCAAGCCAACAATGGACTGGATATGTGGGCAGGCTACATGGGTGTTTCAGTGCTGGCATCCTGCATGTGTGTGAGATGTGCAGGGACTGTGTTCCCCCCTCACACCTGCATGCTTTAACATCAGCTTTTCCCATGCAGGTGTCCCATGTGAGCTGTACTATAGTCTCTGATTGACCTATTGTTGGATATGTGATGATTTTGTATCTTGCTGCTATACTGATATATGTCGGTACATGACACTGTGCCACTGATCATTTCCCCCTCTTGTCTCTCATGTCTGCAGCTCAAGGTACACCAGCGTAAGGCCGTGTGGAGGGCCATTGCAGCGAAGGTTCGAGCTCTGGGGGTCTCAAATGAACGGCACACCCACTGCCACAAGAGATGGGATGACATCAGCCGGCTGGCAAAGAATGTGGCGGAGATGACCTTGGGGCTGCATCCTCGCACTGGGCGTCTGGCAGAGCGCAGCATGACACCACTAATGGGGTGCATCTTGGCGGTGACACAGCCTGAGCTGGATGCACGTTTGAAGGAGCATAAGCAGCAAACCAGGGTTGATCATTTGGGGAGTCTGACTTTGGCTGGGAGTGGCTGCATGTGTACAGAGCCTGTGCCAGCGCTGGCCTATGTGATGTTGGTAGTGTGATGCTGTGGCATATAAGTGGCTGCTGGCCTGGGTGCCGGTGGCAGGCATTTGCCCTACCTGTACTTACAAAGGTGATTTGAATGCTGTGCCTTCACATTACATTCTGAGTTGTGCTCTTTAGGTTTCTTCTGCATTGGGGTAGTCTTGGGAATTCCATGGGAGGGAACGGCAATGTGCCCGATCTGACTGTGCGTACATCAATGCATCCATTGCATGCACCCATATTGGGGAGGCCTACACATCTTACAGCAATGTGCGGCATTATATTGTTCCCAAGGTACGACATGGTGGGTGGCATGGGCTAATGTCCATTGTGGACTGTCATGTTGTAGTCTGGGTCTGTGTTGTCCCCACCTGTTCCATCCAGTTCTGTCATTGTCAACAAGTAGTGTGCCCCCATCATGTCCCTAGGTGTGCTCAGAGCTAGTTGTGTGTCTGTTTGCATGGAGCCACAAGCAGGGTGTTGTGTTGTGTGTTCATCACATGGCTCACTCATGCCTGAGTTTCCAGTTTCCATGCACTGCTTGAGTCTATATAGTGAGTTGGCACGATGTGATTGCACAGGGTGGTGTGCAATATGTAGATTTGGTCAACCTTTGTCATGTATTACTTGTATATGTTTGTTCTGTTGCTGCCACTGACCTGACCCTACATCTCTCTCTCTCTCATGTAGCATCACCTGTGGTCACAGAGGGACAGGAGACGGACACCAGTGGGGCTGAAACTAGCACAACAGCTGCCCAGGAGCCCAGTGACACAGATGTCACCAGCGCCTCAGAGGGGGACAGGAGTCTGCTGGATAAATCCCAGCCTGAGACTCAAAGCACCACATCATCCGATGCCAGCAGGGATGCATCCATGTTGGAGGGCACAGGGAACGGGGACTCTGCATCGACTTCCACCACACAGAGGCCATTGCCCACCCTCCCAGCCACTTCCTCTGGTGCTTCCCGTGTCCGCCTCAGTAAGAGGGGAAGAGTGTCCTTCACCCCTGGCACCATTGCTCCTACCCCCCCTGCTGCCATCAGTGCTGTGTCTATGGACCTTTTGCGCCAGCTGTGTGTAGGCCAGGCAGCTCTCCTCAATGCCTTCATTTACCTCTACAAGAAATTGGCCCAGGTGGTTGCTTTCATGGAGGCCATACATTACGACGTGGGTGGGCTGCACCGGACAGTCCAGGCTTTGTCATCAACAGTGACGTCTGCCCTGCAACAGGCACATACTCACAGTCCAGCTCCCGTCCCTTTGTCCACCCCCCTGGCAGTGGGCACATCTGACGATAGTGACCACGGTCCACATCCGTCCAAGTCACAATACAGCAAACGAAGCACACAGCAGCAGCAACCCAAGCGGTCCCGGGCACAGACCCCATCCCCACAGAAGACCAAAGGCACCCCAGAGCACAGGGAGAAAAGCCCGTCAGGCGACACCAGTGTACAAAAAGCAAAACAGCAGTCCTCAGGCACACATGCCTCAGTGGCATCCCCATCCAAGGACTCTCCTGCCCCTAAAGCATCTCGCAAAGAGAAGCATACAGTGTCTGAGCCCACCAAGGTGGTGGTGCATGCCAAGGGTACACCTAGGAAGGGCTCCAAAGCAGAATCACCAACCACCTCAACTCCCATTCCAAGCCCAGTGAAGCAGGGGCCGGAGGGCACTGTAGGGATAACACCTAGTAAACAGGGGAAGGGGGGGCATAGGCGGAGCCAGTGAAAGCGTTTTGCTGGGTCCACCACATCACCAGAGGGGCTGCCTGCACCTGCAGCTGCTGTGGGGGTGAGTGTGCCTGTTATGCCCACACCACTTCCCATTGATCCACAGTCAGTCAAGCCATTTAGGATCCCCAAAAAGTGGAAGGCACTCCTCCACAATCTCCCAGCCATACCGTGTCTCCCGTCTGCATGACTCCACCTCCACATGCCACTACACCACCTGGTCCAAGCTGCCCTCTGGTTTGCCAAGCCACTGATAGCTCTACCTCAGCTGTTCCGCTCTCTCCCCTGTCAAGTGCCCTGACAGTCCCAGAGACACAGCCAGCTCCCAGTCCACCTGACAGCCAAGTCTGAGTGGTAGTCACCCTCACACACCTGTCTCTCACACAGGTGGGCCTGTACTGCACATTGTTGCCCCCTGACTGTGTTACTGACCATGGAAAGGTACAGTCGCACACATTCCCTGTGCAGCTTCTCATGGACATACTTTTCACCCTGAACTGGCCACTTGCCTTGTTGCTCTTTGCTGTGTTGAACTCTTCCCTGTGCAGCTTCTCATGGACTCAGTCTGCACCCTGAACTGGCCACTGGCCTTGTTGCTCTTTGCTGTGTTGAGCTCTTCCCTGTGCAGCTTCTCATGGACTCAGTCTGCACTTTGTCCTGCCCACTGGCCTTGTCATTCACTGCTGTGTGCCCCCTGCCTGTGTAGCTTCTCATGGACTCAGTCTGCACCTTGAACTGGTCACTGGCCTTGTTGCTCTTTGATGTGTTGAACTCTTCCCTGTGCAGCTTCTCATGGACTCAGTCTGGACTTTGTCCTTCCCACTGGCCTTGTCGTTCACTGCTGTGTGCTCCCTACCTGTGCAGCTTCTCATGGACTCAGTCTGCACTTTGTCCTGCCCACTGGCCTTGTCGTTCACTGCTGTGTGCCCCCTGCCTGGGCAGCTTCTCATGGACTCAGTCTGCACCCTGAACTGGCCACTGGCCTTGTTACTCTTTGCTGTGTAGAACTCTTCCCTGTGCAGCTTCTCATGGACATGCTCTGCATCTTGTGCCTTGCTCTTCTCTTCTCATGGTACCTATCTGTGCAATATGTGAATAAAGACAGTTGCTTCTGTTGTCTATTGTGTCCGTGTCCTTACTGAATAAAGTTATTTTGCTGTGTGTAAATGGTTTACTGTGCCACATGGTCTGTGTGCACTTCAACATAGTCAATGTTTGGGCTCACTTACTCTATTTCAGGGATGACAGGGTCTTCAGTTCTTCTTGACCCAGATACTTGTGGTGGCAATGGTGTCAATTTCGAATGGTTAGCAGTAGTCATTTACTTGATTAGTTCATGTTGGCTATATTGTACACATGTCAGGTTGGGGGGCACTGCCAGCACAGAGTGGGTTTCTGCACACAGTATTGCAGGCAGGCTGTCCAGGGTCAGCATGTGTGTGTGTTCTTTCTTTATGTGTGCCCAGTGGTGTATGTGTGTGGTCATCTTGTGATGGCCAGTCATCCTAGTCCCATGGCTTACTTTCCGTTTGTGCTCATGGATGGCCAGGTAGTGTGTGAAGGGGGTGAGTTTGTGGGGAGTGTTGATGTGTACATGCCTCTGCAACTACACACATGTTACACAGGAGTTGTGTGCCTGTTGTTTTGATTGTTAATGCCTGTGGATGTGGTTGTATGCCCATGTGTGAGTTGTATGTTGTACACTACGCAGTGTGTTGGTGTGTCCTTGCAGTTCTGTCTGACTCCTACTTGTTGTTTTTGTCACTTGTGAGTATGCGGAGAGTGTTACTGGCAAGTCAGTGTTGTGTTTTGTTGCACATCCATGTGTCTGGTGGCTGTTTGTGTGGACTGTGCAGACCTGCTGCTCCACACTGCCATCGTGGTTGTGTTTTCTCATGCCTTGCTGTCACGTGGTGCCTTCTTGCCTCCATTGTGGCATGTTGTGTGTGTTGTCATGCCACCCCTATCTGTGCTTCAGCTGCCTACCGATTGTGGGTCTGCACTCCCTCTCTTTGTGTATGGTACACTCCTGCCATGTCCCCTACTGACATGCAGTACACTTCACTTTGGTGTGAGCTGTCCCCTTGGTTTCTATGTGTGTGTGCCTCCCCATTACTTCATTTGTGCCACTGTGCTTTGTGGTGCAGTTCTTTGTCCAGGGTCAATGTGTCACTCAGGGCATTTCCCCAATGGGTCATGTGTGATGTTCTGGTGCTGTTTGTCAGTCATGGTTGCTCCTATGCAGTTCAACTGTGTGTGCTGCCCAGTCCTGTGGTCAAGTTGTTTCCACCTTTGTGTCCCAGACTTGTGCATCTATTGGGTGTTGTGTTGGATATATGTGTGTTGTTTGTGTTTTTGCTTCACTTCCTGGGTGTGCTGTTGTCTTTGTGCTGTATGGTGTTGTGTGGGTTGCTGTTCTGTCACTGATGTCTGTGTGTGTCTGGTATGCTTAGTGTACACACACAGCCTGTTGTGCATGCAGTGCTGTGTGTGTATGTTGCCTTGTGATTGCCTGGTGTGCATCCCCTGATGTCCTGCTGTGTTTGCTATGTGATTGTTTTGCCTGTGCATCTGTTGTTTGTTTGCTGTGGCTGTGTTGTTCTGTGATGGTGCACTTCTTGTGTGTGTTGTGGTATGTTGTCTGTGCATTGTTCCTGAGTGATGAGGTTGTGCACTCCTGTTGTGTCTGTGCTCCCATTGCCTTTCCCCAGTTTAGCTGCACAGGGCATGTCTGTTCTTGTTGTGGTTTCTGTTGGGTTATGTGTTTCTCTGTTGTTTTTGTGCAGACATTTGTTCTGGCATCCCTGTGTGTGTGTGTGATGTTTGTGGCTACCCCCAGGGTGTGTGATTGTTTGTGTGTGTATTGACTAGCAAGTATTGCCAGCCTTCAGTGTGTTTGACACTGGTGTTGTGTGCTGCTGGTGTGATGGTGTGTAGATTCCTACTGCTGTTTGTCAGTCATGGAGTGTGTCAATGGGCCCTGTGTGTGGTGCTGCTGGTGTACTCCTGTGAAGTAGTTGTATAGATGTGTGGCCGTTCACAGTTTGACTTCAGGGCCTTCCTTTGATCCTTGTGCCTATATGTGGTTTGCCTTGCTGTCTCCCTGTTGTTGCACTGAGCTGTCTGTAGTTTGAGTTCACTGACTGTGCCAGCCATGTGTGCTTTGATGGTGTGAGGGTGTTGTACTCTGTTCCTTGTCTTGCATGTGATGTACACATGCTTGTTGTGTGTCTCCATGGCCTTCCACTTGTGCGCAGCCCACCTTGGTTTCCATATTTGTTGCGCTCCATTGCTGTTGGCATGTGGGGGTGTGTATGTGTGTGTGTCAGTCTGTGGTATGTATGTGTGACTGTGCAGGCTGTGTGTCCATTTGGATGTTAACTCCTTGTATGTGTTCATTTGTTGCTTGTCCTCATTTATATTTCCCTGAGTGTGGTGGTGTGTGTGTTTCCCTGGCCCTGTGCTACTGTGCTGTGTGCTGTGTGTTCCTATGCAGCCACTCCTGCAGTGTGTGTCTCCATGATTGTTTGTTGTGTGGTGCAGGGTGTGTATTGACCTGGCTTGTTGTTGTGCATGGGGTGCACAGGAGGGGCACACGGCATGTGCCTTCATGGGGTGTGCTAGTGTGTGGTGGGAGGGGGTGTGGACCTGTGGTCTTTGTGCCCTGCCCATGCCTGGCACTGGCCCTGTCTTCTGCATTGTGCACATGTATTTGCTTGTGTTCGCCGCTGCGGTGACGTGACCGGGACATTGCTACATGGTGGCGGGAGCTGTGTGTCCAGGATGTAGCGGGGTGACTTTGTGGCAGGTGGGTGATGTGTGGGTGCCCTTGTGGATGTGTCCCTGTCCCCCCTAGGGTGTCTGATGTGGATTTGGACCCTGTGTCAGCCCGTGTGTTGTGTGTTGTGTTTGTGTTGTTGCGTACCAGTGGCGGCGTCCGCGGCGGTCCATGAGTTCCTGGTGATGTAGCAGGTACAGCACCGGAACGACGTGTAGAGCTGGATCCCTTGGCAGTCGTGACCGGGACTCTGGTTTCGCGCTCCGCTTTCGAGCTTCTGCCGTCTCTGTTTGGGTGGTGTCTCCGCTGCGGTGCGTCTGCTTGCTTGAGTCATCCTAATTTGTGAAGCGGGGCGGACATCACTCCGCATGGCTGTGAGTTTCCATTGGCTCCCACCAACGCGGTGGCGGGCGCACTTTGATGGCGTTGCGCGTCGCACCGCGGCGGTCAACAAATGACCTATGTTTGGCCATATTAATATGGTGGGTGTTAGACCTGTCAGCCCTTTGGGTGATCCCTCCTCATCATTATTTATTTTGTCCCACTTTTGCCTCAAACCCTGTTTGAATTTTTCCTTTTTGGGAACCACCAGACTTTTTCGTGTTGCTACAGATTCAGGGAGCCATTTTAGCTACCCCTGAAACTTCTGTCTGAGGGCCTGAAGCACAAAATGGTGGCCACCTGTGACATCACCAGCATCCACTGGAACCTACCAGCACCTTCCAGAACATTCCAGAAGATTCCAGAACTCTGTGACAGTTGGAGGCGGTTTAGAATGTTGGGAGGATAAGAGAGGCAGTTGGCAGTTGGAGCTGGCAGTTGGCACCTGACTGGTGAAGAGAGAGCAGCACAACAGTGAAGGAGGAAGGAGTGAAGCAGCAGGGGTGGAAACTTGTGCCTGGAGTGGGGTCCATAAACCCACCCTTGATACTTGTCCCTACTGATGGATCCCAGCCTATAGCCCTGTGTGGGAAGAAGACAGAAGAAACTTATCCTAAGGACCTGGACAGCAGGAACAGGCCTTAGAACCAAGAAAGCAGCAAGATCCTGACCTGGAAACTGGTTTCCCTGGAGTCCGGCGTCGAGTAGCCTAAGACCTGGAGCCCGAGGTGGAGAAGCGGCGCTGACTGAAGTAGCAGACGTCGTACCCGGAGCCGCCTGAGGTCGTGAGAGGGCGCCGACGGAGGTCGTGAGGAATACCAGAGGTCGAGGAGGAAGTGAACCGAGGTCGAGCGAGCGGCGTCATCGGAGGAGTGAAGTCCGCCCTCCGGAGTCGTCGGAGACCGAGGTAGAGGAGCACCGGAGGTCGGGAGTGAGGATCGCACTCCGGAGTCGCCCGGAACCTGTGTGGAGGAGCACCGGAGGTCGGGGGTGAGGATCGCACCCCGGAGTCGCCGGAAGTCGACATCGAGGCCAGGCCGGCCGACGTCATCGGAGCCGAGAGCGCCATCGGACCGGAGCCGCCCGAAGTCGACATCGTGAGGAGACTGCCCGACGCCGTCGAATCGGAGGTCGAGATCGAACCGAGGCCACCGACATCGGACCGGAACCGCCTACCGGCGTCGTCAAAGAACTGACATTGTGCCGAGGCCGCCGAGACCGAACCGGAACCGCCTCACGGCGTCGACACGACTCCAGCGGCGTCGGAACATCAGAAAAAGGGCAGTAAGTGGAGTAGAGGGCGCCTAAGGCCCTGTGGAGACCTGAGAGACTGCTCTAAGGGGCTAGGGAGGTGCTGAAACCAACCTGACTGTGCCTGGGGTGAACTGGGACTAACCTAGAGAGGTTGTGTGGAGAGAGAAAGCCAGGGCACTGGTATTCCCCCCTTTGATCTACCTCAGTTTAGGCCTCAGCCTTGTCCCAGCCAGGGAGTAGCCCCCCTCAAGCCTTCCACAACCCTACAAGCTGTGCCTGGGCCAAATCAGCCCTTAAGAATTGAAGTGTCATCTGATTACATGAGTGTTGCTGTATACTTTTAATTATTTATTGGGGATACTGTATTTATTGAGTTTTTACCTATTTATTGCTGCACTATATTTATAGGTCCACAGGACTTGTTGGTGTACAATATTTATTGGTACAGTATTTATTGCCTCAAAGTATTTAATTGTCTGTATATATTGCACTTGTATTTATGCCCTGTTATTTATGATCACCCCTATTTATTTCATCAAACAGCCAATATTTATTTGACCTGCACTAATTGAAACTTGTATATTGTGATTGACCTATTTATTTTTCCAATCAGCAACTAAGAGAAAAAGATAAAGAAAGAATATTTTCATAATTTTTACGGTGTAGAGTCGTTTTTGGAACGGATGCACGCATGGTTATTGTATGGGTATATTGTATGCTTAGCACTGCGCCTGTTTCCTGACCACTCGAGCCAAGCTACCACAGTGTGTTCGGGGAGTCCACCACCACCCTGCGGAGTGGGAGTGGGCTGTTTCCAACATAAATTGGTGTTCAGTGGTGGGATAGAGCTGTGCCTACATATACTCAACAATAACTGTGGGTAGTCCATAGGCCTACACCGGGAGTTTTCTCACAGCGGCCTTCCTAATTGTGGGTTTTTGTTTTTTTTCCAAATTTACTCTGGTGGTGGGAGGAGGTATTACTAAAGGTACCACCCTACATTGTTACTGCACAAAACCTGTCCTCTAACCTGAGTGGGCAAGATGGAGTTTGTACTAGAGAATCTAGAAACGTACACTGTGGCCCAACTCAGGGAGTTTTGCCAGCGGGAGGGGGTGTACTGTCCCCCAGGAGCAAAGAAGGGTGCACTCCAAACCAGCTTAAGGGCTTGGGGGGAGGCACGCCGAGAAAGCAAGGCTGAGGAGGAAGACAGGGATGGAGAGCCTGACCCCGAGGGGGCTGAGATGTACCAACCTGAGGTGGGGAACCTGTCAGCAGGGCCCAGGACACTTTCTAGGAAGGGCAGCACTGTCTCTAGCGGGGGCTTATCCAGCGTGGAGTTAGCAGATCGGAGAGAGAAAAGACAGCTCACATGGGATTTAGCAAAGCTGGAGAAGGAGAAGGAGGAACAGAGGTTGGCTCATGAGACGGAGAAAGAGAGGATGGCTCATGAGATAAGACTGAAAGAGATAGAGCTTCAGATCCTAAGAATTGGGGCACCAACTGTTCCTAATGGTGGCAGCAAAGACCAAGAAATCACCAGGGAATCCAAACCTTACCTGCCAAAGGACATAGTAGCTAGCTATGGGGCGGGTGACGACATCGCCAAGTGGCTAGCAGCCTATGAGGTCTCGTTGAGGGCCCATGGGGTTCCAGTGAAGTATTGGGGAGGAGGATTGTATAGGTACATGCCTCCAGCTGGTAGGGATGCTTTATTGGCCCTCGAAGAGGATGAGCAGACCCACTACCCCACCATGAAACTGGCGCTCATCAGAAAGTTTGGACTAACACCTGAAAAGTACAGACAGAAGTTCAGGGGTAGTCACAAACTGGGCACACAGAATTGGGTGGACTTCCTGGACTATGCAAAGAAGGCACTGGAAGGTTGGATTCAGGGCAGTGAAGTAAGGAACTACGAGGAGCTGTTTGACCTAGTACTGAAGGAACACCTACTCGAGAAATGTTTCCCTGAACTGCGGCAACACCTGGTGGATAGCAAGCTGACCAGTCCCCGGAAGCTTGCTGAGGAGGCGGACATTTGGGCTAGTACCCGGGTGTCCACAAGGGGGACTGGAGGGGATACTCAAAAGGCCGGACAGGGCGCCCCCCAGAAGAAAGAAGGAGGGGAAAAGAAAAAGGAGTTCTCCAAAGGCCCCCAAAATAACTTCCAAGGGAAGGGAACAGGATTCACCTCTAAGGCTAACCCACCCAGAAACCCTAATCCTGGCCAGAGTCAGCAGCCAAGGGTTGTCCATTGCTATGAGTGCGGTGGCGTTGGACACTATAAAGGAGATCCGAAGTGTCAGAAACGATCACCCCCTCCCACTGGAGGAAAGCCCCCCGGAGTAGCTAGTGTAGTGCTCGGGGAGGAGATGCCCTTAACTAAGGGAAGGGAGTGGGCGGGTGTCACTTTAGTGTCCCTGGGAGAACGGGAGATGGTTCCCAAGATCCAGGTGCCCGCAAATACCGCAAAGTATGGGCAGTGGATCACCATCAACGGCCAAAGAGGGGAGGCTCTGAGAGACACAGGAGCCAGTATGACTATGGTGCGTAGCCAGCTGGTGTCTCCAGAGCAGGTAATTCCCGATGTACTCCACCCAGCCGCGATGGCTGACGGCAGAACAGGTCACTATCCAGTGGCCGAGGTTCCCTTTGAATGGGGGGGGGTTGCAGGTTCACTTCGAGTTGCCGTAAGCCCTGCCGTGCCAGTCGATTGTCTGCTGGGCAATGACATGGAGCACAACGCTTGGAAGGAGGTGGAATACCGGACTCACACCGAGATGCTGGGTACACCTGACTGGGCCTGTGTTAGCACAAGGTCCGAGACTACCCGAAGAGGGAGTTCATTCCGGCTGGAGCCTGGAACAAAGGCCCAGCCAGCTGCCAGTCAAGGGAAGAACCGAGGACAGGAGGAGCCTGCCTCGGCGTCTCCACCCCGTAGGACGGATAGGCCACCGGAGGTGGTGGACCAGGAGTCTGCGGAGGGGGACGTTACCAACCTGGAGGACCTACCCATCCCGGCCGAGTGGCACGTGGAGGGAGGCCCGTCCAGGGAGGAATTCTGCCGGGGCCAGAGGGAGTGCCCTACCCTTGAGGGGCTGAGGCGACAGGCCGAAGCCCAGGCAGCAGGGAACGTTGAAGGGAACTACAGTGTTTACTGGGAGGATGGCCTCCTCTACAGTGAACCCAAGGCACCCCTACATGGATCGTCACGAGCCTTGGTAGTTCCTCAACGTTATCGAGCCTTCCTTTTAGAGTTGGCTCACGAGATACCATTGGCAGGACACCTGGGGCAAGACAAGACCTTCGCCCGTCTTGTCCCACACTTTTATTGGCCTCAGATGAAAGTGTCGTCCGATACCTACTGCCGGACATGTGTGTCTTGCCAAGCCAGTGGGAAAACAGGGGTGAAGCTGAAAGCTCCCCTGGAACCACTTCCTGTCGTTAGCACCCCCTTTGAAAGGGTGGGCATCGACATTGTGGGTCCATTAGATCCACCGACTACAGCTGGTCACAGGTTTATCCTGGTTCTGGTGGATCATGCCACACGGTACCCAGAGGCAATACCTCTGAGGACCATAACAGCACCTGTTGTGGCTAGGGCCCTGATGGGAATCTTTACCCGAGTGGGTTTTCCCAAGGAAGTTGTGTCCGACAGGGGGACCAACTTCATGTCAGCATATATGCGGGCAATGTGGAAGGAGTGTGGAGTGACCTACCGGTTCACAACTCCTTACCACCCCCAGACCAATGGTCTGGTGGAGAGGTTTAATAAAACCTTGAAGGGCATGATCAGAAGTCTGCCTGAAAGCCTGCGGAGGAAATGGGACGTCCTCCTACCCTGTTTACTTTTTTCTTACAGGGAAGTGCCACAGAAGGGAGTGGGCTTCAGCCCCTTCGAGCTTCTGTATGGGCACCCTGTACGTGGACCTCTTAACCTGGTGAGAGACGGATGGGAAAGAACTCCCCGAAAGCTCCCCCAGGATGTGGTGAGCTACATGCTGGCCTTCCGGAGCCAAATGGCTAAGTTGTGGAAGCAAGCTTCTGACAACCTGGAAGCCAGCCAAGCGGTAATGAAGGCGTGGTATGACCACAACGCTCACCCGGTGGAGTTGGAGCCTGGCCAGAAGGTGTGGGTGATCGAACCCGGAGAGCTTAGTGCCCTCCAGGATCGCTGGTCAGGACCCTTTGAGGTGTTGGAGAAGAAGGGTAAGGCTACCTACTTGGTGGACCTGAAGACCCCTCGTCAGCCCCTGCGGGTGCTGCATGCCAACCGCCTCAAACCCCACCATGAGAGGCCCGAAGTCATCTTGATGATGGTGACTGACGGAGGAGAGGACGTGGAAAGCGAGCCTCTCCCTGATCTGTTTGCGTCTCAAGAGAAGGATGGGTCGGTGGAGGGAGTGATTCTCTCCCCATCTCTAACTCCTGAACAGCAGGAGGACTGTCGCCAGGTCCTGGGGCAGTACTCTTCGTTGTTCTCCCTTGTCCCGGGTAGGACTCACCTGTGCGTCCATGACGTGGACACAGGAGACAGCCCACCTGTGAAGTCCAAGATCTACCGGATGTCAGACAAGGTGAAGGCCAGCATTCATAGTGAAGTCACTAAGATGCTGGAGCTAGGAGTGATTGAACCTTCTAGCAGCCCCTGGTCCAGTCCGGTGGTGTTAGTACCGAAAGCTGCACCACCGGGTGCCCAACCAGAACTGAGGTTCTGTGTGGACTACCGGGGACTGAATTCAGTGACAAAGACTGATGCACATCCGATCCCTAGGGCGGATGAATTAATTGACCGGCTGGGAGCTGCCCAATATCTAAGTACCTTTGACCTTACTTCGGGGTACTGGCAGATCTCTTTGACTGATGGAGCAAGGGAAAGGTCAGCCTTCTCCACGCCCAATGGCCACTACCAGTTCTGTGTGATGCCCTTTGGGCTCAAGAACGCACCTGCCACGTTTCAGCGCCTGGTAAACCAGATCCTCACCGGAATGGAGAGTTTCTCTGCTGCTTATCTGGATGACATAGCCGTCTTCAGTAACAGCTGGGAGGATCACTTGCGTCACCTGCAAGCTGTTCTCCAGGCCCTGAGACAAGCTGGATTGACGATCAAGGCCAGCAAGTGCCAGATCGGGCAGGGGTCGGTAGTGTACCTTGGACACTTGGTGGGTAGGGGAACGGTGCAACCCCTCCAGGCGAAGATCGAGGCCATCATGGCCTGGGAACCCCCCAAGACACAGACTGAGGTCCGAGCATTTTTGGGCCTCACGGGATATTACCGCCGCTTCGTGAAGGGGTACGGTACCATCGTAGCCCCCCTCACGGAGCTCACGTCCAAGAAACAACCTCGACGGGTAGTCTGGACGGAGGCTTGTCAGCAAGCCTTTGAGAAATTGAAGAAAGCCATGTGCGAGGCCCCGGTCTTAAGGGCCCCAGACTTTTCCAAGAAGTTCATTGTCCAGACAGATGCATCAGAACATGGCATTGGGGCAGTGTTATCGCAACTCAACGAAGAGGGTCTGGATCAACCCGTGGTCTTCCTATCCCGGAGACTACTTCCCAGGGAACAGAAGTGGAGTGCAATAGAGCGTGAAGCCTTTGCAGTGGTATGGGCTCTGAAGAAGTTGCGGCCATACCTGTTTGGCTCGCACTTCCTGGTTCAGACCGACCACAGACCCCTTCGTTGGCTGATGCAAATGAAGGGGGAGAATCCCAAGTTGTTGAGGTGGTCTATTTCCCTACAGGGAATGGACTTTCAGGTGGAACATCGGCCTGGAGTGGACCACGCCAATGCAGACGGTCTCTCAAGGTATTTCCGCCTTAGTGATGAGAACTCCCAAGGGGTTGGGTAGCTCTCCCCACTTTCAGCTGGGGGGGACGCGTGTTAGACCTGTCAGCCCTTTGGGTGATCCCTCCTCATCATTATTTATTTTGTCCCACTTTTGCCTCAAACCCTGTTTGAATTTTTCCTTTTTGGGAACCACCAGACTTTTTCGTGTTGCTACAGATTCAGGGAGCCATTTTAGCTACCCCTGAAACTTCTGTCTGAGGGCCTGAAGCACAAAATGGTGGCCACCTGTGACATCACCAGCATCCACTGGAACCTACCAGCACCTTCCAGAACATTCCAGAAGATTCCAGAACTCTGTGACAGTTGGAGGCGGTTTAGAATGTTGGGAGGATAAGAGAGGCAGTTGGCAGTTGGAGCTGGCAGTTGGCACCTGACTGGTGAAGAGAGAGCAGCACAACAGTGAAGGAGGAAGGAGTGAAGCAGCAGGGGTGGAAACTTGTGCCTGGAGTGGGGTCCATAAACCCACCCTTGATACTTGTCCCTACTGATGGATCCCAGCCTATAGCCCTGTGTGGGAAGAAGACAGAAGAAACTTATCCTAAGGACCTGGACAGCAGGAACAGGCCTTAGAACCAAGAAAGCAGCAAGATCCTGACCTGGAAACTGGTTTCCCTGGAGTCCGGCGTCGAGTAGCCTAAGACCTGGAGCCCGAGGTGGAGAAGCGGCGCTGACTGAAGTAGCAGACGTCGTACCCGGAGCCGCCTGAGGTCGTGAGAGGGCGCCGACGGAGGTCGTGAGGAATACCAGAGGTCGAGGAGGAAGTGAACCGAGGTCGAGCGAGCGGCGTCATCGGAGGAGTGAAGTCCGCCCTCCGGAGTCGTCGGAGACCGAGGTAGAGGAGCACCGGAGGTCGGGAGTGAGGATCGCACTCCGGAGTCGCCCGGAACCTGTGTGGAGGAGCACCGGAGGTCGGGGGTGAGGATCGCACCCCGGAGTCGCCGGAAGTCGACATCGAGGCCAGGCCGGCCGACGTCATCGGAGCCGAGAGCGCCATCGGACCGGAGCCGCCCGAAGTCGACATCGTGAGGAGACTGCCCGACGCCGTCGAATCGGAGGTCGAGATCGAACCGAGGCCACCGACATCGGACCGGAACCGCCTACCGGCGTCGTCAAAGAACTGACATTGTGCCGAGGCCGCCGAGACCGAACCGGAACCGCCTCACGGCGTCGACACGACTCCAGCGGCGTCGGAACATCAGAAAAAGGGCAGTAAGTGGAGTAGAGGGCGCCTAAGGCCCTGTGGAGACCTGAGAGACTGCTCTAAGGGGCTAGGGAGGTGCTGAAACCAACCTGACTGTGCCTGGGGTGAACTGGGACTAACCTAGAGAGGTTGTGTGGAGAGAGAAAGCCAGGGCACTGGTATTCCCCCCTTTGATCTACCTCAGTTTAGGCCTCAGCCTTGTCCCAGCCAGGGAGTAGCCCCCCTCAAGCCTTCCACAACCCTACAAGCTGTGCCTGGGCCAAATCAGCCCTTAAGAATTGAAGTGTCATCTGATTACATGAGTGTTGCTGTATACTTTTAATTATTTATTGGGGATACTGTATTTATTGAGTTTTTACCTATTTATTGCTGCACTATATTTATAGGTCCACAGGACTTGTTGGTGTACAATATTTATTGGTACAGTATTTATTGCCTCAAAGTATTTAATTGTCTGTATATATTGCACTTGTATTTATGCCCTGTTATTTATGATCACCCCTATTTATTTCATCAAACAGCCAATATTTATTTGACCTGCACTAATTGAAACTTGTATATTGTGATTGACCTATTTATTTTTCCAATCAGCAACTAAGAGAAAAAGATAAAGAAAGAATATTTTCATAATTTTTACGGTGTAGAGTCGTTTTTGGAACGGATGCACGCATGGTTATTGTATGGGTATATTGTATGCTTAGCACTGCGCCTGTTTCCTGACCACTCGAGCCAAGCTACCACAGTGTGTTCGGGGAGTCCACCACCACCCTGCGGAGTGGGAGTGGGCTGTTTCCAACAGTGGGCATGAGGACCGCTGCTCGCGGGTGGAAAAAGGCATTTTTCCACACCGCCAGCGCCGCGGTGGTGCCACCGCCCAACATCCTAATGGGCCCCTAAGTCTGCTCCTAGCAGTCGCATCAAAAACGCTCCCGCCTGCTGGGAGCAGACTTTTCATCTGTTTTCCTGCCAGCACAGAAGCGGGCAGGGAAACAGATGAAAATATTGCTCCCACCCACAGGGAGCAGCATTGTTAGCTGCTCCCTGCGGGTGAGAGGAATGCGGGCTGCCCTAAAATAACTATAGCACTGTTATTTATCCTTCATACATCACTTATAGCATCTTCTATGACATCATTAACAATATCACTGCAACAGTTGCTGTAAAATTATTGATGAGAAAACTGTTCATTGCGGGGACGCGAGTTATAGTTATCTTAGGGCACGAGTAATAGTAACTTGATATAACTCTAACTATAACTGCTGAAATTCTATGGTTTTGTGTGTGTAAAATCTGAACCTAACTATAACGTCCCTATAGCCTTTGGTTTTTTGAATGAATGTCAAAGGTTTTAAAAATCCTATTTCCTACCTATATCGTCCCTGTAACCTTTGTTTTTTTCAGTGAATTTCCATGTTTTTTCAATGCTATTTCCAAACTATAATGTCCCAATGCCCCTGAAATCTGCGAGGACCAGGCACAGACTCCAGCTTTCTTCATCAAACTTTTTATTTTGCACAAAAATCCGCCATGACGCGTTTCGGACACAACACCGGCCTTGTTCATATGCCTACTGTGTCACTGAAATCTCATTTAAATAACATCAGGTGAACATGTGAAGACTCAGTGCATCATCCAATTAATTGTTTTCAACTGGGTTTTCATGGGGTTAAAACCCAAGCTTAATTCACAAAGCTACAACAAAATTAATTGTTAGCATTATTCTCACATTGATATACATTATTAATTATATATCCATAGTAATCAATTCTAGATATTTTTAGGACCTGTTGTTTCCCTGATTAAATCACATATAATTTGTGTTGTTGCCACATATCAACATTGTGCATAATCCATTTCTCATTACCAACATGATCAGTTATGCCCACAGTGGGCACACTTTACACAACTGTCCAGCCCAAGAACTTTCCTCATCTCTGAGTCAATTGATTCACTCATACAATTATGCCCAAGTCCCTCAGTCATGTGTCACATTTTTTCCCCTCTGATGTTATATATATATATATTTAACCCATTTGGTGCTATGGTGTTTAGTTTGACAATGTACTATGCTTCTGTTTGTAGTAACAACTGCTCACGATTGCCTCCTCTCAAGCTTTTTGGTAAGGTGTCTATATCAAAATAATTCAGGCATTGAATGTCATTACTGTGATATATAAGTGGTAATCAGCCTTATGGTATTTTTACCCTCATCCTTCTTCTTGCTTCTGACGAGTATAGAATCCCTGACGAGTATAGAATCCCTGCCACTTGCATTAACTTTCTTAGCTGGTTTCCCTGTCATAACACCTCTCAATAAATCTTCGTATTTGCTAATTTTGGCGTCCCCTTAACTCTCTTGGACTGCTGCATTTCATTTTTAATCTTAACATCTCCCCGTAAGGGATGCTGGCCTTGAGATGCCTAGGATGGAAGCTGTTTGCACGAGGTGTGGATTTCCCCACTGTCTCTTTGCAATATAGTTTTGTCTCAATTCTTCCTGCATGTAATACCAGTAAGTCTAGAAAACATACCTCCCTTTCACTAATATATGCTGTAAGTGTAAATTGATCTTATTTCTGTTAATCGCTTTTACAAAGGCCTCTGCTGCCTATAAACATATCATCGAGAAAGCGCAGCCAGCTAATGACACGATTACTCCCCACATCACTAAGAGGGGCAGGGTGCAAGCATGGACCGAAAAACGAAATTGATGGATATATATGCTTAGGTTTTATGCCGTCTTATTCTGTGGACCCTTTGCTGATTAAATGAAATGTGTGGTAGGAAAATAATTGCCATTAATGCCTAATCAACCATGGGAAATCTCCTAATGAAATGACTGTTAATGGGTGATCACATGTTTTAGTCTCTGTGCTCATTCAATCATTGTTCTAACAGTGATACTCAAAGTACGGCTCGCAGGCCACTTGCGGCCCTCCTGACCTTCACATGAGGCCTCCCTCTACACGACCGCACTGGGCTGCTGTTTACTTAAGAGAGCACTAACTTTCAGAAAGATGTTAAATAAACAGACAAGCATTTATTTTCAAGAACTGATGTAAAAGAAAAGAAGCAAAAAAGGTAACTTGCACCACTTAACTTTCAGAACACATTCATTTCTCAAGACTTCTTGCACCAAATGAGTATAAAAATGACAAAGTTTCTTCAAAATTCAAAATGTGTATTTATTAACATGCAGAACTATTTTACCTTAGTACATATCTTTATAACAGTGCATTGAGAGACATTAATTCCTCCTCCCACCTTATCAACAATGTAAGTATTAAATCAAACACAAGAAGGATAGTGCATATCCTAAATACGTATATTTCAAGGCGCTCTTACATATGAAATGAAGAAAATGGCAGCAAAATGAAATAAAACAATTGCCTGGAATCACACAATTTGGTCAAGTGAGGAAACCTGGATTGATCGTAGGTTTTTTGGTTTTACATTGTGTAATTCTATTTCATTCCAATTCAATAATGAGGTTAATTCTTTTTAGGTCTCGCCTGAGCCAGCGCATGCGCTGTTCTGCGAGACATTTAGTAAGTGGGTTTTCAAAGTGCTACCACTCGCTTTTGCTGGCCTCAAGCTTGCGGTTACGCGTGCACGCGCGCAGCCGCCATCTGCCTTTCTTTCAAGGCTCATTAAGCCTTACAGCGTGTGAATCATGCTCCTCCACTCCCTTGCTCTCTGCTCTCACTACCCCCTCCCTTCTCCCCCTCCCTCCTCGTCAGCTTCATGGCAGCGCGTGAATCATGCTCCTCCACCCCCTTGCTCTCTGCTCTCTCTCTTCATTTCAGTGTTAGCCAAGATCAGACTCTCACGCTACACATATCGCCGAAATCTCTGACACTCAGCCCTCCTCCTCTGTAGCAACCCCCTTCCCTGCCTAGCCTTTCCTCACGACCAACGCCCCCCAACACACAACCTGGCCCCCCTCCCACACACACACAACCTGCCCCCCCTCCCGGCCACTCACTGCCTATCAGCCTCCTCTCAGCCAGGTCCCTCGCCGCTTTTCCTCCTCACTGCCCCTGTTTGTTGCCTGGCCTCATTTTACCGTCTTTCCGCCTCAAACGCAGCGCACCGTTCACGGCCCGCCACCCTCGCAGCCCCCACATAACCAGCTTGGCCAACCACCCTCGGAACCTGCCGTGCCCACAACAGACGTACCTCTGACAGCTGTACTCTTTACAGCATAGCCCTTACACCTCACAGCCGGCACCCCGGTCCCTGCCCTCGTTACTGCCCATTCCTCACAGCAGCCTCCCCCTTCTCTGTCATAGCCTGGCGCCCCTCATGCTGCCCCTTCAAAGGCTGCCTTCTTCACAGCCTTCCTCGCCGCTTGCCCTGCTCACAATTTTCTTCTCACTGCCTACCTCCTCGAAGCCTGGCCTCATGCGCATAAGTAAAATGAAGTCAAAATTTGACAGTATAATGAAGATTTTCAAAGCGAAAAAACGTAGGGCCATATGTATCAAACCCTCCTTTTAGCGATTCTCAATTTGCGATTTTTAGCAAATCGCAAGTTGAGAATCGCAAAACGGGATGTAAATAAAAAATCGCAATAAAATAGCGATTCCATAAAAATCGTTATTTAATTGCGACATTTCAAATAGCGATTCCTTATCCAAAAAAATCGCAATTTTGCGAAATTCCCAAATTAGAAACTCAAGTGCAGCATGATGACATCACGACCAGGAAGTGTGACTACCCATGCTGCACCTGAGTTTCTGAAGCACAGTGAGAGAGAAGGAGTGGAGGTGAGGGAACTCTGCAGTGCAAGAACCAATGGCAGACACTGGAGACATGGCCAGCCAGGACAAACAGCAGCAGGGGGGAACACCCAGGAAGAGAAAACATAAGTTTTCTGAAACTGAACTGGAGGTCCTGATACAGGAAATGGTGATAAACCACGAACTGCTCCTTGGCAAAAAGTCCCTGCGGGTGCCGGAGACACGCAAGCGTAGGATCTGGTCTGACATCCAGCACAAAGTCAATGCATTTGGCGTCACCCACAGGAGCCTGGAAGATCTAAGAAAGCACTGGTATGATATGCGCCAGCGCTCCAAGGAGAAGGTGGCTGCCAGGTTGGAGCCAGCAAAGAAGACTGGTGCTGGGACCTCTACCGCCACTTACTCCACACCACTTGAGGAACTGGTTGAGGGGACCCTGCTACCAGAGAGTGTTATGGGCGTGTCTGACCTGGAAAGCTCCGACCCCCAGGCACCAAGACAAGGTAAGAAGCATGCCATCACACCCCTGATACCCCCCAAATATCCCCAAACACCCAGTAGCGGCCCATGGGCAGAACAAAACTAAAACTCCAGTGCAGGTACCCAAGCACACACAGCAATGCCTTATGGGAGATGTAGTCACATGCACATTACAGTGGTGCATTTACACCCAGCCAGTCCCTAACAGCATATGCGCATCAGGAAAGGCAAAATACAGACAGACAGGACCCATGTAATTCCAAACAGGGAAATTTAATGCATGACAAGTGCAAGTCAGGACAGAAAATTAATGTGTGCCTTTACGTCCACAGCACCATCAGAAACACAGAAAATAGTCAGAGGAGGTGAGGACGAATCCCCTAACCCAGAGACACCAGGGCAAGAGAATGAAACGGAGGAGGAGGACAGCCCAGTAATCCCTCCAAAACGCCGCAGGCGGATTGTAGTGCCACCACTGACCCCATTGGAGGATGAAGGCCAGGACACTGATGGCGATGTCCAACCAGTCCCAGCACAGCCAGAGCCACAACACCGTGCTGATCCGATCCCGCCAGTTCCATCAAGGCGCAGGGCACGTGCATCCACCAGTGGAGCAGCCCCAGGAGAGGACACAGTCTTCGGCGGGCTGGAGGGGCACATGTTGGAGGTACAGTGCCTGCAGGCGAAAAACATAAGGTCATTACAGAGGGAGATCAGGGCTGGCTTCATGGGCATGACGGGTGCCCTGGAGGAACTCTGTGTGGAACTGAAGGCAGATCGTGCTGCTAGGCACAGGGAGATGCGGCGCCTAGATCTTTACACACGGGCAGTTAACCGGCTGTCCTCGGCAACAAATGTGCTGTCAAGGTGAAGCATATGTATGCAGCGTGAGGTGGCACACAACAGCCAGGACGTGGCAAGGGCCCTGGAACAGATCACATCTGCTGTGGATGAGCTGCAGGCAGCTCGCACTACTGGACCAGGAGTACTCACTCCAACAGATGAGGATGCACAATCAGGCAGGAGCAGCATCACCCACCCCCCCCGGATAGGCACCGTAGTGGGCGTCACAGTAGGGCTACTGGGACATGTGAGGAGGGCACTGTGCACCCCCTGCCAGAGGCTCTGACACGACAGCGCCGCACTTGAGGTGCACTAACTTGGACCAGGGGATGGGTGCCTCAACCCAGTTTACATGGACACTTGCTCCTGATTGTACAATCGCACTGTGTTAATAACATGTGCTGTGCATTGGACGATACATTGTGTGGTACACAGGCTGTGTGCCGTCATTTATCCTGAAGTTAAGGAAATAAAACACAGTCTCACAACTGATATTTAGCATTGTGTCATATATTCTTACCTAGAAATAGTTGCGTGTAATCTCATCTCGCCTCTGGCGCCCAGCAGCTGCACCAATTACACCGGCTGGCATGCGTCCTGGCGCTGGCCCCTCATCATCGGATGAATCCAATTCACTTAGCTCCACTGGGGTGCCTTTCCTCGTGGCGATGTTGTGCAGCATGGTATATGCTACCACTATCTTGCAACAGGTCTGGGGGCTGTATTGTAGTGCCCCTCCACTCTTATGTAGGCATCTGAATCTGCTCTTGAGTATCCCGAAGGTCCGCTCAATGGTACATCTGGTTGCTATGTGGGCACTGTTGTACCTCCGCTTCCCAGCGTTGGCAGGATTCAGGTAGGGAGTCAGAATGAAATCACGGACCGCATACGCACTGTCACCTGTGGGGTAGGAGCAATATGGTTAAACACTGTCCTGCCAATGCTATCCTTTACTAGTGTGTCCTTTGTACAAATGCATTTACCTAGTAGGTATCCCTCACCAAACTCCCCACTTGTGAGTCGACGGTGTATTTCACTGTGGCGGAAGATGAAAGCGTTGTACGTGCTGCCTGGGTATTTTGCGACAATGTCGGTGATGATGTGCTTGGCATTACACACCACCTGTATGTTCAGGGAACGGTAGGATTTGTGATTCCTGAACACATACTCGTTCTGTGAAGGGGGGGATATGGCGACATGTGTCCCATCTATGCATCCAATGACGTGGGGAAATTGTGCTATTTGATAGAACTCCTGCTTGGTCTGGTCTAGTGCCTGTGGTGTGCTGGGGAAGTGGATATGGTGATGCAGCCTCTGGAGCATGGCATCAAGGAACGCGTGGAAAAAGCGCGACTATGCACTCTGTGAGACCCCTCCAGATGAGGCTATCACCCCCTGGAAGCTACCTGATGCCAAGAGGTGCAGTGAGCACAGGACCTGGATGTGGGTGGGGATGGTGTGTGTCCTGTGTGTGCGGTGTTCAAGGATAGGTTTGAGCTCCTCAATTAAATAAAGGATGCTCTCTTCATCCAGCCTGTAGTTTGTATGGGTATCCTCCTCAGTCCGCTGGAACAGGGTTATGCGCGCACAAAAGATCCTCTCCTGGCGTCTCCTCCTCTGTGCAGCAGCTATGAGTTGCAGCCTCCTGGCTATCACATACAGCCCAGCCACTGTGGAAAAATCTGTTGCATTGTGGGCATCCTTAAATAGTTTGCACCTGGTTACCACGTTCTCAGACTTGGTGGTAATTGCGATTCTCAAATTAGCGAATTTGGCGAAATCGCAATTTGCGATTTTTTTCATACATTTCATTGCGATTTTTAAAAATGCAAATTTTCAAATAGCTATTTTCGCAGAAGGAAAATCGCTATTTTGGAATTCGCACTAATCTTCGCCGATTTTTTGGTTTGCAGTATGAGTAATCGCTATTTTAGACATTCCTTAGTTTTGCGATGCGAGAATGTCTCATACATCGCGTTTAGCAAATATTTAGTCGCAAACGCTGTTTTTTGCGCTTTGCAGCGTTTGCGAGTAAAATTTAGTTTCATACATATGGCCCATAATTCCTAATTTTATATTCAACAAGAAGGCTCGGCAACACAGACCGTGACCTGGTGTAGCCAAACAAAGTCACCAGACAGAATCCATGCAGCAAATCCATTGTGACTTGGCTCCACTCATTGACTCCAACTAATACAACACATACCAGAACCCCTGCTCCCCTCATCTGCATCCTTCCTCCAGCTGCTATCCACTCTTTATCATCAAAGACACAACTGCACTCACTTCTGCAAGGAGGGAAGAAATCTGACTCTGGGTGTCATAAGGACTACACGCAGGAACAGGCTGTAAATATAGCCTTGTGTCAGCTGTCAAGATTGCAAAGTTTACTGTTAAACCTCATCACCTCTCTTAAACTCCTACCCCACACCAGTTTCACCTGCACAGAGCATCTTCATTAGTGTTTTAGCTGTTAGTAGTCTCCAAAATCAACTCAATCTCACACTGTCCAGCTCCCACACTTGTTCACATCCCCATTACGTCCTTATCCTGCCTGATCTATCCCTATTCTTAAGACAGGTAGCCGCTACGAGGTCCCCAAATCAACCCAAACATCAAGCTCGTAGCCATCTCATCCAGAGTGCTTCCTTTCTTTACCACTCTTTAAAACACTCGCATCTCTGGTACTCATCGGGAATGTTTCAAAATAGGCAACAGTCATTCCATAACAGTAGCTGCCTGCATATGACTTCTCACTTCACCAAAAATAAGCATTGGCATAGCCAATAGGTCTAGCATTTGCGACCTTATAAGTGTTTAGCCATGCAACGGTTGGTGTTGCACCAAGGATATTTTGCTGCATAACTAAATACTTATAAGGTCCCAAAAGCGAGACCTATTGGCTATGCCAATGCTTGTTTTACATGTGACTCTACCCAGGTAGTGATAGCAGGTAGAGAAAGCTGGTAGGGAGATAGCAGTTCAGATACTGCATAACACTGTACTGACAAATCTATGACTCTTCTAGATATTAGGGAAATCATTTAGAGGGCAGAATGGAATGAAACCCTCAAAATAACTCCATGACTCGCTGGCCACACCATGCATATACATTGCTAATCCAACGCCCACCTTACTCCCCCACCCTAGCCTGCAAAGTCCCACTCACAGCCCGTTGGCATCAGTGTGGCCATGGGCACCGGCAGACCATATTTTTTTTGACCCCTGGGAAAATGTTTGTGAGTATCCATGCTCTTACATGTTGTAAAAGCTGCTCTTTGCATATCCATTCAATGCTAGGCCTATTTGTTCTAATTACCCACATCTTTAACAGTAAAACATACTTAGCTTTACCGGATTGCTCCAGCTACACCATACACTGTTCAGCCTGTCCTGGATTTTACTTTTACAAATAATTGTGAATCAATACATTGGGTAAATGGAGCAAATAAAACTGCAAAGCATAGATGTGTACACTGATGCTAGTTCAAGGCCCATGACCAAAACATGTGCCATCAAAGATGACGCAAGCTAGTTAAAGATTTACTTATTTTCATTTTTCTTCTTTCTAACAAATTAAATGGATCTTAGCATTTCATAAAATGCCATGGCATTTAAAAACAAGCATTTACAATGCAATGGTCTCGGCATTGGTAAAGTTAGAGCTATTGGCATTGCTCATGACATTATTTTTGTTTATGTTTTTGTTTTTAAAACATTTAACCCTTTCGCTGCGGCGGGAATTCCGCCGCAGCGCTGGGGGGGGGTTGGGGGGCAGCGCGGTGGCGCGGTGCTCATGACGGAACCACTCCGTCATGAGCCGCGGTTGAGCTGTGCTCATGACGGAGTGGTTCCGTCATGACTCCGCCCGCTGCGCTAATCGCCCGCACAGGCGGGGAATTAGCGCCGCGTGGGCGGCGCGGCCGCCAACGCCCGCAGCATGACGGAACCACTCCGTCATGAGCACACGGCGACCGTGGCTCATGACGGAGCGGTTCCGTCATGAGTGGGGAAGGGGTTAAAGAAACGGCATTGTTATTTACAATGTCAATAGCTTAATCACTCTCAAATGCGAGACCTATTTGCACCCACACACAGAGCCACCTACACACACACTGACTAAGCTATTGACATTGTAAACAACAATGCCGTTTCTCTACATGTTTTAAAAACAAAAACATAAACAAAAATAATGTCATGAGCAATGCCAATACCTCTAACTTTAACAATGCCGAGACCGTTGCATTGTAAATGCTTGTCTTTAATTCTGGGCATGTGAGCTTACAATGTGGGTGTAGGCGGAAGCCCCACGAAAGATCTGCTCATTTTGGGCTTGAGGGTTCAAGAGAACCCCGTGCTGAGCCAGAGCCAGGAAGCTGGCATGAATCAGCTTGGTGCGAGCATTGTCACTCGTCCACCTCTATGCAGAAGTAAGCTTAGTTACTGAAGATATCTGTGAGTGAGTGCTGCGTCAGTCACTAGCTCAGAGCGCGCAGCATAGTTATTTATACTTGAAGTCTTAATGGGAGTCTGACTAGACAGAAGATGTGGGTGAGGGAGTGACAGCGTCGAGTGAAGAGGGCAGAATGATGCTAATGAACTGGCAGCAGGCAGTGGCACTCAGTGCCCCCGTATGAGAAGCGGCCTCTGGAGGGAGGTGGGTTCCAGGATGGGAACTTTCAGGGGACGCGGGGTTATACCATGTGGAGCACGGTAAGTAGAAACCAGAAAGTTATTTAGATCTTCGGGGTATGGTGACCATACTCAGCGAGAGAGGCAGTTGGTTGTATTCACTCCCCTCTCAATGAAGGCCTCGTGGTGCGTTGTGACTTCAGCATCAGAGGTTGGCCCCCTCCCTGTGTCTCACTTTCTGCCGCTGCCCCCACTGCAAGGGCCTAGGGGTGCGGTGAAAGTCCTTATCGTGAGAGGCTGCGGGTGCACCATTCGCTGCCCACTCAGGAGAGACCTCGAGGTGCAGCCACGATCCTCAGGCCGGGGCACACTTGTTTATTGTTTGTTTAATATCATGGTGCCACAATTACAGTACGCAATCACACTAGAAAGACAGTACGCAATCACACTAGAAAGGGAATTCGGTTAGTGACCTCCCATTTCAGGAGCGTTGCAACATTTTCAAGGCTTTACATGACCTTCACATTGCCAAAAAAGGCGTGGCTTATTATATCTGTCTGTTTTCATAGATAGCTCGGTTTACTCGTGCTAACGTGTCACTCGAAGTGTCACACATCTGGCAATCGAATGTCACTCATGCGCACACTGAAGCTTTGGATGTCACACATACGTACGTAGTCTGAAAACCTGGCAGGTGAGACGGCACAAACGACAACTTACAAAAAAGCAGCACCACACTGCTATCACAAGAAAGTCTTACCTTTTGTCCAGCACCGGCTCCGACCCGCTGTCGACCCATTTCCGTTTCCCAAACTGAGAGACGAGTCAGGGGGCGCTCCGGGAAATGCGATCTTGAAAAGACCCCGCCGAGCTCCGAAACTAGAACGGGTGCCGCCTGGGGTGAAGGGGAGGGAAGGACTCAGACGCACATGGCTGGCACTTAGAAGGGCATTTAGGGTCTTCTAAAGTTTGCTTTTGAAGTGTTTCCCTTCCACACAATGGTTTGGGGAGGGGCTTACATGCTTTAGGGGCTAAAGACACAATCTTAAAACACATATGCCAAGTACACCTAAACAAAACGACCGCGCGAGGGCAGGGGAAGAAAGACTCGCACGCGCTGCACACAAACATTCATGAGTGGCATGGAAACCAGTCACTGGCAGTAAACACTGCCGAGATTCTCTCTGAGTCTTTCTCTTTCCAGACTTGATAGGACTGTAATTGTAACTTTTTTATTCCTGCTTTGGTGGGGTCATTCTCATGATTAAAACCTAATTTTATGTTTTTCTAAATCTAAACAATGAGATAGTAGATAAGAAAACCTGTCGGATTAGTTTGTCGCCTTTAGAAATTAAAACAAGTAAAGAGGGCACCGGAAGACACCACCGCCTTTCTCCGAGGCAGAGCAGAAATGCCTCGGAGAAAGGCAGCGGCATTTTCGGATTCGGGGGTGTGTTTGTCTTTTCTCTCCTCCAGCCATTGGCTGGAGGAGAGAATGAGACTTCTTGCAAAAAACACGCCCCCCGATCCGAAAAGGACGGGGCCTAATCGGAATGACTGACCTCTTCTCCAATGGCTGGCCAGCATTCAAGAGGCCAGCCAATGGAGAACAGGGGAGAAGAGGGGCGGGTTCAAGCCCCTCTTCTCCAAGTCATTAAATCTCGGAGCTAGACTGCGCAAGCGCAGCCTTCGCAGCCGAGACCTAAATAGAGCAACATATAACAAATAGAATAATGAGATAAATGGAACACAAAATGGAGTACAACTAGAAGAAAAGAATAAGAGAAAAAGCTACGTTTACTTGAATTATTTCACTGACCTTAACAGTTGTTTATAATGTCATATTTTCATGTTCCTGCTTTCACACAAATGTTTTTGCCACTTAGCAACAGGAGCAGCAATCGCTACATTAAAATATTTGACCATGCTTATTTAGTTGCATCTGTTTGTGTCACTCACTGAAAATGTAGTCCAGGCAATAACACACTGGGAAGCTTGGAGCAGTAGAACACATTAAACACGCATTGGCATAGCCAATAGGTCTCGCTTTTGGGACCTTCTAAGTATTTAGTTATGCAGCACAATATCCTTGGTGCAACCACATCAACTGTTGTGTGGCTAAACACTTATAAGGTCCCAAAGGCGAGACCTATTGGCTGTGCCAATGCTTGGTGTGGTTGTGTGTGTGTGGTTGTGTGTGTGTGGTTGTGTGTGTGGTTGTGTGTGTGTGTGCATGTGTGTGGTTGTGTGTGTGTGTGGTTGTGTGTGTGTGTGGTTGTGTGTGTGTGGTTGTGGGTGCGGTTGTGGGCAGTGGCCTTCAAAGACACTAACATGGCCTCGAGGTAATATGCTAATGCCAAGTGCACTAAGTAAATCCTAGAGGGCAGATGGTAAACCAGGTTGCGACAGCAGGCATAACAGGAATTAAGGTAATTAGCGGTATACGGTGAACCAGTCTCTTTATCTGCACCTACTCCCATATGCTCTACTCAAAACCATGCAATAAACAATAAACTTATACATAGGAACGGAGGCTCACTAGTCTACTCTACCACTATCTATTTCAATCTGAGTGTTTAGTCTAAAACAGAGCACCGTCAGCAGGCTCACCAGGGGGCCCCTGGCTGTTTTTGTTTTTTTAATCTCATGACGTTATCTAAGCACAGAGGCAAGAACTTTCTGTAGTCGCATCTTTCAATGAACGAAGCTGTGCTGACGTACGCCCTACTATTAAAAATAGGAATGAAGCAGTCCAGGGTGGAAATGTTTTCTTTGCATCTCGTTCCATATTGACCAGGTAGGGATGAAAAATCATCTTTTGTTATTTACTTCTCGAAAATCCGTGACAAAACGAAAGGCATTTGAGTGAAAACAAAAATTAGCAACCATGTCTTTTTCATTAATGAAAAGGTTTCCTTAGTCATCGCCCATTTCTTCATGTAATGCCTTCATATTTAAAAGACGCATTAACTGCTTTAACAGTGGATCAGATTCACAAAGATAAGTTTGCATGTGTCGATCTACTTCCATGTAGATCTACTCCCACACCTAGTTGTAAAATCTCAAATATTTTGGTATTCATCATCTCGTATGAGGAATGCTTCACCCTCAAGTCCCCCATGCGCTTTCTGTGTTGCTTTCCCTCTCACTCCCAGCTCATCCGCTACTTCCCCAATTGGTTGCTGCTGCCTCATGAGGCATACATGCACATGCATGAGAGATGCACATGCCTATTGACACATGCCTGCAGGCACCGGCTATATAGTAAAAAAACGAAAAAAGGTCTCTGCAGCATCATGAGTTATACATGCACAAAGTGTTGACACGTGTATGTGTGTATATAGTGATCATTCTAAGGCTAGCCTTTTTTTTTTTTTTTGCTTTTGCTTTTGTTATTTATCATTGGTAAAGCAAAACGTTTGCTGATGCCTTTCAAAATGTATTTATGTAGTGCAGAAAGCTCTGTCCCTCACAAGGTGAACTATAGTGGATGAAAGGAAAGCAGTCTGCCTGCTGCAAGTCCCTTTTGTGCACGCTGTTAGCAAAAACCTCCAGCAGTCTGCCCTGGAGTGCTTAATTTGTGCCAGTGGTTTCCGGTGCTCAGTACTGGCACTTAATTGTAAACACTGCACATACCACATTCTGCCACATGGTGGCACTGTTTGAGTAGTTAAGAGGTGAGCAGAGCAACAGTTGATCATTAATTCAATATACATTGAAATAGTCTAAATAGTGACACTTGTAGGAGTGTAATGGTTAGCAGATGTGTTAGTACTGTTGTTGGCAGGACTGACAGGGGCAGCGAGTGGTGTAATCTGCAGTAACCTCCTGATAAGGGCTTTGGCACATATTTTTTGTACAAAATAAGCACTGCTGTCAGGTAGCCACTTTTATCCATCTGTGCCCTTGAACGAGATTCACTCCATACTGCTACTTTGTCAGAGTGTGCTGGATTAACTTGTGTTCCCACCACAGCAGGTACAGGCACTCACGCTTACATTTTGTCTACTCTTGAGGTCTCAAAGGGATGTTTGCACATGCTCTGAACTTGGCAGCCCATACATAAATGCAAAGCTGCCTTATATGTATCTGTCTACTCAAACATGCTTTGTAGATGAGATGCATCCCCAGCTGGTCTAAGAAGAATAGGAGACCTTAATGCCATTTCAAAGCTTCTCCATCTTCAATTTTTCTTCCCCTTCTCTTTTTTTGTTTAAATCTGTTTAATTGTTTTTTCAGATATTATTGAGCACATATACGATACATACAACTTTAGCAATGGCTTGGTAAGTTTTTATTACATTACAAATCCCATACATGTGCATTGTGTTACCTACTTTACCATAGCACAGAGTTTAACAGTACAGTACTGGTACGTATGCAATAATCGTCAGTGGTGAACACTGACAAATGCTCCATTTCACAGCATATTTAAATTAAAGAGCTAAACAATTTTGCTACAAAGCAACATTCGACAACATACACTTTATACATGACTACCAATAAAAATCATAATTGTCCATGCAGTCAGTCGCATCTACTGCTGCGTGAAACGCACATGCGCATGTGGGTAAGGATAGGCTCCCCCAATGGTGGTCCCTACTGATGTGCTATTCGTCTGTGGATAGTTCAGTGCAACTAGGAAAGGTGTGCGAGAGTGATATCCCCGCCGTCAAGAGGCGCTTTGGTCCCGTCTCTTTGAGTGCATGAAATCTAGCGGACGTTCTGTAATGGGACTATACATGTGACTGATAGCTTTGCCTCAATTGTGTGAGGAATTCCCCAGTCTGAATACACACACCTTCTACAAGGATCATCTTCGAGAGGATGATCAGGGGAGGAAAGATACACAACATAAAACTGTAGATAGTAACACATAACAAAGAGCTGTTTTGTAACTTGGAATTCAAAGTGGTGCTGTAGTCAGCTAATGCTTAACTAATGCTTTGCTCTCATTGTTTGCAATGTGACTTGGAATCTATCAATACAAAACCTCTTTCTGATAGCAATAGTTCAAAAGGTTAGTGATTCAGGACCATGTAAATCTCAGTTGCTACAATTACTATTATGCTAAGCTGTATTTCAACTGTTTGACTACTTTTAGTTATGCAGTCACATGAGAAATAGACAAACAATGCAATATAGAATAAGGACCTCAAACTAACAGCAAGGACTTCCATTGCTGGTGATTGATCAGCACTTTGTCCAGTAATGGCAAGGATACAGACGCTTATTTGACACAAATTTGAGAAATCACATTACGTGATGGAGAATAACCTCAAACGCATGCTCAATAAGGCAAAACATTTACCTCTTCCATACCGTTTGTGGGCCACCCAATAAGAAAATAAGTTTAATGTATAGGTTGACAACAGTGCAGAGAGAGAAAGCACGAGGAGAGAAACAAAGCTCGACTGTTACCGCAATTAGGAGATGTTGCAGAACAGACACAAATGAGCAGACTCTCTCCCGGCTGCACTTACGTCATCTTTTCATTTTGGAACATGTACAGCCTCGAGCACCAAAAAAGCTTAAACTAATCGAAACAAGTTTCTTACAGAGAAGTAAGAGCTGTTAATCCCTTCCAAGCTCTGAGCAGATGGCCGCCCAAAGAGAGCAGCAGATACCCGTTTCAGACACATAATACGCAGGGGATTCATTCAAGGCTGCGGATTAGCTCGTCATGCCTCGAGTGTACACAACACAACAGAGTGGAGGCACGCACCTCGACTGTACACAACACAACAGAGCGGAGGCACGCGCTGCTCGGAAATGGCTTTCCTACGGCTACATCTTCCTAACGTCTGTGTCCACATACATCATCATCTGTCAGTAAGCATCATGGTGAGATGAAGGAAGACATTACGCAGAGCTCATGGCGAAAAGTAAATAGGACCAACTGGGTGCATGGCATCTAAATATAACAGGACTATGGTTCCTTTGAGGACACTGAGCCATGTTTACTTAAAACAGATGTTGCTAGGGCCTACAGGGATGCTATGGCCACTGTCAATGCACACTTTAGACAAGCATTGGCTGCGCGGCCGTAAAAGCGAAAGTAATCGCGATCAAAGTTGAAAGTGATCGCGAGGACGGGACGCGTTGTGTGGTAAGCATGCGAGTTGTGCGCGCGCAGCAGTGATTGGCGGCTGCGCGCGTGCAAGCTCGCGTGAACTCAAGCGTTAGGCCAGCGCTGGAAACACTTTGAAATCCTGTATACAAAATGTCTCGCCTGAGACAGCGCATGCTCTGGCTCAGGCGAGACCTAAAAAGGACATGTTTTCATTAGCCGCTCACCCAATGATATGCATCACTCTCCTGTCAACAGATGCCTGCCTCTGTGTGTTCTCCGAAAAAATGCAGTTTGGTTCTACCAGGGCTAGCGAACTAATATGTTATAAATGTATTAGCATGTGAGAAACAAACAGCCTTCTTCTGAGTACTGATGCTCGCATACCCCTCTCTGTAAACCGATCCCAAAGACATTCTACATACCTAACAGCTAGTCCTTTCCTGTAGGTTGAATCTAATAATTTAACATGAGTGGCACAGACTCGTTTAAGACAAAGCTAAAAATGAACTGCAGAAAGATGTTTGCCAAGAACGATGTTTACCAAGCTGGTTTCAATAATTTGGTGAATTATCAACATTTTCTGGTAAACGTTTCTTCTCCATGGGTTTCTCAAAATTCATTTTTCCTTGATATTACATATAGCTCAAGCAGGTGGTCAGCGTAATCCCCAGGTCCCGACATTTTCTCCTCATTGACAGCAAGAGAGGCAATGCCAATGAGGAAAGTAGATGAGGACCTGGGCAGTGTGCGTAGCAGCCATTGTTGCTTGTGGATGTCCCTACTGTCCATGCGTCTTCTGTTACCCTTGAACCCAAGATGCGTCGTCTGTGCCTACCTAGCCAACACTAGCTTTATCTTTATCATCCAGTGGCATCCTTGATACCTAGCTGTTAGGGCCCTCATCAAAAGTTTTGGTGGGTACTCTTAACTTCTGTTTTTATCCCTTGCAAATAGTGGCTACCCCAGGGTTGCCTTTTGCTGACTCCTTGATCCAGAAGGCATTGAAGCGCAACCTGCAGCTCTCTGCCCGCAACATCCAGCTAGTTTTTGTCACACAACACTTGGGCAGAGCAATTCGGCTCCACACCTACACATCACAAAGGCAACCATTGGTCCCAACAAGCATTGAAAATGCAATAGGTCTCGCCTTTGATTAAGTTAAAGCCATTTGATTTGCTAATGGTATTGTATTCTAGCTGTGCATTATTTAGTGTATATTTGTGATATGTGCATATATTTGCTCTCCCCTCGCACCTTTCGTCTGCCTCATGCTATTGTAATCCTCACTATACGAAATTAACACACATACTATTCTTCTTTTCATTCACCTCCCAAATCTGAAACACTGCTCTTTTCCTACTAACGCTATGCTTTAAACTACTACACAGCTAACAAAACAATTCTAACTACATACAACTACAACATATCGCAAATATACACTAAATATACACTCAAATCTTGCTTTTCTACAGTATACAAAAGGCTCTGCTAAAATCAGCTAATCAGAGTTGAGACTCAAGTGCCCAGCTTGTACTGTACTGCTAAGAATTTCTACGGGTGTATTTCTGTGCACAAATACAGAAAAGAGTTGTCCATACATACAACTTTTTGGGGTACTTGAAATGCAAATATAAAAGGCATAACTGAGCTCTTAATCCACACTTAAAATGACTGTGGTAGTTTACTATAGGTGCATTTGACAAGTAAAGGTTGGCATAAACAACTATAAGACACAAAAATGTACGACCTTGCCATTTTTTCTGCTTGACAAATTGTGCTTTAACCAATACTCTCCGACACTCCTAGGCAAATGTAAAGTAATATTATTTGTGTCCACCACAGAGAAAGTAGCAAAAAGATAACTCTGTATAGTTTCATATTTATACCTGTATTCTCAGCATGCAACTATGCAGAGGCTCTAATGAGCAAGGCAGATGCTGAAGTCGATATTGCAGTTCAATTATTTTAAGGAAAGTCAAAAGCCATTTGTAGGAAATTTTTCACTGTCCAAACAGAATGTAAAGAAAAGAAGCCTATAACGATGTAAACGGATTTTTTCATCTGCCCTGGTAGGGAAAAATTCAGCGCCCACGCGTTCAAAATTGAAGTAGGATGCATCGAGCCTTATCATTAAAGTAACTATCATTGAAGGGAACAGATACAGATTTGCTTTAACATTGGACACTGCGTATAATAATTCAAGGCAAGTGAACAAACATAAACCAAACTAACTCACCCCTGAGCAACCTAGTTTATGCGGAGAGGCTCACTGTAGGCAAAGCGTGGGACCTCTTTCTTGGTATGTCCAACAAAAAAAAACAAAAAAATCATGGCACAGAAAGGAAGTTGTGCCAGTGCCATGCACTGAAGTTTTGATGTACCAGGAAAGGGATTCATAGCAAAAAATACCTCCTAGCAGGGTTGGAGTATTAAGCGGGACACAGGAGAGAGGCAGTGGTGTTATGTTGATCTAGTCCTGTCTATTTGAGGCTTAGTGGATAGGGATGTATTACAGGGAATAACGTGCCATTACCGCATATGGGGAGTCTGAAATGATACGCTGGAAAGTCTAGGAGTCCATTACCCCCCCCAGAACTGCTCATGTATTTCCTCACTGATGGTAATCCTATTTCAAGCCATACTGACTGCCCAATCCAGGATATAATCCATCATGTAATACACTATAGAAACCACTCTGTCCACATGGTAGAATAGCACAATATCTCTCTCCAGGACGGAGTTCTCATTTCTTCAAGTGCTCCTGCTGAGACTTTTTGCTCAAGCCTAGTTGTGTTTCGAGCATTTCAAGGCAAAATATACTGACTTTAAAATAAATGGGGGGGTGGGAGGGGTGGGCGCAAGATGGTGGATGTTTTTCTCGCCTCTCTGCACCCGCCACCGGGCCAGCACATCAGCACTGACCTGCCCTACTCAAGGGAGCGGTGCCTGCAGCTGACCCCCACCCAGAAATAGGCTCAGCCAAGATTAGCCTTGGCAGCAGGCAACAGCACCCAGGGGCCCAGCCGACCGGCGGGCCGAAGAACGCGTCCGGTGACCCTGGCTGGACATGTGGTGAGGCCTTCAGCGGCTGGTCCGACTGGGAATTCAGACCCGGAGAGCCCTGCCGGGAGGTGCCGGAACACGGGGGTGGGAACCACAGTCTGCATGTGGAGCTGCCCCCTATAGGTACCGCAGGACTGCACGTCTGAGCAAACGACTTGCGGCCCGAGCAGTGGTGCCGCGCAGCTTGTTGAAGTCGGCCAAACTGGAAGCCGAAGCACGGAGAGTGGACTCAACGTACAACAGCAGAGTGGGGTGGAGTAAAGGAGCTCCAAAGGGGGCTGGTGACTTAGTCGTGAGCCTGCCGGGCCTGGGTTCATGCTTGATCACTCACCCAGGCCTGTCTGGGCAGCATAGCTGCCAAGGTTTCAGATTGACTAGGTGTGACATTTTTATAATTTCCGTGTTATTTTGAGTGACATTCAACGACTATGAGTGACACTTTCTCAAAAGCAAAAATTCAAGCACTGAAGACGCGAAAAACAAATTAATATCTGAAATGACAAACATTTGAGCAACAAGAATCTCTAAGCAAAGTCCTCTGGCCTCCCTCTCACATATTCCCAGTTCAGTTATCATAATTCTAGAGAAAAATCATAAGTAATAATGCATGTGCGCATTTTGATTGGCTGTTGCATAGTTTAAAGCAAAACTTTAAATTTAACAAAACAATGTGTGTACAAAAATAAATGAGTCGACACACATGGCATCTATGAGCCCACTGCCAAGGTATAAAAATTACCGAAATGGAAAACTGAAACTAGATTCCGAGTCTAGATACAGCTTCAGAGTCCAGATTTTTAACACCAGACACCTTGTACCAATCACACCGGGGATTTTCTAAAACGTGTTTGCCACCTCCCTGTCCACAACCTAATCATCTCCTACGTCACTACTTGCAGTCTCAGGCTGCTAAAATCAAATTATATCTTTACTAGTGTTCTTGATATAAATTATCATCATGTCAGTGATCACACAGACCTGAGCGGCAGACGAGTTTTGCAGCACAGCATCGTAAGCTAGGCAGTCAGATCTTTTGAAAACATGATCCCTGCCTCTGCAGTGTTGTGTAGGGCAAATAGATATTGTTGCTACCACCGCAAGCCTGGGGATTTAATAATGACACGCGGGACACTTGCATGGATAGTACTCCGTCCGCCGCCGTAGCCGTTCTGGCTTACGTGCGTGCGTGACGACATATTTATTAAACTAGTCATCACGTGACCTGACGCGTACGCATCTGCGTATCGCGTCAGTGTCACGACATTACATTCCTCCCCAACACACAAAACTTAAACAAACAACAACCCATCTTCTCGCATTTTGGACCTGGACAAAATTACCCACTTTACTACCGGCCCCGCTTCAAACACTTGCTAAACTGATCAACTTAAATCAAAACAGTCTTACTTGACGTAGTCCTTGAGGCGACGGGAGGGCTCAGGGTGTTGTCTCAAATTGTATCGCGGTTCCCCACTGTCCGGCATAACACCCAAGCCCCTACTCACAGAATCGCCGTTGACATCATCACCTCCAACATCTGGCGCGTCGAACTCCCCTGGCTGCGCCACCTCTGGCAGTTGGACCGGCTGCGGTACGTCAGCTCCCTGAACTTGGGAGTCAGGTCTTCCACTCGCAGCGTCCATAGATTCAGCTTGCTCCAGAAACCTCTCCACTCTTTGCGGGCGCCTCTGGGGTGCGCCTTGATGTCTGTTTCCCATTCCGAGGAACAATGGAACCTTCTTGAAATATGAAACGTTCCTCGTTATTTTTTCTCCGCTTCGCCTTGCTGTCACACACGTGCCCTTGACTTCTTCCACAGTCCATGGTTCTGGCTCAAAACTCAAACGGAACTTGCTGCCGGGCATCCGATTTCTGATTAGCACCGTATCACCCGGGGCTATGTTCGGTGCAACCGCCCGTCGTCGGATGTCAACATGAGCATAGGCTCCACGGCGTCTAGTATCAATGGCACTGTCATCGGGAGCTTCAGGCCTCCACTCTGGATGATGGGGTATCGTGTCTGTTACGACCCGTCCCATTAGCAGATGTGCAGGGGCAGTTCCAGTGGTAGAGTGGGGTGTCTGGCGATAGCTTCGGAGGAAAGTAAAGATCGCGAGCTCTACAGACTGGCTTTTCTCATGAGCAATTCGTATCACTTTATTGAGGGTCCTCATGAAACGTTCAGCTTCTCCGTTTGCTTGAGGCCAGCGGGGCGTGATTCGCCGATGATGAATGCCTAATGCCTGTAGATATGCAGCGAATTCTTGACTCTGAAACGGGGATCCGTTATCCGTTCTGATTTCCTTCGCTAGACCATGGGTTGCCATAATTTTCTCTATTTTCGGGATCACCTCACTGGCGCTCAAAGCTGCTAGTATTTCCACTTCGGGATATTTTGAGTGGTCATCAATAGCGACTAGAGTGTGCCTTCCGTCCGGCAGACTGCCAAAGTCCACACTTATCTTGGACCACGGCCTTCTGGGTCGAGGTTCCATGACGATGGGAGCTGGCCGGGGTGCTTCTCCAGTTACCTGGCAGGCATGGCACGCCCGAACCGTGACCTCTACCAACTCGTCCATGAGAGGGAACCACACTTTAGTGCGGAGCCTTGACTTGGTCTTCACCATGCCTTGGTGGCCAATGTGAGCTAGATCCACCACTCTCTGGGTTAAGGACGTCGGGATGACCAGTCTGTGTCCTCTCAGTAAACACCCAGTGTCGTCTTCGGTTAGTTCCTCTCTGACATTGTATAGACTGTCCATTATCTGTTTCGCCCGGGGTGTCAGGCTCTTCCACTCCTCTCTGGCTCTGTTCCAGTTGTTGTTTTGGACCGCAAACCCAGCTCTCTGCAGGCATTCATCTTCACTGGTAGCTCGCAACAGGCTGGCCATGGATACTGGTCTGGGACACGATCGAGCAGTGACACATCGTACATACTCCTCTGTGTCTGCCGCCTCGGCCATCTCTTGTGGTGTTGCCTTGCGAGGATGGCGAGATAAGTAATCCGCAGGATTTCGTGCCCCCGGCTCATACTCTATCTTGCAGTTGTAATTTTGCAGTTGCAGCATCCACTTCTCAATTCTCGGTGGTGGTTTCGTGGATGTGCCCGCGAACAGGGCTACCAGAGGCTTTGCGGTTTGCCATACACATATATGTGGAAATGGTGACAACCCCAGTGAATGGCAATTGCCTCCTTCTCTATCTGTGAGTATCTTTGCTCAGTCTCCGTGAGTGACCTGCTGGCGAACGCCACCGGAGTCCATTCCTCTGCGCTCGTTTTCCTTTGTAGCAGGACTGCGCCCAATCCGACTGGACCGGCGTCCACGGCAATTAGTGTGAGCTTGGCTGGGTCAAAGAACGCAAGCGTTGTCGCTTCTGAGAGTGCCTGTTTGATCTCCTCAAATGCTCGAGCATGCTCGCTGCTCCATGACCAAGGGGTAGCCTCCTTAGTGAGTTCTCTCAGGGGCGCTGTTAAGTTGGCCAGGTCTTTGATGAATCTACCGCAGTAGTTGACCATTCATAAGAAGCTTCGTACTTTCGTGATATTTGTGGGAGCAGCCGCTTCTTTGATATCTTTTACTTTGTCCGGATCCGGGTTTACTCCTTCCGCTGAGAAGGTGTATCCAAAGAATTGGAGCTTGTTGCACAGAAACTCGCACTTTTCACGATGCAGTGTAAGACCTGCGTCTCTTATCCGTCGTAGCACTTGTACCAACCGCTCATTGTGTTCCGCAACTGTCGTGGCGTGCACCATAATGTCGTCGCTGACATTGATTGCTCCTGGAATCCCAGCAATAAGCTCTTGTATTACGTTCTGGAACACCTCGGCGGCGCTCGACACTCCAAAACTCAACTGTGTGTAGCGCCTTAGCCCCACGTGTGTCGAGAACGTGGTGATGTTCCGGGATGCTTCGTCCAGTACTAGTTGGTGATAACCTGATCGTAGATCCAACTTCGAGAACCACTTGGCACCCGCCATCTCTCCGATGAGGTCGTCGATAGTGGGAGTAATATGGCGCTCCCTCTTGATGGCAACATTCGGGAGCCGCATATCGACGCATATTCTGACAGCGCCTGGCTGTTTGGGTTTCCTTGCCACGACTATGGGAGACACCCACGGGGTCGGCCCAGATACCTTCTCGATTATTCCAGCCGCTTCTAGCTTCTTCAACTCAGCCTCCACCAACGGCCTGAGATGGAATGCTATGCGGCGATGTCGTAGGGCTATTTGTTGGATGGTGTGATCGATGTGTAAGTGGATTTCCTTGCCGCGGAACTTGCCTATCCCCTGGAATATCTCTTCAAACTCCTCCAGGATGTGGTGCATCGACTCTTGGTGCACACCGAACGCGAATGTCACTACTCCCAGATCCTCCGCGGCTCTGCAGCCTAGGAGCATGCCTTGTCCGTCCTCCGTAACATAGATGTTTAACATGACTGATCGCGTTCCGTGAGATATCGTAGTCTTGAACTTTCCACACACTTTTAACGGTTCCTCCTGTCCATATGCGAATATTGTTATCATTGACGGGTGTAGTACGGGCTTCGGATGCATGGAGTTGTGCAGCGCAGCAGCCATGATGTTAATGCTAGCCCCTGTGTCTACTACAGTGGTAATTTCTTGCGACCCTACCCGGACGTTGCACTGCGGCAGTCGTCTTGTCCTGCGTGCTGCGGTGCCTATCATGTGTATCCGATGTATCACCTTCTCTTCTTCTCCATCGTCATCCATGTCGCTGGCCACCGGCTCACCTTCCTCCACGGCGTTCACTGTTTGGCGGGGTTTGCGGAATCTCTTCGAGCGGCACACTTTCTCGAAGTGGTTGAAACGCCCACACCCCAGGCACTTCCTCCCTCGTGCGGGACACTCCGCCGCAGTGTGTGGCGAACCACCACAGTACCCGCATGACTTTGATTGGTCCTGAGCGGCCGGACCTGTTCCCCTTTTGGGCCACCTCTGTTTCGGTCTGACCGCCACTGCATTGACGGGCTCTACCTTTACAGGCACCTGCAGGGCTGCTTCCATGTGCGCAGCACGTGCTTTCGACAGTTCCTTCGTCCGACCCATTGTCAATATTTCTGCTAGGGGTTTGCCGGATTCCTCTAGTATCCTCTCCCTCAGCTTGACTGACGCACACCCTTGTATTATCTGGCCTCTTATCTCCTCCGTCTCGTCTCGAAACCCGCAGGTGGCTGCTAGATTTTTTTAGGCGGGCGTGGAACTTGTCTAACGACTCCTCGGGCAGCTGGCGCGCTTGGCGGAATATGAATCTCTCATAATCGCGGTTTGCGATTGGTTCAAAGTGGTCGTTTAGCGCCACTATCAGTGTCATGTGCGTTTTGGGGCTGTTCTCCACGAGCGTCTTGACTATGTTGTGGATTTCCTTCCCTCCGAGGTGGATTATCATCGCACGTTTTTGGTCTCTCTGAACTTTCGTGGCCTCAAAGAAGATGCGTACTCTATCTTCCCAGTCTCTCCATCGGGCTGCTACTGCTGATGGGGACCCCTCTACTGAGAACGGCTCAATTGGTGGAATGTTGGTCATGTTGCGCGTGAACTGCCTGCGCTAGGCGAGACCTTTTTTTTTCCACTTGAATGTAACTGCTTTCGATATACCTGTCCCTCTCCCTCGTGGCAGATGGAGACCTTCCTGTCAGGCAGAGTCAGAGCTTCCCTCCTTTACTCCCTGGGCAGTTCAATTATGTGGGGGCCTTCTGTGCCCACCAACCAGTATCCCTCCTGAATCTCCCTCAGGCAGCACCCCTCCAGTCACACATGGGGGCCAGGCACAGTACTCACGGGCAGGAATGGCAGAAAGGTGTTGGATGCAGCACAGCTCCCAGCCAGCACGTGGCAGCGCTGGTGAACCACTTCAGGGAGGCCACTTCAGGGAGGCCAGCAAACATGTGGCGCTTAGCGCGCTGGGGACACCCAAGCGAGGCTTTCCCTCACGCTCGCTAGTTTCAGAAGAGGCAGCGCGTGGTGCGCGATGTACATGCAATCTGAAGCGTGCTTTCGAAATCGCGTGACTCCCCGCTCCGACCTTGCTTCAGGGGCCGACCAGAACCAGCTGATCACCGCAGGGGCACGAGCACCGAGAGCGGAGCACGCTCGACGGCCGCCACACCTACGGGAACTGGAACGCACGAGGGCACGCCCACCCTCGTCGCCACTTTGTTGTGTAGGGCAAATAGATATTGTTGCTACCACCGCAAGCCTGGGGATTTAATAATGACACGCGGGACACTTGCATGGATAGTACTCCGTCTGCCGCCGTAGCCGTTCTGGCTTACGTGCGTGCGTGATGACATATTTATTAAACTAGTCATCACGTGACCTGACGCGTACGCATCTGCGTATCGCGTCAGTGTCACGACATTACACTGCAGCATGACTGTGTGCGTCCTCTCGGGTCTCCTAATGACTGTATATGATGAGGCCCGGCACGCGACGGGTGCGGCATAGAAACATAACTGCCCTCGTGGCCAAAGAACTTAGAAGCTAACTTCAGTCTCATCACTTCTTGCTGACAAACGAACACACTGTTTTCATTGTTGTTACGTGACCCTAGGTCACGTGATGCTGCCGGACTGGGCTGAGAGAGTCTCAGCAGCTGTACAGATAATGCCGAAACATCCCCCTTGAAGCTACGCCCCTGCCTCCAGGATCAAAGCAGTGCAATAACTTATTTATCTTCCTCTCTTGTATTAATTTTTCCTCCTCAAGGGTGGAAATATTAGTTACAAAAATATACCCTCCATTCTTCCCAACTCATATTAGGGTCTCCTTGAAAAGGCAGGTGGGGTTGGAGGAATAAGAATTCAGCGTGTTCATAGTGCAGATACTGTCATGAATACGCTAATGTAAATGAAGAGAACAATTAACCGTTTTGCAGTTCACGGGTTGTAGAGAAAAATACATCCAAACACAAGGATAGAATTAAATTCTTAAAGTCCTACTTCAGACGTGGTACAGCAATGTCATTCAAAATAAACAACTTCTGTTACTATAACAGAGGCGAAACACTGAAATATGACCTTTGACTAATGGAGGCGGCTGTTTAGGCTCCAGCCCACATGAACACAGTCATCACAGCTGAGTTACAAGGCCCGCTACCCACTGCCATGAGTGAACTCAATCGACAGCTGTAGCAGGCGGCATTATACAATTTGCCATCAGTGAAGTGCACTCTGCCACAGCAGCGCACAGTCCGCGCTACAAGTGCTTTTAAAGGGTGGCACTTCCGTCTAGCGCTTTAGTGCCAGTAGTGTCAGGAGGCGCTATGTCGAACGTGTGCATGCAAGCACAGTTGGAACCTAAGCAGCCAGCATTAAACCTGAGCCGCTGGCAACTGAATGATTGTATGCCTATTTTCAAAAAGTAATACAGACCTGAGTGAGCATGACGAGTCTCCGGCAGTCTCTTTGTAATGAAGATTGTCTGTGCAGTCTCTCTGTGATGAAGACTGTGCGACCGCTCTTCGGTGGGTCCAGTCGCTGCAGCATGATGAGGCACCAATTAACGGGCGGCACAGGCAGCAATGTGAGCAGTGTACAGCACACACGCAAACTGAAGAAGCATAACTGACAGTCTTTTGCGCCGTGGGCCCCGCCTCACGAGTGACTACTTCCTGTCTCCATCATCGGCAAATATTGACACAATGTATATTGTTGCAGTCACATGACACCATCTCGTGTGAATGCAGCCGCGGAGGTAAATGCTGCAACTAGCGAATGCAGCTCAGCAGCACCCTGAAGCAAGCCGTCCTTTGTGTGCATACACGGCCTGCGGAGGGGCTGAGGGATTTACACGTTTGCAGTGCTAAGCTAAAAGTTATAGCGTGACCCCCATAAAGTGGGCGCGCATTTAATGCGAGACACATACAAACGTCCGCATTGCCCGGCTGCCCTCTCAAAGTGAAAGTGGGCGTGGGTGCTAAATTGCCAATCACGAGCCAGCGTATACCATAAACCGAACTCTCCCACCTCACGCCAAACCAAGATGGCGTCGGCCTGTCCAAATGTGCCATCCTAAAAGTGGACAAGGCGGTAACCCAAAAGCCCGGTTTTCTATCAGGTGGCAGCGTTAGACATAAACGATGACGCGTGGCAATTGAAAACAAGGGCGGGGCTTAAAGTTCCTTCCGAAACTGTATTGATTCTAAAAGGCCCTTACATGGCCAGTGCAATGCATGCGCGCTGCTAACGCCAGGCGAGACCTAAAAATGGACAGTATTATACCTGTCAGCCTTAAGGTGGTCTTCCCCCAAACATTTTGCCTCTGCCCTCCACTTTTTACTGAAACTCATTTTTGTTGGCCTTAGAACTTTACCACTTCTAACAAGTGCTAAAGTTCTTGTGGTCTCTCCTCTAAACATGGTAAAAGGTAAATACCAGGCTAATAAGAGTATAACTGTGGTCACAGAACTGCAAGGACAGGATACAGACAAGAACAAGATTTAACTAAAGTAAGGGATGTACTGGTATATGACCAAGAGGGCACTTAGTAGTTTAGGGAAAGCCCTTTGGGCTGACACTAGCAGATTGCTCTTAACAACTGTCCCACAGCGAAGTCATAGTGGGGCCTGCTGTTATAGAGACACTTGTACTCAGTGCAAGTTGGATCGCGCCTGACAACACTGAGACAGGTAAGACTCTAAAGGTCCTGTGTGCAACAACAGAAGTCCCTCCATTACCTGATTGGAACAGAGACCAAGCCAGAGGTCACCTTATAAATGGTTATGGAGTGCACCAGACAGTGAACCACTGAATTTGAAATGGAAAAGAAAGCCAGAGTGGAAAGAATAGCCAGAATACAGAACTAACAGGACAGCAATGAGACAGGGAAATCGTCTTCAGAAATCAAGAACAGGAATACAGGGATCAAGACCAAGCTGTACCCAACCGGTAATAGGACAAGTAATGGCCTGGAGGTACAGGGGAACTGGAACTAGGATTCTGAACAAACACCTCGAGTAGGTACCCAATAGGTGCTGGAACAAGTAAGGCCCTGCTGGTACATAGAAACTGGAACTAGGATTCAGAGTGATAAATTCTAGAATGCACCCAACAGACACTGGAAAAAGCACAAGAATTCAGAACAAGGTCAGAAATGTAATCAGAACAAGACAACTAAGGGAATGTGTTCGAAATTGAGTTAGTAGTCGACCGGGGTGTGAGCCCTGGTCAAGCAGCAAACACAATCCTAGTCAGAGTAAGGCACCAGCAAAATCCAAATTAACCTGTGTTCATCCTCCTATAGCTTGGCACAAGTATTTGTGCAACACTTCAGACAATAAAACTGTAAAAACACCCCATAAAAAGATCCCACACCAGGTTTAGAAAAACAAAGCTTTGTTTAATAAATTAAACAAGACCAAAACAACAAATAGCCAAACAGTAGAACCGGAGATACTGAATTTTAAAGCCTTAAATTGAAAATAGCACCAAAAAGCCCAAAGCCCAAACCAGGGATATCTGGTTGCGCTGGATCGGGACAAAGTCACAAGTTCAGGCTGACTGTGATGGAGCGCGGGCCAGCTACAGAGACTAAGTTATGCCCACTGAACAAGTACCTTAAATCCTGCTTGTGGAGCATTGCGTGGATCTGGGTAGAAGAAGAGCCTTGCCTCCGAGGCGATGCATTGGTTCCAAGATGTGGTGAGGCTGCAGTGTAAGGTTCTGTTGTGTCGTCTTCAAAGCTCCCATCGACAGGGCTTGCCATCCGAAGACCTGGCACCAGAGATGTGGTGCGCAGCTGGCGATGTGCCGGTTCCGAATAGGTTCAAGACTGCGATGCGGAGTTTGGCATTGCCGTCTAGGGATGCAAAGACCTGGGCCAGAGATGCATCACGCCTTTGGCGATGCGCCGGTGAGGGCGATGCGGGCCTTCTACGCTGGGTCCAATCCATACAGTAGCAGCGATGCATCGGTTTTGCTCAAGGATGCGCTGTTCAGCCAACTAGATGCGCCAGTTTGGCTCGAGTATGCGCTGCTTAGCAGAGAAGGTGCGTTAGTTCCACTGGGAAGCACTTGAGGCCCACTTCCAAGAATCCAGAACTGGTGTGGTATCACTTGGCATGATAGACTCATAGACAGCAGAGTCCAGGTGCAGATGCAAGGTTGTTGGAAGCCTGATAATGTCCATGGGGTTTCAGGTCAGGAGGCCAGCCAACTAGCCCTTGTAGTCACTCTGTCTTCTGGGTTCAAGAGATACAGATGTAACCCTTCTCACCAAAGCAAGAGAGCAGCAGACAGCAGATCAACACAGCAAAGCAGGAGTCCAATAAAGTAGCAGCCCAGCAGAATAGCAGTCCTTTCAGCGGCACAGCAGTCCTTCTTCCTGGCCTACTATTCACAGGTCCAAGTGTACTGAAGTGGGGGTGTTTGAGGTCCAGTAGATATACCCAGTGGTGCCTTTGAAGTGGCAGAGACTTCGAAGACATGCCTTTGAAGTGCACAGAGATCCTCCCTTCCTGCCCTGGCTCCAGGCTCATGACAGGGGTTCTTGGTTACTCATCCCCCTGACGACGCTGCTGCAGCCGTGCTCATACCAACCCCGTCAAGTGAAACGTAGAAACTCTGGAACATTTGCATCGTTCTAAACCTGCTTTGTTCATTGCTCTCCCCCAGTGGTTTCTCTCAGCCTGCTGTGGCGCCCTAGTCTGAGGTGCAAAGGGGGGGTGCAAATAATGGTGCAAGTCAGCCCGCAGGCCGTAGAACTTAGGCTAAAGCCCATGCATGGGAGGAGAAGAAGCTCAACCGCCCGACTATCTGATCCAGATCTTCTTGTTCCCAAGTGTCTATCGTGCTGCTACTGTGCCTACTCAGCTTGGGGAGCCGGGTGGAGTTTGGCATGCGGTGGAGCAAGCATGTGACCCGTGGTGGACATAAATTGACAGTCGGAGCAGGATTGATAACCTGAAATATCTCAAGTGAGTTTGGAGAGAGTCATCAAACCCTACAATCTATGCTCTGAGGAACCCTTGAACCAGAACATCGGGAATACCTGTATATAATAGTTTTGGGAAAGTGGAGGGGTGGTGGTGGCGGCAGCATTTAATACAGCGAGTCAGGAGTGTGCATGTAAGTGCAAGCAGAGTCTGTGATCGTATAAGTGTTTTACTGGCTCTGTCTCTCCTACTGTTGTAATTGCAAGATATTAGGCATGGTGAGATACAACTGCCAGGTTCCACAGACTCCTGGCCCATTTTTGCACATAATCAGCGAGTATAAATGAATTTTGCAAAAAGCGGGTTGCAAGTACAGTGTTAGTAAGAATGGACCCTACTAGAACCAAATCGCATCTAGGACAAAAGCCACAAGAACGGATGGAGGAAGGAAATGTTGCAGAAAATAAGACTCAAGTAGGTGACTTTATGGATCGAAATGCAGTGGCAAGAAACAACTTGCTAGGGGTTTCAAAGAAGAAGAACCTTCAAAAGAGCCTATTGTTGACTAAGGCAGGTAGTAAATCAGTATCTAAATCAATAGAAGACTTCATGGGCAAACATATTTTTTAATGCAGGTACAAATGAATGTGCCATTCTGCTATGCAGAAAAAGAAGAAGGGGTTTCCCATTACCAGGGACAAATGGCCTCATAACTATCCTCAATAGTACGCAGGAGGGCACAATCACTGGATCCATTACCCCTACAAGTTTTGACTATATTTTCAGGCATGCCTGTTTTTTAATAGGATTGGAAGCTCTAAGGTAAAGCAAACAGATGGAAGTGCTCATTAACCCCTGCATTCGGAAATATTCATGGGGGGGTGGCAGAGACAGAGAATCAGTTCTCCCTTTAGAGGTAGAATATGAAAAATGACTTACTTCTAGGATCTCTGAGAAACATCTGGTTGAACTGGCTAATTCCCAACACAGTCAAGATATGACAAATGTCCTGGTGAATAGTATAGAATAACATGGTGAAACAATTCACCAGGTGGTACAATTTTTAAAGGTGAAGCTAAAAGCTAATAAAAGTAAGCAGAAAAGGGCAGGGAGAGATACTAGACAAGAAATTGTTTGGTTTGATAGGGGATGCAGACAATTAAAAAGCCTCATAAGAATAGGGGAGAATAACCTAAAGATACAATATGATTATGAGACGTCTCTTGAACAACAAGAGAAAATACAAAAAAATTGATAAATGATAGGAAAAGAGTTTACAAGTAGAGCTGCTGGAAAGATATGCTAGAATCTATTTAAACAAAAATACAAAAAACGTTTTGGCAGCTTGTGCAACAAGGTTCAGTTAAGAAGAAGAGGGTAATGAGATGTGTTGTAGATAAAGAAGCATGGGTAGAATATTTACTGGAAATGTATAGAGCTGGCTGTAGGTAGAGAGCATGACAGATTGGACTGGGATAGATGAGAAAATTAGAACGCTGTTCTCCTTGCAAAATATCAAGGACACCATAGTGGCCTTAAAATTAACCAGAGCAGCAGGTCCAGACAATTTACCTGCAGTCATAATTAAAACTAAGGCCGATTGGTGGGATAAATGTTTCTACTTGTCATTTCAGAGACTTTTATCTATAGGCCTGATCCCTGAAGACTGGAAGATAGATATATAAGAGGGAAGATACAAAAAAAACTCTAGAAATTATAGATTGACTAATTTTCTTGATGTATGAAAAACATTGTTTGCAAAGATTATCTTAGGCAGACTTAAGGAATGGGCAGAATTAAACAAAAGTGTCCCATTAGAACAAGGAGGGTTTAAGGGAGGTCATTCTACTATAGGCCATTGTTTTAGTCTATGATTGCTTGTACGGATGACTGTGGAACAAAAGGGCAGCTTATTTTGCTGTTTTGTAGACTGCGTACAGCATTTGATTCAGTAGATTGTGAATATCTATGGGAAATGCTGATTAAATTGAAAATCTCAAGTAACCTCGTCACTATTATAAAGGGTTTGCATTGACAGAATTGGGTAATCATTAATATAGAAGTGAAAATCCCAATCAGGAATGGGTTACACCAGGGTGTGCCCTGCCCCCCTTTCTTTTCTCCCTGTTTATTGCTGACGTACAGTCAGTATTAGCCGCATCAAAAGGCCTTAGCCCAAAAATGTATGGTACCCATACAGAATGCCTCCTATATTCAGAAAACCTGGCCATAATGGATGTGACTGAAATAGGCCTACAACATAAATTACATTAATTCTTGGAGTAGTGTAATAAGAAAAATTTAGTTGTGAACATGGACAAGATCAAGGTGTTGGGATCCGGGAAAAAATCTGTAAAATGTGAATGGTACTTGGGGCCACATAAAATAGAAACAGTGAATACATATAAGTATTTAGGGGTGTGGTTTGTGAAAAGACTTGGCATCAATAAGTGGTCTTAAAACAATTAATAAAGGCCTTGGAAATATGTCCCTAAGACCTGTATTGGCTTCCTATGCAGCCATAATCTGCCTGCAATTCCAACATGGAGCTTAATTGCTAAGCAGAAGTGGCAAATTGAACTGGAAATATGAAGAGAGGAAATGTCTGGAAAACCTGCTATCACTACGAAGGTTGGCAATGACCCTAGCAATAAGAATGGAAACAGGAATAGCATCCTAAAGCTATCAAGCATATGCAGAAACAGTAAGATACTGGCTGCATTACTATTTTTCACGTTCCTTCCTTACTTTCCTCTTCTTGACCTTTTTTCTTTTTCTCTTTTTCTCTTTTATCATGGCTAATGTTCATAACATTAAAGTAGTCTCATTAAATGTTAAAGGTTTATGTCATCCAGTTAAACGTATAAAAATGTTAGACTACTTAGGTAATTGCAAGGCAGAAATTTGTTTTATACAGGAAACCCATATTGATGACAACATTTTAAAATATATGGAAAAAAAATGGGTTGATAATATTGTCTCTTCTCCTGCAGTTGGCAAAAAAATGGTGTGGCTATTGCCAAATTTTGAGTACATTTTCAGATACTGACAGGGGATATGTCATAGTTAAACTTAAAGTTTATGATTCAGTTATATTTTTACTAAATGTTTATGGTCCTACTGCAGATGATCCTGTTTTTTGGTCTACTCTCACAACTGAAGTTTTAAAGTTGGGAAAAGTTCCTCTAATTGTTGGAGGTGATTTTAATGTTATTTTTGATCCTTTATTAGATAGATAATCTCTTACTAAATATTATCCTCCTAAGGTTTTTTATGCTTTTAAATCATTTATTCAAACCACACAGTTAGTAGATATTTGGCGACTACATTTCCCTACAGAAAAAGGGTTTACATTCTTTTCTAATCCACATAATTCTCATTCTTGGCTTGATTTTTAATTAGTCTCTAAGCAATTCATTAATTCCGGCAGTAATACTGATTGGTAACATTAATATTTTGGATCATGCTTTGATTTCTTTTGTTTTGAATTTAAATTCTTCCTTTACAAAGCAATCTAGATGGCGAATGAATACTGACATTGTTCTTAATGAGCGTAATAAACCTAAGCTCTTAAATGCCATCCAGGAATACTTCCTTCTTAACCCTGAGGGTTCTACCTCTATGGTTAATAGATGGGACACTTTTAAAGCTTATATTAGAGGTGTTACTATTTCTCTTATGGCTCACGAAAATAAAACCTTTAATGCCAATATTAAACACTTGGAAAAGCAAATAGCAACATTTGAGAGACTTTTTATTACGCCTAATGACCCTCAATATAGAGTCATTCACAAAAACGTCGATATGAGTTTAATGCAATCCTTAGCAAAAGAGCTGATATTCAGATTTCTAATTCTAAAACCAAATATCGTTTCAATGTCAATAGATCCGGTAGACTTTTAGCTAATTATTTGCATATAAAAAAAGATAAAACTCCAATTCAATTCATGGCCCTAATGGTAAAATTGCTTTATCGCACAGTGATATCGTTAATGAATTTTTAGATTTTTATTCTATTCTCTATAACAAACCCAATTTTAGTGATGTTTCCTTGATTGATTCCTATTTAACTAGGTGTGGGTTACCCAAGATTTCGCAATCAGATAAAAGTGGGCTTGACTCTTCCATTACTCAAGATGAAACACTTTCATCTATAAAATCTCTTTAAAACAAATAAGTCTCCTGGTCCCGATGGTATTCCTGCTGAGTTTTACAAAGAATTTCAATTACAGCTTATTCCTTTTTTATTTCAGCTTTTTACCTTTTTTAGTTCTACAGGAATTACTTCAGGTTCTTTTACTGAGACTTAAATTATTGTACTTCCCAAACCTGATAAAGATCCCACACTTGTATAAAATTATCGCCCTATCTCTTCAATTAATCAAGATTGTAAATTATATGCTAAAATACTTGCTTCTAGATTGTCCCCTGTGTTAGATTCTATTATTCATCCAGACCAATCTGGTTTTATGAAGAATAGATATTCTGCTAATAATACAAGAACTCTATTACATGTTATTGAACAAGCTTCCAATTTATCTCTACCATCAGGAATTCTCGCATTAGATGCTGAGAAAGCTTTTGATAAAATTCACTGGCAATTTTTATTTCATACATTATTATCATTTAACTTTGGTGATACATTTATTAGCATGATTTCTGCTCTGTATTCTGCTCCTACTGCTCGTTTATTTATCAATGGCCAAATATCAAACCAATTTTCTCTTTTTAGAGGTACAAGACAAGGTTGCCCTCTTTCCCCACTTTTGTTCCTTATAGGTATTGAACCCTTACTTACTTCTATAAGAAATTGTGATAATATTAAAGGAATCAATATTAAAGACGTCATTATTAAAACCTTAGCATATGTTGATGATGTACTTTTATTTATTAGTGATCCTTTATCCTCATTCCCTCCCCTATTAGAGATTATTTCGAAATATTCCACAATATCTAGCTACAAATTGAATACTAATAAAACTGAATTTTTTCCTTTAAATATTTATTGTACTCCTGATATGTTACCTATGAATGAAATTATTTGGCAAAAAGATAAATTGAAGTATCTTGGTATTCTGTTCTCGTCATCCATAAAGTCTACAATAACACTGAACTGTGACGTTATTTTAAATTACATTAAAGATAAAACATCCAAATGGTCTTCACTTCACCTTTCATGGTGGGGAAGAATGGATGCTAATAAAATGACTATTGCTTCTAAAATTTTCTACACTCTAGCTATGATTCCTACTCAATTTTCATTAAAATTTTACAAAGATGTTGATAAACTTCTCTCCAAAATTCTTTGGAATAATAAATCACCTCGTATTAGTTATATAAAATTGAAAATAACCAAATGTAATGCAGGGTTTGGTTTACCTCACTTTTTTCTTTATCACAAAGCTTTCATTTTGAAACAAAGTTCCATATGGTTTAACCATTCCTCTTTAAATAATCCACCTAAGTGGCTTCTTATTGAGAAGTCAATAGTTACTCCATTTCCATTACCTACTTTGTTAACCATGTCTAATAAATCACAATTTTTATATAAATCTGTTATTCTTAATTCCACTAAATTGATTTTTAATGATTTAGACTCAATTTTTCAATCTCCCATGTCTACTACAGAAGACTTGTCATTATGGTATAGCACAGTCATTAAATTGAATAGAAATATAAGTTTTTGGTATTCATGGATTAATGCTGGTATTTTTTATCTTAATGATGTCTATTCCAACAATGTATTCATATCATTTGATGCTCCACATACAAAATTTAGTTTACCTCAGTCTGATATTTCCAAATATGAATATTTATGTAATTCAATTCTAGATTCATTTCCCCATGTTATTCCTTCTAAAGTTAAAGCTGATTTAGCAATTTATAGTCAAACCGTTTCCACATCGTCTCATGATATTTCTATTTTACATAAAAAATTATCTAATTCTCTAGGAACCAACATTGATATGATTTCAGTATTTTGGAATAACAAACTTTCGCTCTCCTTATCTGTTGATATATGGAAAGATATTTGGCTTAGTAATATTTCTGGTTGGTTACCTGTCTCACTTTATCAAACTAATTATTATATTTTATTTAACTGTTTATGGCCTCCATTACGTTTATTTCAAGCTAAACTCCTTCAATATTCAACTTTTTGGCACTGTAAATTACATCCTGGTTCATTAAAACATATGCTTTTTGATTGTCCTTTAGTTGCTAAATTCTTAGATATTAACTATTAATAATGATGTTTCATTTATAATGGTAATATGTAAATCTGCTGTTTTGACACACAAATTGAATGACCTAGAAGGTAAACTTTTTATTTTTCTATATCAGCTGCTATAAAATCCATTACATTCTGTTGGAAAGATGTTTCGCTATTATCAGTTCATGCTTGATGGTCATGGGTGATTTTTACAAGAAGAGGTGCTCCGTTATCTTTATCCGGTATTGGTCATAATTCTAACTCTTATCAATCTTTTTGGATACCTGTTGATATATATTTATCTTCTTAAATTATATATTTAGATCTAGTTTTATTGTAATTTTATTAGACATGTTTTTGTTATAGTAGCTCTTTATCTACTAGTTAATGCAATAGTTTTCTAATTGTATCCCTTCCCTTCCCCTTTTCATTTTTCATTGAGTCATTGTAATGTTGTTACCTACTGCAATCCATTTGCTGCTTTTGTATCTCTATAGTATGATTAGTTATTTTCGCTCAATAATATTTTTTCTGTATTGTCTTTATGTTTTGCCTAATACAAAAACTCATTAAACTCTTTTGAAAACAAAAAAAAGTTTCCTAAATGGAAGCTTCTGCCTACTGTCCTGCCTGTGACGTGCGTTATGGGGTTACAAATTTTAGAGGGTGTTGTCTGGACGGTGAAGAAAGATTGTAAAGTATTCCCTCGAGGCACACCCTGTGTTAATTTTCACACCCTGTGTTCATTATTTTCTTCGCAAACAAAGTGTTTCCTGATATGACATGGAAAAAATGGCATCATCTTGTTTACAATAAATGTTAAAGCAAAGTGAAATAAATCACACGGACTTTGGAATGACAGTCCAAGGTCTAGTTCAACCATTTATATGTTGTGAATAGTCTATTTGGACATCTTGATTGTTGTATACTATTATAGTGGTCTAGTCCAGGTAGCAATAGGACCCAAGCCTTTTCGTGCTTGAATAATATAACTTTCTAAAAGTGGCATCTTCAGAACTGTAATTTAAAATTCGATTTCACCATAAGTTAGAATTTTAAATTAGGATTTCAGACACATCAAACGTGAACCAGCCATATCTTTTCATTTGGAAACAACACTTATAAAATGTAATAAGGCAACTCCAATGTTATCCTATGACAGATATAGGCCTTTCATTAGTGAAAAGCTGATTTTAGAGTTTTTCACTACTAGGACATGTAATACTCAAAGGTACATGTCCTACTTTTTAAATACATTGCACCCTACCCTCTGGGCTGTCTAAGGCCTACCCTAGGGGTGACTTATGTATTAAAAAGAAAGGTTTGGCTTGGCAAAAGGTTTACTTTGCCAGGTCGAAATGGTAGGTTAAACTGCACACACAGGTTCTGCAATGGCAGGCCTGATACATGTTTAAAGGGCTACAATCTGTGCTGCAGGCCCACTAGTAGCATTTAATTTACAGGCCCAGGGCACATGTAGTGCACTTTCCTATGGATTTCTCAGTAAATTAAATATGGCAATTGGGTATAAGCCAATTCCACCATGTTTTAGGGACAGAGCACAAGAACTTTAGCACTGTTAGCAGTGGTGAAGTGAGGAGAATCCTAAGGCCAGTAAAAAGGAAATCAGCAAAAAACAGTTCTGAAGGCAAGAAGTTAGGGGGAACCACACCAAGGGTACCTAATCTAACACGTCCTCCCAACCCAGCTGAAAGTGGGGAGAGCTACCCAACCCCTTCGTAGTTCTCTTCACTAAGGCGGAAAATCCTGGAGGGAACATCAGCATGGCGTGGTCTGTTCCAGGATGGTGTTCCATCATACAGTTCATTCCTTGTGGGGAGATGGACCACCTCAATAGTTTGGGATTCTCACCCTTGATCTGCATTAACCATCTGAGGGGTCTGTGGTCTGTCTGAACAAGGAAGTGAGCACCAAACAGGTATGGTCTCAGCTTCTTTAGCCCCCAGGCCACAGCACAGACTTCCCTCTCTATTGCGTCCTCCTCTGTTCCCAGGGAAGTAACCTCCTACTGATGAAGGCTACAGGCTGATTTAAGCCCTCTTCTTTTAGCTATGACTGCATGGCCCCTATGCCATGCTCTGAGGCTTCTGTTTGCAAAATGAATTCTTCTGAGGCAATCATTGCGGGACTGCGACCCTCAGAATCCAGTCGGACACTTGAAACAGCCCCTGACACTGATGTACACCTGGCAGCAGTTGTTTGGTGCTACATAGCACAGTGGCAATACCTGCTGCATGGGAGACTATCACTGCAGGCTTAAGAGTCCCAGAATCCAGTAGGGCATTTGAGGCGGCCCCTGACAAGGTGCACACTTGGCAGTAATTGTTTGGTGCTAAATAGCACAGTGGCAAGACACATTGCGCTGGATACTATCATTGTGGGACTGCAAGTCCCAGAATCCAGTTGGGCACTGGAGGCGGCCCCTGACACTGGAGCACACCTGGCAGGAGTTGTTTGGCATTACATAGCATGATGGCAAGTACTTCTGCACGGGGAGCTATCATTGCGGGACTGTGTGTCCTAGAATCCAGTTGGTAATTGGATGTCAGGAATCACAGGAGGTTTCCTCCTCCTATTTCCTCCGTAGCTACTATTCTCTCTTCACAAACTCAAAGAGTAGCTAATACTTTTAGTTGGAGCGCTAGTTGGCACCGTAGAAACTCCAACATGGCTGCCAACATCCTGACATTGCAACAGCATAACGCTGTTTAGCAGTCTAGTCTTTCTGCAAATGACAGTTGGTGAGGTGTGCTCCAACATTCTACTGTGCACTTCACTGAAGATTCTTCTGGAGCAGCACCTGTTGTTCATGCGTGGCGAAAGTTAGTCAGGGTAGTGGCGGAATATGCGGGGTTAGCTTCGTCGGTTACTACCAATATTCAAGATTAAAGGTTAGTGCCAACTTCAAAGTATTATTTCTGTTCCCATCCAAGTTTTCAGGCAATAAGCTGTTGAAAGATAATTCTGACTGAAGCATTGCTTGCGCTAACGATTGAAATAAATCTGTGAAGAAGATTAATTCAACTTTAACCAATTAAATATATTTAGTATTGTATTTCCTGAGAGAATGACAAGGAAGAGAATGTTGACAAGTTCAGTTAATTCTTAGCGTCCTGTAAAATTGCACTAGGGAAAAACGCGAGCATTGTTTCTATGAGCTGCGTTATTCTAGACCGAATTTCTCATTCTGGATTTGAAGTTTACTCGCGGGCACTGTTCCTTTTGTGCCTCGCGGTACCTAAAGGCTGCAGGAATTAAACTCGTGCACACGTTTCAGTTCGTGCGCACTACCGGCAAGGTTACAGAAATTCCTCTGCAATATTTAAACGCTCCTCTCTTTTGAGCTGCATAATTCAAAAAACGAACAAGTGCGAACACTGAGAGATTTCCGTTCGCGCTTCATTACATTTTTTCCCTGAGAAGGAAAATATTAAATTGCACACGTCTTGGCAGCCGCCATAAGAGCTGTGATAAATAGTCATACCAAACTGATTATAAGCACCTTCTCTAATTGGCTGGGAAGCATAAATCAGCAAATCTTCCATTTAGAAAAAATCTTAGACAGGTGCAATAGTCCTCATGTCTCTATTTAATTGAAGTTCTCATACTTCAGGCAACAAATTATAAACATCTCAATCACTTGTCCAGTAAGTACATAGGTAGGAAGGGAACATCGAACTACATTACATACTTACAGAACAGAAAGATAACTTACCTTGTTTTTTCCTTTATCAAGACAGAGAACCTTAGAATAGAACGGCCTGCAAGGTAAAGAACAAGTGATTAGAGAGAAGGCTTCTCTGGGTAACACACACACAACGCTCAAGAGAAGTAGGAAGAGTGGCAAGCCCAAAACTACTTACTGGTGAGATTAGTTATTAAATGTATATGTATCTATATTAAGGAAAGCAGTCTGTCAAGGTAACCGATATATCTGACTATTTAATGTTTCTAGCCTAACATCCTGAAGAAGAAGATTAAGCAGGACCAGCAGTGTTTTGGAACTGTCTCTTCTCTGTCCAATCCCCTTTCCCCCCTCAGACCTTACCTGCGATGGATTAAAACAAACCTAGCAGGGGGGGTCCTGAGAAGGGCATTGGGAGTTAGCGTCATTCTGCTCCTGTGTGATTCGTTAAGTTCCCCTGACATTGGAGCAGCCCCTGGCACGGGCGCACACCTGGCAGCAGTTGTTTGACACTACATAGCGCGGTGACTAGGTGAAGTATGGGCTGAGGGCGGGTCCTTTCTGCAACATCAATGCCAGGAACAGGCAGGGCAGGGCCACCCTCCTTGTCCCTGCGCGGGGGCATTTGTAAGACTGAGGGATCTCCAGATCACTTGGGCCTTTGCAGAGCACTGCATCACCCTCCTCTATGCATTGTTTGGTAGGGCGGGCCTGAATCCTGAGTGCTACATCCCTGGCGGTGAGCTGAGGGGGAGTTTTGTGAGCAGTGTGCAGTTGGCGGAGCGATTTTGTTAGCGCACTGAGCTTTGCTATTGTGCTACTTTACTTTCACTTGTGGCCAGACTTCCTAATATATCGAGCCACCAGGAGGTGGGGGTCCCCTGTTAATAGCCTGCATGATTGATTGCCAAGGCTCCGTAAGCGAGCTTGTTTATCTGGTGGGCTGAGATGGGACGCTTTTCCTAATTGTTGGCATAAGGCGCTGTATAAGCACCAATTTACCTGACTACAGATTGGGGGACTCTGCAATAGTACATCAGATGGTATCTTTCGGGTGAGTTTTGCTTATTTTGGACTTTCTTACACAGATTTCTGTAAAGAACTGAGCTATCAATGTAGTGCTCCTCGTTGAACTCGCTGCTAATCTTTGCGTTTTTGCAAATGTCCTGATACTTTTAAAATATTTTAATTAATTATTAAACATTTCCTGATCTGTTGTGTTGAATTTGAACTGTGCTTGGAATATTTTGTCCGGAGTGGGAAGGGGAATCGAACCCTGACTTTGGTGGGCTTTTGGACCGACACCTTTTTCTCAAGACGGTGTGGTCTAGTTGTTGCACGCTGGGATCCTTAAAACAGGACACTGCGTGAGCGGGCGCGCCAAAGTCAAGCCCGTCTGCACCCGTCAGCGTCTGGGGCCGGAAACTCTGCCGGTTCTCCTCCGGAGTTACAGAACATGCCAAGGTATGGGAGAGAGTGCCTTTTTGACATTGGTAGACGAATGAATTGCAGGCAGCATCTCCCCTTGCATGTGAGCAATGAGCTCCTGGTGTGTGATTACTGTAACTGGATTGCCTCCCCAACTTTGGAGAAGGCTATGTAAAACCAAACACCGGTATCTATACAATTCAGCAGGAGGGTGCTGGCAATTATCTGTAGGCTTTCCTACTAAATACTCGCTCAGTGAAAAAACATGAGCTCCAACTTTACGACCTGTTAGCAGATTCTACCCCCGATTTGGTTGTTTCTAACCGAAACATGGCTAACTGACACCGCCAATCCCACGATCACTAGTGCCATACCCCCGGCTATCAGATCCTTAGGAAGTATCGTCCCTCGGGGAGAGGAGGCGGTGTGGCCTTAATTTTTAGGAACTCTCTCAGCTGCATTCCCTTACCGATTATGGAGATTGAAGAGGCTGAGCGTCTAGGCTTCCTTTTGAATGTTTCAGCTAATCAGTCCATTGCGGGGGTTGTAATCTACCGCCCTCCAGGATTGGCGGGGACATTTTTGGAATCTATCAGCCACGCTATCTCTCCCATAGAGGCTAAATACAGTCACTGTCTGGTTCTCGGAGACTTTAATATCTACATGGATAACCCCTAGAAACCTGAGCCTATGAGATTGCGGGAATCTCTTGACATACTTAATTTAACCCCATATGTCTGTTTTCCGACTCATGAAAAAGGGCATATGCTGGACCAGATCTTTTCAACAAATTGGATCAAAATAGAGGTTCCGCTTGCCTTAACCTGGTCGACCACTGCTTGATGGGCTTTAAAGTATGCAGGAATCCAGATAGGCCCCAACCACAGGGAAAAACCCGCACCAGCAGTTTTAGGCCCTTCAACTTGATTTCGCCAGAGGGTATGCAATACGCCTTGAGTAAAATTGATCAGGTGGGAAATAAAAGCAGAGAACTTTTTACCATTTTAAAAAGTTTTGCTTCTCCCATGGCAATCGGCTGACTGTTTGCTCCCAGGAGCGACTGAACTAGTCGTGTGGTCTGTTTCTTCCACGACAAAATTAAAACTATCCAGGATTCTTTCGAAGCTCAGTCGTCTGGGCTAGGGGTAGAAATGAGCTCGCCCGCGGAGGCCTGCTGCAAGATGGCTTCTTCCTTTACGAAGTTTCCTGTCATCACTTTGGAGCAATCCTTGGCGCTTATGAAATCCATTAAGTCTGGCTCACCATCTGATCCATGTCTAGCAAAAGTCCTGGCCTCTATTGCAGAAGTAATTAATCCCGTAGTAAACTCGATTTTGAACCTCGCCCTTTGGGAGGGGCAGATGCCGCATACCGGGAAACACGCTAAAATCCTCCCGCTCCTAAAGAAACCCACGGCTGATCCTGATGTTGCCAGCATCTATAGGCTCATTTCCCTCCTGCCTTTCTTCTCCAAGGTTTTTGGAGAAGTATGTCAATTCAGCTACCACAAAGTATGTGGAGGATGACCATCTTTTGCACTCGAGCCAGACTGCCTTTAGAGCGAATTTCAGCACCGAAATGGCCTTGTTAGAGGTTGCTGAAACTATTAAAACTACGCTGGATAGAGGAGGCAATGCAGTTTTGGTGCTGCTGGACCTTTCCACGGCCTTTGATAACGTACCCCACAATAAATTATTGGGAAGACTTGGGGAGCGTGGTGTCGGAGGCACGGTACTGAACTGGTTCACCTCTTTTTTAAACAACCGCTCACAAACCATTTGGTCTCCGCCTTTTGCTGCAGAAATTGCCCCCATGAATGTTGGGGTCCCGCAGGGCTCAATCTTGAGCCCAATGTTGTTTAATCTATACATGGCCCCTCTTGCTACCCTTGCCGAGAAACACGGCGCAAAGATAGTGTCATACGCGGACGACACTCAATTGTTGTTCACGTGTAAGAAGGGTGCAGAGTTTAAAGGTGATGTGATTAACACCTGCCTCTCCAAGGTATTCTCTTGGCTTAGACTAAACCAATTGAAATGCAACTCTGAAAAGTCAGAGATTATTTTCTTCGGTTCATGCCCATGCGAAGCCTGGCATTCTTGGTGGCCATCGGACATTGCCACCCCCTCGTCTTCTGTGACCACTGAGAAAAATTTGGGGGTCAAATTGGATTCGGCATACTCTATGAAGGCTCAAGTCTAATCGGTTGCAGGGACTTGTTTCGGGGTGTTGAGAATGTTGAGGAACTTTCTCCCCCTGCTCCCCGTCTCATATAGGAAAACAGTAGTCCAGGCCCTGGTGGTCTCAAGACTGGACTATGTTAACTCCCTGTACTTGGGTCTCCCTGATTACCTTCTTGGCCGATTGCAGGTGATCCAGAATGTGGCCGCCAGGGCTATCTTTCTGACAGTACCTAGGACTCACACGACCCTCCTTCTGTCTTTCCTCCATTGGCTTCCGGTGCGGAAAATAATTCATTTTAAGGCACTGGTCCTGGTCTTCAAAGTTTTTCACAAGATTGGAGCCCCCTACCTTAGGGAAAGATTTCAACCCTATATACCTCAACGTACCTTGAGGTCGTCCGCTCAGCTTCTGACCTCTACGCCGAAGGTCCTGCTCTTCCGTATAGGAGGAAGATCTTTTCAAGTGGTGGCCTTGCGGCTTTGGAACAGCCTACCTCTCTCTTTGAGACAGGCACCGGACCTCCTCAGTTTCAGGAGGAAGCTTAAGACCTGGCTTTCCCGACAATAGGATTTGCCCGATTTCTGTACTGGAGTGATGTTCTGTGTGCCGTTATGTGGTCCTTTCTATTAGCGCCGGGACACTCTTGGGAGTAGCCATGCGCTTTATAAACACCAGATAACATAACATAACATTTCTTGTTTTATGTGATGCTTTTCTTGGGAACCACAACCCTAGATTCCCTTGCGCCAGGAGGCACCAAGTACTTTAGGGATTGGCCCAGTATCCTAGATTTTAGTGTACCATTCTCATGAGTAGTCCTACATATTTTAAAAGTGTCTACCCACGTTGGAGGCAGTGTGTACTGGTATTGAGCTCTCTGTACTCCTGTTAATAAGCCACTTTGTATCTAGCAATTTATGTATGAGTCATGGAAGAAGTGTTTTTGTTCTTCCTCACCTAACTTCATCAATTATTACTATGTGGATCAGCTTGCCTTAGTGTTATCATGCCTGCAGGTATTTACACTTTGACATAATGGGAGAAGACGAAAGTGGAGAAGCAAAATGTGATGGACGAACAACCTAGAACAAAAAGCACAATTTTGTCCTTTTTTTAAATAATGCTGTGGGTGCGCTAACAGAAGAAATCTCTAGTGTGGAAGAGCAACTCAGTGAAACCCAAAAGGCAATGGACTCCTTAATAGCATTAGAGCAACATGTTCCAAAGGACCCTGTAGCTGCCGCGTAAGGCCAAATACAGCCCTCCACACATATCCAAACTTATTCGGACCACAATGAGGTCCAGGTGAAATCTACCACCCCTGACTTGTAAGATCGTGTTGTAACTCAGAAAGTAACTAGAGTTGGAGGGGAGGGAAGCAGTGCAAGGAATTAAAATAAAAGGGATACATCTTCTCAAGATCAGGTAACAGGCAATAAAAACACCAATGGAGTCCAAAGGGGGCGTCTGTTAGCACCACCAGAGACCTTTATGACACAGGAATTCCTCCAAAAGATGGAGAGTAAAATCCTACCTGCGTTTGATACCCTCAATATGACAATTGTCAAATTGGAGTAAATGGTGGGAACTTTAGGAACCCTACGAGAGCTGAAGAAAGCCTCTGTATTGAAGGGACCCGCCTTAGTAATTCCCCTCATATGCTCTAGTACCCTTTCTACAGTTACCAAGAGGGAGGGTACTAACTCACCTCATATGGCAGATAAGACTGGGGGTCTAGGTTTCTGGGTAGTAGTGCCCATGATTTCAGTCATCCCTCATTTACATCATCGGCCCCTGTGGGCCTTAACTGGGAGGGAAGTGGATAAATCCCCATCAAATTTGCATGCTAAATACCCAAAGGTACGCGGCTTGAGGATTAACTTGCAAGTAGCATCAAAGAATTCCCCTGGGCTTCATCCCCTGTGATGTCACCATCCAACTTTCTCCGACGGGCATTCTGTGTTCTGGCTCTGGTCAATGTAACACTCTTAAAACACTGTGTATCAAAATTCTATCAGCAAACTAAACATACGGTGGTACAATGGTTAGTAGGGAGGGTTTCTAACCTTGATAGCCAGCTGTTGCTTGAGGATATCATAATGATCAGAAGAGTGGGTTGGATTGGGAACATCCTGAAGACTCATTAAGAGGACTGTATCTTGGTTGATTTCTCTACCGCTCACAGGGTAGACTCGATTTTGAATAAATCTATGGCTAACCCAGCCCTCCTCAGCAAAAGTTTAGTGCTACAATTGATTTTTTGTTTTTTTGACATACCCTTGAAGGGGAGAGAGTTCCATCAGTGGGAGATTAATGCGGCCCAAAGACAAGGGCCTGTTCACAAGACATTTCACTCTCAGAGACACCTCTTTTTTTTTTTTTTATTATTTTTTAATATTTTTATTAAAGTTTTCCATCAGTGCAGTGAAACCAACTACAGAGAAGAATAAAGAGGACTCAATCCTTAATGCACATATCAGGAGAAATCCGTGCGTCCCCCGCTGCCCCCCTAAGCCCCCAACCCTCCACCCTCTCTACCCCCACCCCCCCCTGTCAGTGCGCCCGCAGCAACCCCTTCTTCACTTCTGCTGGGAGTGACCCGGAGTCCGGGAAATCCGAGCCCAAGGCAATCCAAAGAGCATGTCCACTGTTCTCAGGACACCAGTGACCCCCCCCCCCGCGCCACCCATCCAGACCCCAGACGCCCACCACGACTATTCGGCAAGTACTAGTACTTTGTACAAACGCTGAGTCCTCCACAAATGTACCTAAGTGTCTCTAGTCAGTGCGGACTCTCCAGTCGGCCTAGGGGGCCCCACCCCGGGTTCCATACTCCTATCCCCGTCCGCAGGATCCCTATCCTCCGTACTCAGCTCCTCCAAGGATCTAAGCCCTTCCACCAGAGCCCCCCACGCCCTTGCACCTCCAGTGCTTTGTCATTAGCCGCGCGTCTGGCTATCTGCAGGCGCAGCGTCCCCTCACTTCCCGCCCAGGACAAGAAACTCGCCTGCCATCTCCGAAAGCTCGGCCTAGATCTAGCCTTCCAATGCATAGTGAGCTCCCTCTTCGCCATTATCAATCCTAGATCGTAAAACTTGCTGGTAATCTTGGTTTTGGAGGTGTGCGGAAACCACAACAACAGGCAAGTCCCCATCTCCGCCTCCAGCTCTCGCTCCGTCACTTGATTCAGGCACGCCACCACATCCGCCCAATAAGAGCCCAGTCCCACACAAGACCAAAACATATGACCAAAATCAGCACCCTCCACTCTGCACCGAGGGCACGGCGATTGGGAGCCTCCGAAGTACTGCAGGAGTTTGACCGGAGTTAAGTAAGCCCTTCTCAGAGACACCTCTTACTGTTCTGTAACCACTTTGAGCCTTTGAGTGGGTTGAATGATCAAGATTGACTGGGTAGCAGAACTGACCTTACTGTTCCTGCTAGAGTAAATACTACATTGAGATTGTTAAAAGTATTGAGTTGGAACATAGTGGGAATACAGGGGAAATTGGGGGACCCTGTTTGGTTTGAAACTCAATCACTATGATATTATCAGTCTACAGGAAACGTGTGACCCGATAGGGGAGTTATACTTAGATGGTTATGTATCCTTTACTACAAAGAGAATTTCATCTTTGAGTGGACGAGCTAGATGGGGGTTAGTTCTTCTTGTTAAACTAGATTTGGAATGCAAGCCTAAAGTGATTCCTTTTAGCTCCCCTTTTTTTCTTGGTGGTTTGTTGTCTTTTGAGTTTAAACTTAGTATCCTTTGTACCAATGTTTATAACACTATGAATGGTAGAGAAACTATTGATGCTCTGGATGAGCTTGGAAAGTTTTACTTGCCTTCTCTACTCATGGTCCCTCACAACATACAGTATTTTTGATAACAGGGGACTTTAATTCCCATCCATGTAGAGACTAATATTTTTATGATTCATTGGATTCTTAGGGGGCAGTTGCTGATCAGATGGTGTGTAGTTCCTTCTACTCAATAGGATATGTGCTTTGTAGACAACATAAACTTTGGGCGAGGTTCTTAGACTGATTCCAGGCATCCCCCTAGTATATGTTATATAGTACCCAAATATGGAGCGAATGGCTTCTGGCAGCCACTGAACATGACAACCCTGACCCATCAGGGATCGTGGTAACAGATCTAGAACCTTTTCGCTCAGTCACTCGTGCACGCTTGCTCTCAGAGGAATTTACAGAAAATACACAGTGGGACGTTTTCAATATAATTATCAAACCAACGTTATTCTTGTCTAGAATACATGTGCTGTGATAATCAGTAGACAGAAGCAGATGAAAGTGATTACAGGGCACCAAAAGAGTAAATAGCAGATACAGTTCTACCATGGTGCTAAGCCAGTGTATATATGCAGGCATATAAGACAAGGTAGTAATCAAGCGTAGTCCCACTATGCAATCCCCTCACTGAGTATGTCTAGAGTGTATGTAGATGTAGAGCCAAGAATCCCCCCATGGGATGATCTAACCCCATTACCTGGCGGGAAATAAATGTAGGACCCCGTCTTGGTCACGAGCTGGACACCCCTCACGGAGCTTGGCGAAGCCTCAGCATGCAGGATCTTTCAATGTCAGCGGTAGGGTCTCCTCAGCCAACCCACAGCAATTTATAATAAAAAGCATCCTTGCGATGTACATGCAGATTAGCATTGTTATGGATATGTAGAGAGCCTCGTGGATGAAGCTAGAACGACATTTGTACATCATGTGTAAAGGCCTTATACTCAGTGTTTGAGGCATCATGGTAATGTTGCGCAAAGTCAGATGTATAAGCAAAGTAGTTTCAGAGAAACTAATCCAACATTGTCATGCATGCGAATAGGTGCAAAAGGTTGCAGCAATAATGTTATTGTGCAGAAAATATGACAGTGTAAGAAAATGTGCAGCGTTGCCAAATGGGCCTAACTCAGGCACATAACACACAACACAGGTTCATATTAATCACACTCCACAAGGGAACCTCCTGAACAAATTGGTTGTAGATTATAATTTGGTCAACTTGCTCAGCAAAGGAACCCTGGTGCTTGCTGATGGTGTACCAACTTATAAAGGCCCAGAGCTGGGATCCACTTTTGGATATATGTTTGTTTCATAGGGCTTTTTTCCCTCCCTGTCTAGTTTTGCAGCAGACTAGAATGTCCACAGTCACTGTATCCCCCTGCTCAATACTTTTTCATGGGAGAAAAAATAGTTAGATAAATGTGTCCTATACAAAGTTTTAGTCACTACCAAAGATAAGGGGCATAGATTCAAATGGGACAAGGTCATACCAGAGGCCTTTACTGGCGTGTCAGTTTGATTTTCGGATCAGCCTAGATGATAAGGCCTGAGAAGGTTGCATTCTCAAGGCATTCGACGCAATTTGTGAATATATAAAATCAGCCCTTTCTGAGCCGGGCGTAGCACCCCCCCCCCTATGCCATGTAGAAAGTGCAATAAGAACTGTGCAAGAACTAGAAATTAGCTTTTAGCAACACTGATACCATACCCCGCCATAGTATGGAGGTCAAGAGGTGTAGGACTGCTTATGGAGTTGCGCTCAAGGACAAGAAGCATCAGTTAAAGAATGAATTGTGGGAGGACCTGATGTTAGCGAGCGACTCGAAGGACAGCGCTATGTTTTGGAGAGTCTGGAATCATCCTTTTTTTAAAAAAAAAAGAACAACTCCCTCATCAGGCCACTACAGTGCCGGCTCAGGCTTTAGTGGACCATTTCTCAGCTCTCTATGACTGTAAGTGTCCTGAGTTCTCTACCCAGTCCATTCCAATGGCTGAGAAGCTCACAGTTCACTGGGATGAAGTGAAAGATGTAATTTTATCCCTACCCTTGGGCAAGCCACCGGGTCCGAATATTGTTCTTGGAGATTTGTTGAAGTCTCTAGTGGACCTGTGGGCTCCTGTCATTACCATCAAGTAATTGCGGCTATCTGCTAACCCCTACCTGAAGCCTGGCACCAGTCTCTAATAGTGCCAGTGTATAAAAAAGGAAACCAAGCTGACCCTGACAGTTATAGGCCAAGCTATCTAGTGCATGTGAAAGTCAAAATCATAGGGAGAGTCATCCTGGGGAGATTGACTAGTTGAGCCAATCAGAACAACATTCTGCCAGACTTACAATATGGGTTAAGGCCCATAAGAGGAATGGTGGAGCAGAATTTTAATCTATATCTCTTGATCAACAAATATACAAAGGCTTGCAGGGGTTCGGTTCATTTGACCTTTATGGAACTCAGCTCAGCCTTCGATACAGTTAATAGAGACAAGCTCTGGGCTGAGTTGTGGCCCTTCATCACCTTTTTCAGAGATCTCCATAATGGTTTGACAGGTGTGGTGAGGTATGGAACCAACGGGGAATGTACCATACACCTTACATCAAAAAGAGGCATCCGACAAGACTGCTTCCTCACGCCATTCTTATTTATTATGTACATTAAAGGGCTGGAGGGGGTATTATCTAAAAGTGGCCTTGATGTCCCCAGAGTAGGTAGTAAAGCAGTTCCTGTGCTTTTATATGCCGATGATGCAGTTTTAATTGCTCATACAACCAAAAGCCTCCAGCATCTTTTAGATTTATTAATTGTTTCCTTAGAAAGTTTAGATCTGTCCACTAATTTAAAAAAATCACATTTTATGGTGGTTGGCCCTAATAACATGAAAACATCTAGTATTTCATCCCAAGGACAGATCGTAATTTGGGTGGAAAAATGTTCATACCTTGGGCTTCTATGAAATCCCGGTCTTAGTTGGCAACCGTTGATTAAGAAAAATGTAGGGAGTCTAAAAAAGGGCTAAATCTGGCTTGAATGACTTTGCTAGTCATCTTGGTTGCAGGCCCCCTAAATTATTGATAGATAGATATATGTAAGGCCAAATGTAATCCTATGGCAACTTTTGGGGTTGAGATCTGGGGATATGCACCTATTAATCAAATTCAGGTGTCAGAAAACAAGTTTTTAAGGGGCCTCTTAGCCTTTCGACAGGGAATCCCAGCTGAAATCATACATGAAAAATTAGACATTAATGTTATTACAGATTTTATCCGTCTTTGTCAGCTTTTACTTTCCTGCTCAGTGTGGTACAAGGAGGTGTTACAATTTAATAGATTACTTATTAGGAACTGTTTGTCCCTGGACAATGTATCACATATATCATGGCTCCACTACATAAAGTCTACCTTCAAAGATTTAGGGAGCCCAGGTTTATTTTCAGAAGGTTAAGCAGGCCTTTTCCCTTAGGATGGCAGTAGAACAGGAGGCCAGTGCTCCAACCAAGAAGTTGATGTGGAAATAGATGTTTCATCAGTTAATGTTCCCTAAGGGGGTCTGGTATAAACCATCCTACGTGCCTCCTTGTATCTGTGATAATGTATCGGTTTGTAACACAATGCATTTAGTCCTCATTTGCCCCAGATTCACTACCCTTATATCTAAGGCCCCTCTTATTGCCTATGGATTTTTGACAGATCAGGCCTGCTTTTTTATATTTACAACTTTTATTTACATCTCAATTGTAGTTTTATGTATTGTGGGTTCTGGCTTGTGTCTTTAGTGCACGCTTTTAGTCTTTTTTTGTGTACCAATATTAGTTTTAATTGTTGTCCTGACTGATACATATTTTATATTTTCTGATGATGTACTCTTTCAATTATGCATAGGCTTTACATATTTTATGTATTGATGTTTGTAAAGTATTATCTCTAAGTATACTTGTATGGTTTTGCTACAAAAATTGAATAAAGTTTATGATGATGATGAATTATTGGGAGAAGTCAGGGGCACTGAGCACGGATGCTTTGCACATGGCCTCCTTCAGGGTGTCAAAAGCTTTCTGACAGGCATCTGTTCAGATTACCAGACATGGCTGCCTCTTGGAAGCCAGCTCTGCCAAGGTTGCAACAATGGTGCCATACCCCTTGACAAATCTCCTGTAATAGCCAGTGAGGCCTAAGAAGGCCCTCACCTTTGTCTGGGTCTTGGGGGGTTCCCAATCCAGAATTGTTTCAATTTTGGCCCAGATGGACTGCATCCTGCGGTCTCCTAGTTGGTCTCCCAAGTAGACCACGGAGCCCTGCCCTATCTGGCACTTGCAGTCCTAGATAGTCAGGCCTGCCCTCTGCAGAGTCTGTTGTACTTCCTTTAGGTAGCTAGCTAGAACTGAAGACTGCAATGTCATGGCAGCACTGAAGTTCTCCAACCCAGCCAGGACCTGGTTGACCAACCTCTGGAACGTGGCATGGGCATTCTCCAACCCTAAGGGTATTACCTGCAACTGGAAGTGCCCTTCTGGGGTAGAGAATGGAGACATCTCTTTGGCCTCCTCGGTCAAGGCAATCTACCAGTACCCAGGTGTTAAGTCAAGCGTACTGAGGAACTTGGCAGCCCCAAGCCAATCTATGAGCTCATCAGCTCTGGGGATGGGGTTTGCATCAGTCTTGGTGACTACATTGAGCCTACAGTAGTCCACACAGAACCTAAGTACGAGTGTGACACCTGGAGGGGCATCGGGGGTGTGACACCTAGAGGGGGAGTCTTGGGGACCAACACTACTGGTGGCTCTTTGAGGGCTCAATAACGCCTAACACCAGAATCTTGGAGACCTTCCCCTTAATGCTGGCTTTCACCTTATCAGACAACCTGTGAATGGTATTCTTCACAGGCATGCTGTCCCCAGTATCAATATCATGTGTACACCATGTACTGAGTCCTGGGGTAAGGGATGGCAGCCCCGGCAAATTGTAGCAGTCTCTCAGTTGTTCTAGGGTCACTGTAGGGGAGATGCTGATACCCTCCACTGACCCATCTTGCTTCTTATTGGAAAGGAGTTTGGCAAGTGCTTCATATTCCTCTTCCATCCCATTATCAGTGACTAGGAGCATGGTTAACTCACCTCTTGAAGTGGGGCTTGAGGCAATTGACATGTAGGACCCTTAAAAGTGTTCCAGGGAGTCTTGAGGTCCACCAAGTAGGTGACATCACTCTTGCACTCCTTCACCTTGTAAGTTCCAGATCAGCGGTCTTGTAGGGGCCTGGGCTCCACGGGCTCCGTCACCCACACTTTTTGGCCAGGCTGAAAGCCGACTAGAGTGGCATTCTGGCCATTATGCAGTTTCCTGTCTTCATAGCTGGCTTCTAGATTGTCCTGGTCTAGCTTCCAGAAGCGTGTGTTCTAGTTGCAGAGTGCCAGCATGCAGCTGAACACATCCTGGTGGGAATTCCTTGGAGCTTGCTCCCAGCCCTCTTACCAAACTGAGAGGTCCTCTCACAGGGTGCCTATACAGAATTTCAAAGAGGGTGAAGGCAACCCCCGTAGACAAACAAAAGGCATGGCAGGAGGACGTCCCACTTCTGCCTCATGAGCTTCGACAGGCCCATAATCATGCCCTTTAGGGGCCTGTTGAAACTTTCATCAAGCCCATTGATTTGTGGGTAGGATGGGGTGGAGAACTTGTTACCCCACACTCCTTCCACATGGCCTTCATGTACCGTGACATGAGTTTGGCATCGTGGTTCTATACCAGCTCTATTCCAGATCCCCATCAGTGCCCTGGCCACCATGGGTGCTGTCCCTGTCCTCCGAGGGATAGTCTCCGGTTACCGGGTGGCATGGTTCACCAGGACATACCTGTCGCCCATGGCGGTCTTGGGGTTCAAAGGCCCAATGATGTTGATGCCCACCCTTTCACTTCATATCCTGTTTGTGACACCAAAATGTCTTGCTTTTACTTCAGAACACCTGAGCAAGACTTCAAAATACCAGGACACAGAGTGAACATTCTTCAAAATAGGACTCTACACAATTTAGAATACCAAAATATAACGTGATCAAAGCTCAACACTCATTTGCCAAGTAAAGGGGAATATTTATAGCAGCAAGTTCCCATATATCAAATGGCAATAATACACAGAAATAAATGTATTGAAAAGTAACTGTATGTACACAAAAATAAGTAATTAGAACTTGAAATACTTTACCGGCTGTCTGTTTAGCATCATCCTTGCCAGCATGACTGGGGCACCCATTGACAGTCTCAGGCAGAAGGTCTCAACCGGGCCCAATAGCCCTGGGCAGGGTTTCGCTCCCCGGAGAGTTCCTGTCAAAGCAGCAAGAGGACTCTGTCTTTATACTCTTTGCTCACACGTATAGAGATTTCTAAAAGGTCCCCCTCCCTTAATCTGCGCTATAGTTGCTGGCTACATTCTCTGCGTCGAGGTCACTCAACGGAGCTGGCCAAGCTGCACTGAGAACTGAGGCAGAATTCGTCACATTCTCATCCTTGGACACTGTGCGCATACCACACCATCTGTTCTAGTAGCTTATCTCTCTTGCTTGGTGAAGTGAAAAACATAAACAATCTGAGTGCGCAAGTAACCTGGGCCTGCCTGCATTCGCAGCGGACAGGCATGGTAAGACAGACACAAAATGCAACCATGCTCACAAATGAAGTTAAAGCAAAATTGAGTCAATGGTCAATACATGATCTCATAATGTATAACTGCCTGTGGCATTACAACATGAGATGCGAGGACCTGGGCCGTAGATGCGCTGCGCCTTTGGTGATGCATTGGTTCAGCGGACTGTGAGGGCAATGCAGGCCTTCCACGCAGCAGTGGCGGTACGTTGGTTCTGCTCAAGGATGCATCGCCCAGCAGAGGAGATGCATCGATTCGGCTCAGGGATGCATCTCTGAGCAGAGAAGATGCATCAGTTGTGCTGAGAAGCACCTTAGGCCCACTTCCAAAGGTCCAGTACTGGGGATGCCTCCCTTGGCATGGTAGAGTCATGGATGGCAGAGTCCAGGTGCAGATGCAAGGTAGTTGAAGGCCTGTTATGTCCTTAGGCTTCAGATCAGGAGGCCAGCCAACTAGCCCTTGGAGTCACTCTGGGTTCAAGAGATGTGGGTCCAGTCCATCTTACCAAGGCAAGAGGGAAGCAGGTCAGCACAGCAAAGCAGGAGTCCAGCAGAGTGGCACTCCTTCTTCCTGGCAGGGTATTTACAGGTCCAGAAGTGTACTGAAGTGGTGGTGTCCGAGGTCTGGTACTAATACCCAGTGGAGCCTTTGAAGTGGGGTAGACACCAAAGACATGCCTTTGAAGTGCAGAAAGTTCTTCCCTTCCTACCCTGGCTCAAGACTCATACAGGGGGATATGCAGCCTTTTGTGTTTGGACAGGGCACAGGCTGTTCATGAGTAAGTGCGGCTGTTCCCAGCTCCCCCCTCTCATCCTGCAAGGATGGCCCATCAAGTTGCACCTAAACTCCCATTGTTGGTGGCTGTCTAAGAGGAATTCACAAAGCCCAACTGCTAAATACACCCAGTCATGTGACCAGAGGCAGGCTGCAGGCACCAAATGGCTAAGGCAAGAAAATGTCCACTTAATAAAAGTGGCATTTTCATTATTGTAATTTAAAATCAGACTTCACCATAAGTTACGATTTTAAATTAGGATTCCAGAGACATAAAACTCAAACCAGGTATGTCTTCCCATTTAGAGATTACACTTATAAAATGCGATACGGCAACTCCACTGTTATCCTATGGGAAATATAGGCCTTGCAATAGTGAAAAACACATTTCAGAGGTTTTCACTACCAGGACATGCAAAACTCAAAACTAAATGTCTTGCTTTTTAAATACATTGCATTCTGCCCTCTGGGCTATCCAGGGCCTACCATAGGGGTGAATTATATGTATTAAAAAGGAAGGTTTGGGCCTGGGAAAAGGTTTACTGTGCCAGGTCGAAATGGCAGGTTAAATTTCACATACATGCTTTGAAATGGCAGGCCTGAGACATGTTTAAAGTGCTACTTCAGTGGGTGGCACAATCAGTGTTGCAGGCCCACTAGTAAAATTTAATTTACAGGCCCTTGTCACATGTAGTAGGGACTTGAAATTAAATTAAAAATGCCTATTAGGTGTAAGCCAATTCTACCATGTTTTAGGAAAAGAGCACTAGCACTTTAGCACTGATTATCAGTGGTAAAGTGTGTAGAATCCTGAGACCAGCAAAACCAAAGCCAGTACAAACAGGGGGTCTGAAGGAAAAAAGTTTGGGGGAACCACACCAAGGATTTCAGGTATAACGGAACCGTTACCATCTCAGCAAATATGTGGTCAGAAGCGCACCAGGGAAAATAGAGAAATCACGATATAAGGCTAGCCAGGATAGGGGGAGCATGGCCAGCAGGGGCGGCATGGCGGACGTGCTTTAGTGGCGCTCCGTCTACTGTCCTCGTAATCCACAACAAATATCCTGTGCGGTGGGGAACTGACGGACCCAGATGGTGAGCACTGATCTCAGGACACCCCCCGGGACCCTGAGGGAGCCGCGAGGGAATGTGGTCCAAGATGACGTGAGGAGCAGCTGTACAGCTGCGGCCTCGCAGTCTGGGAAAGCCGTTTGTGATGCAGAGGATAGGAACCGGCGCGTCTCTGGACCCGACTTGCGCTGTGAGTGGTGCCCCGTGTTGCAGCTGCAAGTGGTAGCCAGGGGATGCACCGGCCCCGGAATACTCCCTAATACTGCTGCGTAATTATTGTGGCCAAGAGACTCTTGTGGCTGCGTAGGGAGCTACCTGATATGGCGGACAGCTTGCTTTGTTGAATGGGACGCCGGAGCTGGCCCTGGATTCACTCGCATTGTGCCCCTACAGAGGAGCAGAGCGGGGCGACATGTGAGGCATCCGGCCCCCCACTCCCCACGGGGACAGGAAGTAAACAGTGTGCAGCCCATCCTGGACATGTAGGTTGGACTGCAGGCAAAGTATGCAGCTCCCAGATTGTAACCACCACAGAGGTGGAGAGCTTGTGGACAGCCGCTCATTTCCTTTTGAGAATAAGAGCCAAGGCAGGCATCCCACAGAGACGGTGAATCAGGGCTGATGTTCACTGGGAGGTGTACTGTAGACCCAGTCCACGCAAACTAGCCCATACAGAGGGAAAGGACTTCCACTGGGAATCCAGTTGATTGGTGGCCAGCGCTTGGACGGCTGGTGCGTACCAGGGACAGGAGTGTATGACATTTTCGGTGCCCCTGCTGCCGGAGCCACGCCTAGAAGCAGTGGAGCCATCAGAGAGTGTGTTGCCGGTGGAAGACTGTAGTATCCTCAGGTCATGTTATTATGTTCCCTTCATTCTGTACCTAGCTGCTCAGCCAGTGTCAGTGTTCCGCGTAGAATGTTAGTGTGGGTGGAATGTTTGGATACTGTGTGGGACTGGACAGTTGGGAAGATGGGCTGAGCAGCTAGGATGCTGCTCCTGGTGGGGTCTATGCTGGGGCCCATTGTGGAGCCTGATCTGGGGCCTGTTCTAGGTTCACTACTTCTACACCTAAGATCTCAATAAACATCATCTACATTTACCTGGCCACGTCTACAGCGTCTACTTGTACATCCTGCACACGTGGGGCCAGCCCACTACATTTATGGCGACGATCTGGAGAAGACCTCACGCAAAAGGTAACTTGAAGCCAACCAAGAAAGAGGAGTGGACCAAGAGAACGTGTAGAAATGAACCTATGTCAAGAGAAATGGAAAAAGAGAAACAAGCATCAAGAAATTTAAAGAAAAGAAAAGAAACCTGTTTAGCGACGCGTTTAAAGCCAAAGAAGCTGTCAAGCACGCATGTCTGCCCCACCAGTGTCCAATACACCGGACAGCCCAATCCCAGGCGTGCTGTCATCTCATATCAGTGTCTTCAACAACCAGAAATTCAACATCAAACCTGTCTACGTTTGTCAGAAGAACCTACTTATCAAAAAACTACATGGTGTAACAAGCAAATTCAAGGTTGCCAAGTAAACAAGGTAAATGGTGACTGCCGGTATTTTTGAACAAGTGCAATGTTTTAGACTCTGCTCTACATATGATGTTGGATTTTTGCTCCCTCGTTATAGCGCTGAGCCTATGTCAGAGTCACTTGTGCCACGAGATTCAACTACAGTGGCAACAATTGTCGACTGTCTGAAGAAGCAAGCCCTGCAGAGGAAACTGCAGAGGAAATTTCAAGTGGATTATGTTTTTTTTATTGTGCCGTATAAAAGGACATTTTCACAGATATTGGAAAAGTAGCCTTCAACTTTATTCTCTTGGGAGTATCAAACCTTTACAGGTGTATATCCGATGGTTATTCATCTACGCTGACTAATGTGAGACTTTTTGTGAGTATTTAAATTTATAATTGATTTGCACTGGGATGGCATTGTGATTATGGGCAGTTCAACCGCTGTACTTTGATTTAAAAATGATGCGCGTGTCTTTGTCTGTGCGCGATGAGACGTACCTCTGTGCCAGCCGTGACGTGCCGCTTCCATTTCACGACGATGTATGATTATGCTGCATCATGAGGTGCACACATTCACCGTAAGCCATCCGGCACCAGCGTAACAGCGTGCTGCCATTTTGGAATTGGCGTGTCAACAAGGTCTGTGCCCGCTTTGCCATTAGTGTTGTTCAGCTTCAGTAAAGTTTTATTTTAGCAGCAGCGTCGCACTCCTGTTTTCATAGATACGTCGGAGCTGTCTTCTGAATACCAGTTGCTCCAGGTACTTTTCATTACTTCCTCCTTGTCAACGACGGAGTTTTTATGCTCTTTTGGTTTCTGCTTTGCTCTTTGAAGTTTCAAGGATTCTAATGGGAAATTCATACTTGGAAGTCTTATCGGAGCACGAGTGATTTAAAAAAAAAAAAACGGTGTATTTCAGTTTCAAAAATGCGTGTGCCTCTACATTTCTTTGAAGTGCTCAATGGTTCCTAGGGACGCCTGTCCCTCATCATCACGGTGACAGGCACACCATTGACTTTTGTAATACGAGGTTGTGGTACATGTTTTTGAGATTTCATGCATAATGTTTTTGTTTTCATAAGTGGAAAAATTCAATGTAAAAATATGTTTCACAAGAGTGTTAATTTATCGCAAAAATGTTTATGTCTTTCTACGATGTCTTATGATTTGTTGTATGCCAACGTTGTTTGATCGCTATGTACAACTTCTTGTTTGTTGGCATGGGAGTGGGTACTAGTCCCATGTCTCTTATTTACGTATCCCTGCTTAAGGGATAGGGGTGGGTTTTTAGTCCCATGACCCTTATTTCAAATGTTTTATCCCTGCCTGCTTAGGGATGGGAGTGGGTTTTTAGTCCCATGACCCTTATTTAAAATGTTTTATCCCTGCCTAAGGGATAGGAGTGGGTTTTAGTCCCATTTCCTTTTTAGACAGTTGTATCCCTGCTTAGGGATGGGAGTGGGTTTTTAGTCCCATCACCCCACGTTCACAGTAATTGATATAGGAATGGGTTTTAGCCCCATTTTTTTTAAGGGGGTTTTAGTCCCACCTTTGTTATTTTGAGTTTGGGTGTCAGTCCCATTTACTCTGTTATAGGGGGTTAGAGTCCTACCTATTTATAGGGGGTGAGAGTCCCACCTATGTCATTAGTAATGGGTGCCAGTCCTATTGACTAAGTTAAAGGGGGTTTTAGTCCCACCTTTTACGTGTATGTTGGGTAACAGTCCTTTCATTTACGTATTTGCTGTCTTGTGTGTGGGTAGCCATCTTTTGACACCACACTGTGCTGCATGTCGGTTTTACATGCTGCACGTGTCAGTGGGTTTCAGTCCCATGTGACGTATTATTTACATTTGGGTGTTAGTCCCAAACACGTGGGTTTTAGTCCCATAGTGTCCCTTTCATGAGGGGTGGCGTTTTGAGTTGTCGTCAGGGTCTTCTCACGTGAGAAGTACTTCCTTGGGTTTTGTTCTACCCATAGACATTTATACCCGTAGGATTCTACTCTGGGTATCATATTCATTTGTCGTATGTGAGCTCTTATTTCACTTCTAAATTTTTTCTTTGTTCAGTATTAAGGGAAGGGGATGGTGTTAGTGTGTTGATCTATGCTTGCATCTTTCCTTTCTCCTTAGTGTGTCTGTTTTCCCTCTCGTGATGTATTTCTACATGCATTCCTGGGTTTATGGACTATTCATATCTTGTGTACATTTCTGTATTTATTTGTTTGCTTATTAGTAGTTTGGGTTTATTTTAGGCTTTATTAATTTTCAGTGTAAAGGAAGAGGATGTGTAGTATCCTCAGGTCATGTTATTATGTTCCCTTCATTCTGTACCTAGCTGCTCAGCCAGTGTCAGTGTTCCGCGTAGAATGTTAGTGTGGGTGGAATGTTTGGATACTGTGTGGGACTGGACAGTTGGGAAGATGGGCTGAGCAGCTAGGATGCTGCTCCTGGTGGGGTCTATGCTGGGGCCCATTGTGGAGCCTGATCTGGGGCCTGTTCTAGGTTCACTACTTCTACACCTAAGATCTCAATAAACATCATCTACATTTACCTGGCCACGTCTACAGCGTCTACTTGTACATCCTGCACACGTGGGGCCAGCCCACTACAAAGACCTTGTGCGACGCACCTAACCAGAGGCACAAGTGCATGGTGGGATGAGCTGACTCCCCTGGGCCCTGTTGATAGCAGTGCAAGTGGAAAAAAAAGGCCCTTGACACCGATCAGGAGGACTGGGCGGCATGGGCCCAGTGTGAGATCATACGTTGAGGTATTAAGGAGTGCTGATTAGCGCTGACTTGGGTGCTGCAGCGGAGTGACCCAGTGGGAGGCTCTGGTGGTGTGGAGGACATCTCCGAGTGAATACGAGACAATGGGACGTACCAGGGGGACCTGGTTGAGGGCCTCCTCACAGGCGGGGGGACTTGCGATGCTGACCCACCACATTCAATGACGGAACAAATGGCCCAGGATGACCGTCTGGATAGTATATTGCAAGCCATTGAGCGCTCTAGCGCATCCATGGAATCTAAATTTGACAAAGTGGCTCTAGACCTCAACTTACTACACGCAGATTATCGGAAGCTGAAGGACCGGGTCGAAACTGTAGAGCAGGAGATCGTTGAATTGAAGCCCGCCATGGAGTTCCAAGATAAACAGCAGAATGCTCACGAGGCTCAGATCCGGTACCTGGAGGATCGCGTCGAGGATGCAGAAGGGCGCTCCCGGCGGAATAATGTCTGACTGATTGGGCTGCTGGAGGGTGTGGAGGGCCAAGATGCGGTCGCTTTTCTGGAATCCTGGATCAAGACCATATTGCCTCATACCAAATTCTCCCTCTTCTTCATCATCGAGCGGGCGCATCGTGTTCCGGGTAGGAGGCCTGCCCCCAGGTGACAGAGGGCATCCTCTGATCTTCAAGCTTCTACGTTTTAGAGATCGGGATATAATCCTTCGAGACCAGGAAATTAGATGCTATCCAGTATGAAAATGCCAAGGTGTTGTTCTTTCCGGACTACACATTGAAGCTTCAGCGTCAGCGGGGATCCTTCCTACTGGTGAAGCAACAAGTTCGGCAGCTCAATCTCTCCTACTCACTGTTATTTCCGGCCAGGCTCCGCGTCGTCTCGGAGGAGAAGTCCAGGTTCTTTGATACACCTCAGGATGTTTGGGACTGGCTGGAGATATCGGGTCTGTATACTGGCCTGAGGCCAGCAGGCACTGCTGCTAAGGCATGGACTGGGGAAGTTGGTGACAGAGGCGCTCGGAGATGCCAGCCGAGACGGAGGTTTCCAGGGATGACGGCGGTGCCTGGTCCAGATCAAATCCGTAAAAAGCGGCAGGACGTGCTTCGCATTGCGGAGAAGATGGCAGCAGTAATGTTGCACGAAGACAAAGTGAACACTTCCTGTCATTCATCAGGGGGTGGGGAAACTTCTGTGGGGGACTCTTCTGATAAAGCATCTATGAGAATGCCGGATTTTACACCCCAGACAGCGGATGGTATCGTATGAAACTGGCTGCTCTGAAAATACATTGCCAAGTGCTGTGGTTTGCTTTGATGTGATGGTCTCCTGAGTCCTCTGAGGCCTGTGTGGTATAATGTTGTGGGGTGGGGGTTAGTGAGAGGGTACCTGGGGGTGTTGATGTTGATATTGTTGATATTTTTTTACTTCTAATTTGGGTTTGCGCTATGGCAATGCCTGCTAATTGCTGTTTGGGTGCAGACTTCAAGACTTTACCCTGCATGGTGTCACAATCCCCTGTTCTCCATAACATTTTGGAGCCATTGGGGCAGGTGGCTATGTTGCTGTCTGTTGCGTTTGGATGATCCCCCGATGTTTTGGGGGTTGCCCTTATATGGTTTTTTCCTTCCCCGGTTAGTATTTCCCATTTCCTTTCTGTTGCAGGAGCCCGGTAGGGTGACACTGAAAGCGTTGTGGTTCACAACAGACTGTTATACAGTGAGGTTGGGGCAGAGGGATCAATAGTCATTGCAGTGTGCTTTTCTTAGCTTTGCCATTGGTCACGTAATAATTAACTGGAATGTCCGGGGCCGCCGCACGCCTTCTCGTAGATATGCGGTGGATTCCTATTTAAAACAGCATAATGTGCATTTAGCGTTATTGCAGGAGACCCACCTGAATCCTATAGAGGTTACCCGATTACAGCGCAGATGGAGAGGTAAAATATATGCCACAGATTACTCCATGTTTGCCTGGGGGACCCTTATCTGGATGCGCCCGGAGACATCCTTTGCAGTAGACAAGACTTATGCGGATAAGGAGGGCAGATATGTGTGAAGGGTAAGTTTGATGGGCGCCCTGTATTATTGGGTTGTGTGTATGCACCGAATGTGGACCAGGGCCAGTTTCTAGGTCAGCTGTCTCTTGGTTTAGGAAGATGGTGTAAAATCCCGTGGCTGCTGGGAGGGGAATACAACAGTGTCCTAGACATAGGGGTCGATAGATCCTTTCGCCCACTCAGGTCCATGGCACTGAGTGACTGGGCGTGGGAGTGTAATCTGGTTGATGTGTGGAGGCAACATCACCCAGGGGAGAGGATATATTCCTTTATTTCGGACCTCATATCTTACAAGTCTGGCTGGATAGGTTATTTGGGTCCCCCTGCCTCCTCCCGTATGTTTCAAAATCGGTGTACTAGGGACGCACGCATTCCGATCACAACCCTCACTGTGCTGTGCTGGCTTGGGAGGGTTGGATCCCAGGTGTTCCCATGTGGAGGCTACAACCGGCCATGCTGGAGATCCTGTGTTTCGGGAGGCGATTAGCGGGGTGATCGGATAGTATTTTGAACTCAACACGGGGACTGCCTCCTCTGCATTACTGGAATGGGAGGCTATGAAAGTCACCCTACGAGGGAAATGCTTGGGGTTGGGCTGCGGGCTGAAACAACAGGTAGCGTCAGACCTGATTGTGGTGGAAAAACGTTTGCTGCTGTTGGAATCTAAGACTGTGGTGGATGCTGGGGGGTTGGCCAACCTAAAGGAAGCGCTAAGGAAACACGCGGAGCTGCTTGAACGGCAGCGCTGCCTTAACTTTGCAGCGCACTTTCCGTCAATCCATGCTAAAGCGGATCGCTCTGGGCCTCTCCTCGCTTGGCTGATTAACCAGGAGCAACCTGGTGGGCTGATTACGACTCTTTGCTCTCCAGACGGAGTGCTTCGATTCACACAGTTAGAAATAATATTAAAATAATAATAATAATCCCACTTATAAAGCGCCCGGTTACACTGGACTAGTGTGGCCCCGCGCTGCGGTGCAAAATGGCCCTCGGCAGCCAGAAAGCCCTACCCTGGAAGGGAGACTATGCGGAGGGAATTTGTTCCACTACTGTGCTGCCACATAACGAAAGGAGCGCACACCCATCCTTGCTCTCTTAATGGTAGGAACACACAACTGATGCGTCCCGCTTGATCTGAGTTGCCGGGTTGGTGAGTAGGGTGTAAGTAGAGCGAACAAGTAGGAGGGGCCCGTCCTATGTATGATCCGGTGGCAGACGCACAGCGCCTTGAGCAGAACTCTCTCCCTGTTTGGCAACCAGTGGAGGGAAGCAATCGCCCTCTTAGAAGAGGCTCTCCTCATTTAGCGGTAGCACCCAGGTACAGTACATTACCATAGTCCAGGCGCGATGTCACCAGGGCATGCACCATGGTTTTCCTGGCTGCAGTAGGCAGCACATCCAGGGTTTTCTGTAGGCCCCGCAAGACTCCAAAACAGGCGCCTGCCACCCGCCTGGTATGATACTCAAATGAGAGCTTGGTATCCAGCCATACCCCGAGGTTCTTAGCCTGTTCACAGGGCGTGGGGGGGGGGTCCCAGAGTCTGTGGCCACCACGCCGATGACCACACTGTTGGAGCCTTCCCTATCACAAGCACCTCGGTCTTATTATGATTCAGTTTCAAGCAATGAATTGCCATCCAGGATGCTAGTTCTTGCAGGCATGACACGAAATTGAAGGCTGCCGCATCCTGTGCCTGTGTAAGGGAAACCACCAGTTGAGTGTCATCGGCATAGGACACAACCGTGACTCCAAAACCCTCTGCAATCTCAGCTAGATGCGTGACGTAGAGATTAAACAGGGTAGGGCTCAGGGTAGACCCCTGAGGCACCCCCTGTTTCAATTTAATAACTTTAGAGTAATAGGATCCCTGCGCCACCTGAAAGCTGCGCTCAGACAAGAAGGATTCCATCCACCTCAGAGCACTGCCTGCCACACCTCCTTTCCTCAAACAATGCAGCAGGGTATGATGGGCAACCGTATCAAACGCGGCACTTAAATCTAAAAGAATTATTTCCTGGTGGTCTCGACTGAGAATAACGGACCGAATCGGTGGAATAGAGGGCCCGAAAACCGGACTGAGTGGAGTGAAGGAGGTTGTGTTTACAGATATGTGCAGTGAGTTGAGAATGTACTACCTTCTCCGCAACTTTTGCGAAGTAAGGAAGCAGGGAAATAGGATGCAGATTATCTAGTTGGTCTGGACCGATGTGAGGTTTCTTAGGTAATGGAAGAACAACTGCTTCCTTCCATCTTTTAGGCACCATACCCGCCATAAAAGACATCTGCAAAGATGTCTGATGCACGGCTCAAGAGTCACAATGCTCCCTCTAAGCACCCTAGGGGAGGCAGGATCTCTGGGAGAGCCTGACTTGACACTAAGAATAGTTTTAATTAGAATCTCTGGGGGGGGGGGGGTACGGTGAATTTATCAATGCATTCTATCTCCAGAATGTAATCCGCTTCGACCGAGGTCCCGTGTCCTACTCGAGCAGAGACAGGGAAGGTAGAGTAGATCTTCTTCACCTTTTCTGCAAAAAAAACAGCCACACAATTGCATGACTCCTCTGAGCCAACCACTGGAGCTACAGTTTTCGGTAAGGAGCATATTTCTTTATAGACCCTAAACAGTTCTTTCGCTGAATTCTCGGCCGTCGCAATTCTTGCCTGATTGTAGGATGCCTTAGCCCTTCTGATGAGAGCATAATAACTCTTGAGAGTGGTTTTGTACTCTCTCACCAATAGGGCAGAGAAATCTTTCCTCCATCGCCTTTCTAGGCGTTTACAATCTGCTTTAGCCGTTCTCAAGGCAGCGTTATACCAGGGGGCCGACTTCTGACCCCTTCCCTGCCTTTTAAATGTCTAGGGAGCGGTGCAGTCCAATGCCTCCGTAATCCACCTGTCCAAAGCATCCAGGCCACCCGGCAGCCCGCCCTGTAAAAGGGCATTATTAAAATCCTCCTGAGAGAAGCCAACCCACTTCCTGCGTGCTATTTTCGTTTTGGGTTTCACCTGAACCTTTGGTCTGGGCAGCCTCACTGAAAAAGGAATCAAAAAGTGATCCGACCACAAGACAGGAAGCAGGGGCTTCACAACTAAGGCTCCCCAGTTGACAAAAATAGGGTCAAGTAAATGACCCAGCTGAATCTATGGTGAGCTGATGACCCATTTCACGAAGCTGTATAAAGCTGGTCCGCAGCCCTCGGAGGAAACGGTTCAGCAATGCTTAGGGCGACTTCCGTTCCCAGTCCTGTCACCTTAACAGTGAACGGACCTGGATGCTTCGCTGACGCTTGACGAGGTGCGAGGAACAATGAGGACTCTGCCTTCCGGCAAGGTCCTTGTTCCTGATGGCCTTCCCCACGAGTTTTATAAAACATATGCAGACCCTTTGAGCTCCCAACTGCTCCGGATATATACGGAGGCTCTAGAATCTCTTGCCCTTTCTGTCCCAATGACGGAGGCTACATTGATTGCACTCCCCAAACCTTTAAATCTTGTCTATACCCATTTAATCCCAATACAGTGGATCCGGGTTGGACAATGAATGGGATGGTCGTGAAGTGTCAACCAGTGGCGTTCAGATACTTGGGGGTTTGCATCTACCATAACTCACAGGGCCTTCTGGATGGTAATATCATACGGGCGGTTACGATGCTCAAGTCTCAAATTGACTTCTGGAAGACACTTCCCCTCTCAGTTATAGGTAAGGTGGAGTTAATTAAAATGTTACCACATCTTCTTTATTATTTTGCTACCCTACCGCTCCACCTACCCGTGTCCTTCCGATCTCGTGAGAAGATCGCCCATGATTTTATCTGGAACAACTCGCGCTGCAGAGTGGCATTGACGAAGCTCTATCTTCCTCGCTCGAAGGGAGGGCTGGCTCTGCCCAACTTTGAGCACTACTACCTGGCGTCTCAAATCTTGTGGGTGGCGAAATAGGTGGAAGAGATTAATGTGTCAGACTCGGCAGAGCAGGATCCTCCGTATTCCCTAGACAGGATCAATGTTCCCTCTAATTTTGTTCCTCTGTGTGCGGTAAAGAAGGATGTTTGAGCATCACAGGTAAGGCTATGTTTGCCGACATGCAACAAATCCCTAGGCAAGCAAATGCTGCCTATAAGCTACTAAGTGCCTAATTTGTGTTTTGATTTGATTCCAATTACCCTCTCAGTCGTCAAGGGAGACAAACATATTTAAATTCATTTGTAGGCTGGTATGTCACCTCTAGCGGTCTCTGGACGTAAACAGTGGAATATTTAAGATTCACCAGTGTGAAATCCATTGAAAAATGAATTAACTCCACTATTTGTTCAATTTCAGAAGATCCCAAGCTCTGGTAAATCCCCCTGGAACGAGGATAATCAACAATTGTAAAGATCACCAAAATACAAAGAACTAACTGCTCCCTAGCAAACGATCCTTCAGGTGCAGGTGACAGGATGTAACGGGAGGTGTAGGCAACCCAATGTGCTCTTTCTCATTCACTTCCATGCATAAATGCTCCTACAGACTGACTGCATCTCAATTGGAGCAGACCTTCAACCTCACTTATGTCACCAAACATACTACATTCAGGTCAGAGCAAACAAACACTCTGCCAGTTATACCGCACTACAACAAGGTTTCCTACTCAAACATCCAGAAAACTCTTTGGGGCCTCCTGAGGATTATCGTTTGCTGTACAAATGGTACAGTACAATAATATATGATAAAACACTTATGTATCAGTTCAATCAATTAATGAGTTCACTTGAAAATGAAGGCACATTTCTATAGAAGAAATTAGGTTTAGGGAATTAAACATCCATGAGTGCATAGAATAATTAAGGAGGCACAGATTTAGGCTATAAATATGGGTGCAAACTTTAACTGGGAGACAGTGCATGGCTCTACAGCCTGAGACATGGTCTAGCTTCATCAAGTCCTAGGCTGATGTTCTGTCCCACATGAAGACATAGCTGTACAAAACAAATAACTGGTATTCCATTGGAAAGAGTGTCTCAGGCCTTCAGAGATAAACAATAAGCAAAAGTATCAACCACAGATTCTGTGACTAACCACTGACAGGCTTGGTGTCCACATCTCAATGTCCAGTCATTATTCCTTTGTCCCTTTGCCATTGGCTCAATTTGGGTACCAAATGCTGTACAAACAAAAACCTTCACAGGAGCCTTCAAATGTTTATCAGCACAGTGGTGTGGGCATACAACACCACACAATATAGGCCTCCCCATTTTGCTAAATGATCTGTTCCTGGGTAATCACTATTTTAATGTTTTCTTCTGTTCTTATTTTACAGTACTTAGAATCAGCCGTGTATAATAAATACTACTCTGTAATGCCTTAGTTATACTTTACCAAACCCTTTCCTCTAATCTGCAAACTAAGCTTAATAAAATAAACGAGCACCAGGACATATTCCCAGCACAGTTTTCATGCATACATCTTTATGATTTTATAAAATGTTCATGGCCAAATAGGCATAGTTTAGAGACAATAACCACCTTGTCTGTCACTGTAGCTGATCGAACAGTACTTGGCCTCAAGTCCTGCCTTTGGTCTAACATGGTTACAATAAAGATGGTTGAAAATAAAAACCTTCCAACACATATAAATTAATTCTAAAGATTCCTAAAATCACAAAATTGTGGTTTTCATTTTAACATATATATATTGTAACACTTTAATCAGTTTACCGTGAGTGGAGTGTTCTCAGGCTATTGTTGTTTCAAGAATCTTACTGTCTGTTAACTCGCTCTGTTTAATACAGGACCTTGCCAAAATGCCAGGAGTAGCAGAAGTAACATTAAGCACCCTTTTACCGTAATTACACCATACAAAGTGATATTACTTAAGATACCAATTAACATGTAAGTTTTGGGTCAATAAAACAAAAATGGTTGTGGTCAAAGGGTTGCAGGAGGTATGGCTCTAACATTACATTACACAGTCAAGCTTGATATTGTGCTTTTAGCTTGAAAAAGCTTTTCTAAAATAAAAAACAAACTCTTTCCAGATCCACTGATATGATGCACTGTGTTTGTTTCTCAAGCACATGTGCTACAGGCTGGGCACACTGAGCATCTGATGTCTTCCAACTCATTCTTAGGGCCAGATTCTCAAAGCCGTCACGGAATGCAGCGCAGCCCCCTAAGAGGCTGCGCTGGATTGTGTGACAGGGAGGGAGCAGGAGAGCACCATATTCACAGAGAAATGGCACTCACCTCCCCTCTCCCTAGCGCCGGTGCGGATTTGAGCAGCCGTGTGCCAGGAACACACGTTAGCACCTGTGTGCATCGTGTTATCATAAAGAAGTGGGCATTAACAAGGGAAAGGAAATCGATTATCAGAGAATGATGAAATGTGGAGCTCTGAGATTTATGCATTATGAACTCGGGGTCGGTAACCGAGGAAAGGAAGTCCATTGTTAGAGAATGTTGTAATGTTAAGCTTTGAGGCTTTAATAGCATGGGCACAGAGATATTAACCATGGAAAATAAGTCCATTGTTAGAGAATGTTGAAATGGTGAGCTGTGACACTGAAAAAACAGTAACTAAGCTCAACAAGTTTGACCCGGGCTGAGGAAGGGTAGGCGTGCACTAGAGAATATTGAAAGATTGAGCTCTATTCCTCACACTTTGGGGGCTGGGGATAATTGAAACAGGATTGCACATGAAGGGCCATAGGTGAAAGTTGAAAATGTGAGAAGTGTGTGTCCTTCTATATAGGTTTGGAACCTGAACGGGTGGAGGAGGTCCTCTGGTGAATGTTGAAATGCTAGACGGTGAGCCTAATACACATATAGTCTTTTAAATACCCTGCTCTCCTCTAAGTACAATTTCAAAATGAAGCAACGGTGCCCTACTAAACACGGGTTGCCATGTTTATGACACAGGTTGTATTAAATTAAAAAAGACAGATTTGGGTGTTGTTGTGGAAGCACTGGACAGATCTTAGTATAAAATGACCTCCAGTGAGTTTCATTGTATTTCGTACAGGGGTGTGGGTCAAGTTGCAGATATCCGCCACTCAAGGACCAAAAGGAACTTGGGCCAACCTGCGTGGATGAATTGTGCAGTTATAGAGGCAGAGGCCTTCAGCCCGACCTTAGTCGTGGAGTATGCTGCAGAATATAGTATAAACCAGGTCCCTCTTTATAGCTAAACACACGCTAGTTGCAAACATATACAGGAATTAAGTATGCAAAATCCATTAAGTCCTTTCGGACCAATGAATTCACCAGCGCAAGTCTCCTGCTTTGCTGATTTATTTATGTGAGCCAAACGCAGCTCTGCCAATCCCAGAAACACGATTACAATGGAAAACATGCATTTGACCTCCTTTGTTTCCAGGTAAAGCGAAAGTATAATTTTGACACAGCACTTTGAGTGCTCTCGCACTACTTAAGAAGACAGCAATTGAAGTTTGGAAAACGGTTTAAAATCGGAAATGAGCTTACTCGGGAAAGAAACTAAATGCAGGCCTCGTTTCCATGTCACAGAAACAGGTAGTAAGAAAACCTGTATTTTAACAGACAGCTCTGGAAAGACCGTGACACTCAAAGAGATTAATTCCAATTAGGGGAAAAATGTGTCATAAACTATCACCTCGAGTTCTCGAACGTTTAAGGGAAAAGGGCACATCCGACCACAAAGGCTGCTAGGGAATGATGCACTAATGACCCTTCAGCTCTATGATCTAAAAACAGGCCCTGCGAGTTAAAATGCCTGCTCGGTCAGTCTGTAGCCCCTCCCCCCTCTCTTGTGTGCTCTGCACACCTAGGCTGTTGTGCAGCTTTCTACCACCACAGGGGTCCGACACCTCCGATCCCCTTCCCAGCGGGTTCGCTTTATCTTTCACAGCATCAAGAGACCCTGCCTTTCACACTGATCATCTTTCTAAAAGACGATCTGCTAACAATAGGCAGGATCTCTCCTTCCTAATGTCTTGACCGATCTGCGCACTTTCAGATTAATTCTGAGCGCTTGGCGAAGGCTGTGTGCGCGGGCGCCCAGGTGCACACATTGGAGGGAACATAGGACAGGATCCTTTATTTATTCCATCCCTGTAACAAACTGAATGAACCTCTCCCTTTGTTGCTATCAAGAGCATGGAAATGTTTCCGCAGGACACTGCGCCTTACTAGGAATGTACTGCCATACGCACTTGGTGTACCTCTACTGGGGATGCCGACCATGCGGGACATGTTCGGGGTATGGACCTTGCCCCATGGGTGGCAGCTGGTGTAACCACCTTCGAAGACTTATATGTAGAAGGTTCATTACGGCCGTTTCTTGATCTCGCGAATGATGATGGCGTACCCCCTGGCCCATCTCTGAACCATGCCTCCTGGACGGCTGCGATGAGACGTTGGTGGGGAGATGTGATGCAGGAACCCCAGACGAATCTCCTAGTGCAATATGTGCATGTTATGGGCACAGGATCCCACTTGGTGAAGTGTTTCGCGGACTCGATTAGGGGACTTACTTTGGCGGATTTAACACCGTTGCGAGTTAAATGGGAGGTAGATCAGGGGAGGCCTTATTCAGAAAAGGAATGGTCCATGGTCCTGGAAAACCCCAAGCAGGTTCCCAGAAACGCCCGTTTTAAGTTAATCCAATTTTATATTGTGCATAGGGCATATCTCTCCCCAGATAAAATCAATCTATACTTTAATAGACAAGACGAGTGCTGCCCGCGCTGTAAGATGGTGGATGCAGATATTTTACACATGCTCTGGTACTTTCCCGCTCTGCTGACTTATTGGGAGGGGGTGTTGGATGCATTGGGCACTTGCACAGGTAGGGAGATGTCGAGAACATGGGAGTCGTGTTTCCTAGACATAAAAAACACAAAGCCTCCACTAGGTTTCTTGATTTGGGCTTTATTGTGGCTAAACGGTTGATTAATCGTAAGTGGAAGTCCGAGGAGTCCCCTACGACGAAAGCTTGGCTCCTCTCCATGCTGAACTGGGTGAAGGTGGAGGCGGTCTCCCTGATTCGCGAGGATACGCTGGGTTTGCATACATTTCCCATCTCCACTGAATGGAATACTGTGCTGTGTGCGCTGCAGGGGCTACTGGTGCCGGAGGCTCCCTTAGATAACCCCCTTCCTGAGGGTTAGTTAGATTTACTTGAGTAGGCCATGTCCCGATGGTGTGTTGATATGCTGACTGCAACCTCTGCCCACTTTACTGGACGACCTTTACTCCTGGTAGATGGATTGTGACCCTTAGAGCAGTTCAAAATACTTTGTTCTGCCGCAAGGAGACATTAGTTCTCCTCCCTCCCCTCCCGTGGCTCCTACCTCCCTTCCATCCCCCTTCCCTGATGAGTGGGCTTTATTCTTTTGTTGGTGTTTTCATATAAACGTTTGAATCAATGCACTGCTCCATGTGATATGGCGGAGTGAAGCCATACGAAACGTGATTATGTACATTGTTACATGTTGCATAAGTTGCAGTTACCTTGCGCCATAAGGCATTCGTTCAGATTCTTGACGGCGGGAGGACATGGTTTGTGTGACGGGATATGCTGAATGTTATTGCCTATATTATTTATGCATACGGATGTAACCAAGCAGTTATATCGTTGCTTACCTGTCTGGAATTTCTGTTTACCTATTGGTTCCGTATGGTGCTTTCTTTGATGATGCACTGCTTTGTATTCATGTATACAAAACAAAACATAAAATCTTTAATAAACAGTTCAAACAAAAACAAAAAAATAAGACTAGACAGGATAGGCAGAAAGAAAGGTAAGACTGAGAAGCAAGGAAAGCACAAAGCACAGGGCTGTACATGGCAGCCACAAGAAAGCAATGCACTGGAAAAGTAGTAGCAGGAATAAGGACTCCTCTCAAAGATTCAAGTATTCAGCAGTTAAAGCATCTGGAGAAGAAATCAGGAGCTCCCAATAATGACAGTTGCAGCACAGATTCTGAATGCAGAAGCCAGTATTAAATCCCTCCTCCCAGCTCACAGCCACACAGGCCGATTGGAATTCAGCACAGGTGGTAGCTAGCTGCAGCAAATTGCAGGTGAGAGCAGTAAAAGTCCCTACTCCAGCTCCATGCCTGAAGGAGTGCACTGAAGTTCCAGGAAGCAACCAGTGGGCGAAATGAAAACTCTGAAACGGAATGTGGATCTGATCTTATTTTAGGGATTCATGCACAAGAGCACATGTGCTTGCTGGAAGTAGTAAGACAAAGATCCAAGTATAATAAGATTCACCCAACGTCTTCTCTCCAGCTCTCAAGCTCGGGTAAGGCATACAAGTACAATAATACATTAGTGGTTAACAAGTAAACTCTGGAAAGGAATCTGGAGTGGATTTGATTTTCAATAGGGTTTGTACAGTCTGTGAATGGACATTGACGTGCATGCAGCACAGGTTCCAAACAAGTGTTCATGACAGAAGCAGACTAACAGAGGTTCTTCAAGTAGCGCCTCCTAATGGTAGGATGGAAGGATCCTGACAGCTGCACACGTCCATATTGCACCTGCTTGGACTGCAACGCCAAGATGCAGGTAACCGTTAGCTTGAGAAGTATGAAAGACTGGGTAGCAGACTGACTTTGGGGCTGATATATTTGTTGGCGGTAAGGATACTGCGTCATGACGGAGTATCCTTACTGCCAACATAATGGTCCGCCTGCCGGATTTAAATGCGGGCAGGCCTTAGATGTAAACAAGGCAGAGACTTCTCTGTCTCTGCCATAGTTACACTATGTGGATGGCCTGACGGAGTAAGGGCTGTCGGAGGTTGACCTCTGTATTCACCCACCTAATTTAGATGGGCAGACATACAGGTCAGTTTTCCATTCTCGTCACCTCCAGGAAAACTCTGGCGGTAAGGGGCACTGGATACTGTCTATTGCCCCCCTTGCCATGAGAGATAACTCTCATGGCAAGGGGGGCTTTTTTTTATTTGAAATGGAACATCCAGCTTTGGGTTTTAAAAAAAAGAATTGTTTGACAAACTGCTCTTTTATGTTGATGGAGCCCTGTGTCAAACTTGAACAAGCATTGGCATAGCCAATAGGTCTCGCTTTTGGGCCCCTATAAGTATTTAGTTATGCAACTGTTGCATGGCTAAACACTTATAAGGTTCCACTTCGGATTGGGGTATTGCAAGAAATCAAAAGAAGCCTTTTTAAAACACAGGCTAGGAATTTTACCAGCCATACCCCACTTACAACCATGGCTGAGAAGGAACTGCGGGTCCATATGCAGGTTGTGTGGCACAGGGAAAGCAGACATGGAGCACTTGCTATGTTCCTGCAAGAAGTTAAAAGAGGAAAGAGTAGCTCTCCTGAAAACCACCTTCAACAAACTTAATATACGCACACAGAGACAAGCAGTCATTGCATGCTTTGACCCAAGACTTCTGCAATTGAATGGACTGTTGGTAACATTTTTGAAACTAGCCAGGTTTAAACAATCTAAAACAGATGATGGTGGTTCAGAAAAATAAGGAATCATGGACATTTCTTAAACTCTTATTTTATGATTGCATTTTCGTAACAATTAAAATCTCTTTTCTTCTTCTATTTTTTTCTTAAATTCTGAATTGATGAAATGTGTACTCAATATGAACTTTTGTAATGGTTTTAATTAATCAGAAACAATACATTTTTACTTACTTACTTATAAGGTCCCAAAGGCGAGACCTATTGGCTATGCCAATGCTTGTTAACCTTGTGACAAAACTCAAACATGCATTAAAAAAACAGAGGCCTGTATTTAGAAGACTTCAAAAGAATAAACTGTTTGAAAAATCACTAGCTGCTGTGAAGCCTTAGAAGAATTCTCAAACTTGTTGGCAGCTAGGGTGTATTGGCACTTTAGTGCCAACCAGTGTTTAATGTGTAAAAAAAGAAGTGCCAGGGCTCTCGTCAGGAGGCCACTGCAGCTTGCACCACCCATTGCCTCTGCTAACCCTGCCAGTGACCGTGCCAATGCAACTAACAATCACACTCCTACAAGTGTGACAATTCAGACTTTTCCAGGCCCCCCAAAATATGAGGATGGCTTGTGCAGTCCTTTACTTTGTTTTTATTTAAATAATGAAGAACAGTTGTGTGCTCAGCGTTAAGTTAGATAAACAGCGCCACCTTGTGGCAGACTGTCATCAGTACCGGGGTTTGCAATTAAGTGCTGGTGCCGAGCACCGGAAACCACGGTTTACATTAAGCACTGGTGCCAACAGGGTAGACCTACTGCAGTGTCATGCTAAAGGGCAAGTGGAGACAGTGTGCTTTACATGCTGCCACTAGGCTCTGTTTGTCCTACAGGCTGCAGTGCATATGGCTGTAAACAGGGAAGGTCGCTGGTGCACTTGTTTGCTGACTGGCAGTGTTCTTCTCATCACTGGTGTATTACTCTCAGCCCAATAGCCATCTTGAAAAGGCATCATTCCTTTAAAATGGCAGTGTCCGCAAATTACATGCAAGGAATGCAGCATCCTTGCCCCCAGAATGGCAGAAAAACTACGTTTTTATGGGACAGTAGACATTTCTGTACTGATACCTACAGAACTGTTTTTCATTAAAGATGACACTGTATTGTATTATTTACAATTGATCAAACACTCCAGATGATGGATGATTCACACAATACGATGGGGAAAAATGTAAATTTATTTATAGAAATGTGTCTGCTTTTTCAGATAAATACTTTCTTTTTAACACCTCTTACAGCACATAAATATGGAGGCTATTCAGGCGTGTGCATGTATACGAAGGGGGAGGCTGTGTGTGGGTGTGTGTGTCTGTGTGTCTGTCTGCCTGTGTGTGTGTGTCTGTCTGTGTGTGTGTCTGTGCTTGTGTGTGTGTGTGTGTGTGCGCGCGCATGCGTAATGCTGCATGTTTGCAAGCATGCATATGGTGTGCTGGTACTGCAATGGTAAGCCAATGTTGAGTATGTGAGGGAGTATTGATACTCAGTGCAGTATAGTAATCTCCACCTGTAATCCAAAGCAGGGTAATCATTATGAACTCCTTAATTAAAGTAACGCACAGGAAATTACTAAAAGCACCATGGATCTATGAAGTAATGCAAGTTACGAAAGGAAATCTACAGATGTAATGTAGTGCAGCATACATTTACCTATGTAATCCTTTTCTATAACTCAACCTAGGTTAAAGAAATCCGAGTAATCTTCTTTAAATTAATGTGTGGAATTAATCAAAGCAAGCTACTTCTGTGAAGTAATGAGGTACTCAAAGTAATCCGTAATCTGATGCGGGATAAAGTAATCAATCTAATCTCCTTCTACAACCAGATACAGCTTAAAACATGAGTGATCTGCCTTAAACTAATATGTAGTAATTTAACCAGAGCAGTCTGCTTCTGTGAAGTTATGCAGAGGAACTGTATGTAGGGTAAAATTGACAAAGAGTAAAAGAGTAAGCATATTCTTCAATAACTTAATAAATGATTCAGTAAATGCAATAATCACTTGTAGCTTTCTGCTAAGTGCAGTACTCTGAGAAGATTCCTTTACTCTACTAGGACCTGTGCTGTGCGTGCAGTGTGTGGAAGGGTTGTGTGTTATAGCTGTGGTACTTGTGTGTCTGGAAGAATGCACTGCTGAGAGAACTGTTCCTATTCTGTAGGTGAAGCCTGCACTGCGGCCGCGCCCCTTCCATGTGACTGAAGCTTGCACTGCTGCAAAAACGATCAGATCTGTAGAGTGGGCTGTTGAGATGATGCAACTGACATATATATGTATGAACGAATAAATGTTAGGACTGTTGAAATTCAACTTGAAAAATGCAGGTTTCGACTAATGCAGCAGGACAGCTTTGTGAATGAGGGCACGCGGCTACTGCCAATCAGAAAGTGCCTGGTTGAGAATGGAGAAGCGACATTGAAATATTGAGCTCTTAGCTGAATGGCTAAGCTCTGTCCAGGAGAAAAGTCATGTAAAATCCGTTCACTTTTGAAAGAGAAGGGCTGAGACGCCAATGGGTAAGGGGGCTGCCCCAAAGCCTCTTTCTGTGTGTTGTGTGCTGGCGTGAGGTCTCACACTGACAATCCCTCATCGCGATCACTCTAAAAGCGAAAGTGATCGCGATGACGCACGCTAGGGATGCGCGTGCAGCAGCGGGGGGAGGGGTATGGTGCTGAAGGCTGGCGCAGGAGATGGCTGGGCGAAGTTGAAAAATGCAGGTTTCGACTAATGCAGCAGGACAGCTTTGTGAATGAGGGCACGCGGCTACTGCCAACCAGAAAGTGCCTGGTTGAGAATGGAGAAGCGACATTGAAATATTGAGCTCTTAGCTGAATGGCTGAGCTCTGTCCAGGAGAAAAGTCATGTAAAATCCGTTCACTTTCGAAAGAGAAGGGCTGAGACGCCAATGGGTAAGGGGGCTGCCCCAAAGCCTCTTTCTGTGTGTTGTGTGCTGGCGTGAGGTCTCACACTGACAATCCCTCATCGCGATCACTCTAAAAGCGAAAGTGATCGCGATGACGCACGCTAGGGATGCGCGTGCAGCAGCGGGGGGAGGGGTATGGTGCTGAAGGCTGGCGCAGGAGATGGCTGGGCGAAGTTGAAAAATGCAGGTTTCGACTAATGCAGCAGGACAGCTTTGTGAATGAGGGCACGCGGCTACTGCCAACCAGAAAGTGCCTGGTTGAGAATGGAGAAGCGACATTGAAATATTGAGCTCTTAGCTGAATGGCTGAGCTCTATCCAGGAGAAAAGTCATGTAAAATCCGTTCACTTTTGAAAGAGAAGGGCTGAGACGCCAATGGGTAAGGGGGCTGCCCCAAAGCCTCTTTCTGTGTGTTGTGTGCTGGCGTGAGGTCTCACACTGACAATCCCTCATCGCGATCACTCTAAAAGCGAAAGTGACCACTATCGCGATGACGCACGCTAGGGATGCGCGCGCAGCAGCGGGGGGAGGGGTATGGTGCTGAAGGCTGGCGCATGAGATGGCTGGGCGAGAAGGGAGGGGGGAATGTGGGGAGCAGCTGTGCGCATGCACGCCATCGAGCACTGTAGCTTGTCGCCAGCACAAAAAGGTGGGTAGCACTTTCTAAACCCACCTACTAAATGTCTCGCCAGACCAGCACATGCGCTGGGTCAGGCGAGACCTAAAGAGGATTGCGAGGAATCGCTGTGACAGTGGTTCTCGCCAAAGCTTCAGAAAAGACCGGCAGCTTTGTGGTCATTATTAATTTGACAGGTGGTTACTAAGTCGGTGGAATGGACTAATTTACTCCACTGCCCTGATGGAGTTAACTCCGGCTGCCAGATAATGAATGAGGCCCTACAAATCTTTACAAGTTACTTCAAAACTGTGAAAGAGAAGCCAACCCGACAGACCTCAAGACCTTTGGACCCATTTCCCTGTCCCCCTTCCCAGCCAAGATCTTTGAGAAGTCCAGCAATGCCCAACTCTCCAAGTTCATCGATGCAAACCACATCCTGAACATCTTCCAATCTGGCTTCTGAAATAACCACAGCACAGAGACCACTCTTCTCGCCATCACCGATGGCATTCGCTTCGTCCTCGACCGCGGATCCAGAACGCCTCAGCAAGACTCATCCTCGACATCCCCCGACACAGCCACATCTCCGGACACCTGAGAGACCTGCACTGGCTCCCGGTCAACAAGAGAATCACCTTCCGTCTCCTCACCCACGCTCACAAAGCCCTACACAACCAAGGCCCAAGATACCTCAACAGCCGCCTCAACTTCTACACTCCCACCCGCCAGCTTCGATCGACCAGCCACGCCCTCGCCGCCGTCCCCCGCATCCGAAGAGCCACAACAGGAGGAAGGTTCTTCTCCTACCTGGCCGCCAAGACTTGGAACTCCCTCCCGACCCACCTCCGCCTGACCCAAGACCACCTCGCCTTCAGGAAGCAGCTCAAGACCTGGCTGTTCGAGCAGTAGCGGACCCCCCCTCCCCAGCGCCTTGAGACCCTCCGGGTGAGTAGTGCGCTATATAAATGTTTTGATTTGATTTGATTTGATTTGACCGGGGTGAAACTGCATCCCTCATCCTTCTGGACCTTTTGGCCGCCTTTGACACCCTTTCCCATGCACCCTAATCATGAAACTCCATGACACCGGCATCCATGACAAGGCCCTGGACTGGATCCACTTCTTCCACACCAGTCGAAAACAGCACCTGGATTATGCTATGCCTGTATTTTGGCCTTCCGGAATATGCCATCCATAGACTTCAAGTGGTGCAAAACACTGCGGCGCAACTCTTAATGAATCTACCGAAGAGAGCGAGGATCTCGAGTCATTTCTCCTCCGTGCACTGGCTCCCAGTAAGGAAAAGAATCCTGTTTAAAACCTTGGTGTTGATTGCTCCTGTTCTCTTTACAACATTGGTCCTTGCTATATGGCTTCTCGTATTCTTTTCTACAATTCTGCAAGGAGTCTTCAGTCTTCACATCTGGCTTTGGCTACAGTGCAGAGAGTGAGATTGTCAAGGATTGGCGGACGCTCCTTTTCCTTTTTAGGGCCATCTGCATGGAATTCTCTTCCGGTGCTCCTGAGGCAGGAACCATCAGAATCAGGAAGGCATATTTTGATGGTTCCTGCCTCAGGAGCACCCGAAGAGAATTCCGGTGCTCCTGCCAAATATTTGGCTATTCACTTTGTAACTTGGCTTGCTGCTGGATTAGTGCCAGGACACTCCTAGGAGCATCTATGCACTTTATAAATCTGTTTCATCAAATCTGTTTTAATTATATGGTTTATCCATTAAATAGATGGTCCATTGCGAAACACCTGCTTGACCTCACACGTATCTTTCAAGCCTAGTAAGCTAAAGCGTAAGTTTCCCCCAAGGGAAGCTACTTCTTTTGCTATTAAATATCCACCCATGTTCCTAGGAATACTGGGTCGCCTGTATTTTGATTGATCAACAGGAGGCGGTGCTTGCAAGAAGCCTCCACAAAAGTAGTTTCAATGAATCCAGAGAGAGTTTTTGTGAGGGTCTCGACACCATAAATAATTAGTCAAGAAATACATGTGAATTTGGGTCTACAATACTGTAGTACACACACAAAAATGCAATATTTCTGCTACAACCACCCAGTTCACAGGCTGCATGCAAAGCAGTACATTACATTTAAATTTTCTGTTTTATTCTATGGGTTTATTATATATTTAGTCCAGTTGTCCTCTCCAACCTCTTAACTTCCCATATACCTTTGTGAGCCCTGAGATCTGGGTCCGATCGTCTGATTAAGCCATCATGCTTTTATTTTTAGCTTGCTGTGGGGGTAGAGCCTTTCGCATCCTTGGCCCTAAATTTTGAAATGCTCTTCCTGACCAGCTTATTAGGTCTCTGTTCCAGTAAACTCTGAAATCTCAATATGTTAATCTCTTCTGGCTTCTGGTCCTATTCCTTATGTAATGTTCCTAGCACTAGGTGTTGTATGTGATAGCTGCATTCATAAATACATAAATGAAGCAATTTCTTTATTTAAACTACTATTATTATATGACTTTGACTCCAGTATTTATTTTAGCTAAAATAACACCAGCAGAATTAGAGACAATTATCAGTCGATGGCCTAGCGACCGATGGCTCTCATCTATTATATATAAGATTGCTTCACTGGAGGTCCCCGTCATTAGCGAGATTTTAGATTGCTCCTTCATACAAGATAGACTTACAGGCAGAGTGGAAGTCAACTCACCAAAATGCAAGAGGTAGTGAAATTAACATCACATACCTTTTGACCTTAATGATTTCACAAGAAGTTACATTATATGACTTTTGATCCTGAATCTTCTCAGAAAGTGAGGACAAATGGCCTTAACTCTGATGACATTGCTGAAGCTTGATAGTAACTGCATGATTAATATTAACAATGCAACACAGACACATTTTTGGAGACTACCTATAATATGATGCTTACATTACATACCAGGGGAACAGTACTAATTTCTCTTTGTATTACATGAAAAAGCATGTGTTCCCCTGAAGAGGATATAGTGCAGAACAACACTGGAAATCTAAATTATTAAAACCACGAACAATGATGATATAATAGTTCTCCTAGTGTATACAGCTTAGAATATGTATTAATAAATCATAAGGAGAGGGACAAATAGTTATGTACACATGTATCATTTGATAGAGACCTTATGTTGACTATAGACTAAGTTATTGACTTAAATTAGGATTTATGATACTTTTCAGGGCTCAGTCAGCCACACGAAGCACAGAAGTGAAGGTTTTATTTACACATATTTTTATATTTATTCACAATAATGAAACATGGCAACAGTTTGTTTTTAAAATGTGTTTGTATTTTAGTTCATTTTTTATTCAATCAGAAAAGCATGCATTGCTGAACTTATTTATTTTACAAAGTCTAAAGTGTAATGTCCTGTGGTACTTTAAATTTTGGGACCACGTAGGAGGCATGGCCCTACCCTGCCTATTTCGGTATCAGCGAACCGCGAATGGCCAATGCGGTATGTACAAGTGTTTTGCATAACGTTTCCTCGATAAATTTACTTTGTATACGATATTACACATTGACTTCGTGGGTTCCATTTTAGAGCGGTAGCCATCTTATGGTTGCCCTCACATAGGCTGCACATTAAGGACATGCACAGGCCTTCAGAACACATGTACGTTCTATTGACTTCTCTGTGACCTGTGCGAACTGGCTCCACTGCCCGAGGTCAGTCCGGTCTCACGAGCTCCCCTTACTACGGCCACCTGTGATTAGCATCAGGGTTTGACACACCATAAAGCCTTTCATCCCACACAAGCCCCCGACTAATCTCTTTCACACCTGACTCTGCTTCCTGCTTTATCGCCTGTTTTACGAGGAGGAGGTGCCCGTGTTTATTGGGGTCTGCTGATATCTGATGAGGGATCTGAGCCTCGCTCGGTAAATAATTGTGGGCTGGCTGAACTGAAATGTGGGATGGTCATCATGACTCTGCCTTTTCGTTTGTAATGAATACATATGAATGACCATATCGTAAAACGAGGAATGTGTGCCTGAATCATGATATTTTGTATATAAGGAGAAGACTGGTTTTGTTTCTTTGAGCAGTCTCCTGAGAAAATACTCGTGTGTACTTCTAGGATACCTGTTTCTGACTGCAGTCATAATAAAATCGATCTTTGACGCCACCACAAGACTCTGTGTTTCTGTGGTCCAAGACAGGAAAAACTCGAAGTCATAGGGTGCTACCCCTGGCACCGCTGGGGTCCCAAAAACCCCAGTACTTCAGTCCCGGTCTGTAGAAAGTGAACACTATTTGTCAGGACCCTGTTTGCCTTCTGTTCTTGCAGTGATGGCTAGTGATCTTTGAAAGCGGTGAGCCATAATACTTGCACTGAAATTTAGAGAGGGGGCAAAGCGAGTGAGCCTACCACCTATAGGGAAGCTTCGGTGGGTTACTTTGAAAAAATGGGCCATATAAAGCAAAGGTTTCATATAAATTTGCTAAGTCGTCATTGGCTCTAAAAGGGCACTTAATAAATATTCAAGTCTTTACTTAGTGTGCCAAGCCAATGAAACCTGTCACTCACCAGGAGTTCCTCATTTGCACTCACTCTAACAGTCACTCTTACTCATGTTTTCTTACCCATTTGCAACTTGCAGTCACTATTACTCTCACTCATTCTCACCTATTCTCACTCTCTGACTCAATCTCACGCACAGCTACATTCACTCACTGTCATTCAGTTTGAGTCATTAGAATGGCATGGGTTGCAGCTCTGACCCCCAGATGACATCCATGCCAAGCTGCCTTAACCAGTCTATGGTAACCCCTTATGGAAGAAGTCCACTTTGACCCAAGCAGATCTAGCTAAGTACAGATCAGTTGCTAAGATCCTTTACTTACTAAGACCTGTAAAAGATAGTGACAAACCAACTCACATTACATCTATCTTGAGCCTCATGGTTTGCTGTGGGATTTACTGAAACCATATCATAATAGTGAGACTTGTGAGACAGATGGGGGTCTGCAACAAAGCTGCTTCTTGAACTCTCAGCTGTCTTCAACACTATGGATCATGAAACTCTCCTGAATTGCCTAAAACAGGAGGCAGACATGTATGCCAATTCTTAAATGTATCCATCTCATTATTTTAGATGGGACTTCCCAGCTTCCAAGAAAAGAAGTTAGTGCAGCAGCAGGACCATTTGGATTCCTTTCCGACCGCCTCCATTTTAATGAGGCAGTCTGAAAGGAATCTGACCTGCATATTACGATGCGGTCGGAAAGGCTTCAACCGACGGTTGGAGCTGTTTCCGATTGATCGTAATAAGACCCTTAGTGCCTTCCAAAGACATGAAAAGTGGGTAAAGCTCAAGTCGGACCCTCAACGAAGTTGAAAATGGTGGATATCATTTTGATAGCCATCTTTCTACAGATGAACTAGTAAGTAAGTAATCCTTTATTGTTTGATTACTTAAAATCTTACAATAACACAAAATTCATATAATAGTTCAAGATAAACAGTTAAAACAACAAATATAAATAATGCAATGTTTTTTAAACTGAGGTACATTTGATAAAAATTAATTACATATTGTATTTTAAAATGTGGTGGTTATAATTTTAAATTATGCTCCTCTAATTTGTTCCCTACTTTCAATAACAAATTTACAAATGCAGAGTTCATGAGTATATCTTCCGGAGACAAACATAATATCAACGCTTGCCTGCATGTCCTTACTCCTCGGTCATTAAATAGTCTCTTAAGTATGCTCATTCTTTCGTTTTTCAATGCATGACAGAGACACAGTAGGTGCATTATATTCTCCTCCCCAGATTTACATAGCCTACATAATGTGTCCTCTTCTGATTTCTCCAAGGTGGTAAACGGCATAATTCCGGTAGTACACCAAATCGTGCTTTTGTAAAGATTTGTTTGTTTTTCAGCGACCATGGTGTATCCAAATATTGCTGTACCTTCTTTTTTGAAAACCCATTTATTATTGGCCATGCGTGTTTTCTTTTTGCAAATATGTCTTTGTCTCTTATCAGCGATAAGTGATCTGTTATTTTGTTGATAGCTTTTTTAAATGATTCCTGGGTTATGGTAGTTTCCCAGATCGGCATTACCTCAAATTCTTCTTGCGCTGTATTTAAATATTTCTAGGCCAGCGATTTCCTGTTTTCACTTATTTCCTGCCATAATAGCTGGGACATTTGGTTGTCATGGTCGTTTTTTATTCTGTTCCATACTTTAATAGCTTGTCCTTTTCTTGCATACAGCTGGTTGTTTAGGCCAAATTCCAGCCTTACTTGTGCTTGGGATGCGTTATTAGGCAGGCGGAAAAGGGTTTTAAAAGTTTTTGAGACCGCATTATTGATGATAACAGCGTCTTTTCCATTTAAGGCCTCACTACCGTATGTTATAGTAGGCAGCAATTTTGCTGATATCACCTTTAGGAAGGGACGATAAGTCAGATCGCTTATTGATTTCAGTATAATCCTCAATACAGCTGTCAGGCGTTTGCTTTTCTGTAGATATCGAGTTTTTGAGGGTGAAAGTTTCCATTGTCATTGAATAAAACACCCAAATATTTATAAAGTTCTACTTGTTCTAATTGCACTTTTTCCAAAAACCATTTAGATTTGTGTTTGTCTTGAATTTTTTGTAATCACCATAACTTTAGTCTTTGTTTCGTTTATTGCCAACTCATTTTCTTTTGAATACACTGATATTAGAGCTATTAGACGTTGTAAACCCACTTTTGTATGGCTTAAGAGTATGACATCATCTGCATACAGCAAATTTGATATTTGTGTGTTAGCTAATTTGGGCGGATGTGCATTTATTTCATTCAGTACATCTGTTAGAACTGCTAAGAACAGGTTAAAAAGTAATGGGGCTAATACACACCCTTGCTTTAGTCCACCTGTTGTTGATATTTCATTAGTTAATGTCAGACCATCCCCCATCCGCACTCTGACCCAAGTATCGGTATGCAGGAGTTGAATCAGCTTCAATAATGGGTCTGGGATACCTTGCTTTTGTAATTTTTTCCACAGGCGTGGTCTATCCACACAATCAAAAGCCGATCTAAAATCGACGAGGCACAAATATAAAGGTTGTTTTGTTAAAATTGCTTTGTCCATTAGTACCGATAGGGCTAAAATGTTTGTAGTAGTTCCTAGACCTTTAATAAATCCAGTTTGATTAGGCGGGAGAATCTGTTTGCCCTTTGCCCAGTCAGATAAACTTGACAGTAGAATCCCCACAAACAGTTTAGCATCTGTAACTTGCAGAGTTATTAGACGATAGTTCTCAGGCAGGGCCCATTTTCCTTTCTTAAAAATAGGGGATATTAACAACCCTCTCCAGGATTCTGGTATTGCCCCTATCCGTATGACCTCTTTAAAGACCTCTTTTAGATGTTCCGCCCATAGGGCTGGTTCCTCCTTATACAGGGCCAACGGGATGCCGTTGGGACCTGGTGCCCCAACTTTTTGTTTCTTTATTAGTTTAGGCACTTGTTGCTGTGATATATCAATTTCACTCTCATATTCTAAATTTAATGTAACCATCCGTTTGTGATTACCATCCTGATTATTTATTTTCCCAACGGGATTTAGATGTTTTACCAGAAAATTAACCCATTCAGTCTCAGTTAATACAAATGCTACAACGGATTTGTCCGGTCTTACTAGCCATTTATCATTTTCCAAAACTCCCTTGAGTTTGTTTAGTTACTAGCATAAAAGATTTTTGCCCAAAGATCATGCTTAGCTTTGTTTTTTCGTTCCAGATTAATTTCCTCAAATTTTGATTTGTGTTTTTTAGTTTAGTTGTTATTCCTTTGTTATTTGGAAGCTTGGTTAACTGTTTCCTGAGATTGTTTCGAGTCCGTCTCATTTTTCGTACAGTAAACGGTAAATTAATATTAGTTTTCCTTTTTTCCATTTGTGTCACTTGTTTTCTCTCAGTTTTAGATGAAGGATTATATGGTTTGACTAATTTGCGTGTGAAGTTTACCCATTGATCAATTGCAGACTTCGTGGTTTTGTCTTCAAAGCATTCTTTAACCAGTTTTTGCGCCAGTTCATTGCTGTATTCTTTATTGTGTGGTTTCCAAATAAGTTTTCTATAATTGATAGTTCCCGTCTGACCGTGCGTTGACAGAAACAGTTGGTGTTTTGTACTTGGAAATTTTGTAGTGATTATTTGTTGACTAGGATCACTATCTGGCACCTTCCTTAGGTGATATGAGGTAAAGTTGTTAAAGATGTTCAATGATACCATCGTATAGTCAATTAGTGACTTTGAATTATGTGTGTGAAACATCCATGCAGGTGGTGAATCCATCTGGAATCTCCCATTTAGTATTCGTAGTCCCATTGCTTCTATGTCCTTCACGAAATGTAAACCTAATTTACTTTGCCTGGACTCAATTATTGTATCCAGTGTTTGCTCCGGAATTAACCATTGCTGATCTTGCGACTGTAGTGTCGTCTCTTATAAAAGGTACTAATAGATTTTAAATGAAAGTCGCCGGTAAGTATAAAGTCTACAAAAGGATCATCCATCATTTGCTCCAATAGGAAACCGGTAAGAGTTGCGCACATATTCTTCCTTGAACTCTGTGTAGGGGGAATATATATATTGATCAGCATTAAGGATTTTACTCGGTCACTTGCTTTATATTGTAAGATTACCGTTTGGACATTACAATTATTCGTAACCAGCTGCACATGTTCCACTCTCAGGTCAATAGATATGAATATTGCTAGACCCCCACTGGGGTGACCATATTTATTTTGCTTAATCACGGGCTCAAAATATCCTTTGTATCCCTGTAACATAAAGGGGTCAGTTGCCCATGTTTCCTGTAGTAAAATGATCTGATAGGAATTAGATATTGCCTTTAGGTTGGCATTATTTACCTTTTTACTTATCCCATTTATGTTCCATGAGCACATCCTTATTCTTTCGCTGTCCTTCTTTAATTCTTTGATTGTATTCTTTTGTTTGTTCTGTCATTGTTCGTGATTACTGTGTAAAGCCATCGATATCCATTTTTCACTTATTCCTGTTCCTTTTCACCTTTGCATTCAATCAATGACTTTTCAACATCTTGATCTGTTTTTCCTAAAGGATTTTTTAATATAGAGAAGACTGGGGCACCCTTTTTTCTTTTTTCCCTTGATCTTGAACTTTCTTCTTTAATAAGCGGAGTTGGATATACCTTTGGCGCTGGCTTGCTAATTATTATCCTCCAGCTATGAAAGATTTCTTGCTCGTTCATGATTCGTTACGCTATAGAAGGAGTTGTTACAGTTCTCGAAGTTAATGGCTGGCTACCTTCCACATTTTGTAAGAATCCGACACATTCAGTGTCTTTAGTTGACACGTGAGCTAATGATGGAATCGATTTAAAAAGTCAAAGAACGTTTCCTCTATTCAGCGTGTCTTGGCTACCTCTGGAATCATATACTGGTTTAAAAATTATTTGTACAGACCCTTTAGTTGGTAATTCTTTTTCGATTTTTTCTTCAAAAACTTGCTGGTCCTTATTTATGACTTGTTTGTCCTCGCCAAATCTTACAATAACTAAGTGATCCAATTTTGATATGTATCTGATATCCTCTGTTTGTTCTATCATATCGTTTTGTCTCACAGTTTTGTGGTTAAGTTTCTTATCCTGTTGTTCTGAGTTTAAGGTAATTTGGTGGATCTGATGTTGTGTTATGTTCAAGCTTGGGTTTGGGACTGTATTTTGATCCCCACGAAGTAATCTTTGAACTGGTCGGCTACTATATATTTGTTCTTCATCTATAATATCTACCAGATCTTTAGATTTACCAGAATTTAGTGGACTCTTTACTAGATCTTTATTTTCAAGCGATACACTTTGGATCTTTTTTACTACACAAGTTTCCTTGCTGTGTATATTGTATTTCCCGTGTTAGAATTTTTTTTCCCTCTTTTACAGGTTCGTTAGGTAATCGTTCAATGGTGTCTGATGTAATAACTATGCCTGTTTGAGGGACTTTTTGACTGGTCGATTGTTTTCCTTTTTTTGCAAAAATATCTAAGTACTTAGTATTCTTTATCTTTGCTGATGTGGCCTGCTCTCTACATATATCATTTTTTTGTTTACCTGTTATTTCCTCCAGACGATCTTTTCCTTCACAAGCCATATTGGTTGGAATTTTCTCTTGAGGGTGTGTTGTTACTATATTCTCCATCTTGGCCTTATTTCTTGCTTTACATAATTTTTTCCTATGTCTTTTTGTCATTTTAAACAATGGCGAATCCACTTCTTTGACCTCCCGGTCTTCAATTGGCTTTACTACGAGATGAACCGATGGTTTTTCTCCTGATGACTTGTTTTTCTCCCGTTGTGTATTCGGAGCTATTGTCGGGCTTAATTTATCCTGGGCGTCTAGGTCTATTATAGCACTGGGTGGTTCCTCCGTCGTGGTCAACTTATTTTTCAAAGTTTTACACATATCCTCTTTATTCTTATCTTGTTTCTTTTGAAGGCTCACTTTAACGTCTTCCAGTATGGTATTAATAACATCCGGTATTGTTGTCAATTTATTTATTATTGGTGCACAAGCTCAATCAAGATAAGTTGTAGCTGCTTCAGTTTGGGCTCTAATTATCAAACTATTTAGCTCAGCTAGTTTGTGATCTATTCCAGCCACTGCATTTGCCATTGTTCCAAGTAATTCAATTTGAATGTCCATTTTATTCGACTGATATGTCAATGCTTCAAGGGTTAATGATGAAGTTTGGTAGAAAATATCCCAAATCGACCCCAGGTCCTGGTTATCTATGGTTTTGTTTTTTTGATCCCACTGTAGATCGTGTTTACTGTTAAAGGAACTTTTACGGTCGGCCCGAGGGATTTCTTGCATTATTGGTAATTCTTTTAAATCGGCCACATCAATATGATTGCTCCTATCATTTCCACTATATAACATTTTGCTGTTTTTAATGTTATTAGCGCTATTAAAATGTGCAATTTCCGAATTTGGACCTATAGCTACACTTGTTCCTTGTAGAGTTTCTTCCCTAGTTCCTAATTCATGATCATAGCTAGTCAATATTTTTTGTTGACTGAGTGGTTCGTCTCCCTTTTCTTTACTTTTTATTTCCATGTTTGTGACTCCATTACTTCCTGTTGGCGTGATTAACCCAGATGAGGAAATAGTGTGGCCATTGGTTCTGATTTGACTTCCCTGGGTGACTTCAGCTATGTTATCACTTGTGTCTTGATCTACCATCTGATGTTGAAGTATCCAGTCACCGGCTGGCTCGATTTTCTTTCTTATTTCGACCTTAACCTTGATAGGTAACTTAGTCAATGGTATTGATTTTTTCCCGGTAACCTCTTCTTGTGACATCTCAACCCTTGATATTTCCAACACCTCCATATCATTTTGTTCCATTTGGGAATACAATGTTATATTTAGTAATTCATGGTCGGTAATTACTTTTGACCAACAGTTTGAATACTTCCTTCCAAGTTGTTCATTGGCTTATTTGGAGTTTGTAGCTTTCTTATTTCTGTTTCTATTTGGATTGTCATCAGAGCTCCAGATGGGTCTTTCATAAAATCATATTTGTGTGGGACATTTATAGATTTTTCAAACATTCGTGCTATTCGTGAAATTAACGTTTGGTTCACTTCCTTTAGTTGTGCTTTAGCTTTTTTTAGTACCCTTGGTGCTTGGGCTTTCCGCGCTCGTCTTGTGGGAGGGCCCGATGTCCTTTCCTTTCCAGAACGGATGCCTGATATTTAATGGTATTTGCGATCAGATTTTTAATGTTATATATTTTTTTCCAAATGCGTCACAAATATATCCCCAGCTACGCCAGTGACCAATGCCCGGGATGTATAGTCACACAGTGCAATACTGACCCCCTCTGAAGGCCGCTAATGGCCTTTATCAGTGGCCTGGTCTCTGATGGTGGGGGTGTGGGGCAGCAGGTAGGTGTTTTCCCCTGATTGCATGGAGGGGGGGTGGGGAGATGGCGAAAAAGTCATCAGGAGCAGGATCGGGAGCAGGGCACACTGGGGCACCACAGGGGCACCCAACCTAGTGGGGCCGCTTCCGCGGCGCACCCGGGCACAACACTCTGAACCCTCTGAACCCTCTGAAAGCGGAGGCCACACTCCAGATCATGCTCTCGCCCCACCCGGCTCCTAACGCGGCCTACTCGCTCCTTACCACCGGCTGCCTGGCTCCGGCGTTGTGACAGAGGCAGAGGCGGCAATCAACAGTCAGCAGTCAGCCGTTGCCCGTTGACCTCAGGATGCAAGCCGGGTCTCGGGCAGCGATTCACGGATTGTCCGTAGTCGGAATCCACAGGGGTCCCCAGGCGTCCTCAGGCAGCGTCTGCCGCCCGCTCACCTGCTCGCCCCCTCGCCTGCTCCTCGCGATCCTGCACTGCCACCTCTTTATTCGCCTGCTGAGCAGATTTCTTATTTGCAAAATCGCCAGTGCTTAAAGCGTCACTGCAACCAACTGTTCAGCCTCGGAGCATTAACATGATGAACTGGTAAAGAATTGGCTCACTTCCTACAATCTTGAAAGAGAAACACTGTGAGGAAAAATGTTGCACGCCACTGGCAAAAATGGTGGAATGATTATCTGCTTGAATTTTATATAGCACGAACTTGACCCGAATCGGGTATCAGAGCACTTTACATAGCACCTGTTGCATTACATGAGCACATTAATTTTTCTTAGGCACAGGGAGATTAAGTGATTTGCCCAGAATCACAGGATGTTCAGCTGTCATTGCCGAGACTCGAACCCAGTTCCCTAGATTCGAGGGCGACAGCCCTAGCCGTTAGGCCAACTCCTCTCCCCATTTGAAGAGTTGTTGCTCTGATGAAATAAGAAAGGTCCTCAAAACGTTTTTCTTGTATGTTGTTGGCACCCTCCTGGTTAAGGTGTGTGGTTTATATTCCCATTATACCTGTTTATATCAACAGCCCCCCATAAATCGTGTGGTTTGCCGCACAAACCAGTGTGCTTGAGCAGCATGCCAGTAGCCTACCTACGCATTAACCATCAATTAGAATACTCAAGCCAGTGTTCCTGTATAGCAACTGTTATATTGCCATTAGGGTAATTGTCAACATTGCTAAGTTAGCATGAGCTCTGCTGCCATGATGCTGCTTTTGTGCACGTTACTACATGACTTTATTTTGCAAGACTCTGTTTATGCCTTTCACATGAGAACTGTTTGCTTTTTGCGTTCCCTGCTAGTTCCTGGAGTTTAGTCTGAACACGATGTGCAAGGTCGATAAACAATGCCCCTTGTTATTCTTTTCTGGTCAGTCCCTAGCACCTAGATAAAACATGCTAAACACAGCAGCACTGCTGAAAACTCGTGCTTTGATATTATGGGGATGCATGTTTTTCAAACACACACTTGGAGAGGGATCTCTCCAGGGAGACTAGCTATTCTGTTCCTATGATGTAAAACTTCCATCTAGGCACTAAGGTATGGGGTCTGCTGACGAAGCCCAGAGATCTTCCTTTATATAATAAACTTCACCTTACCAAGGGGAGGGCGGTTAGGCATTATAGTTCTTTTTCCACTGTCTGTATATGATGACATCCCCCTTTATGTTCTATGGAATTGTAACAATGCTAATTGTTCTGAGCTTATGCATTATAGAGCACGATAGTTAAAATAAACATTTTGAACTATAACCTAGACTCTCTCAATTCTTATTGTGGAAAAGTACGAGTGAGTGAGCGAAAGGGTATGTCTTGCTACCGCGATTCCTGAGAGAGTCAGGAGTGTTGTGGCCTGGGTTGTCTAATCATTTGTAGCTTTGTGATTATGTAGGAGAACGAATGACACACTATAGTTGGTTTTGGGATTCTGGGTACTAAGGTGGTAGGAAGGTACAACCCCTACACACCGAGGTCCTGTTTTTCTGCGCATAGTTCTGTGTATGTGCAGAATCCCCGCATCACAACCAGTAGAGTGCATGCAAACCAATTCAGGTTGCGTAGACCAATGCAGTGCGCAGAACGGCACATCCAATATTTTCTACTCATAAACCAGTCTATTTGCTATGTGAACCACTGTCAAGGAGATAAACCAATATGTGTTACATAAGAGGTAATTGAATTTTGGCCTGTTTGAGCCAATGCACACATTCATCATAACTATGATGTGTCAAAGGCATAGACAGCTTCTGGTACTGCCATGCAATGCATGGTGGACCATTTCATGGAAAACAAACAATAGCCTGGCATGCAGGTCCAAAACTGCCTGTACATCTGTGTTTGTTTCAATGAATGCAAAGTGAGTAAAAAATCATGACACACACTCTGAATTCATCTGGCCTTTAGTACATCCATGGTACTGTCCAATGTGTCGAAGGAATAGAGATCCTTTTCACTCAGTCAGGGGAAGCTCTAAGTATGGTGAAATATCATAAGACAAGAGAACACTGGACACGGCTTCCGCTGACATTGGGGTCTGACAGCTGACTGCCAAACTTTAAATTATGCTTCAAGTCTAGGTCAAGAATCCTGCTAAAAGCACAATTGGAGTGCCTTGCAAAGAAAAACACTATGCCTGATGTGATAGGAGTTGCTGGACTTCATCCTACAGAGAACAGCTTGCCTGACAGAAGGGAGTTCAGGAGCCCAACGGTCCAACCTTTGGATGTCTTTGGAAGTCGTTGTGAGGTCTGCATTGTCCCAGATCATGAGGACACCCAGCTGCTGTGCAGAAGTAAGAAGCAACAGTAACTAACAGGATTGTTGTTTCTTCCACCTACACAGCAGGCAGGGAAGAAGTGCTGCTTACGATGTCTTCCTCCAATACAGCAGTCAGAGGAAGATGTGCTGCTTGCACTGTCTTTGGGAGCACTCTTTTGTGTCTGACACTGCCAGTGCAGCATGGAAATGTGTGCTCCTAGTTGCCTCTATGTGATCTCAAGGCCATTCTTTGCTTCATCTACCTGACTGTAGAAATCAGAGAGGGATGTAGATGAAACTGTGCCGAGTCCTCATCCACAAATCACATTACAATCCCTTGTGTGGCATCAAAGTTTGAAACCCTGGTCTGTAATCTTCAACTGTGCTCCAACCGCTGGAGTCCAGGTCCCTAAATCTGTGAGTACCTTCAGTTTGAGAAAAAATCCAAATGCAAAAGCGATTTCTGAACCAATATATTTTTTTTTTAAATCACCCAAAGGACTGGATTTCCAGTGTATGGGCATTTGAATTATTATCATTGACTTCTGTAATCTGTGCTCATTCCAAGGCACCAAATGTTGGACGTCAGCCTTCTCACACCCCTTTGTATCCCATGAGCATCGCCAAGTCATTGGCCACCTGTGTGGTTTTTGTGCACTGGCATAAAAACCCTGCAAAACCTTTCCACTATTTGAGGTAGGTTGTGATCCCCCAACCAAGTAAAATTCACTGATTCATTTCCCTGTACACAGTAGCAACGTGAATAGGTGACCACTGAATTGTATCAAGTGAAAAACTGAGCTTGTGGTTTCGGGTGCCAGGTCTGAAAATCTAACATTCAAAGTGTCGGGGCTATAAAAAGATTTGCCCTCTACATCCCTGGCTAGAAAGGGACTTCAGAGTTCGATATTTTGCAGATCTTGATTTTATTTGTAGTATTTAGTTTTATGTGTAATAAAGTATTTTTCCTCAATGACTGAAGACTTATTGTGTGATAGTCTTGCGTTTTACTTTTTTCTGGGTCTCTAGCCCACACCATCTCACTGAGTAAATTTAGGACTGCACTGTTGCATTACAATTGAGAGTCAAATGTTAAAGGGAAGTTCTTGGTAATTCAATTTGTGGTCCAATAGTACAGTGGCCCCCAAAGTACCAGTGAAAATAACTATTTCAGTTATCAAACTGGAGTCCAGTAACTTTACTGCTCAAGGACACCAGAAACTATGTTTCGCACAGGTCCTATTGAGAATAGAAATGTTCAAGTGGCTTTTCCTGATGAAGACTTGATTCTGAAATGTATAAGGAATGGAATTTCTAATGGTACTGATCTAAAATAATAAAGCACCTTAGGTAGTATATTAATTTTAAGCACATTGCACCTTCCTACCCGCGAAAGATGGAGACATTCAATCCTATCCAGCTGTTTTTTTTTAATCCCAGCTAGCATAGAACCGCAGGTAGCCTCTATCACTTAATTCAGGCATGTTCGAATTTTAATACCGAGGTAAGTAACTTCATCCATGACCCTAGGGTCACCAGTACAAGCTTGATTTGTACCAATAATCTGAGTCTTAGTTGTATTTAATTTATATCCAGATAGTTGCCCAAATAAAAAAGCCAGTTGCTTTATCTCCAGGATAGCAGTAGTTAGATCAGGAGTGACGGTGGCAACATTGTCAACATAGGCAAATTCCCGGTAACTTTCCTGCCTATAAAGTCAAAAATGGGTTGATCTATAGAGCAAATAGTAAAGGAGAGCAGGGGCATCCCTGCCTCGTCCCCCTGGAGATAGTAACCAGCTCTGATTCTAAGCCCATCGTGCAAATTTGAGCGGTAGGGGTTCTATACATAGCCCTTATGAATTTAATAAAACCTGTCTCAATCCCAAACCATCAAAGAACTATCCACAAGAGCTCCCAAATGCCTTTTCGGCGTCCAATAATACCAGCCCCATCGTAGCATGGTGTACATTAGCCAAATCAAATAAAGCCACTACCCTAATGATATGACCACAGGCCTCGATTTCTACCACAATAAACACAAGAGCCCCAGTAATAAATCTAGAGTGGCTGAAAGTGCCTCTTAGCTTGTATCTCAGAAGAGAAAAAACGAATTTGATTATATATAACCTTCAATTTTGCGTGATTGAAAAGAATGACCTGTGCCCCTTTACCCTGGAATAAAGGAATTACCAGCTAAAATTGCCAGCATTTCTCAACTGTTGTATGGCAGAAATCAGGTCTCACAAAAAACTCGGCCCGTTCCCTGCCCTCTTCTTATCTCGCCGTGCCAGATCTTACACTGCTTGTCAAGCCAGGAAGTTATTTAAACAGATTAGAATTGCCACAGTTCTAGAGGATGTTTGTCCCGGTCGATAATGTTGCTTAAAGGGAAATTGCTGAGCTTGCTGGGCTTACTGGTCCCATCTCCACTGTGTGAGCTTGAGGAAGACTTCCGTAAATAGTTCAACAATAAATTTCCGGGCATCCTGTCCTTCCAAACCCTCCGTTATACCCAGAACTCTGAGATTTTTCCACCGGAGGCGATTCTCCAAATCCATCAATTTACACTGTATATCATCCTTCTGAGACCGTATTGCCTCCATTATAGATCTCCGGGCCGCAACTTCACCCTCCAGAGTTGAGATTCGAGCCTCAGCTTCATTGATCCTCTCAGCGAACTCTGAGCAGGACTTTGCAACACGCTGAATAGAATTCTGTACCTTGCGGCATTCTCCCTGAGTTCTTTGACTCCTCATTCTTGTCTCCTTTTTGTGTGCCAGAATACTTTGATCAATCACAGAAAGTGAAATCTCGTCGGGATTCTCCTATACCACTGGGTTGGTATGCCTTGGCAAGGGACCTCCATCAGCCCCAACTTAGCTGCACTCTGCTCCAGAACTTGCAGTCGATATGCTGCAGGTTAATGTGGGGCCAGAGGAAACCTCGGAGGGCAATGAAATTTGACTTTACCCCAAAAGCGGAGAGGCTGGGCAGTCCCTAATTTTGCATTTTATAATGTCTGCCTCTTTCAGAATATGTGGATATTACTTACCGGTTAAGGCATTGGCAATGTGGCAGAGGCTCCATCTATCTATCAAATGTTACTTGGTTCAGAGGCCGAGAAATGTTTCTTTAAGATAGTTGAACCGATCTACTATAAGAAGACTCACTTTAAGGTCCTGGTAGCATCCTTTAAAGTCTGGAAACATGTTTGTAGATATTTTAAGATGGATGAGGTTTGTTATTGTACACCTACTGCTGTATCTACATTATTGCCCTCTATCTTTTTGGATACTATAACGGCTAGGTGGAGACAAAAAGGGATAGTGATGGTAGGGGATTTATATAATAAAGATGGTATTCTCCCATTTTCAGCACTGGCTGAAAAATATCTTCTCCCTAAAACTAAATTCTTTGAATTTTTACAGATCCGAGATTTCCTACAGAGAAAATGAAAACAGGTGATAGTTACGAAAAACTCTCTTGTTGAGGCAATCAGATGGAGTGATAGGATCTGTAGCTTACATAATTGTCTGGTGGATACCCAACAGGATGATGTGGAGGCTCAAGATCTTAAATGGAATAATCTACTGGGTCAAGATGGGGATATTCTGGAGGAATCTATTTAGATGGCGGAGAAACTTTTGATCTCTTCTAATTTACAAGTGCAGCACTTTAAAACAGTTTTTAATCTGTTTTATATTCCCGCTAAAGTGCCTTAATGAGGGGGGGGGGGATACTGGCAAATGTTTCCGATGCGGGGCTGAACAAGCAGACCTTCTCCATATGCTTTTTACCTGTGTTTAATTAAGGCAACTGCTGGGGCAAACAGAGGCTTTTTTAAACGGAGGTGGCTGGTATAGAAAAAATATCACACCAATAATGATGTTACTGGGCCTGGGGAAAGGGCAGATGACTAGACGGGCCACACAGCAATTCAGGTATCTGACATATATGGCTACTGCGGTTGCTCGACTCTGCATAGCTTCCTCCTGGCTACAGAAGGAACCCCAACTTTCAAGATGTGGAGAGCTAGATTTTATGCCATTTTTAATCTCGAGTATAGTCTATATTCTTTTAAAGGGCTACAGAGATGGAAACTTGGCTTAAGGATTTGGGGTCCGATGACAGACCACTTGAAAGATTAATGAAATGTGTATGTTTTTAATCTATTTTCTTACTATACGGACTATCTTCTTTATTGTCTTTATGAATATGATGAAACTGTGATTTATGGTGTATTTCTTTGTTGTGGATATCTGTATGCCCATATGAATGGTAACTGGTTTAACTATGATATGGATTGGCAATACTAACAATTTTAAAAAGAAATGGCATTAGTTCTTTTAAAAAAAAGTTTTATGTAGCACAATCTAGACTTGAAGGTATTGGAGCGCTTTACATGAGCACCAATTACATTACACAAGGACACTTTAATTTTTGTAGACATGGGGAGATTGAGGGCCTGATTCGCAAAGGGCACCACACTCGTGGTGGAGGCCCCGCAGTCGTGGGGCTGTCTTCTCACTCTGGGTGGAATGTCTGCAATGAGAACTCTCATTGCGGAGATTCCGCCTTGAGTGCGCAGACTCCTCCATGACTGTAGGGCCTCAGCCACAAGTGCAGAGGCCATTTATGAATCAGGCCCTAAGTGATTTGCCCTGAATCACAGGATGTTGAGCTGGCACTGAGACTCGAACCTAGTTCCCCAGTTCCAAAGTCGGAAGTTCTGGCCATTATGCCACATCCTTTTTGGGTGATTCAGGAAGACACGGACATGAGAACATCTTACCTTTTGTAGTTGTTGGTTTATAACCAAAAAAGTTATGGATTATTTTATATGCTACTAACAGAAAAGTATACATTCCCTTTTTGAGTAAATAATTATCATTATTTTTTGTTTAGAATATAATGAAACAACATTTGTGAGCAACAGCATTAATGTGGATAACAATGTGAAGCAGTTCACTGTCAACCCCGATGCTGAAATTCAACTATTTGTTAATGCTACAGGAAGTACAAGTAAGTGTATGTTTCTATGAAATCTGAATTACTGACATCATGCAGCATACTCATTTTGTCTGTTATCAATTAGATACTTTGGTAGAACGTTTGGCAAACTGTGCATTACACTAACATGGAATCTATTACATAGCATTATTATACTTTATTGATATGAGTGAACCACATGTGACCCAATGAGGAATATTTGGAGCAGCTAAATAATGGATTAAAGACTAGGATGATAAAACTTGGTGATGTAAAAATATTTTACAGACAATACATTGAAACTTATAAAAATCCTGAAAGAGTACCTTAAGTGAACCTAGTGATCATAATAATAACTACTATTAGTTTATGATTAGTATTATTATGCTTCCTATAATTGTATTATTATTTTTGTTATTGCTATCATTATTCTTGTATCAGTATTATTATTATTATTATTAATAATCTCTTAGTTAATTCAGTCACTATCCCTAAATCAGTTTATTTTCTCAGTTAAATTGACTTAATCCTAGAGCACCTCAAAGCCGCTCATATTCGAGAGAACCGCTGTTAGATGATGGTTCCCTTATTTCAGCTTAGTACCATCTCCATGTCAATTTATAATGCCCCCTCTTCAATGTTAGGATCGCATATTATTCAGCTTAGGATCTACCTATGATTCTCCCAGGATCACCAACAGCATTGCTTGAGAATCTAGATTATGGGCCTGATTTAGAGTTTGGCGGATGAGTTACTCTGTCACAAACATGATGGATATACCGTCTGCCTTATTACTCATACATTATATCCTATGGAACTTGTAATAAGGCGGACTGGATGTCCATCCCATTTGTGATGACTACCCATCGGCCAAACTCTAAATCAGGCCCTATATATTTTCTGGATCACTCCAATCATCTCTCTAAAATCACCACTAATCACTCAGTGTTGCCTCCTTATTTTATACATCTTACTTGTGGCGGTTGTTCACGAGGGAGGTCTTCCATTTCCACCCTACGACTCTACAACATTCTAAATATTTTAACTACAGTAAAGCTGCACAACAAGGCTTACCTTGTGGAGACAGAGAAGATAAAGTAAACGCCGAACCCTTAACAACATTCACTAGTTCGTCTTCTTTGAAGTGCTTTCAAGCCTTGGCTTGCCAAGCACAGGAGGCATAAACAGATTTATACCCTCAAAGTTTAAATAGGATTCATAAGCAGGATCGTTCTCTGAGAGAGAAGTTTTATTCAACTGAATGACATGGGAGCAACTGGAGCTCCAGCAAAATCGCTGACAAAAACCCCTACACACAGTTGTTTATACCCTCGTATAACAATGGATATGTACTCAGTGGTTCAGTTCTCAGGCATGACAAATAGATGTGCATTAATTATTTTTGTAACATCTACTTCCTGGTACATTAATAATACCTGTTAAACAGTATGTTCTTCCCTCGGAAACCTGGAGAGATACGAGCAAATGCCAGAACCACAACATCATATCTTACTTCCTAGTCATCTAATGCCATCCAGAGCGGAGCTCTGCATAATATCCCTAATTATTCGTTGTTGAAGCTCAGACATGTATTAGTCCTGCAACAATGCATTCACACAACACAAGCAAGATGGAATCTACTTAGTTTTTGCGTTTACAGCCTTGGTGCCTGTTGTATATGTGCTTACTTCATTATGGCTACTTGGTGTCAGTAGTCCCTTCTTTGTGTTTCTATCTTCTCAACCTCCCATAGTACCTATGAGTGTTCTATCTGTGATGTGAGAGTTCCAGTCTTGGCAGTTGATGGTCTGGTCAGCTAGCGAAGTATTTTATCTCTGCTGTGCTATCTTAATAAATCTATCTTGTAACCTGAAGACGTGTCTTGATGCCTACCTAAACAACTTACAACATTTTGGCGACGAGGGTGGGATATGATGAGGATCATGATGAGGATCATACAACAGTGCCAACATTTCCCTACTTTGGTAGTGTGTGCCAACTTTCTTGCCTACCTTCTTATCACTCACTTTCATTTAGACACTTTGCATCTGTCTGAAATTCATATTTACTTTCTAATAAATGTTCTTTATTGCCTAATTTCCATTTGTAACATTTGGGAACCTCTACAATTCCTTCCCATATTTAAGCACATAAACCCTATGCATATTAATAGAAACAAAAGTAAGAATACCACAATCACCAGTCCCACAGGGTCTAGGCTCCACTTTCCCAAACTCACTCGCAGGTCTCTAATCTTTTCCCCAAATCCTGGCTTACCATTCTCATGCTCTTTCTGTGAAACGTTTGATATGTCAAATATAACATCTTTAACATCTTGAATGTTATATAGATAGTCATGGAGAAAAGTACAACACTGTGTGCTGATCACCTTGCAGACAGCACCCTCCTTTGCGAAAATCAGATCCAAAGCTGCTCTGTTCTTCAAAATCATGCTGCATATTGTAATCATTTCAGTAATAATAGATATAATTATCCAACCTCTCTATTAATTAAGATGCTTCCTTATTTTTACTATTGTTAATGCTACTCCTACTGGGGGATCATCGCTAAGAAAATGCCTAAATTATCTTCCCCTGCATCCCTCCTTTGGCATTAGAAATGGATGTTCCTCAGTTGTACAGTGTGATATATATGTGGGGATACTAAAGGTAGATAACAGGAGCCATCCTACTCAGCTGGGAAGCAGAAATAAGCCTTCTTTTCGCAAACATGATACATAGTTTGATAACTCTATCTCATTGTAGCACATACATTGCTCTGGCATGTTTACAATATGAGTTCATTTACTCTCACCCACCTTTCAGTTTCCCTTGCTGGCTATGCAAAGTTCCCCAGCCCTTTCATGCCATAAATTCAAAGCCGGAGGAATTAATAGTAAAGTGTTTCCCCTCAAAGTAGGTTCATTATGGAACCTTAACACCTCTTTTGTATATGCAAGTAATGTCTAGTTTTGTTTACATATGCGGCTAAAAATAATTTTTACCCATCGGACAACATGCGTTGTATATCTTTAGGCATTGTACATTATATCTCCAGTTGTTTCTCATTTATCTTTTAAATTCTTGGTTCTGTGTGAATTGTCTTGAATATCCGTGTGCAAGCAAAGAAAGGTAACTGACACATGATAATGCAAAATAAAGCGGTCTTTGCGCATATGCGACTCCTTCAACCAAAGGGGCCAGCATGCAAGTGCACATCTATCAGGCGGACATCTTCATACTGGAACAGTAAGTTTGGATCAGTTGGACATGTGTTGGTGTGAATGATGCAATGTGAATGGACTTCTTTTTAAAAAAAAATCTTTCATCTTTTGAAATATGGCTGGGGTGGTGGACCTATAGTTGTTCACTGGATGGATCGTTTGCATCAGCAACCCCCAGTATGAGTCTGATTGAGCAGATGGCAAACACTCTCCACATGATGATCAGAACTATCTTCTGCCCCTGACCCCTCATTACTTACTTCATTGACTTGTTTCCTTCCCCCCATGTTTTGGCTACTTGTGATTCACCCACCTGCCTGGTGTGTACATTCTGGCAGTTACCACTGACTGGGGTAGCTCACCTTCTAGTCTTGGAGTCTCTGCAGTTTCCTATGGTGCTCTCACATTTGTGTACCCAAGCTGACAGTGTTCACATTTCACAACAGTATTATTTAACAGCAGGGCCCGGTAGGGCACCTTCCAGCGGAGCTGGAGACAGTGTTTCATAAGTGGTTCTTTACTAGGACCCTCATTCGTATTCTAGGCTATGACAGGAGTAGGTATTACAGTTATTTGTTGAAGCTGGCGATACACAACGCACCACATCAGTATTTTGCAATAATTCATGATCAAATCATCAGTTGACACCAACACAGTTGTGGGCATGCCAGGAATCCTCAGCAGTCTCCCCATTAGGATCTCATGGGGGGCAGACCTGTCTTTTTGTTCTGCATTCAACAGATACTCTTTAGCACTAGAGATAGGGCAAAGGACCATTTCGTAGCAGTTGATGCACAACACTGCGCCAGCTTTTTATTTATACCATTCAAGTATTCCACCATGCCTGAAGATGAAGGGTGATAAGCACAGTGCAGTCTCCCTGTGATGCCCACAGCTGCAGATATTAGTGTCATGATTTTATTTTTTAAATGTCTACCATGGTCACTCTCTATGTACATCAGTACTCTGTCTCGCGGAATAAATTCTATGACCAGTAGTTTTGCCGCAGTCATAATGCTAGACCTGTTCTTTGTATAGGCCTCAACCCATCTTGAGAGCATTCAGATCAGTGTCAGTACATATCCGTCTCCTCTGCAGGGTGGTATCTCGATAAAGTCAATCTCCAACCTCAAAAATGGTCCATTAGTAAAGGGGAATGACTCCTCGTAATGACTGTTCATTTCTCTGTGTTATTTTTCTGACAAACCAATCACTGTGAGCAATAGTCTTGACCCCTATTTCAGGAGTGCTTGTTTCTCCATATTCTCTGAAAGCTAACTGCCCCTGCATGAATGGGTGGGCCCATGAAACTACTTCAACATCTGTGATAACAAAGAATTTGACAAAATAACACTTCATTCTAGATTTACGCACACACCGTTTGTCTTGCAACCATTTTGATTCCATTCCTGCTTCTCCTCTTGTCCTGTATCTTCCTGAATGTTGCTGGCATCTTCCATTATATGTGCAGACACATTGGGGACTTCCACTATTGCAAATAGAGCAGTCTTCTTAGAGACATTTAAGGAGTTAAACTATCTCCTCTCAACACTTCATGTGCCTCTCCCCGTTGTGCTCCACATTTCACACCAGCTACCTGAGATGCAGCGTTCGCAACAGATCAAGCACATTGGAGTACAAGCTGATGTAATAAAAACCCCTCTGTGAGCAAAGCTGGCCCTAATCGTGCACTACACCAGTCCCCAAAACAAGAATCAGTAAAAAGTTATCACATTTACATTTTTGCTCAACAACTTGCTCTTGTGGGAGCAATCTGTTATGCTCCTAGTACTGACTATACATTTGCTAAAGAATAGACTTCAATTACTCACTCTTTCAGTGGTGCACACAATGAATGCATCCATAAATGTCCTGCATTATCTCTGAAGTATCACCCACTAATGATCAATTCATTAGCACAATGTTTCAAGGATTCATCCTTGATATCTGGTTTTGGTCACAGTCTGTCACCTGTACACATCATCTTGCTTGAAAGGCAAAGGCAACAGTGTGGCAACATTCATAACTCTGCACTGTGTACAGACATGGTGGTAAGCAAGATTCTTTCATAACATGGACGTGAGGCAATTGTCAAATGATGTGTTTTGCATCGCATTAACAAAATCCCAACTGAGTGGGGTACATGTAATGGTATAGAATGCCCCAATACAATGTTAGCGGACTGCTCCATAGCCACTGTCACTGCAGCGATGGCTCTCAAGCCCCCTGGGAGAGCTGCTGCTATTGGATGCAAAGGAGCTGAAAAATCTGCAACTGGGCGCTGAGGATCCCCGCTGCGTTGTCAGCACTGACAGAGAGCACTCTTTCCTCTCAACAGAGTAGCGGGAAATGATTTATAATAGTCTGGCACGCCCAGAGCTGGGAATGAGGACAAAGCATGCTTAAGCCCTAGGAAGGACTTTTGACCATAATTCGACCAAGGCACTGGGTCGGAGACGTCCTTTCTTGTTAATCGCCCGAGGGGTCGGACTATGAGGGAAGCATCTGGAATAAACTGCCTGCAGTTCCCCACCATACCGGGGAACCCTCTCACGTTTCTCTATGTACGGGGATGGGCCACCTGTAACACAGCTGTCGGACTCTACTGAGGCATCTTCCTTGTACCTTCCTCTAATGCATGCCCTAAATAGGTTACTTAAGACTGACAATATTGAAGTTTTGCGAGGGGGACCTTGTGTCCCTCACATGAGCTAAATGATTCATGAAAGAAATAGTGTATGTAAGTATGAACTTTATTGATTAGATTGATCAAAATTGTTACAATACTTACACCCAGCACTATTAAAAAGAGAAATGATTTTTTATCAGATTATTGTCAGTTTAGAGTAGTAAAATATGATACAACATGTTTCTTTTAACACACACTCAAGAAGACAACAAAACAATCTTTAAAAGTAGGCATACCGAATATTTCAGTATGATGTGTAAAGTCATCATTTGAAATATTCACAATTGTGAATAACAGCCTGTGCAAAGATGTCAGTTTGTTAAATACTATGTTTATACATTTTCCAAACTGAGCAAGTTCTGTTGTATCCACAGTGTTAAAACACAGTGCTAGTGCATGTCTACAAGTTGTAATACCATTTTAAAAAACATTTGTTTAAGTAAAATACCACATGCTATTAAAAAATCAGCTCAACAGCAAAATAAATGTGGAATTGATTTCTTTCCATAGTTACAGAACCTGCATGACCTATTGTCCTTGGGTCGGTTCCGCCAAACTTCTCTATACTCGTTAATAGACAGGACCATAAACCTGGCATGTGGATATACTTTCTGCACGACATGATCAATGCATTTCTTAAATAACGCAGCATTTGATTAGTTTATTATGGGTTCGAAATCGGCTTTCTGGTTGGCAGAGGTGTGCACCCTTTCTAAGCAGGAACTACAATCTTAGTCAGGCTACATCAGATACACAACCTAAATTAACCTGTGCTCACCCTCTGGTAGCTTTGCACAGAGCATGCAGGCTTAACTTAAGTGGCAATGTATAAAGCATTTTGTGCAACACTTCAAACAGTAAAATAGTCAAACCACCAAACAAAAAGATACCACACAGGGTTAGGAAAATAGAGCTCAATTAACTAAATAAGCATAAAGTGCCAACAGAGGCTATCTGGTTGCACTAAAACGGGTCAAATCCAAAACGTCTGGCCGATCGCAATGGAGCATGGGTTGGATACAGGGACCAGCCTTGGCCCGCTGCAGCAGTACCTTGGTTCAAGGTTGCATCAACATCGAGGACGAGATGCGAGGAGCAGAGGAGGCAATGCATCGGTGTAGATCTTTAGAATGTAGTCGATGCGTCCGTTCTGAGCCACACAAATCAGGGATGCATCGTCGTCGGACCCCAAGATGTAGGCGATGCATTGTCGTCAAGCCGCACAAGTCAAGGATGCATCGGGAACTGGAGGCGAGGTGCTGCGCAGTCGAGGTCTTTGGTCTTTGCAGCAGTGGTAATGCGTTGGCGTCGAGGGCGGTGTGCCAGTTCCAAGCTGCGCAATGACAGATATGCGTGTATTTTGGTGGTTGCAGCATTTTAGACCCACTTTCAAGGGCCCAGGATTGGATTGGCACCACTTTGTAGGGCAAGACTCTCAGAAATGGCAGAGGCCAGGTGCTGGTGATGAGCGGAATGAAGTCTTTGATGTCCCTGAGACTTCCAGCAGGAGGCAAGCAGACAAGCCCTCTAAGTCACTCTGGTTCTGGGTTGGAGAGATGCAGGTCCAGTCCTTACTCCCAGGCAAAAGGGCAGCAGGCAGCAAGTCAGCACAGCAGAGTAGCAGTTCAACAAAGTGGCAGTCCTTGTGGCAGCATAGCAGTCCTTCTTCCTGGCTAAATATCCACAGCTCCAGAAGTGTACTGAGTTGGTGGTGTCTGGGGTCCAGTACTTATACCCAGTTGTGCCTTAGAAGTGGGGGAGACTTCAAAGAGAGGCCTTTGAAGTGCACAGAGTCCCTGCCCTTCCTGCCCTGGCTCCAGACTCATTACAGGGGAATGCAGAACTTTGTGAGGGGACAGGACACAGCCCTTTCAGGTGTAAGTGTCAACTCCTCCCTCCTATCTGGCCCAGGGTGGCCCATCAGTCACACCTATGCTCCCTTTGTGTGTGGCTGTCTGGAGGAAATGCGCAAAGCCCAGCTGTCACCCTCTCCAGATGTGTAGTCAGAGACAGGCAGAAGGCACCAAATGGCTAAAGTAAGAAAATGCCAACTTTCTATTGTGTGTCTTTTAACTTTCTAAAAGTAGCTTTTTCAGAAATACAATTTAAAATATAACTTCTCCATAAGTTAGGATTTTATATTGTGGTTCCAGAGACACCAAGCTCGGGGATTCCATCTCTTCTCAATTGGAAATTATACTTATAGGATGTAATAAGATAATCCCAATGTTAACCTATGGGAGGGACGGGCATTGCAGCAATGAAAAACAAATGTATGAGTTTTTCACTACAAGGACAAGTAAAACCTAAAAGTACACGTCCTACTTTTTTAATACACTAGACCTTACATTTGGGCTGTCCGGGGCCTATCTTAGGAGTGCCTTAGATTATTAAAAAGGAATGTTTGGGCCTGTCAAGAGGGTTAACTTGCCAGGTTGACATGGCAGTTTAAAACAGCACATACAGGCTCTGCAATGGCAGTCCCAAGACATGTTTAAAGGGCTACTGAAGTGGGTGGCACAGTCAGTGCTGCAGGCCCACTAGTAGCATTTAATTTACAGGCCCTAGGCACATGGAGTGCACTTTACTAGGGACTTATAAGTAAATTAAATATGCCAATTGTGGATAAGCCCCTGATACCATGTTTTAAGTATAGAACACACACACTTTAGCACTAGTTAGCAGATGTAAAGTGCCCAGAGTCCTAAAGCCTGCAAAAATGAAGTCAGCAAAACAGGAGGTTAGAAGGCAAAAAGTCAGGGGAAACTATACCAAGGATGCCAGCTCAAACAGTATGATTTGCAATTTGGTGCGAAAAATGCCATTGTTTTTTATTTTGGTCAGGTCTACTTACCTTGATAGCCACAAAAAACACTTGTTTTTTTACTGATGAGGATTTTAATTTTAGACTCACGATGTGAGGTTCTGCATCTGGCCACTTCACAGACACCTTACAATTGGCACTAGTAATTTTAACAACTTTGTTATCCTCTCTACTTCCGTGGACCACTTTTCAGGGGCTTCTGCAAACTAGGAAAGTCCTTAGTGAATGACCAAAATCATACCTGGTCAAAGGCACACAAATGTGTACAGGTTGTCCCTCTGCCCATCTGCACATTCAAGTAAATGCATTTCTGGAAGTCATCATAAGCCTCTGCCCCTGTTTTCTTTGGGATTCCTTACTCCACTCTGTTTTTAAACCATCCACATCCTGCTGCGTATCTTTTCAACAATTTCTCAAACCAGTGGTGTAACTTCACTAATTTCTCCTTTTTTCTCCTCAATCTCATTCAAATTTATGATGTGGGATGTAAATATCCTATTTTTCTGCAAATCCACCCAAAGCTGCCTAGATATTGTAACAAGCTGATGATACACCACTCTTGCTCGACTATTAGGCTGTACTACTAAAATCAAATCATCTTTGCTTAATCCTCCCCATGCTGCCCTCCTCCTGACCATTTAACATAATATTCCAATGGTTTCTGTTGCTCTTGGAACTTTCTCCAGCATAGTTTTTGCTACATAAGATGATGTTGTGGCAAACGAACATTAAAAAAATCTTCAACATGACAATCTTTATCTGCCTTCGGTTCCTCAGGAACTGAATATGCCACTAAAGAGGGATATAACTCAGTCCCTTCCATGACACCCTCATACCAACACTCTTCCCGCTTCTACAGAGCTTCTTTTTTCAAACCAGCCAACACCTTGCACACCTGTCACTTTACCTTGCACTCATCGGCTTTAGCAGTTGCTCGTTGTTCCCATTCATTCATCACCTCACCTTCTGCTGGGTGAGGTGGCTTCTTTTGGTCATTTGTGCGTCCTTAAAAATACTGCAAATGTTTTATTTCAAATAAACCATTCTCGGGAAATTGCAATTTTGAATCTTTCTTAGTGAGCTCATGCCATTCCTTCACCCACAAACGACTATGTTTACTGACCTTCCTCAACATTTTGTGGGATAGCGTTCCCTCGGCAGTGGTGGTGGATGACGGCAGTACCTCATCTAACCTGTCTTTACTGTTTGACTTAGCCCACACTTCAGGTGGGAACCTATCACTCCTACACCAAAACAACAAACATCCAACAGGAGAAACTGGATATATGAATGTTTAAAGTTTTAAATAAAAATAGAGCCAAAAAGAGTTAAGAAGTAACCATAGTCAATTGGGGGACCTGGTTGCGATTTGCACACAAACGTTATGGTGCATTGATAGGATAGAAAAACCAGGTTCAACATGGTCATATGTTTTATTTTGGCACTTAGTCTAAAAAATGGAAGTCCAAAAACTTCAGCCAGTCAAGGCAGCAGGCTGTAGTTGAGAAAAGTTCCTCAAAGTCGGACAGCCAACGGATGAGGTCCTGGTGCAGCCGGTGGTTTTAGGTGGGAGAATTCAGAGCAGAAAAAATGTAAATTTCACATCCAATGAAGGTCCCTCGCTGACCAGATAATTTTTGGCACCTTCGACTGGCCAAGATTTCTTCATTCACACATAGTTACTTTTTTGGAGTTTGGATTCTTCCAGAGTGACAAGGCTGCATGCTGTAGCAGAAGAGGGCTCCACAAGGTCAGATACTTTCTCCATGAGGTCCCAATGAATCGGATTTGCTGCTGCAGAAAAGCTCTGAGCTGGAGAAACCTGAATCTGTTGCCTATTGGCAATGCACCCTGATCAGATAGGCTTGGAAGGTTTGCCCTGGTCCTATGGAGGTTTTTGGAGCCAAAAGGTTTGCAAGTCCCAAGTTTTCAGGGGTGGTAGGAGTCTAACTGGATGCAGCCAAGGGTTCCAGTACCTCAGATATAGCGCTTGAGCAGCATGACTCATTCCGGCAGAGGCCAACAGCAGGGTCTTGGGCAGGTCCAGTCGCAACTGAGAAGTTTGAGGAAAGACCTCTTGTGGCTTTCTGTGTCCCTGTGGTGTGAACAAGAGGTCAGCCTTATAACTGTTAGCGACAATGTCGTTATCCTAGGCACAAGAAAGAGCAGGTCTAGCTCTCCAGGGCTCTTCTTAGGTTTCAGACAGCAGGTTCAGTCTTTTTCTGATCTTCATTGTGCCCAGTAGTTTACTGAGGAGGCTACTCAGGATGCCGTGTTTGTTTGACACTCAGGTGGGCGGGGGTGACTCCTGGCTCTATCTAACCAATCTGGTGAAAGCTCACAGGGGTTACCATACTCCCTTTTGCATTGTTAGCGACAACGTCTTTGTTCTAGGCTCAAGAGAGAGCAGGTCTAGTCCTCCAGGGCTCTTCTTAGGTTTCAGACAGCCGGTTTAGTCTTTTTCTGATCTTCATTGGGCCCAGTAGGTAGCTGAGGAGGCTACTTGGGATGCCGTGTTTGTTTGGCACTAGCTTGTGGGTGGGGGTGACTCCTGGCTCTATTAAACCAATCTGGTGTAAGCTTGCAGGGGTTACCATACTCCCTTTTGCATTTCCTTTGTGCCCCACTACAAACAATCACACAGTGCTCCTCTCTGCCTACATCCAAGATGGTGAAACCCTTCTCCCTTTATACAGACACTGGTTGCTCAGCCCAGATGTGTGGCAAGGGAAATTAGCAATTCCTACTGTGTACTCACTTTAAACTATTTCTAGGGCCAGCTCTCTGTAAACTGGGATAGGACCCTGTCTGACTGTGGGGAAACAAGGAATAGGCCTGTCCAGCTGTCATTTGGCATCTATCTGTGACAGGGATGGTCCCTTTGAAGGTAAAACAGTTCCTAGACACTACCTAAATGGTCATTGTGTGAGTTGAACAGCTGCCCACATCCAGGCCTTTGTCGCTGTTCTGAAGCCATTTTACCCCTCATTTAGGGATGGAGTACTCAGAAGACTGCAGCTGGAGGTTAATGTAAATTAGCCTCCAGTGACTTTGGGCAGGGAAAAGATAATTTTCTAAAAGTACATTTCCCTTAATATTTATATAAAATACAACCACCAGTGAATTGGCCTTTTAATAAATATTACAAAGAGTCCAAAAATGAAATGTATTGATGTTCCTAGTCGAAGATAGAATTATTCAATTTAATACTGCATCCTAGTGATTCTCCATGGAACATCTAGCCTTCCTACAATTAAAATAGTTTTTACATGCTAGTAACTGTAAGGGCATGTTTAATATTAACTCTCTACATATCCTTCATTTCAAATACCCTCACCCTGCCTCATGGGCTACAACTCCTACTTAGGGGTGACTTATTAATATTTAGAAGGAAGGTTAGGCCTGTAAAAAGTCCTTGTTTTGACAGGAATTTCAGTTTTAAATTACTTCAATCACACGACAATGGTTGGCCTGAAGCCATGTTTTACACTGCCACTGTGGTGGGAATGGCATAGTATGTGAAGCAGTTCACTAGTGGCATTAAAATTACAGGCCCTGGGCACCCATCATGCAAAGATCACCCACTTAACACATATGCCACCATCTACTGCATAATTAGCAGATTTCAACAAAAAAAGGTTTATAGTTGAAATGGCAACAAATTTGGAAACCGAGCAAGAGGGTTTCAAAAGTCAACAGTCATGTAATAATGCTAATGCACATCAAAATTAAAGTTCTCAAATTAAATTCCAGGTGTACGTATTTTATCTTTATTTCTTGAAAGAAACTTCTTCGCTGCAAGCCCACTGCCAGCCAACACGTGTTTCGTCCTGACTTTAATAGGTCACGGACTTCATCAGGGCTGGAGACAAAGAGATAACCGAATTTCATAAAGTGTTTGCTTAATGTAACAACAGAAGTGTACAAATATTATAACATCAAACACTAAAGGCAAGATATGCAACTTATTGAGCTGCACAAAACCTGATAGGTAAACACAGTGGTCGGAGCAAAAATTATAAAGTGTAAAGTATACAAAAGTTTGGAGTTTCAAAATGTGTATAGGAGAAGAAGGGGAAACTACAGAAAGGAGGTGAAGATTATAAAGAGAAAGAAAAGACCCGGTGAACATCAGTATATATAGTTATAGGGTTCAATAAAGGTCATCTGAGCATATGTATAGTCTAGTGAAATAAAGATAAGTAAAAAAGAACTAAGAAAAAAGGGAAACATGTAAAGCTAGACACTTGTGCTTAATACAAGCGCATAATGAGGAAGAATATTATCTTTAACCGAGGAAAGCCAAATAAAAGTAAACTGCCTGTAAAGTGAAGCTAAACACCAGTGAGATGTGCTATCAATAAAAATAGCCTGTAAATAGAACATATATTGCAGAGAACTCACCAAAATTTGGTGTTATCAGTATACAGATATTATAAGTCCAGGAGCCAAAGACATAACGATCGCGACCTGCGGGTAAAATTAATATTTCATAATATTCAGTCCATGTAACTTAAACAAATAATAGACCAAAATTAGTGAGTATTAAAAGCGTACCAATCAAACTTCGGACTGATGGCTCCAATCCAATGGTATTCAAAGATATTCAAATTATGTCGATGCAAAATATTCAGTTCTAGGTATCATTCAAGTAACCTAAAACAAAAAGTAAACTAAATTTCACCAGGCTGTCAACCGGTATACAAGAGTTAAATGGCTGCCTTTCTCTACAGAAAAGATTGTAAAGGAAACACTAGTAAATTAAACTATCCAGTTATGTTCCTAAGCAGATAACAAATCACCAGAAGACCATGTAGCTAATGTACCAACTCCATAACGCGCTATAAAACGTTCTGAAATCACAGAGCTAATATTATTCAAATAACCAAATCTCACGCTCAATACACAGCTAAACCAAAAGACCGTATACAATTATCATCATACGCTTATATTCGTGGTTACCTTAAAGTATAAAGAAGGGTCCAATATCATGACCACTCGTGTTGTATTTCGGCGTCTGCAATGGGCGCCATGTTAGTGTGGGAATATATAGCCCTTCAGACGACGGACTATGTAATTGTAAATATACGCCAAAGTTAGGCACCATATTGAAGTAATAACGAAGCATGTCAAGAGAACTAAGTAAACCTTTGAAGAAGTGTAAGCTACATGAAGTAAAGCCTATAAGTAAGAAGTAAGTTCTAATAGGCGACTGCCGAACCTATATCAACACTCTAAATCGTTCGCTATACACCAGGGCGTCTAAGTTAAGCGCCATCTTGGATTGGAATCAACGTACTATGGACAAGTACCAAAATACGCACCATCTTACAAGGGCTAGAAAGCCCCTCACGTAGTTAGAAAGTTATTAGTAGTAATATCTATTACTATACCGACCACAAATGATAGTCACATGTTGCTTAGTAGATAAAGTTTCAAACCAAGGTTAATTCGATAAATAAAGGAATAATAACAGTGATAAAACCCATCGGGGAAAAAAAGATAAAGGAATAAGTAACAGAAACCAAAACGACCCCACCATAGTAGGAATTCTGTGAGAAAAGGCATACAGTAATATACAAAATTCAATTAGTGTACAATAGTTGTTCGATTTAACAGTATTATCAAACATAACCAGCCTATGTATATTGCTGAAAATTCATACGAAAGTATACAATCATCTAGTAAAGCTAGGTAAGGCATAAGGAGAGGAAGACATCGTAAATCTCCAAGAAATTCCACAGTGTATATACAATAATTTACAAAAACAGTTTGGATTCAACTTCATAACCTGTAACTGGCATTAATGGGAATAATTGGAATACTAACATTAAGTTATGTACCCAAGAAGTACTGTAATTCATTTTCAATATTAATTCCCATCTTTACCGCATGTAACCTCAAAATCCAACGAGCTTCAGTCTGACGCAGCTTTAGTTCTCGGTTACCACCTCTAATATCACTTGATACCGATTCCAGTGCATGAAATTTAAAGCTCTGTTGTTGATTCTGCTCTGAGCATTCTAAAGCATGATGGACTATTGGGTATCTATCATCCATATTTTTCAACGCTCTAAAATGTTCTGCAATTCGAGTTTTAAGATTTCTAACTGTACTACCCACATAAATCATAGAACATTTACAGATAATAACATAAATCACATACTTAGTATTGCAATTAATATACTCGGTTATGTGAAATTTTCTTGATCCATTATATGTAAATTCTTTTATTCCAGATAAGGCATGTTTGCACATGCTGCAATCTCCACACTTATGGAAACCCAAACTTCTACTTTGAAGCCAGGACATAGTAGCCACATTTTTCTTTGGATAACTTGGGCTAACCATATTCCGAATAGTTAAACCTTTCCGATAAGTAAGACTAGGGTAGTTAGTCAATATTTTGTTTAGATCTGAATCTGATGTCAGAAGTTTCCAATGGCGTTTAAGTATATTGAACACTTTATGAGACCAAGGGTGGAAATTAGTTATCATTCTCACTTGATGTTCTTGTTTATCATCTGGGTTATGATATGTTTTTAAAGTATTTAAGACTTAAGAGTAAAACAAGGAGAGGCAGTAGGGGGGGCATTAAATCCAGACACAAGAGAAAGAGTGAATACCAGATCCTGGAGCAAGGTGAAACAATAAACATAGATAATGATAGCATTCAGGTTATTAACTTATCTAACATTGTTTTGTCCACTGATATGATTTCGGTTCTCAGCAAGGGCATGGGATTTTGCCCTTCCCTTGTATGTGATATGACTAATGTGAAAATAGATCTGTTTAAATTTTCAAGAAACCTTAAACTAAAAAAGTTTTTTGCCACCAATATTGTTTCCAATAAAGAAGGTACCACAGATACAATGGTTGGTGATTTGTCTATCCAAGACATTAGAGATAGGGTTTTACTATTGTCCATTACAGAAAATGAACAGGATCCTATTACTATGCACAAGGTACTACAAGATCTTGACTGTACTACGAACCTAAGAGAGGACAGTGGTCTTAAACTTAAGTCGAAATGGGTCCCACACCTTGCTTCGAGCAACAGCATTGACCTTTTTCATAAGATGGTTGAGAAGGACTTAGATGCCTTAGAAAAAAATATTAACCATCGGAAACCTTTCCCCCATGTCGATAACTTAACATCTAAAGAAAGATTAGCATTGAAACAGCTGAGGGCAGATACATCAATTACAATAAGAGAAGCCGACAAGGGAGGCAACATTGTAATAATGTCTACAGAATACTATGTACAGGAGGCCCTCAGCCAATTAAATAATACAGCCTGGTACAAGAAACTTTCCAACAACCCTATTTTATCCATCAAGACAGTGATTAATGAACGACTTAAAGAGTGGAACACTGTGGGCTTACTAAGTGATGATGAATTTCGTTATCTTTTGATTGATAAACCTAGATTTCCTTGTCTGTATACAGTGCCTAAAATTCATAAAAATGCTACTTCACCCCCCGGCAGACCAATTGTGTCGGGTATTGGTGGACCTACCGAACGTATCTCTGAATTTGTGGACACTTTCCTGCAACCTTATGTCCACAATTTACCATCAACCATTCGAGATACGAAACACATCCTTAACACATTAATGGACATTACATGGGATGAGTCTATGACTCTAGTGACACTAGATGTGGTGTCTCTTTACACCAATATTTTACATGAGCAAGGACTACAAGCATTACGTTACTATCTGGATAAAAGACCAGTTGAATTCTTGGAACACTCGCAAATGATAATTGATATGTCAAGACTGATTTTAGAACATAATGTATTTCTATTTGGGGGAGAGTGGTACCAACAAACGTGCGGTACTGCGATGGGTTCCAGATTTGCGCCGTCCTTTGCCTGCCTCTTTATGGGGTGGTTCGAGGCGGGGCACATCTGGGGCCCATCTGGTACCAGTTGGCAGGAATATATAATGTTTCTTGGTCGCTACATAGATGATTGTCTTTTAATCTGGACAGGGAGCATAGATGAACTGAATGGTTTCTTTGAACATCTAAACAGTAACCCATTCAACATGAAATTTACAATGACTCACAGCAAACAAAGAATCGTGTTCTTAGATGTGGAACTTTTTGTTGAAGATATGTGCATTTACAGTCGTATGCACAGAAAAGAGACAGCTTGCAACTCAGTACTGCACGCAGCTAGTGCTCATCCTAGGACGCAAATTAATTCTATTCCCTATGGAGAATTTCATAGAGCACGCCGCAACTGTAGTAAGGACATTGATTTCATTAAAAATGTTAAGGACATTGAAGTAAGATTCTTGAATAGGGGATATGATAAAAATATAATCAATAGAGCGAAAAGACGAGCTAATCAACTAAATAGAAATGATACTTTAAAAACATATCATAACCCAGATGATAAACAAGAACATCAAGTGAGAATGATAACTAATTTCCACCCTTGGTCTCATAAAGTGTTCAATATACTTAAACGCCATTGGAAACTTCTGACATCAGATTCAGATCTAAACAAAATATTGACTAACTACCCTAGTCTTACTTATCGGATAGGTTTAACTATTCGGAATATGGTTAGCCCAAGTTATCCAAAGAAAAATGTGGCTACTATGTCCTGGCTTCAAAGTAGAAGTTTGGGTTTCCATAAGTGTGGAGATTGCAGCATGTGCAAACATGCCTTATCTGGAATAAAAGAATTTACATATAATGGATCAAGAAAATTTCACATAACCGAGTATATTAATTGCAATACTAAGTATGTGATTTATGTTATTATCTGTAAATGTTCTATGATTTATGTGGGTAGTACAGTTAGAAATCTTAAAACTCGAATTGCAGAACATTTTAGAGCGTTGAAAAATATGGATGATAGATACCCAATAGTCCATCATGCTTTAGAATGCTCAGAGCAGAATCAACAACAGAGCTTTAAATTTCATGCACTGGAATCGGTATCAAGTGATATTAGAGGTGGTAACCGAGAACTAAAGCTGCGTCAGACTGAAGCTCATTGGATTTTGAGGTTACATGCGGTAAAGATGGGAATTAATATTGAAAATGAATTACAGTACTTCTTGGGTACATAACTTAATGTTAGTATTCCAATTATTCCCATTAATGCCAGTTACAGGTTATGAAGTTGAATCCAAACTGTTTTTGTAAATTATTGTATATACACTGTGGAATTTCTTGGAGATTTACGATGTCTTCCTCTCCTTATGCCTTACCTAGCTTTACTAGATGATTGTATACTTTCGTATGAATTTTCAGCAATATACATAGGCTGGTTATGTTTGATAATACTGTTAAATCGAACAACTATTGTACACTAATTGAATTTTGTATATTACTGTATGCCTTTTCTCACAGAATTCCTACTATGGTGGGGTCGTTTTGGTTTCTGTTACTTATTCCTTTATCTTTTTTCCCCCGATGGGTTTTATCACTGTTATTATTCCTTTATTTATCGAATTAACCTTGGTTTGAAACTTTATCTACTAAGCAACATGTGACTATCATTTGTGGTCGGTATAGTAATAGATATTACTACTAATAACTTTCTAACTACGTGAGGGGCTTTCTAGCCCTTGTAAGATGGTGCGTATTTTGGTACTTGTCCATAGTACGTTGATTCCAATCCAAGATGGCGCTTAACTTAGACGCCCTGGTGTATAGCGAACGATTTAGAGTGTTGATATAGGTTCGGCAGTCGCCTATTAGAACTTACTTCTTACTTATAGGCTTTACTTCATGTAGCTTACACTTCTTCAAAGGTTTACTTAGTTCTCTTGACATGCTTCGTTATTACTTCAATATGGTGCCTAACTTTGGCGTATATTTACAATTACATAGTCCGTCGTCTGAAGGGCTATATATTCCCACACTAACATGGCGCCCATTGCAGACGCCGAAATACAACACGAGTGGTCATGATATTGGACCCTTCTTTATACTTTAAGGTAACCACGAATATAAGCGTATGATGATAATTGTATACGGTCTTTTGGTTTAGCTGTGTATTGAGCGTGAGATTTGGTTATTTGAATAATATTAGCTCTGTGATTTCAGAACGTTTTATAGCGCGTTATGGAGTTGGTACATTAGCTACATGGTCTTCTGGTGATTTGTTATCTGCTTAGGAACATAACTGGATAGTTTAATTTACTAGTGTTTCCTTTACAATCTTTTCTGTAGAGAAAGGCAGCCATTTAACTCTTGTATACCGGTTGACAGCCTGGTGAAATTTAGTTTACTTTTTGTTTTAGGTTACTTGAATGATACCTAGAACTGAATATTTTGCATCGACATAATTTGAATATCTTTGAATACCATTGGATTGGAGCCATCAGTCCGAAGTTTGATTGGTACGCTTTTAATACTCACTAATTTTGGTCTATTATTTGTTTAAGTTACATGGACTGAATATTATGAAATATTAATTTTACCCGCAGGTCGCGATCGTTATGTCTTTGGCTCCTGGACTTATAATATCTGTATACTGATAACACCAAATTTTGGTGAGTTCTCTGCAATATATGTTCTATTTACAGGCTATTTTTATTGATAGCACATCTCACTGGTGTTTAGCTTCACTTTACAGGCAGTTTACTTTTATTTGGCTTTCCTCGGTTAAAGATAATATTCTTCCTCATTATGCGCTTGTATTAAGCACAAGTGTCTAGCTTTACATGTTTCCCTTTTTTCTTAGTTCTTTTTTACTTATCTTTATTTCACTAGACTATACATATGCTCAGATGACCTTTATTGAACCCTATAACTATATATACTGATGTTCACCGGGTCTTTTCTTTCTCTTTATAATCTTCACCTCCTTTCTGTAGTTTCCCCTTCTTCTCCTATACACATTTTGAAACTCCAAACTTTTGTATACTTTACACTTTATAATTTTTGCTCCGACCACTGTGTTTACCTATCAGGTTTTGTGCAGCTCAATAAGTTGCATATCTTGCCTTTAGTGTTTGATGTTATAATATTTGTACACTTCTGTTGTTACATTAAGCAAACACTTTATGAAATTCGGTTATCTCTTTGTCTCCAGCCCTGATGAAGTCCGTGACCTATTAAAGTCAGGACGAAACACGTGTTGGCTGGCAGTGGGCTTGCAGCGAAGAAGTTTCTTTCAAGAAATAAAGATAAAATACGTACACCTGGAATTTAATTTGAGAACTTTAATTTTGATGTGCATTAGCATTATTACATGACTGTTGACTTTTGAAACCCTCTTGCTCGGTTTCCAAATTTGTTGATGTTTGAGGTTAACCTTGTTAGCCTATATTACGATGTTGGTGGTCGTCGTATTGTTAACCTAGTAGCAAGGGTTCATATTGATAGACAGAATTAACAAATCATTTCTCTGCACAAATTGTCCCTACCACTGTGGGTTTTGTTGTTTTATAGTTGAAATGGGTAAATATGTTGTCAAAATGCTACAAACATCTTGCAGCTCAGTGACAGACACTTTACTAACATTAATTAGTTACCTGTCAGCCAAAAACTGCTGAGCATGTAATTGTAAACTGGTAGAAAAGAGGTTCACTCAGGTAGCATTAAAGGTCTGAATTAAAAAAACTGGCAAGAGCTTTAGTCTCCAGATTGAAATAAAAACTTAACATTTGAAAGTAATTCACACAGGGTGGAATTAATAGGTCTTTCTTCAAAAATGTGTTTTTAAATTTATTTTTCATGCAAATTTGTGTTAAAGTACAGACACCGTTGTCAAAAGGCAGGTTTTTTCAAAGTCAGTCAGAGCAGAGAAACATTTGAAACATTTTACTTCTGTTGTTGTGGTATGATAGCTTGATTATTTTACTGCCTTCTGGTGAAGCACTTACATTATATTTGGGGGTGAGTGTAATGTACAATACTGTTTTGCAGATGTTCGCTAGGCCCATAGTGTGGGCATAGAATAGCCCCAACAACTGAAGATAACTTCTAAAAAATAAAAGGGACACCAAGAATAAACAAGCATTGGCATAGCCAATAGGTCTCACCTTTGGGACGTTATAAGAGTTTAGTTATCCAGCACAATATCCTTGGTGCAACAACATCAACTGTTGCATGGCTAAACACTTATGAGGTCCCAAAGGCGAGACCTATTGGCTATGCCAATGCTTGTTATACATTTATATTGAGCCGATTTTAAGCTTTTCACTTCCTGTGGTCATTATTTGCAAATATACTATGGCATCACTTCTGGTGATGTCAAACATGCAAATTAGCACTCATAATAATGTAAACAAGCATTGGCATAGCCAATAGGTCTCGCCTTTGGGACCTTATAAGTGTTTAGCCATGCAACAGTTGCATAACTAAACGCTTATAAGGTCCCAAAAGCGAGACCTATTGGCTATGTCAATGCTTGTTTTAACTGCTGCAATCTATTGAAGCCTCACGAGAACATCAAAGCGGCCATGCGGCCGCGAAAGTGATCGCGATCAAACATCAAAGCGGCCGTGGGGCCGCGAAAGTGAAAGTAATCGCGGTAAAGCGTGACGCGCGCGCCCGCGCACATGCACTGTAGCTCTAGGCTGGCCTGGTAGCACTTTTTGGAGCCCTCACAAAATGTCTCGCCAGACCAGCGCATGCGCTGGGTCAGGCGAGACCTAAAAACCCAAGCAAACCCTCTGCGTTGTTCTAGAATGAAAGTCGGTATGGCTGCACCAGAGAGAGTGCAGGACTGGTGCAGTATTATGAAAAAATGTTTCTAGTTCAAATGGATCAAAAGTTACTAAAAACGCTGAAACATATGTTGATGCACACTGGAAGGCTGTTTCCAAATGCTAACTTGTCATCTTTCTGTTGCTTATTGCTGTATTTGGGTGTCATGCTGGTACTAATGAGATCAAACCTTTGCCCACATACTGTTAACATGAGAAAACAAAGAGTTAATACGGTCACAAAATGTGCTGCATTACACCAATTAATTTGCCCTTTCTGTCTGATTAATTTCGTAAACTCTGTTGCATAATGTTGCCCTTTCTGTCTGAATAAATTAGTAAACTCATTTGCATAATTTGACCGAGGGCCCCGCCACATAATTCCAGCGGCCCTCGGTTTAAGTAATTTCTGGAGTGTTTACTGTAACAGAGGAAAATGTCGTGTAGGAGCTAAAATTGGAAATTGCTCTTTGTTGACCTTTGAGAAAGGGAGATCTTTGATCAGAGCCCCGAGGGCGTGGTCACTGCCCTTCAACAATGCGAAATACCTTCCGTGGGTGATCACAGGCACCAGCTCGACAGTTACTGAAATGAGGAACAAAGAAGTGAGATGACGCAGTGGCATTTATTTTGGAGTGGCACATTTTATTTAATTAACTCAAGCATGCTAAATATGTGAAAGAGGATTCACGTTACACAGGCTAAAAACTTCAGCAAACAGCCTGGCTTCACTCTGCCAGGGAAAGCATTTAAATATCATAAGCACAGACTCTTAAGCAATATACTGACTAAAGATAGATGATAAGATGGATCGGTTGGAGATCCCTTAATGATATGGCGTATTTAAACCCTCAGCAAGTTTAGATGCTCCTGAAATGCATTCTTTTTGCAGATAATCGTTTGAAATAAAGCTATGACTGTGAACAAGGATCTAGGTAGCTAAAACATTTCAAAGTGGCTACATGTGCTACGGCTAAGACTTTAAGAATACGTTTGAGACAACTTAGATGGAAGCAGAAGCTATTCTAGGAAAGCATAGTGCCCAGAGGCAACCTTAATTTAAGACAAATAATCCTCTAAAACCTAGTTACTAAAAGCTGAAATGCAAGGGAATGGGTGTGGATCAAAAATGCAGAGCTAAGAAGGATATCTTTAAGAGATAAAGGAAAAATCCCCAAAGAGGGGGAATGTTCTACCTGAAATAGGCTGTAAGGTCCCAAATCAGATAGGCAGCCGGCTGGAGAACAGGCCTGTGGACAGCACAGAAAAGTTCTACCTTCCAACTGTCGTGTTGGATCTTAAATATCTTGATATGGGGAACCAGGGGTGGACCTGACGTATTTTCTGACGCCTTTGCCAACAGGTGGCTTGACCGCATGTGTTCCAAGATACAGGAAAGGGTCAACCGCATGTGTTCCAAGGCCGTGGGTGGGGTAAGGCGGCCAGGTGGCACAACGGTTGATAGGTCATGCCTGACCGCAACGTATAAACAAAGGAAATGTTGTGATCACGTACATTTCTTACAGTATGCATGTGACCAACACCCACAAGGCAGGTGCAGTTTTCATCAGACATTGCGGTTTATCTTGAGCAAGCTAACTTCCAAAAATAGGGTTTCAGTGATGATAAACAATGTCGACTTGTACCAGCTGGGTTTCTGTCTACGTGTGGGTGTGCAATGGCCTTGTAACGGTGGAAAGTTACTGTGTTTTTCTAGTGGCTTGGGCTTCCTCGTGTTTTCTGGTGCAACTGAAATGCAACTCTGGAAACCCTGGGCCTAGTAACTTCTGAATGTTACATACTGATATCATGGGGTGGTGGCCTTTGGGCCTTGGGCCTCCTATTTGAGCTTATGTACGTTGGGTTCTACAGGTGCTATGGACTTCTATGTGTCTTACTATGCTCAGTGGGAATATGGTAACTTAGCATGTTAGCAGGTTTTGTGTCGGGGAGCAGAGGCCTGACATCAACACTTTATTTTGTCAGGGTAGGTTAGGGAATGGTATTTAAGTTATTAAATGGTGGCTCGAGACCCTCCATCATCTCCCTCCTCTTGTTCATTCAACATGAACACATGCCTAAGTGAATATCTGCTGACAAGTGGTGGTCTCTCGGCTACCTGTGAAATCCATGGGGTGTCGTTTACATAGCATTCAATGTTATCGGGGAGTTGTCCTAGCTGCCTGGCCGCTCCCTCATCAGTCTCGGTACTCCACTGCGTATAGCCTGGGGCTGGCTCCCTGATCAGACACTCATACCGAACAGCAGCAGATGTATTGTTATATGTATTTCTGGCTGGTGGGAGCGGAGGTGCCGTAGGCACACCATGGCGTGAGGCGATGAGGGGTAACTCGATCATTGGTACCTGTACTCCAGACCCATCCCCAGGAGGCCTATCCATATCTTCATATTTTGGTGCCTGGTAAATCCCTGTGCTAGCGTAATTTATCCCTACAGCCTTCGTGCTCAATTTTCTAATACAATGACTCCCTATCTGAAAGGCGCAACACAGAACCAACATAATTCCAACTATAGGTATCACTAGTTTCAGTATTGCTATTAGCCAGGATGGCATCCAGTCAAAGTCAAACCAGTTCACTGGGATAATGTCCGCAGGGGCACCTCCTTCGTCGAGCATCTTCTTTCCCAAGTTCGTCAACTCCTCAATGGCCCTTGCAATTGATCCGTTGTCCTCGTCGTTTCCTGGTATGAACGTGCAGCATGACTTCCCTATTTTGTGGCACAGACCACCCTCTTTGGCGGTCAGCATGTCCAGGTAGTAGCGGTGCTCCAAGACCATCTGTCTGAGGGGACGTAGCTCTTCCCTAATTGCATTGAGCCCATCCCTAGTACTGTTGATGGCCTTCATGACCTCATACCGGGTGACTTCCAGCCAGCGGGCATTCGCCTTTGTTTGAAATAAGGGAAATGCTCCTCCAAAGAACAGTTGGGCCTCGTTGAAGAGGCGGAATTCTTGGGGAATGTTACGATATGTCTCTGTTGCGAAATATTCAGCTGATCTCCTGTGGCGGTGCAGGAATGTAACATCCCTTGTCATTGGATGTGACAGTATGTGGGAGACGTTCGATGCTGGTACCACCAGATGTATCTCGTGCAGAGTCACCAATGAACACAGTCCGAGCCACTGAGGAGGAAGTTGAAGGTACAGGTGTTCACCGCAGGCCCAATAGTAGTCCATCAGGGTGGAGGTGCCGTACTGCATATCGAAATTGAATATTGTAGAGTTACAGTCTGTGTTACGCCCAACAGAGACGGAGCCATTGCCTATGAAGCAAAGAGAAGGATTTTTAAGTTTAAATGCCTTTTTACGTTTGTACAGTCTGTCCCCACCCCAGGTGTATCTGCTCCCTGCCTCTTTCGAAACTTGTGCACAGTCATCTTCTACATCCCAATCAATATTTTCCTCCCACTCTGTTTCGCCAGACCATGGGGGGCCCAGGGATGCTGCTTTACAGTATATGTTGTCAGGATTGCTCCACTCATTGTTGTAATATACTCGGGCTTGTACCTCTAGGATCGTTCTGTTCTGGCATGGACAGTCTGGGCCCAGGAACCCCCCCCGGGTGGATGTGGCGATGGAGGCGTAGTTGTGTGTCACAGTCCGCATAGGGTGTTGATATTGAAATGTAACGTGCTTGCCTATACCACTTTGCTTGCTGAGCCATATTTGGTCTATTTCTCTTGTACTTTGCTTGTATCATCCGCTCTATGTCCCCTTTGTCAGAAGTGACCTTGAATATCACTTTGTTGTTGTCCCATTCCGATGTGTTTACAATTCCAAGCACTATTCTAGCCCCTCCTAGTATCTGTACTAACCCATCGATGCGGCAAAGGTACAGATGTAGCAAGCACATCACTGTTTGTGGTAGGACTTCTTTAGGGAAAACTAGTCTGTCTGCACCAACTGCATGGGGGACATATGAACATACATAGCAGGACTCGTTTGAGATCCTTTTTCCTACGGCTGTCATGTCCCTGTACCATGAATTTTCTTCCAGGGAGGAGTGTACTGAATGTTCTCTTATGGATTGGGGTAGGCTGAGCATAGGCCCGAGGCCTTCCTGTATCGTCACGAGGTGTTGGAACGTTTTAAATGGCATTCCCTTAGGCTTGTGTCTCTGGTCAATAGGGAGACCATGGATGACCCGGTGTTTTGTAGCTTTCCCTATATATGGGGAGATGGGGGCGAATCTGCGGGCTCTGTGACGGCGTGACGGGTGTCCATGGGCTACTCGTTTTTCCGTCAGATTGGCAGTCTTATCCCAAGTGTTCCCTTTGTCGTCTGGTACTACCCTTGGGGGCTCGGGAGGTGAAGTGGTGGGTACGTTACTGGCTCTAGAGGCTGGGAGTTCAGGGCCTGTCGTGTGGTGTGGGGCTGTGTCCTTGTTTCTGGAGAATTCTATGCTATATGTCGTGATCTCTGTGTTCTGTGTGACCGCTGGTGCAGTTGCTGGGGTTGTAGGTAACATGGCATCAGTGGATGCTCCTGTACCACTATTGCTTACAGCATGATAGCTCCTTACAGCAAGAAAAAAGATATACCAGTTAAATGTAGCCAGTGCCACTCCAATGATAATACAAAACAGTACTATAGACAGTATACATATCTTTGCTTCACGGCCACTGTACTCGTGGATCAGTACGTGAGTGTCCTCATCGTCTTCCTCCACAGTGGAGGGACAGCCGCTGTCTTCATTCAGGGGGACGCTGGCCATTTCTATTTCCTCAGTTAGTCCATTGTTTATTGTGGCGGCGGGGCAGGGTCGAGCCGGACGTCTTTCCTGTGGATCCATGCCTTGCGCTCAGCTATCCGGACAGCCGTTGGGGAGGAATCGATCACTTGGAAAGGTCCTTCAAATTTGGGGTCTCTCCAGCGCCGGACGTGCTTTCGGATAAAGATCAATGTTCCAGGACGTATTGGTGGGAGCTCTGGATCGGTGGGGCCCTTCTCCTTCCTCTTGGATACCTGTACAGAAAGGAACTGCGCAGCGCGGGTTAGTGTGCACAAAAATTCGTAAAGCTCAGCTTTAACAATCTCAGAAGATGACTCATTATCCGTTTTGGGCCTTGTGGGAGGGACAGCTACATTTATGGATCGTCCGGTGACAAGTTGGTGGGGTGTGAGGTGGTGATCCGAACTAGGTGAGTTTCTTAGTGAGAAGAGGGCAAGTGGGAGGCAGTAGAGCCACTTTTTACCGATGGTGGCGCTGATTTTGCTTATTTTGTTCTTGAGGAGGCCGTTAAGGCGCTCACAAATGCCGTTACTTTGGGGGTGGTAAGCAGACGTCAGTTTGTGTCTGATGCCTAGCATCGTAGTTAGGGAGGAGAAGATGGCATTTGAAAAGTGACTTCCGTTATCTGTCCGGATGGCCTCAGGGATCCCGAAGCGGGAGATGACATCACGGAGTAGGAATGTGGCTGCTGCTTTGGCATCGCAGTGGACGCATGGTCCAGCTTCGATCCAGCGTGAGAATGGGCAAACTACAACAATGAGGTATCGGTAATTTTGACATCGATCAATCATATCGACATAGTCGATATGGAGCTCTTTGAAGGGGCCAGAGGGTTTGGGGATGGTGGAAGTCACTGTTTTGAGAGTCGGATTTGGTGAGTATTGTTGGCAGATGAGACATTTATTAACGAAGAGTTGTATTAATTCGTAGGCGTTGGGAATGAACCAGTCTGCCTGCAATGTAGTGGACATGTTATCTCGGGAGACGTGAGCAGGAAGGTGGAGTTGGTCTAGTGCCACCTGCAGTAAGGCTAGCGGCATAACGGGCTTCCCTGACATGGTCTGTCTGTAAATGAAATCTGCAGGGTCCTGCTGTACTCCCCTCTTTTTCCATAACTCTTTCTCTTGATGTGGTGCACTTTCTTGTATTTCCCTGAGGTGCAGTTGGGCGATCTTGTCATATTGTTGTGTGTTGTCCATAGGGCAGGCAACGCTAGAGTCTAGTGTCTCGTTAGTCGTGCCTGTGTGTTGCTGTGGATCTAAACTATGTTCGTGTGTGTCTGTCTGTTGTTTCGGGGCTTGTATGTCATCATGCGTGGAGACCTTGTCTGCCGGTGTCAGTGCTTGGGCAAGGAGGATAGGTGTGTTATGAGTATGTGGCCACGTTACAGGTGGGGGGCCTCTGGCTGCCGCTTTGGCCGCCCAATCTGCCAGAGCATTCCCTCTGGAGACAAAGTCCTGTCCATTGGTGTGTGCAGCACATTTGACAACAGCTACCTCAGCTGGAAGTGTCAGGGCTTCAATCAATTCTTCTAACAATTGCTTGTGACATACCGGTGTTCCGTCTGATTTGAGAAATCCGCGCCTTTTCCAGCGCAGTATGCTTGAATGTGTTGTAGTTGTGACGTATGCAGAGTCTGAGTATACTGTGATGCGGTCGTCGGCCCCATGTTGTAGAGCGGCAATTAATGCCACCAACTCGGCAGCTTGGGCTGAGTAATGTGGAGGCAATGTTAATTGCTGTATAATGTCTAGGGAGTCAGAGGACTCGTGCTGCTGGGCCCGAACTACTGCTGCTCCGGTGTACCTGATCCCTGTCTCTTGGTCGATGGTAGAGGACCCATCAACGAAATACACAGTGCTGTCTGGTAGTGGGTCCTCTTTTGCTGCTCCTGACTCATCTGGGGAGTACGTGGCGCAGTCATGAGTGTCATCGTCTGAGGCTGCAATGGGATGGGCAAAAAATGTAGCAGGGTTCACCGTGTGACATTTGACGACTTTCAGGGAGGGCAATGACAATATTACTTCATATCCTGACACTCTTTGTGTGGTTAACGTTGTCTTTGCTTTTTGAATTATGGCGAAGACGGCGTGTTCAGTGTATAGTGTCAGGGGGGATCCCATGACTATGGGGGTGCTCTTTTCTACAGCAAAGGCGGCGGCAGCAAGAGCCTGCTCACAGGGGTAATGACCCCTCATGACAGAGTCCAGCATGCCACTAAAGTACGCAATGGGTTTGTGACCCATAGGGTACTTCTGGGCAAGCACAGAGGTCATGACCTGACCATTGCAGTGGGTGAACAGGTAGAATTCTTTAGTGTAGTCAGGTGAACCCAACACTGGTGCATTCGTTATTTCATTTTTTAGCTGTTTGAAAGAGGCTGTCATGTCTGGGGACCAGTTTATCTTGTTGCGTCTGTCTTTAGCTGCTTTAACAGATTTCAGCAAAGGGGCTGTTATTGTTGTGAAGTCAAAGACCCATTGTCGGACATAGTTGACCAGTCCAAGGAATTTCTGCATGTCTTTTACAGTTTGGGGTTCTGGCGTTCTATTTATGGCATTAACTCTATCTGGCGTGACTCGTCTCCCTGAGGCTGACAGTATTTGGCCTAGATAGTGTACTTCTGTTTGGCAGTACTGGAGTTTGTTCCTATCCACTTTGTAACCCCTGTCGGCTAAGGTGTGGAGCAGAGCGATGGTGTCTACTCTACATTGCTGTTCCGTGGTGCTGCAGAGCAAAATGTCGTCAACATACTGCAACAAGGTGCTGTCGCATTGGAAGTTGGACAGGTCTTCTCTGACAGCCCTGTTGAAGACGCTAGGGGATTCGCAGTACCCCTGAGCTAGACGGGTGTATGTCATCTGGACCCCTTTGAACGAGAACGCCAATAGGTACTGGCTGTCTGGGTGAAGGGGGACGCTGAAAAACGCATTTTTCAGGTCGATTACGGAGAAATATTTCGCGTTCGGGGGAATGTTTGTCAGGATGACGGAAGGGTCTGGGACAATGGGAAACTCAGGTATCACTATGTTGTTTACGGGACGGAGGTCATGTACCAAACGCCATTGGTTGGTCTTACCCTTCCGCACCGGAAAAAGACAGGTGTTGCAACAGGAAACGCATGGGTATATTACCCCTTGGTCAAGCAAGGCCTGTATTGTGGGGGCTATGCCTTCTTCTGCTTCCTTTGACAATGGGTACTGTTTTATTCTTGGCAATATGGCTCCGACTTTCAATGTTATCTTAAATGGAGCGGCAGAACGAATGAGACCTACATCATTGGGGCCGGTAGTCCACAGGTGTGATGGAATTTGAGCTAAGTCTTCCTCACGTACTGAATCATTTTTTGGAGGGGCAGTGGGTGTTCTTTTCTCTACTGTCACCGAGAGGGGCACCTCATACTGGTACATAATCTCTGTCATGGGGCACTGATTGGGATCGCTAAAGAGCTGGTCGTCTGAGATGTCTCTCACCTGGTGTCCGGGCTCAATGAATATTACACAGGCCCAGGAACGCATATAGTCGTCACCTGCTATGAACGCCCCATATGTCGGTGTAATATGGAGGGCAAGTAGGCCTAAAATCATGCCTGTGTCTGATATCTGGGCGTTCCTGGATTGTGGGCGGAAGAGGAACTCCTTTGGGAGCTGAACAGTGCGGTCATGCAGCTCTGGGGTGTTGGCCACAACGATATGTACTGCAGTGGAAAATGCTTGCTCGTCTACAGGGCGAGCTCGTATGTGGGCTGCCAAGGAGGAATCAACGGCGAGTGCCATCATCCTTGCTAAGGGGGTGCCTGGTATCGAGCAAATCATTGTTCCATTGTCATGGAAGTGGATGGACATGTTTAGTTTTGTCATGAGGTCGCGCCCCAGAAGGTTCACTGGGGAGCGAGGGGAGTACAGCAGTGGCTGTTCCAACACCCGGTCTCCTATTTGTATGGGCACTGGTTTGGTGAAAGGGACCCTTTCTATTGCCCCAGAGAATCCCTGTGTGTCCGCTACCTGGTTTGAAATGGGCAGAGGTCCGCCAGTAATGCAGGAGTACGTGGCGCCTGTGTCAATGAGAAAGCTGTATGTTTCGTTGTTTATCGTGACCAGGACGGTGGGGTCATCTTCACCGCTCATGGTGCATGACAAAACTGGGCACACAAGGGTTGTCTGTGGGCTGGCCTAACAAGTGTACCCCCCTTGTTGGTATTGGTGGATGGTGCCTTGCGGGGACGAATTGTTGGGTGTAGATGCGACTATGATACCCCCTGAGGGTGTCGAACTGGGGCCTTGGGGCATCACTTGGTATGTTGGTATCTGCTGTTGCTGAAGCATAGGGGCATGTAAGGTAGCTTGTGCCTGTTGCATGGGGACCAGTTGTTGTGGGGGTGCCTGTTGAATTTGTGCCATTACTGGCGTTTGGAGTTGTGCTAGCTGCATGTTCTGCTGGGGGACAGGTTGGGCGTAGGTGTACTGTAGTTGGTGTTGCTGCGGGTATGACTGTTGTTGTTGGGACTGTTGTCGCATCGGCTGTGCTTGGCCCCTAATTTGGTCCATGGCCTTAGTACGACAGTTTCTTTGTATGTGGCCTTGTTTGTTACAATAGAAGCAAATTGTCGGTCCTGACTGCTGTTGGGCCCTCTGCTGGCCCATACCATTGCTCCTGCCTTGCATGCCTGTATTATTGCTGTTCATACCGTAATACTGTTGCTGGTCGTTATGATAGTGCTGTTGTGCAGCAACGTTTTGCCCTGGGAGTTGCTGTGGCGTTTGTACATACTGTACTAGTGGCAGGGGCTGGGGCTGCACTTGGTGCAGTGTGTGATGTGTCGGCGCTTGCACATACTGTATGGCCGGTGGTTGTGTTTGTGGCTGTTGTGTCTGCGCATATAGTACAGTGGGCTGCTGCACCTGTTGCGGAATAGACTGAGTATTAGCGGCGAGCACATTTTGAGCTGCCTGAGGGAATGTGGTGACGGCTGTCATTTGGTTTACTGGAGCGGCCAACATGACAGTATCCACAGTGTCTCTCTTTTTGTTGAGCTTCTGCTGTACCAATTTTGCAGCTGCATTTTCTATGGCAAGTTGTCTATTTTTTTCCTGCTCTAATTTCTTTTTGCAAAAATGTATGATGTGGTCTTGTATTTCAGGCCATGGTTTGGCCTCCATGGCTACTACGGCATCTAATTTTTCTTGTACTTCCTCAGGCAGGCCTCTCTTAACCATGTGATAGAAAAGTCTGCTGTTCCCCCCCGTGGTATTCCAAGAGTCGCCCAATTCCTGGTGCCATTTTTCCTTCATCCTAGAGATGAAGGTAATCGGGTCCTCATTTACTTGCATTGTTAATGACATGAGTGACCCAATATCTGGGACATCGGGGTATTTTAGTTGCAGTTTTGTCCAAACCCCCGCTCTTATTTTGTCAAATGGTTCTCCGTCGTATGTTGTGTCGTTCATGGTTATCAGTCCCTTACTTATACTTTTAAAAATTTCTTCCGCTTCTCTCCCGATCAGGGAAATAAGTAAACTTTTCATATCGCCTATCCCTGGTACTGTGCCTGTTGTATTTTTCTCTAGTGCCACTATCCATTTGCTTGCACCCTCCGTGAGGGGGGGGAGGGTCTTTTTAATGGCTTCTCTTTCTGCAAACGACCAGCAGTGATATACTGGGGGGTCTTGCTTCCTCTTGTACAAGAGCGGCATTTGGCGAGCAAATCCCGCATCTTGTAGCGTTGGTCTTGTGGTGTCATACCGTCTGGCATATTTCTGCCATATTGTTAGACTGGCTCGCATGTAGGCATAATCCCAATCCTCATCCCCTGCACCTTGCAGGATGCATTCCACGGCTGTAGCCAGATGCTGAGGTTCGAAAGACCCGTCTCGGGGCCAGGGGAGCATCTGCGGGGCCAGAGACTCCGTCCAGCCAGCCAGGTCGTCCGTGAAAGGGTTGACAGCATAATCTGAACCCTCTCCTGCTTCTACTATTTCGTTGGGAGTCATGACATTATTCTTTTGTAGGGCATGTGAGCTACAGAGGAACATGCCGTTACCTTTCTTGGGTCGAGTGTTGCGCATGGAAGCGGCACCAGTGACATCATAGTTGACGTAGGCGTCAGTAACAGGGAAGTCATTATCAGGGAAGTCATATAAGGTGTCATCGGGGCGCCCGTGCGTTCCTAGTATCTTTAATCTGTCTACTTCTGTGCGCCTAGTCCTCCTTTTTCCCCCCGTATCCCTTGTACTCGTCAGTCCCGGATCCGTTTGGTGGAAGGGGTTTGTATTTGTCGCCGGCCGTTGTTGGCCGGACAATGGTACCCTAGTTGTGGCGGATGGTGGGGTGTATGGGTTCGCCACAGGTGCCGTAGTTTGTGGGGAAAGTGTGGGCATCGGTACTGTTACCTGCAGGCGTGGGGACTGGCCATCGTGGCCTGTTGCGTTATTCCTGCTTGTGCCCTCAAAGGCCCCCAAAGGTGTTGTCACCTTCCCTGGGGAGGGGTCTGCGGTTCCCGTGGGTGGAGGGTTGGTGATCTGTTGTTCAGTACAGCCTAGTGTCCCATCTACTTCTATGGCTGTGGTATGTTTTTGCACATGTTGTGTGGTAGGAAGATGTGGCGGCGTTTGGGCCACATATTGTTCCGGGCGGGCCAGGGTGAGTGTCTCAGTTAATCTGTCATTTATTTGTTCCATTTTTAGTGACATGCGTCGTATTGTGGGAAGTATTGAGTCTGCCTCGGAGCGGTGCAGCACCGTTCTGCCAAAGAAGTCTGTGGCGGTGTCTTCGGTCGGACTACATTCTAGGCTGCCGTGTGTGTTTGGGGCCGTTCTCCATTGTTCGTAATGGACTAGGGGTGGCGCCGGAGAGGGCCACTGCCCCTTGCCCATCTGCTGTTGGACAGAGGAGAATGTGGTCTTTTGGTCGGCGGCGTCAGGGTTACAGAATGGCATGTGGTCTCGGGCTGCGGCTTCCTGCTCCTGGAGCTGCGGAGTAGTTGCGGCACGGAGGGCGTCGAGGTCTCGGTGGGGGCACAGTGAATGGTGAGATGTGGTGGACGAATGATGCGATGATGTGTGGGAAGCGATAGATGGCGCGATGGACGCATTATCTACATCTTCATCGCTTTCGTCGGTGGGTAGGGCAGAGGCGGACGTGGGGAGGAGCCTTAATGTAAATTGCGCGTCTATTGGCCCTAATAGGCCAGGTACTGCGGCGTGTAGGGTTGGACCGTTGTTGGTGGGAGGTGACGGGGGCTGGGCGGCTCCACCCGGGATGCTCGGGGCTGGTCCTGTGACGGAGGCTGTCGTGGCTGATACTGTGACGGGGGAGCTTGGGCCACTGCTGGTGGCCGGTGATGGCTGGGCAATACAATGGTCGGTGGTAGGCGGAGGGGGCTCAGATGTTACGTTGATATCGCAGGGAAGCTGACTATATCCTACTGCCGGCATGCTATTAGTGGTTGTCTGTAGGGCTAGTTCTTTTTCTTCCGTGGACGTGAGCACGGGATACATGCCACTAGCCTGATAGGGTGGGGGTGCCGAAGGGGCAGTGGGCATGGTGGGCGTGTGCTCTTGCGTACTGTCTTTAAAGATGCGCCAGAGATCTAAAGTGGCCTTCCTTTTTTGTAGCTTGGTACCAGTGTATTTGGTGTTCAGGAAGGTGGTGGCGTGCTCCAGAATAGTTTTATTAAAGCTCCCTTCCGAGGGCCAAGGGTGGTCCATATTTTTTGTCAACTTATGGAGCTCCCTACTATGCTTTAGTATCCTTCCCTCTTGTCCGCCGAATACGCTCAGGACGTGCTGAAGGGGTGTCGCCATGGTGGGATGTGGGTGCGACCGCACAATATGTTCCTGGGGTGGTGTATCTATGCGCCCCTAGAGGTCTGGCACTAGTTCTGTACCTACTCCTTCAAGGATGCGGTCATATATACCGTTCTGTAATTCAATGTTTTGGGAGGGGGTGCACCCAGGGAATGTCAGCTGTCCGCCGAAGCAGGCGTCAGCTATTTTAGATTGGAGTGGATTTCTTGGCCAGAAACCTGATACAACTGTGGTCTCTCTTGGTGGGACCTCCAAAATAAAGAATATTTGAAACCCAGCATGTGTTTTATACACAGTGGAACTCAGTATCCTACTCATAGGGCTAGTTAGTGCGTGTTTGTGTAACCTGTAGAGCTACGTGGAAATGGTGGGGGATGTGTGGCTGGAATACACGGACAGCCTGTGTCTGCGCAGTGAGGCTAGTTGTTGGGGCTGTTGGGGTCTGTGGAGTGTGTGTTCAGGATGGTGTTACAGTCAGGGGGAGGCAGGTCTCTGATAAGTTCTTCACCTACTTCCGTACATACTATGTTGTACAGTATGAATCTTAGGTGCATTTCATCAGGTCCCCTGTAGTTTCCTTCTGGGGAAAGGTCGGGAAATTCGAGATTGTGGCGGGCAAAGGCAAGACGTATTTGGCTTTGCAGTGGGTTTCGTGGCCACGAGGAGGTAAATACGGTGGGTAGCTCTAAGCCTGGGGACAGCAACCGAACCCCTATGTAGATCCAGTCGGGTGTTCTGTGCACTGAGGTGCCAAATATTCGTTTGTCGTACACTGCATGGAGCGCCTGCATGGGGCCGTTATTCGTGTCGGACTCCAGGCAAATGACAGACCGGTATTACAGAGGTGTAGTGGGTGAAGGAGCACTTATTTGTTGGTTTGTTTGTGAGACTTGTGTGTGTAGTCGGCGGGGCGTGAGAATGCTGGTGCGAGAGATAGAGTAATTTGGCAAGGGTGACTGAAGTCAATATTCAGCGTCTGAAAAATTGTGAGAAGGACGGCACTCGTGAGGGGCGTAACATATATAAATGAAGCTGGGTGGCCGTCAGAGAGACCTACGATATTGTTATTGATCAGGTATACAGTAATATTATTATGGCAGTTGTCAGTCATTCCCTTTATTTCGAGAGGGAGCAGTGTGGTAAATTAGCAAGATTGGGCAGGGATCTGGAATCTGCAGAGTTTTGAAAATAGTCGCCCAGGAATGCTTTCAGGAGCGGTACTGTGTCGTCCTGGTACTGCTGGGAAGAATGGGAATCAGAGGCGGAGGGTGTTGGGGAATAGGGACCGTCAAGAGGGGGGATGGAAGCAGCTTCAGAATAAGCTATTGTCTGGATGGAATCTATTGATGATGCGTTGTCAGTGAGAAGACTGGCGGAGGGGTGGTCGGGGTGCCGTGGGTATGCAGGAGAAGCAGTGTAAGGGACAGATAGGGTGGATGAATTGGAACGGTCGTCGGCGTACAATAAGTTCGGACAAGTGGTGTCCGGGGATGGTGGGGTGAGGGATATGGCAGGGAGGGCGTCAGATAGATCGTTCAAGGATAGTGGGCAGATGTGAATTTGGGTGTTTGTGGTGAATGGGACCACTAAAATTTCCCAGGCGTCGTTCAATATATCGCGGTCGTCGTCATTAAGCTGGAGGAATTCGCCAGTGGAGATATTGTGGACAGCTTGTGGAACCCCGTGTACAAACTGAATAGTGCGATAAATAATATGTGGGGGGGTGTGGGACATCACTGGGGTAAGGGGAAGCTGGGCATGGTGGGCAGGTGGGGCACAGGAGGGAGGCAAGGGTGCAACTAAGAGACCCCTGATCCCCCCTTTGTGGCTATCATCGGCGGGAGCAAATGATAGACAAAATGTGAGGAGGCGGGCTGGGGGATAAACCGTGCGAGTGAGTGTAGAAATTGTAGCGAAGGAACCCAGCGGAAGGAAGAAAGGAGACTATCAGAGGGCAATGGAGCATGTGCGGGGGAATGCAGGAACTGTGGTACTGGACAGAGCGCGCGCACTGAAGCACATGAAACAGGAAAAGGCGCTGGCACTGAAACAATGAAAGCACCTGATATGCATAGTACAGTACGGAAACATGAAAGCACACAGGGGACGATGGACATAGAAGCGCAAGGCATATGGAGACAGGTGGACAGAAAACATAAACAGAAGGGAAAATATTGAGAATACAAAAATAAAAACGACATGGCAATCCCCAAATGAAAACATTGCAGTACACCCCGATCCCAAAATAGAGTATGCAGGAGCCGTCGCGCCGGCAGTGGCGATAGGATGGAGAGGGAGGAATGGGAAAAGGGCAGGAAGATGGGGGGGGGGGGGGAGTAGTGGGAGAGGAGAGGAAGAGATAAAGTGGAAGAAGTAGTGCAATGTAGAGGAAAGAAAGACAGAGGAGAAGTAGGGAAGAAGTGCAAAGAAGGAGGGATAGGGGGGGGGCAGAGGGACAGAAAAGCAAGTGCAGTAGAGAAGGTGGCATGGGAGAGTCAGGGAGGGGAGGCGGAGGGAGGCACAGGAACGGGCCGGAGCCAGGCGAGGAAGTGCGTGCTCGTTGGATCGAGAGATCTGCAAACACCACAAAGTAGTGTCCGGCGGTGGGGGTGTGCAGGGTGAGGCACCGGCAAAGGCGGCGGGCGAGGGGTGTGCAAAAGTGGCGCAGAGAGCCGAAGAAGAAGAGGTATACCGATAACAAAGACACCCAACCCTTGCAGATAGAGATCAGGAGGGGGCGAAACAGGTGGATAGTGGCAGGCAGCCCCCATGGGGGAAGGTGCGCCGGAGAAAGACGTAGGGAGGCGATGGAGCAGGAGAAGGAGAGGCGCAAGGGATCAAGAGAAAGAGTGAGACCTTGTGTCATAGACGAATTCATGCATAATCCTGTTCCTCAGAAAGGCAGCGTCACACAGTCACCGAGACGTGAGACACACATATCAGGGCTACACACACCCGGGGTAATCCTGGGTGTCCTGAGAAAAAGCACAGTGTCACAGTCACCTTGGCGTTAGACACACACATTATGTGTACACACACCAGGGGAATCCTGTGTGTCCTCTAAAAGCACTGTCTCACAGTCACCTAGGCGTGAGACACACACTATAGCTACACACATCAGACACACTATGGCTACACACATCAGGGCGAATCCTGCGTGCCCTCAAAAAGCACTGTCTCACAGTCACCGATGCGTGAGACACACACACTATGGCTACACACAACAGGGCTAATCCTGTGTGCCCTCAAAAAGCACTGTCTCACAGTCACGGAGGCGTGAGACACACACACTATGGCTACACACAACAGGGCTAATCCTGTGTGCCCTCAAAAAGCACTGTCTCACAGTCACCGAGGCGTGAAACACACACACTATGGCTACACACAACAGGGCTAATCCTGTGTGCCCTCAAAAAGCACTGTCTCACAGTCACCGAGGCGTGAGACACGCACACTATGGCTACACACAACAGGGCTAATCCTGTGTGCCCTCAAAAAGCACTGTCTCACAGTCACCGAGGCGTGAGACACACACACTATGGCTACACACAACAGGGCTAATCCTGTGTGTCCACATGGCCCAGTAAAGCAGTGTAGAATATTACAATGATAAAGAAATATACCACTACTCGCAAGCCTGCAGGCGATAAAAATGTAAAAGGAAGTTATGAACAGAAGAGAACGAAGCAGGGCGGGACCACACAGGAAGGAAAGAGAGTTCGAAAATCGTGACCAGAGAGAGAGTGCCATAGGGTGGGAGGGTGCATCAGTCAGTGCCAACCGACAGCGGTACTCGCAGGCAACCAGGCGTGACCAAGGAAATGCAAGGGAAAAAAAAACCTTGGCTTACCCGAGGTCTGCACTGGTGCTGGCGGACCCCCGATGGCTGCCCCTGGAGGAGCACTCCCTCCACCGTAGGCTGTGGTACGATGAGACGTTGGGCGCCAAATGAGAAAGGGAGATCTTTGATCAGAGCCCCGAGGGCGTGGTCACTGCCCTTCAACAATGCGAAATACCTTCCGTGGGTGATCACAGGCACCAGCTCGACAGTTACTGAAATGAGGAACAAAGAAGTGAGATGACGCAGTGGCATTTATTTTGGAGTGGCACATTTTATTTAATTAACTCAAGCATGCTAAATATGTGAAAGAGGATTCACGTTACACAGGCTAAAAACTTCAGCAAACAGCCTGGCTTCACTCTGCCAGGGAAAGCATTTAAATATCATAAGCACAGACTCTTAAGCAATATACTGACTAAAGATAGATGATAAGATGGATCGGTTGGAGATCCCTTAATGATATGGCGTATTTAAACCCTCAGCAAGTTTAGATGCTCCTGAAATGCATTCTTTTTGCAGATAATCGTTTGAAATAAAGCTATGACTGTGAACAAGGATCTAGGTAGCTAAAACATTTCAAAGTGGCTACATGTGCTACGGCTAAGACTTTAAGAATACGTTTGAGACAACTTAGATGGAAGCAGAAGCTATTCTAGGAAAGCATAGTGCCCAGAGGCAACCTTAATTTAAGACAAATAATCCTCTAAAACCTAGTTACTAAAAGCTGAAATGCAAGGGAATGGGTGTGGATCAAAAATGCAGAGCTAAGAAGGATATCTTTAAGAGATAAAGGAAAAATCCCCAAAGAGGGGGAATGTTCTACCTGAAATAGGCTGTAAGGTCCCAAATCAGATAGGCAGCCGGCTGGAGAACAGGCCTGCGGACAGCACAGAAAAGTTCTACCTTCCAACTGTCGTGTTGGATCTTAAATATCTTGATATGGGGAACCAGGGGTGGACCTGACGTATTTTCTGACGCCTTTGCCAACAGGTGGCTTGACCGCATGTGTTCCAAGATACAGGAAAGGGTCAACCGCATGTGTTCCAAGGCCGTGGGTGGGGTAAGGCGGCCAGGTGGCACAACGGTTGATAGGTCATGCCTGACCGCAACGTATAAACAAAGGAAATGTTGTGATCACGTACATTTCTTACAGTATGCATGTGACCAACACCCACAAGGCTGGTGCAGTTTTCATCAGACATTGCGGTTTATCTTGAGCAAGCTAACTTCCAAAAATAGGGTTTCAGTGATGATAAACAATGTCGACTTGTACCAGCTGGGTTTCTGTCTACGTGTGGGTGTGCAATGGCCTTGTAACGGTGGAAAGTTACTGTGTTTTTCTAGTGGCTTGGGCTTCCTCGTGTTTTCTGGTGCAACTGAAATGCAACTCTGGAAACCCTGGGCCTAGTAACTTCTGAATGTTACATACTGATATCATGGGGTGGTGGCCTTTGGGCCTTGGGCCTCCTATTTGAGCTTATGTACGTTGGGTTCTACAGGTGCTATGGACTTCTATGTGTCTTACTATGCTCAGTGGGAATATGGTAACTTAGCATGTTAGCAGGTTTTGTGTCGGGGAGCAGAGGCCTGACATCAACACTTTATTTTGTCAGGGTAGGTTAGGGAATGGTATTTAAGTTATTAAATGGTGGCTCGAGACCCTCCATCAGCTTCCCTCATAACATGTTTTTCCCTAAACTGATGTGCATGACGCATGGTATGGTGAAAATAGCATCCGTTTGTCTGAGGGTGTGCCAAATCAATTGGAAATTAGACCGATAATGACAACGTTGTAAGAAAACAAGAAAATGCATTTTAAATAGAACGTGAGGCTGAATTGTAAGTACGGTCTCTCTCTCTCTCTCTCTCTCTCTCTCTCTCTCACACACACACACACCACACTCGTATACTGCATGGAGTCTACATGTTACAAACTCTAGAGTGATGGACTGCTGTCATACACCTAGTAGACATATCCCAAAAGAGGTACCCTTGGTTAGCCAATTAGCACCAGCTCTCAGAGGGAGCACTCCGGATGGGTGGATACAGCGAATGCTGCTTTAAATCCCTGGTGATTTGTGGTTTGTCATTATGATGACTACATTTGTTTTTCAGCAGGCAACAGTGAGTTTTTATCATTTCACGATTCCCTTTGATGTAGGGGCTTTTCATACAACTGCATTTTGTGCAATGAAAGCACCAAAACATGTGATACAATGATTTATATTAATTCCCAAATCATAGCACTTACAATGTATATTTTTTTATTGTTCTACACAGATGAAACCTCTCTTGCAAGAATTGGCTTTGTCCTATATCAAAATGACAAATTTTTCAAATCTGAGCGTTTTAAGAGTAAACGGGACTTCAGCAGAAAAATAATCTCGGGCAACATTCCCAGTGCTAATTCATATAATGTCGAACTGGCTATAAGGCGCCAGGTAAGTTCTATTAACCGTTATGTTTATCATAGGAAAGTAGAATTTCTTTTCAAAGTAAAACATGATCACAAAACAGAAATCAGCAGAACTTTGAAACCTTGATGCAGGGATAAAAAGCTATGTGTTAACATACGAGATGCAAGGAGGACGTGACTTGGAGCACTAATAGGATGGTGGCTCTCTTCTGACATCTAGTATTCTTATGTGAGTCCACTCTCTACAGCTACTCAATATCTCTTTAGGATTGCAGGAGTAACACAATCAAAATGAGCAACAGTTGTTGTGTCTGGGACTTAGTTTAGAAGGATTATGTTGAATTTAGGTTTTTCAACCTGGACCACATGACTGGCAAGATGGCGGCCCCTAGGCTTGTAAGGCATGGTACCCTTATCTGCAAATCTTTATGCTGAGCTGCCACTAGTAAATTAATGCTGAGCTTCTGTCAGAAACTTTGTGACATTCCAGCGAGGGGGATAATGCTGTGGAGACCTGCAATCATAAATCAGCAAGCACGCAAACGGTAACATCAAAGAGTGGCCTCCATAACCTGTGCATTCCACGCACGTGCCTTGATTAGAGCCACACAGCTTCTATACTAACTTTGGGTTATTCAACATCACCACCATTATTAGGCCCGAAAAATTAATGGTTGCTTCATAAAGGTTCCTTCCTGCTGAGTCCTGTGATCAAGTCTCAACAAGTGCACTAACAGTACCAAGTGACCTCTCAGAATCAGCAAATGAGGCAGGAGATTGATTTGTAGGAGTAAGGAGCAGCTTCCCAGACCATGTACATTTCACTTGCTTGCTGCAATTTGAGCCACGCAGTTTGTACAGTAAAGTTGGTGGTCTCCCACAACTCCGCCACTGCACTGAGCAAAGAAATAACAGCTGCATGTTAAAGGCTCCATCACTCCTGCTGAACTGTACATGATCGCTCTCCTGAATATAGGGAAGAACTGAATAACAAGACTAGCCATTGCTATTATCGTTGTTTCTCACCTCTTGGCTCTGTTAGTCCAGACCACATTTACACAATTTCTCTCCAGATAGGATAGGTCTATTTCACTGGTTATCATTTCAATACAGTGCAACCAATGTGGCTACACACTAATCCACTTGACTCCTTAATCTGAGTTTAGTAAATTTAATTATAAATTCAGAAATCAATATAAATCAACCTTAGTAAAATCATATAAAAGTACAAAAAGATCAGAGTAAGTCCAAATCTCCTTAAGACATGTACCCTGCATAGCACAAAACTAATGACTAACTCTAAAGAAATGTCACAGATAATCAGAAAGCAAAAATTAAGTTTAAATTACATCAGATGATTCTCTTTAACGAGCATGAGTAACCTAACTTTCCCTACACTACTTACTAAGGACAACCCTCATCTAAGGCATTAAGTAAAGAGACAATCAAATAAAGAAAGGAGCAAGGTGTCAGCCATCTTAGGTTTCAGTGGAAAACACTCTGATGATGGGTCAAGTAGCTTAAAGTCACGCAAGCAGTAGCATAAGGAAACCCAAGATGTACTCTCTCCCTAACTACATAATATCATCTGCTGTCGATGTGACACTCTCATGTGGCTCCTCCCTGGGACATTTCTATAGCTATGGTACAACTGGATACATCCGCACCTTTTCTCAGCCACATAACACATTTGTATCAAGATTACATTTTACGAGTCTATAATAGTGAATTTTACCTGGAATTTTGCCTGGAGGCCCATTGGAATGAATAGGAATTGCATGCGCAGTTTGCGAGTACCCAATAGGTACTCGCAAATTGCGCATGCAATTGCAAGGGTGCAAGGGTGCCAAAAGGACACCCTGTTGCACCCCTGAAATATGCACATGTGGCACACATACATGCCCTCGTGGCACTGAAAAAAATTCAAAATTGTGCATTTTTCTAAGGATTTGCAATTTACCACCAACTTGAAGTTGGTGGTGAATTGCAATTCCTTACAGCAGGGTCGCAATTTAAAAAGCGCTTCCTGCATTGCATTTAGCGAATCGCAAATTGCGATTCTCTAAATGCATTTGCAAAATAGGTAAGCGCAAACATTGCGATTCCATATTTTGCAATTGCCTTTTGGGGTGATACATCCCCAAAAACTTTTTCCCGTTCGTAAACTGGCCTATTCTGCAAATCAACCCATTGTGAAAGGGAAAACGCTTGATACATCTGGCCCTTTTCCATGAGAACGCCTTTCCTCGCATGTTACTGTGATTCCCTTAGCCAACTCCTCCTTCCCATTCTCTGCTGTCTACCTACACAAAACTCATTTATTATCAATAATGAGGCTTATCCACACTTGCAATAGAAAAAGCTCAGAAACATACATTTAGTTCTTGAAGCCTAGACGTGAATTTTTCAAATCACAGTGTGAGCAGTGACTGAGCAAATTTATTCTCGAGGCCTACTTTTGCTAAGTTAACATGTGCACAGGGTTACAGAATATGTTCACCTTTCTACACAAAACATAAATGTAACTGCTTAAGGCACGAATAAATGCAATGAATCATAAATGTCTCTGTTTAAATGCATCTGCACATGATAAATTCAAAGTACATGTATAAATGTTAAACATTAGTTGCATACATCCTAATTAAGTATTTCAAAATATGACATTTCAGGTAATTTTGTCTTATCACGTTAATACGGAAATTGTTAAACAACTTTATTAATCACATTCTAAATAAATATATATCAAACAAAATACCTTTTAGTCCAAAATAATCCACCCCATTTAGTACATTAGAGTATATTTGAGTGCTGACATTGCGTGAGTATGATGCACTCCTACATTTTCTCCAGATGTGATCAAGATTACACTTCTTCAGTCCCCCTCTGATGGCAAATCAAGCCATCACAAATCTCTTATCTTATCTCCTGATCTTATCAGATTAACCTCTTCGGTGCCCATGACGAGATAGTCTCGTCATGGAGCACGGTCGCGCTGTGCCCATGACGAGACTATCTCGTCATGAAACCCGCCCACTAATGAAACGCCCGGCACAGGAGGGGGAAAGGGCGTGGCACAGAAGGCGTTAACCAAGTGAAACCCTAGTTGTGGCAATTGCTGTTCTCTTGAACTCCTCCAACCGTTTCGTTCTGATAATCATCCTGTTTTCTTTCAAGTCTCAAATCCTTTCTTTTTCTTGAAATCCCTCTCTGTTTCTTGTACTTCTGGTACATCTTCACTCCCACAACCAAATATACTACACAAAGAGCAATAATCAACAGTGGTCTCAAAACAGAACCTACTATACCTCTTCTCAAATCTGTGAACCACATTCCCAACGAACTAAATCCATGTCCAACTTTTTCCCAAACATTTTCTTCTGATAATCCACTGTCTTCATTATGCAGATTCATATTAATTCCTTATAAACGTTTGCAAATTTGTATTCTTTGTACTCTTGTAACTCTCGGCAATCTCCAACCTCTTTTGTCAGCAATATATCTAACGCAAACCTGTTTTGCAAAACCATAGCTCTGATAGCAATCATCTCAGTATTTACAAGCAACATAGGCCCAGCAGTATTGGTAGACAAACTATCAACAACAGCAGAATGCTTTCTAATTTTGATATCATTCAATATCCCCCCTACACTTGGTATGATAGCTCCAAATATATCTCTATCTCACCAGCAGAAGCGCCTCATTTAGATTTGGTCCTTCCCTCCCACACAGGGTGATCCAATTTTTCAACATGATAAATCTTTGGGAAAACTACACCTGAATAAGACGTGCCATACAATTTACTCAGCAAAATAAAATAGGCATTCTTGTCACAGACAAAATAAACTCCAGAAAGCATGGGGTCTGTGCCAATCCAAAAATAACTTACAAGATCCTTTAATCTCAAAGGTATGATCACATTCACTTTCTCCAACAGGAATAATGTCATGTGTGCTTTTCCAATTATACATGCACACATTACCTTGGTGTTGCCAATCAAATGTCAAAGCTTCTGTGTTTTCTGCTGTCTGATGTTCCACTTTTTCTTGTGACCAATAAACAATCTTTATTCCTACAGCTGCCTTTGCATTGTTACTGCTCTATATCTATCTTCTTCTTGTTCCAGAAATATATTCTCTATATCAATAAGGATGCACATCAAATTCTATCTGTGTGCATAAGTTGTATCTAATGTTTTAGTTGGTGCAACATAGATGCTAACTGTTTCTGCATTCTGAGCATAGGAATACTTGTTCAAGTGCTTAAACAGTTGGACTTCTGAAATAACTAGACCAGAATTTGAATAATAGTACTTAAAATGTTTCTGTCCATAGAACATGCTTAACAACAGACTACATGTGATGCCATATGTCAACAGTAAGTGATGGTCGGTACTGCCCCTAGCCACTAAAGAAGGCAATTGCATGCAAACATAACAATCTCTAGCTCCCATAGCTTGTATATATTCATAAAGAAAATTAGATTATGTGTTAGATGTGTAATCTCCTCTTGACAAATCAGAATGTAAATTTCACCCCTCTAGTGAATACAATTCTCTATCTTGTTTATATTTGGGTTCCTGTACAACTGTATGTTTTTCTTCTGCATCCTTAGTTGGACTCAACTTAACCCAACAATTAGTGGTATGAGGCCTGTCACTAATATGCTTAATAATGCAACTATTATGTACCTACGTCTACGACTATTAATATTAGGTTCCATATTATTTAGATTCAGACCAAGTGAATAGAGAAATAGCAGCAACAGACTGTCCTCTGTTCATCTCCACCTGTGCAAACAGTCTTTATTTATTTCTGTGAAACAGTCTTTTTGTTTCAAATTTATTCACTCTATGTACAATCTCTGTGAGGCTTCCCTAACCCTACTGACTGTTCTTCTAAAGGTAATCCCTACTTTTATCTTCTTAATCAATCAATCAATCAAGGCCAATTATAAAGCGCACTACTCACCCGGAGGGTCTCAAGGCGCTAGGGGGGGGGGGGGGGGGGTGCCGCTACTGCTCGAACAGCCAGGTCTTGAGCTTCTTCCTGAAGGGGAGGTGGTCTTGGGTCAGGCGCAGATCGGTCGGGAGAGAGTTCCAGGTCTTGGCGGCCAGGTAGGAGAAGGACCTTCCTCCTGTTGTCGCTCTTCGGATGCGGGGGACGGCGGCGAGGGCGTGGCTGGTTGATCGGAGATGGCGTTTGGGAGCGTAGAAGTTGAGGCGGTTGTTGAGGTAGCTTGGGCCTTGGTCGTGTAGGGCTTTGTGTGCGTGGGTGAGGAGACGGAAGGTGATTCTCTTGTTGACGGGGAGCCAGTGCAGGTCTCTCAGATGTCCGGAGATGTGGCTGCTTCGGGGGATGTCGAGGATGAGTCTGACTGAGGCGTTCTGTACCCGCTGGAGTCTCTTCTGGAGCTTGGCGGTGGTTCTGGCGTAGAGGGCGTTGCCGTAGTCCAGTCGGCTGGTGACAAGGGCCTGGGTGACCGTCTTCCTGGTCTCGGTGGGGATCCACCGGAAGATCTTCCGTAGCATGCGCAGGATGTTGAAACAGGACGAGGAGACGGCGTTGACTTGTCTGGTCATGGAGAGGGAGGAGTCCAGGATGAAGCCCAGGTTTCGTGCGTGGTCTGTCGGTTTGGGTGCGGTGCCCAGGGCGGGGGGCCACCAGGAGTCGTCCCAGGCGGAGGGCGAGGAGCCCAGGATGAGGACTTCTGTCTTGTCTGAGTTCAGTTTCAGGCGGCTGGTCATCATCCACTCGGCTACGTCTTTCATCCCTTCGTGGAGGTTTGCTCTGGCGGCGTCGGGGTCGTTGGTCAGGGAGAGGATCAGCTGGGTGTCGTCGGCGTAGGAGATGATGTTGAGGTTGTGTTGGCGTGCGATGGCCGCAAGGGGGCTCATGTAGACGTTGAAGAGGGTGGGGCTGAGTGAGGATCCTTGGGGGACGCCGCAGATGACTTCGGTGGCCTCTGACTTGTACGGTGGTAGGCGGACTCTCTGTGTCCTTCCGTCGAGGAAGGAGATGATCCATTCCAGTGCCTTCTCCTGGATTCCGACGTTGCTGAGGCGCTGCACTAGGGTGCGGTGGCAGACAGTGTTGAATGCCGCGGAGAGGTCTAGGAGGATGAGGGCCGCTGTTTCTCCATTGTCCAGCAGGGCTCGGATGTCATCGGTGGCAGCGATGAGGGCGGTCTCGGTGCTGTGGTTGGCTCGGAAGCCAGACTGTGAGGGGTCGAGGGATCCATTCGTCTCGAGGAAGGCGGCCAGCTGCTTGTTGACGGTCTTCTCGATGACTTTGGCTGGAAACGGGAGGAGCGAGATGGGGCGGTAATTCTTGAGTTCGGTGGGGTCCGCTGTTGGTTTCTTTAGTAGAGCGCTGAGTTCGGCGTGCTTCCAGCTCTCAGGGAAGGTGGCGGTGTCGAAGGAGGTGTTGATGATGTCCCGCAGGTGGGGTGCGATGACAGCGTCGGCCTTGTTGAATACGTGGTGAGGGCAGGGGTCGGTCGGAGATCCGGAGTGGATAGAGTTCATCGTGCGGATGGTGTCTTCTGTGTTGATCGGGGTCCAGGCGCTGAGGGTGGTGGTGGGGGGCGTTGGTGCGGTCGTGGGGGGCGTTGTTTGTGGGATGAAGCTGTTGTGTATGTCAGCGATCTTGTTGTGGAAGTAGGAGGCGAGGGAGTTGCAGAGGTCTTGCGATGGGGTGATGTTGTTGTTTCCGGCGTTGGGGTTGGAGAGCTCTTTCACGATGTTGAAGAGTTCCTTGCAGTTGTGCGCGTTGTTGTCCAGCCGGTCCTTGAATGCAGTTTTCTTGGTGGCGTGGATTAGTTGATGGTGCTTCCGGGTGGCGAGCTTGAGGGTGGTCATGTTGTCCGGTGTTGGCTCGCTTCTCCAGGCTTTCTCGAGGGCTCGGCAGTTCTTCTTGGAGCTCTTGAGTTCGTCGGTGAACCATGGGGCCTTCTTGCTGCCGGGTCTGCTGGGCGGGATCCTCAGTGGGGCGAGTTCGTCCGCGCAGGTGCTGATCCACTTCGTGAGGTTGTCGGCGGCCTGGCTAGGGTTCGCTGAGCTGGCTGGAGGGTGCTGGCTCAGGGAAGCGGCGAGCTGGTCGGCTGTGATCTTGTTCCAGCTTCTTCGAGCCTCCTGTTGTCGGTGGTGGTGGATCGTGGTTCTTCTGAAGGTGAAGTGGACGCAGCTGTGGTCCGTCCAGTGGAGTCCAGTGGCGTGGCTGAAGGCGATGTCTTTGCTTGATGAGAAGACTGCGTCGAGTGTGTGTCCCGCGAGGTGCGTGGGGGTGGACACCAGCTGCTTGAGTCCGAGGTTGGCGAGGTTGTCAAGCAGGGTGGTGGTGTTGCGGTCATTGTTGTTCTCCAGGTGGAAGTTGATGTCCCCCAGGAGGATGTAGTCAGCGGAGGGGAGGGCGTGCGGGCTGATGAAGTCGGCGATGTCTTCGCTGAATGGTGTGCGTGGTCCCAGGGGGCGGTAGATCAGGGTGCCTCTGAGGGTGGTCTTAGGGTCGGTGTGGATCTGGAAGTGTAGGTGTTCGGCGGTAGTCAGGGTGTCGTCGGTGTTGGTCGTGATGCGGATGGTGTTCTTGTGGACGATCGCGATGCCTCCTCCAGTCTGGTTGTTGCGATCTCTCCGGGTGATCTTGTTTACCTCTGGGATGGCGATGGCGATGCCGGGCGCTGAGGAGTCATTCATCCAGGTCTCCGTGAGGAAGGCAACGTCTGGAGATGTGGTGTCGAGGAGGTTCCAGAGTTCGATGGCGTGTCTGTGGACGGAGCGGGTGTTGAGCAGGATGCACTTGAGGTGGTTGCTGCTGGTGTTCGGCTTGGCGGGTGCTGGTACGGGGCAGGTCCGGATGCAGGTGAACTTGCAGGCGAGGCAGCTGAAGGGTCCGTGGGTGCGTCTCGGGGTGGCTTGGTAGCATCCCGGGGTTCGGCCGGTGTTGAGTGCGTTGAGGGTGGCGGCGTCGTACGTCTGGCGGGTGGGCTGGGGTCCTCCGGGGCCAGGGGTTCGGGCGCTGGGCGCGGGCCAGGCACGGACGGGCGCAGACGGGCTTGCCTTTGGCGCGCCTTCGGCGCGGCCGCTGCGCGGCCTCCATATGAGTGGGAGCGGGAGGGAGGAGCAGCTGGGAGGCGGGAGCGGGGCGACACCTGGACCTAGTTATTCCTTTTTTGAGCAACAATACAAAGTTCATTTATCATCTCTGATAAGGTGAGAATCAAGTTCACTTATGAGCATCTCCAGTATAATTTCTCTCAGCTCAGCAACTCTTTCCGGAAACTCCGGCAAACTCAAATGAGGAAATTCAGTTTAATTCAATATAAGGTTTTGCAAACCACTCAGAAGAATGTTCAGACTGGTTCCATAAGTCTCAGCAGAACTTCTACTATCAATCTGGAACTGCCATTCCTTCCCCTCATTGTCATTGTTAACCAGGGAGGTCCGCTCAGGAGAAGAGTACCTCCGACAAGGTACTCTGTCTTTTGGATTTGAGAGAACTCAACCTTTCACTTTTGTCTTCACTCCACTCCGATTTACCAGAGGATTCCAATATGGGTGCAAAAACCCTCCCCAAGGACAGCTTCAATCTTCTCCTCCCCTTGTTCTGAGGCCAGCTTTCTTCTGCTACTCGTGATTTCACAGCACTAGTTCCTTCGTTAGGGTCAGTATCTGTTCTGTTCACCAGCACCGGAAAAGTTTCACCAAATTCCCACTCAACTTCCTGCAAGATTTGTTGTAACCCCCTCAGATTGCTCATGTGCTGTCGTAGCCTCCGTTCAGTCCCCTACAGCTTGACTAACCTTGTCCAGAAGCTCTTCGACCATAGCTGGCGTCTCTTCTGGGAGAGGTGCTACTTCTTGTTTAAGGGGACATGGGACTCTACATGTGTGTAAGATGCATACACCCAGTTTGGAAGACCGCCAAACTTCATGGCTGTCGTAGTGACCAACATCACCTGGTATGACCACACCAACGAGGCTCAAGGCAACTCTTCCTCACGTGTTTCTTCACTATGACCCAGTCTCCTGGACTAAGGTTGTGACACTGCGCCTGATGCGGCAGTGCAGTAGGTGCTTCAACCTGATGAGACACAGAAGGAACCACGTCAGCCAATCCATTACAGCAATCGAGTACCAAATCGTCTGCGATGTTTACTAATATATGTGCAGGCACAGCAAGTAGTCTCAAATAGCCCTCCCCTTGATGATCTCATGGGGCGAGGGTCCTGTTCTCCGATCTTGGACACTGTGAAGACTCACCAGTACAAGAAGCAAGGCATCAGGCCATTACATAGATGTCGAAGCCCACACTTTAGCAATTCTAGACTTCAAAGTGCCATTGACTTGCTCCACAATGCCTGAAGCTTCTGTTCGATAACTGCAATGCAATCTCTGCTCCACTTGTAATGCTGGACATAACACTCCCAGGAACCTCATTTTTTAAATTGCCTCCATCAGTCTGACTCTTAAAAGGTTGGAAATCCTAAACTTGGGAGAAGTTCCCTCAACAATAATTTAGCTACAGTGAGGCTACCACATCTCCTAGTTGGATGTTAAAAGATGCATACCACCACTAAAATGTACTTTAATCCATTGCGTACTGGCATCTCAAAAACGTTCCAACTGCATCCTTTTGAAAGGACCTCCAGATCTTCCTATGTGACTCAGTGTAACAGCGGTTCGTTTTCTCACATTCATCTGCTGACAAATCATACACCGGTAACACAATGCCTCAGCCATTGCTTGAAACTTCGGGTTAAACCAACTCTGCCTAAACAATCTCACCGTGGCATCTCTTCCTAGATGCATCGAACTGTGGAAATACCTCGTCGTGGGTGACAACAAACTATTAGGCAATACTGGTCTTCCGTCTCCTGAAACCTAAACGTCATCATCTTGTTTCACACAACCTGCTCTTATCCAACTTTGTTGTTCTTCCTCAGTAACCTCCTCTTGCAATCTTTTCACTTCCTCCCATGTATCAGCAATTATCATCAAAAGGTTGAAATGTGTTTGGTCTGTTCCCTCATTTGTGTAATCACCATTAAAAGTACAGACACTCAATGCACAGTAACGTGCTACCTCCTCGGCATATCTGCTGCCAACTGTCACAAAATCATTCCCTTTACAATGAGCAGGATACTTAATAACGGAAATTTTTGCAGGCATTTGAAGGGCCTCAGTTTTCTCACATTTTCTTCATTGTGGAGGTGGGATCCTGATGAGGTTATGAAACCCTCGGAGACCATAACTGTCCGAAGTCGTGAACCACACTGAACCCATACTGGCTATCAGTGAATATGGTCACTTTTAGCTGGTCTGAAAGTCAGCATGCTCTGGTAAGGGCAATCAATTCTGCCACCTGCGTGGAGAATAGTCCTTGAAACCAGGCAGCTTTCACCACTCCCATAACCACTACAATAACGGTACAGAGCAGTTCTCAGGTTTCCATCTTTGTCCCTGAGGCAAGAACCATCTACAAACATTGTGGTCAGATTCAGGTAACGGCTCATCAGAAATTTCAGGATGGGGCTTGGTGCATAGTTCAGTGACATCGAGACAGTCATGCTCTACTTCAGTTTCATCCCCATCACAATCAGGTAAGGACATTGGGGTTGCAGGATTTAGAATGCAACATCTCCTCAGGGTCACATTCTCTGCCGCCAAGGTCAGCTGCTCATACTTGATGATCATGCTATTGGTCAGGTGTTGAGTACGGGTTCTTGTTAAGAAAATCTCCACCAAGTGGGGAACATATACAGTCAAAGGATGAACCATCACGGTGCTTTTGCATCTCTCTATGCTGACACCTGTTGCAGCAACAGATTTGAGACATCCAGGCAACGCTGATGCTACCGGATCTACAGCAGCAGAAAAATAGCCCACTGGTCAATGGGCATTTCCATGAACTTGGGTCAATACTGAGAGTGCATAACCTTCTCGTTCATGGTAAAAGAGCAAAAACACTTTGGTGTAATCTGGCATTCCTAGCGGAAGAGCACAACGTAAGCTTTCTCTCAGCTCTAGGAAGAAGTTCAAGCAATTGTTATCCCAAGGCACCGGATCAGATACATCTTTGTGTGTTAGCCTCTGCAAAGGCTTGGCCCTCAAGGAAAAGTTGGGTATCCACTGGGGACAGTAGACCATCATTCCCAGTAACATCCTGACTTCTTTCTGCGTATTAGGCAAATTCATTTGCATGATCTCCGAGATTCTTTCCTGTGACACCTTTCTTGTACCCTTCACGATATGATGTCCCAAATAAAGGACTTCTGTCATGCAGTACTGCAGCTTACTTGGGGATACTTTATGCCCATTCTCAGCCAGATGGTTGAGCGGGGCAATTGTATTAGTTTTACAAGCCTCTTGAGTGTTCGATGTGGCCAGCAGGTCATTAATAGACTGGATTAGGACAGAATTACACGGCATGACCAGAGACTCCAGATTCCTTTTCGGGATCTGATTGAATGTAGAAGGACTCTCCGTACACCCTTGTGGGACACGGCACCATGTTAAAACATAGTTCCCCAGCCGGAAAGCGAATAAGATTCGGCTCTCCTGATGGAGGGGAATGAAAAAGAAGGCCTGGCACAGATCTATGACAGTGAACCATTCAGCCTTGCATGGATTCTGAAACAATATCACAGATGGGTTCAGTACCACGGGACAATAAGGAACCACTATGTTATTAATCTTGTGGAGATCCTGCACGATGCGGTACTTGCTGCTCGGCTTCTGTAAGCCCATAATGGGTGAGTAACATGGAATCCCCATGATCTCTTTCAAAATACCTTGTTCAATCACTATCTTAATCACAGGTGTAATTCCAGTAACTGTTTCAGGCGTCAGATTCTACTGAGGTGCTCGCAGATATTCTGCATTTGGCTTAACTTGGATACGGACTAGCTTAACCCTTCGAATGAGCCTGATGTCCTTGCCAGAAAAATCCCAAACTAGGTCTTTCACTGTATCTCTGAGATCCAATGGGAAGTCTACCACTGTCAACATGGAGAACAATAAAACATTTAAGTTCTGATTTGCTAGCTTAAAGGCAATGTCCTCATCATTTGTTAGGAGATCTATTCCCTTTGGTGTACAGTAGATGGTGCAATTTAACTTGCACAGCAAATCACGTCCTAAGAGACAATATGGACGAGAATCAAGCACCACAAATTGATGATTATCTTCAAATGTCCCTATCTTTACAGGTTTTCAGTCTGAGGATTCAACAATTGTTTATTTGCAACTCCTACAACTTGAATTTCTTTTCCCAAGAGGGGCAAGTTTGGAGCTTCTGCTGTTCTCACAGTAGAACGGGTAGCACCACTGTCAGTCAAGAAAGTGACATTGTGACATCTACATCAGCATCAACATATCGGCCACTCTGGTCCACCTCTAAGACTGCGCCAAGTGTAGAGTCTTCCTTCCCCCCTCAGGCACGGTCATAAGGATGGATCTGTATCATAATCATCGGAAGTCTCCAACATTGGGTAATTTTGTGACACGTTCCGATTTGCATTCATGTCCATATTCGGATGAAATCTATGATTACCTCCAGCTTTCTGTGGAATCTGAGGTTGCTGTACCTGCATCACAGGACCTTGTGAACCAGAAAATGTGTGAGATCTCGGTCTGGGCACATTTTGAGGCTTCACGGCATTTCCCTGAGACTGAACCATACCCCCATTCTGTTCATGATTAGTGGGATTTAAACGGCATTCTTGCTTCCAGTGCTTAGGATATACAGGAACACCTCTTCCTTTCCCTTGTTGCACTGGAGTCCTAGGCTGTTGGACTCCCTGCATAGAGCTACTATTCCCTACAAAAGGCTGCCCTTGACTCCTTCATCTGTGCTACCATCAACTTCTCTTTGAGCTTTTTCTGCTTCATTTCAATTTTGTCACAGCAGTACTTTGCATATTGCATAATCTTGTTGACAGACTTGTTCTGCCAACATATTAGATGCTGCTGTATCATCAGACTAATCTCAGGTCTCAATCCAGTCACAAATCTATACACAAGCTGCCCCATGTCCTTGGGCTCTAGAGTATCCATTCCACTATACTGCTTAAAATCCTTCAGTAATCTTTCAGAAAAAGCATGAATTGTCTCTTTAGGTTTCTGGGTCGTCCTGTCAATTTTTACCCAATCAATATCCTGTTGTGATACCTTTGACTGCAACTAAGTAATCACCTGCTTGTACTTCTTCATTACTATAGCTGCCGGACCATGTGTTACTGAATTTCTTTCAGGCTCACATGTAGGCCATTCTATAGCTATATTGCATGCAGATCATAGATCATTAGGGACAACAATTTCAAACAATGTGTTCAGGCCAATCCACCGCACCTTCGAGATGTTCACAAATCGATCAACCTGCTTGTGCCACTCTACAGGTCTCTCCCTCAATCTTGGGAAATCATTTGTAAATACAGCAAGATCACCTCTACTCCAAGGTACATGTGCATACCGTTCACTTGGTACTTTTCATAAAGGTAAAGCTTGGACACCCACTCCCTTTTCTCCCCCAGGATGAGGGTCTCCTGTTATTGTCTTAGACACCTTTCTATTAGCCCACCTCTCTTCCCATCTATCCAATGTATTCCAAACTCGAATGCATAGTATGAGCTCTTGAATTTGCATTTTCTGCCTTGGTATCCTCAGATTCTCTATATCCTGATCACTAAACGCAAGTCTGTGGTTTTTCTGTAATGCCTTAGTTCGTTCCATATCAACATCATATCCATGAGCCAATTCAGATAATTTCTTATGTGCTTGTCTTGCTCGTGTAGTTTCCCCCCCCCCCCTGGAGTTTTATATAGCGCAAACTTGACCCGAAGGTATCGGGTATCAGAGCACTTTACATGACCACCAGTTTAGTTACAGACAGACACATTCATTTTTGTTAGGCACAGGGAGATTAAGTGATCTGTCCAGAATCACAGGATGTTGAGTGTCATTACCGAGACTCGAACCCGGTTCCCCAGAATAACAGGATGTTGAGTGTCATTGTTGAGACTCGAAGCTAGCTCTCCAGATTGGAAGTCAACTGCCCTAGCCGCTAGGCCACATCCTTTCCCCGTAGTGACATCTTTACTCATGTAGTGACATCATCACCCATGAACAATAATTCACCTGGTTGATAAGAGTCTATTCAATAGAGTTCTAAGCTCTCACTTATCATTGCATCTAATTCAGTCTTCAATTTGAGTACTGCAATCAAATCCACCTTTACAGCTGATTTAATAGTCCCATGACTAGTTTCAGTACTTTGGCTTCCTAATAATTTGTCATTATGCTCTTTCAACCACTTCTCTAAGTCTTGGACATAGAATATATGTTGACCCCAAAGTTCCCTAGTATGCTGTAGTATTCTCTTGAGGCGTGATGTTGCGTGCTTTTGGGAGTGTTTCCGATGCATGTGAATGATGACCTACTAATCTCAGAAAGGACCTAACGGGTTCCACTCCATTGAGCTGATCCACACTTGCTACACAAGGTGTACTCACATTCATCTGAACTAATGGTACAAATTGTATTCTCTGACTCTCTGCTACCTTACTTCCATAGAAACTGGCATTCCCTGACCTTCATTTCCAGGAGAGTTAGGATCGTACGTAGGAACAATTGGACCAATGGTTACCGGTACTGTAAGAGCATCCGGAAGCTGCAAAGCCAAATTAGTATTACTGTTTCCCGAGGTTACAGTTGGTGCCCCCCCAGTCGATATGACCCCTACAACACCAGGACTAGGATCAGCCGGTCCCGAAACACTTCCAGAGCTATCAGTAAGATTCACATTTCCCCACTTTCCATTTGTGTCTGATTATATGGAGGTGGACGTTCAGCTAACAATCCATCCAGAAGGCTGTCACGTGCATCATTGTCACTGTCTGCATCTTGCTACTTTTTCTTTTACCTTTTCTTTCTCTCAACCTCATTTCCTTCACTTATGATAGCAGGGTACAACCTTGCTCCCTCAAACATATCCACTCTCCATCTCTTTTGTTGGTTATCCTATCTCGCATCCTCATATGCTTGCTTCACTTTTGTCACCCTTCCTTGTTATTTGTCTCTCTGCTTTGCATGCGCTGCAGGTTCTCATGCATTAAGAACTTCAAATTGTGTGGGTCTAGGTAATGTTTCATTGCAAACAATATCCCCCACAAATGAAAAATTATTCTCAAATTGAAAGTACCATAGTGGGGAACCATCAATGCATCTTCTTTCACCGTGATCTTTTGCCAATGTTCAAGCCAAATATTAGTATGTAGCCCTACTTTTGTCGCCATATAATGTGCTGGCGTATCCTCAGGTGGGGCTTCCTAGCCAATTCTAATAGGCACCCCTACATCCCCTCATATCATATCTCTCATTGCTTTAAAATATCTCATTTTTCAATCTCTTATTTCAACAATTTTTACTCAAATCCAAGGGCCAGATGTACGACCATTTGGAAATGCGACTAGCAAATTGCGAAAAATAACGAGTCACAATTTGCGGGTCGCAATTCCAAATGTTCAACAGTGTCTGAGCAAAATGCGAGTCTCATCAATATTCATGAGGCACTCACATTTTGCGACCCCCATTGAGAATGGCTGGCCCTCCATGTCTGGGACTGCTTTTAAATAAAGCAGCTTTTTTAAAAATACAGCCCGTTTTCCTTAAAGGAAAACGGGATACATTTAAAAAAGAAAAATGAAAAATGAAACGTTTTCTTGGGACCACTGCCTGCTCTTAAAAAATATTCTTGCATGCATTTGCATTTGCGATGGCATTATCACCTACTTGAAGTAGGTGGTAAAGACTGTTTGGCGACCACAATTGCAGTCGCAAAACAGTCATACATAGAGCTCAGAGTCGCAATTAGGAAGGGACGCCCTTGAAATGCCCCTTCCTAATTGCGAGTTGCAAATGCTATTTAGCGAGTCGCAGATAAATTGCAACTCGCTAAATAGCGTTTGTACATGGCCCTGTAGGGGTTTTCATGCGCAAAGGGGTTGCAGACCTGTTGCGCATGCAAAAACGGATCCTACATCTGGCCCCAAATTAAGCAAATGTAAGTTCCGCAACAATATGCTCACTAATAACGGCATAGGATCCAGAGAACAATTTCAACCAATCCCAGTGCTGTGTTACACCAACCAATGAATCCCAACGTGGCACACCTTGACGTGAGACTTACTCCTCGCAGCAGTTCACCCTCTTTCCCAATCTTTCCCACACTCTCTCTCGTTCACTTCTGTTATACTAAAACAACAACTAACAATTGTCTGCTCCACTAAAAGAATTGATAGAATCACTCCCCCAATTCAAACCTTGACCAGCGAGGAATCACTCAAATTAATATAGATTACCTTCTGCGCACAAAGGTCCACCACACCAATTACAACTTCATCTTGCAATCAAAGGTTCCCTATCTCAATTGGACCATCCACGTTGTCTCACTACAAACCCCACAAAACTTTAGCAGACAATTACTACATGGTGTCTTCTGCACCTTTAATATGTCACATCAGACGCGATAACAACTTCGACTTCAACTTAATACCACATTCACACAACTCTCACAATATCTCCGCCAGACATCACACAATTAATACTGTGCCACAAGCTAAGCATTTCCCCTCAGCCTGGAACAAAGTATCCATATTACTTCTTCTTAAAAAAAGTCTCTCAGCCCTCTGGAAGCAAGAAATTATAGTCCAATCTCCCCGCTTCCACTGGTAGTGAAGATCCTGAAAAAATCTGTAAACCTGGACATTATGACCTTTCTGGACTCTAGGGTCATCCTTGATCCAGTGCAACACGGTTTTAGACCAAATCACTCCACAGAATCGGCTCTTCTTGAGTCGATGGAAAAAATCAGAGCCATGGTCGACAATGGGGGAAAACCAGCCATAATTTTATTCAACCTTCCGGCTGCTTTTGACGAGGATGACCACGTGCTGTTGGTCAGTCGTCTCGCAAAGATTGGTTTTGGTGGTCAAGCCCTAAACCCATTGAAAATCTTTTCTGTCCAATAGAGAGCAGATGGTGGCTCTTGGTAATTTCTCTTCAGACACCTTCATATTGCCATGCGGGATTCCCCAGGGGTCCTCGTTGTGCCCAATTCTCTTTAATATTTATCTCACTACCCTCATAAAGCTGATTAAATCTCATGATTTCATAGTCCTCTCATATGCGGATGACACCCAAATTGTTGTGTCAATCTCTTCAAACCCTGAGACTGCTGCCTCCAGATTCAATTACTGCTTGAAGGAGGTGGGAGAATGGATGCAGGAGAACTACCTTAAAATTACCGGAGAAAAAACAGAGGTGATGCTTTTAGGCAATGTTTCGTCTTTTTGAAGCTCAGCTTGGTGGCCCTCACAGTTGCCCCCCATCCCCAATACCAGTCAACAAAGTTAGGACCCTGGTGGTCATTTTTGACACCAAATTGATTTACTCTCATCATGGAAATCAGGTGGCCTCTGCTTGCTTTTTTTACTTTAAAGGTCCTGAAGAAAATCCTTTTATTTCTTCTGCTGGAGCTATAGAAAACAGTGATCTCTGCCATGGTGATTTCAAAGCTGGATCACTGTAATGCACTGTATGTGGGTGAACTGCTGAATGTCCTAAATAAACGTCAGATGCTACAAAATGCAGCGGCCCGTGTCCTGCTGAATCTCCCAAAGTTTAGCTCCATATCGCAGAGCATTTGCAATCTCGATTGGTTGTCTATAGAGAGCAGGCAAAATTTGAAGCCAAACTTCACAAAGTTGTCCCTTTCTGCCTACAAGCTAAGATTAACTGGTACATACCCTTGCTCAATCTCCGATCCATTACTTCCACTAAGGTGGTGGTCCACAGGATAAAGAAAGCCACCTGGGGAGGAAAATATTTTTCCTACAATACCGGTAACTGGTGGACTGCTCTGTCTGTTCACCTGAGAGCTCAGATAAATCTGCTCAGCTTCAGAAAGTTCCTAAAAACCTGCTTATTCCCTGCTGCCCATTGATTAGATCGTTCTTGACCATGAGGGAACACTCTTAGACACAGTGCCAAGATGCCTTATTGGTAGATGCAGGCTTTATAAAATATATTAACATAACACACATCCCTACTAATACTCACTCCTCCTTTGCTGCTGTTTCAACACACGCCACTGGAACTCCGTCTGTTCTCCACGCTTCGATGTTGGATTCTGAACTAGAGGCACTAATGTTGGGATCCAGATTGTCTAGTCAAGATCTAATTCCCTTCACTTCACTAGCTAACCATCCTCTGCTACCAATTTTTAAAGCCCAGTCCCATTTACACAATTTCTCTCTAGAGACAATAGGTCTTTTAGTAGAGTGAGCGGTGAAAGGAATCAACTCACTAGTTATCATTTCAATACAGTACAACCAATGTGGCTACACAGTAATCCACTTGACTCCTTGTTCTGAGTTTAGTAAGTTTAATTATAAATTTAGAAACAAATCAATATAAATCAACCTTACTAAAATCATATAAAAGTACAAAAAGATCAGAGTAAGTCCAAATCTATTTAAGACATGTACCCTACATAGTACAAAACTAATGACTAACTCTAAAGAAATGACGCAGATAATCAGAAAGAAAAAAATGAAGGTTAAACTGCATCAGATGAATCTCTTTAACAAGCATGAGTAACCTAACTCTCCCTACACTATGTAATTAGATTAACCCTAATCTAAAGCATTAAGTAAAGACATAATCTAATAAAGAAAGGAGAAAGGTGTCAGCCATCAGAGTCTTCAGTAGAAAACACTTTGATGATGGGTCAAGTAGCTTAAAGTTACGCAAGCAGTACCATAAGGAAACCCAAGATGGACTCTCCCTAACTACACACAGCACATAATATAATCTGCTATCGATGTGACACTCTCATGTGCTCCTCCTTGGCAAATTTCCATAGCTCTGGTACAAAATCACCTTTTCTTAGCCAGATAACAAATTATCTCTTCTCATCCCTGGCCATTCCTTTCCCATTAGAACTCCCTTCCTAGCATGTTACTGTGATTCCCTTGGCCAACTCCTCCTTCCCATGCTCTGCTCTCTACTCACACAAAACTCCTTTATTCTAAATAATGAGGCTTTCCACACCTGCAATAGAAACAGCTCAGCAACATACATTTCATTCTTGAAGGCTAGACGTGAATTTCAAATCATAATGTGAGCAGGGACTGAACTAATTTTTTCTCAAGCCTAAGTTAACATGTGCATAGTGTTACAGAATATGTTCACCTTTCTACACAAAACATAAATGTAACTGCTTAAGGCAAAAATAAATGCAATGAATCATAAACGTCTTGGTTTAAATACACCTGCACATGATAAATTAAAAGTATAAATGTTAAACATTAGTTGCAAACATCCTAATTAGGTAATTCAAAATATTTCAGGTTATTTCCTTCTGTCACGTTAATACAGAAATTGTTACATAACTGTATTAATCACATTTTAAATACATATATATCAACCTTTTAGCACAACATATTCAACCCCATTTAGTACTATAGCTATGACAGAGTATATTTGAGTGCTGATTATGCGTGAGTATGATGCACTCCTACATTATCTCCAGACTGGGATCAAGATTACACTTCTTCAGCTCTATACAGTCTAACAACACCAAGGGAGGCAGAACATGCAGTGCGATAACATGCATACCGTGTGGGCTTCCTGATTATTCACTAAGCCAACAAACCCAGCCCAACCACCTAACAACAAAACACATCAGCTGTGGGGGTAGTGCTGCTTATTAATATTGCTGCTCTGGATCCCATAACTCATGTGGATAAGCAGCTTAAACAATCAATCAAGAAAATAGTCTGAATCTGGTCCAGTTAATGAACCTATTTGCAATGGTTTTCTCGCCCATATACGACCACAAGCCTAGCATGTCCTCCCATGGTATTCAATCAATCAATCAATCAGGGGCTTTTAAAGGGTGCTACTCACCCGTGAGGGTCTCAAGGCACTTGGGGTGGGGGGGGGTGCAACTCCAGGTCAGACGAAAAGCCAGTTCTTGAGGCACTTCCTGAAGGTGTGCAGGGTAGGGAACACCTCCTTCAACACCTTTCCACTCTGCAAGTTAAACCTCCATGCAGGGTGGATGCAATTACACCATCTGCACACGTTCTACTGTCAATCTGCTGATAGATCTTTGACAAGGGAGTGTCCTGCCTCACACACTTGTAAAAATGACCTGTCTGAAATTAAAGATCAATAGGAGGTGGCGCCAAAGAGCCACGCAGCAAGATGGTCCCTGCTTAAAGCGGCTCTGCAGGCCAAAACTTCAATCTTGCAGAATCCTGAGCTACAAGGCTTGCAGCACTCCACTATCTAGTGCTCATGCCATGGGGAGGTGCTATTGACCAGGCGTTGCAGCCTTGAGCCGTGGGCGTTAGGGCAAACAGGAGACTCATCTCCTGAGGTGGTGTGGCCTACTCAGGACAGTGACACCCGGTGCATCTTCCTGCTGTGCAGTGCCCTGCTTTGGCCCTGTACTGGGCCATCTGCTGCCTGCCATGGCCTGTCTAAACTCCACAACTGTACCTGTGTGGCGGCATTGAGCTGGGAGATGTGCGAAAATGGCCTAACACAATCTCCTGCCAAAGCCTGGCCTTGATCCTCGCCTATCTCTGTGAAGTAGCATTAGCCTGGGAGCCGCACAGCGATCACGTAGAGCTGCATGCCCTGATGGTGTTCGTGGATGGTTTTGCCTGATGTGTGGGAACCACTGGAGAGGGCCACCTATCACTGCTGGGATAGAGGAACTGTTGCTGCCTACTGCGGTTGCGCGGGGGGCCTTTTATGCTGGACTAGGTGCCGCCTGCTTAAGGTATTGAGTGATCAGTGCGTGGCGCTCCTGGCGTCGCCCTGCCCTGGGTACCTGGGTCAGCACCTGGGAAGACTTGCTGCCCATTGTGAAAAGATTGCCTGCATTTGGTAGTGGCGGGGGCAGATTCCGGGTCCGTTCGTGTCCCCCTGGTGAAGCAGTGTGGTGAGCCAAACCTATGTCAACTGCAGTCACTGGATCCGCTCTCCCTTGTCCCCACCCTTTTACTACTGGTTGATCCCACTGCCCTCCATGCTTATAATGGGTGAGCACGATAGTAAGCAGCTGAAACTGGACTTTCAGACTTGACGAACCATGAATGTGGTGGATGCTACTTCAGAGACTCTGCAACGAGAGGCCACTGGGGAGGCCTCCTACCTGTTAGATCATGACAGCAAGGAAATATTTGTGAACTTAAAACATAATCTCATTTCCATAGACTCAAAAATTGTCATGCTCAACACAAGGCTGGACCCTATGAAGGAGATACTGGACAAGTACGGCAGATGCATTGACCAACTTGAAACATGTGTCGTGTAGGTGGAGGATGCCCACACGACCACCAACAAACTCCTTATGCGGATGGAAAAAGTCTTGGAGGTAATAAAAAAAAGACCGAGGACTTGAAGGCCAGGTCCCGGTGAAACAATCTCTGCATTATTGGGGTCCCAGAGTCCACTGCTATGGGTACAATAGACAACTAAGTTAAGGGCATGCTCCAATCTTTATGTGGTGAGTCCTTGACTTGATGTTTGTGATTGAACACACTTACCACTCGCTGGGTCCCCACCCTCCGCTGGGTGCCCCGGCACACCCAATAGTGATCCGCCTCCTAAATTATAAAGACAGAGAAACTATCTTAAGGTTGACCAGGGAGCTCTGGGATATCTAGTACCAAAGAAATACGCTATTGTTCTATCCAGATTTCAGGAGGTCTGTCCAGGTAACCCAGCGTGAATTTCTCCCAGCTAAATGCCTACTTCTGAAAGCTGAGGTGCAATATTCTGATCTACCCTGCTAAACTGCAAATCTCCATTCATCGTAAAAAGCATCTTTTCATGGACCCTAAGGCGGCCCTGAAATATTCCCGCAAGCTTGTACCCCTTGGGGAGGCTTGATCAGATTCCACTGGAGCAGTGGTGGGCGATACCCTTAGTGACAATGGCAGACCTGGGCCCACTTCCTTCATTGCTGGTCATGGATGAGGCCTGATAGACTTCCACATAACAGTTTGCCACCCCTAGATATCCAGTTTAATTTGTGACCATGAAGTCACCTTGCTGTTTTGTTTGCTTCCTCTCTTTGCCACTGGCTTGTTTCTGCTAGTTTATTCGCAAGGCCTGGCGTCCTGAGGGATGTATTCCTCTGTCCATTTTGGCTATTTCTGTGTTGGCATGGGAGGGGGAAGGTGCTGGATGGTTCAGCTGGAGGGGTTGAAGTGTGTGGTGGGAGGGGATTTTTGGTTGTGGTATTTGTCTCACGTTTTTGCAGAGCAGACACTCTTGCACATTGTGACATGCACACTGCCCCTTACTATGCCCTGTGTACCTAATATAAGTCACACATTCAACATCCCTAATCACTTTGGTTGTGATGTCTACCCTTAGATGACTCACTTGGAATGTCCGGGATTAAATGACCTGCGCAAAGCCCGTCTTGTGTACGCTTACCTACGCCAGTGCCACAATGATATCTGCTACCTGCAGGAGCTTCTCCTTACTAGTGCCTCAGCCCCGAGCTGGCTCACAGAAACACATGCCACAGTTTATTCTAATTAACCATGTGGTGTCTCCGTTTTCATCTCGAAGGCTCTACAATGGCCTACAAACACTCCCATGTGCGACACATAAGGCAGGTACTTTGTCTTGCCTGGCACATTCATTGGTCGATCTCTCACAGTGGCCTCTGTCTATGGGTCCAATATTTATTACCCTGCTACCATTACAGAACTCTGGCAGCAGATAGGCAGTGTGGGGGCATGTGACAGTCTTGTGGGGGTTCATTTTAATGTTGTGCTAGATCATTACCTATACCACTCCAGTGACACGAGGCAACCACACCCAGGTACAGCAGCTCAACTGTGCCTCACAATGAAAGATCATGGGCTCATGAACCTATGGCAACAAGACACCCTCGAGATAGGGAAGGCACTTGCATAGGCACGACACATAATGCCTGGTCCAGGATTGACTATTGGCTGGCAACGAAGGATGTAGTCCCCTGGCGGAGGACTATTGAACACCTGCCCAGGACACTTTCTGATCATGCACCAATCCTTCTTGAACTCACTACCCCTGGCACGCGAGATTGTGCACACTCTTAGTGACGGGATTAGATCCGTTCTAATATTAGAGGATATTTCTCCCTCAACTCCCCCTCAATGTCTTCTGCTTCCACACTCTGGGAGGCTTTTAAAGTCTAAATTTGGGGCACGTGCACACTGAGCAGGCTGGGGTAATGAGGGCGATACAAGCACAAATTACTAAGCTAGAATTTGACATTTGGGTCTTGAGCTTGCGTTCTATATTTCCGGAGATGCAAGTCTTCTTGCATCTACCAGGCAGAAACTTGGTGAATATGCAGATGAGGCTTTGCGGGAGACACGCTACCTCGGCAATATAGGGAGAGAAATAGGGCGGGCAGGTACTGGCCAAACTGTTGTGCCAGCCCTGTGCTACCAACTATTTTACTAAACTACTTAATGACCAGCAGGTTCCCCATTCGGACCACGAGGGCCTTAAACACACTATGGTGACTTTCTACACTGATCTCTACACCACCAAGATTGTGCATGACTCTGCCCGCTTAGATGAGTTCCTAGATCCCATTGATTTCCTTTCCCTTGAGAAAGTCCATCAGCAGTATGTTGATGTTCCTTTTCCAGCCTGCGACATAGTACAGTCTATCCAGGGTATGGTTTTAGGAAGAGTACACCCAGATTCTTGCTCCCCACCTCTTGGCGGTGTACGATGAGGCTCTACGACTGGGTTACCTCCCACCCCACGATGTGTGAGGTGGTGATTGTCACCATTCTGATACCAGAAAGCCCCTAACCAGTGTGACTCCTACCGCCCTTTCTCTATGATCAATGTGGACAATAAATTAAATCCTTCCCAATTTATTAACGACCCACTTAATGCCACTGCTGCCTGATATTTGCTGCCTGGACCAATCGGGCTTTGTGCCTGGGCGAAACACGTCTCATAACCTACATACTAAGTTTGCATTCATGCACTCTATTAACCCACAGATTGCATCCACAGCACCCCTACTTGATGCCACTAAGGCGTTTGACTCCTTGGAGTGGCCCTTCATGTTTCTGCTGCTGGGTCAGTTGGGCCTAATCCCCCGCTTTATCAGCTGGATCAAACTTCTTTAGACGCAACTGTGAACTAAGTTGCGCATTCAATGGCGAGGTCACGGCCCCCTTCCTGGTCACTAGATGAACCAGATGAGGTTGTCCTCTCTCTCTCCTATCCTTTTTGCCATGGTAATAGAGCCACTGTAGGCCAGCTTCACCAGCACCATGCACATAGAGGTCTTGCTTTCCATGCCATAAGTAATTTAGTTTCTATGTATGCAGATGATGTCACCTTATATGTACAAGACCCACAGCTTAATAAATCCCCAGTGAATCTTGAGGTCACCTGTTTTGGTAGCTTCACTGGCATTCTTATCAACTGGTCTGTATCAATTCGTTTTCCTCCTACAACTGTGACAGACCTCTTCATTCCTGACTACCCAGTTCACTACCTGGGTATATGGATCAGTAGAGATATTGATGAGCTATGGAAAACGAATTACTGCTCAAGGATAAAATGGCTTGAAGCTTGTGCGCCAGCCTAGAATGGCCTACTGCTCTCAATGGCTGAAATAATTGCTACGGCTAAGATGCTCATGCTCCCAAAATTCTTGTATTTATTCATCAACATTCTCATACCACTTACTGCACGCTTTTTCAAACAACTCCGTACACAACTTTGACATTGGCCTGGGCTGGCAAGCAACGGAGGGTCTCCTGGGAAACACTGACCTTCCCCTTTGAGCAGAGTGGCCTGTGTGCCCCGGACATGGCACTTTATTAATTATGCGCACAACCGCAATATGCGCATTTCTAGGTACATCTGCCCCCTTTCAACCACATATGGGATTGAGATAGCCAATGCGGCCCCATGCCTGTGAAGCACCGCACTCTATCTGCTTGCTTGTCACCCTCGGGTCGAAAAAAGATACTATTGCTTGGGCATGGGATAAACTGTGTCTCTCTGGCTGGTAAAGCACCCTATATTCCCCCAACACCCCCAGGAGTGGTCAACCGTGGATTCCAGAGGTAGATAATTATGGCGTATGCTGCCAACTGACTCAGTTGCATCTCCTTACGCTAGGTGATTTGTATCCCGAGGGACAATTTTATCAGTGCAACACATATCTGCACTCCTGCCATGTACTCTGTTTGATGCTTTCACATAATTCAAATTTCATGCTGCAATTTGTGCTCTCCACAATACTTACCAGCTGCCCCTCCTGCGTTCCATGCACTAGACATGTTTTCGACTAATCCATCACTGTGGAAATTGATCACACATCTATATGGCATCATGCAAGATACATCATCATATTCAATCCCAGAGCATACTCCTATGGGGAAGCCGTGCATGATCCTCCCCTCACTGTAGCACAGTGGCGATATTGCTGTAGGCTGACTAGAGCACTCTCTCCCAACTACCAACTGTGCCTAATTCACATTAAATTTCTTCAGCAAATGTACCTTACCTCTGCACAGTTGTGCCGTACGGGCCCTTGAATGATGCACGCTGTTGTAGATGCGGATACAATGGCGCCTCATGACCTACATCTGGCGTGGGGTATGCTTCAATACTTCACTTCTGCTCTCCCATATATGATGCCATTAGCTCTATCACTGATTACCGGCCCCAAAAGACTCCACTGATTGAATTGCTCTTCTATACTATGCCAAGGACGTCCCCAGTGAAGTTCGACTACTGACTGCAATGTTATTCATCCTGGCTAAACATAGTCGCAATACACTGGGGGTGACATTGGGTACCTCAAATTGATAAACAGTTGCGTAATGTCACCTAATGACAGCAGAAACTTACAACATATTGAGAATTGTTGCCCCAGGGTTCCTGCCTGCTAGATATCTGGTACCCCTTCACTGCATACCTTTTATCTTATACTGATTTCCCGGGAGTTCAGAACACCCTTAACCCTCTGGCATATGGGGAGCCTCTCCCCCAGAGTGTTGACGCCCCAGTATAGCCAACGTCCCCCCTTGTGCATGCACCAGCCACCCCCCTGGTGTGTATCCCGTTGGTCATGGCGTCAAATGATCTGCAGACCCTAGCAGCTACTGCGCTTGTGTAATGACACACTGTGAGTTCACTGGGTAACTATTGTCGATTAGTCACAGATCTATGGTGCTGTTGCCTAAGTCTCGTGTATTCCAGCTCTGTTATCATGATCTGGCTCTGTTTGTTTTCTTTGATTGATTTGGCCCCTTACTTAAACTTTTTTTTAAAAAGATCAATAAATGAAAGACTAGGCAATCTAAAAAGAACAAAACAGTGACCCCAGCCTTATCTGTTAAAGACAATGCAGATAAGTCTTCTACATTGGAAGCTATCTTAAAACACATAATACAGTCCATAACATCTCTTAGAGCACCAAAACAAACCCAGACCTGCTACAGGTGGAGGTGCCAGTAGAAGGAAGGACCTCAAAGAGCTTAATATTAGACTTACCAATGCTAAGGGAAGAAGCAGTGCATTTGAAAGTTTGTAATAGACCTCATGCTTATTATTGGCCTGCTTTACAGTTGACTTTATGAATCCATAAGATCGTGACAGAAGGAGCAACCTTGGAATTTTTGGATTACCAGAATCTGAAGCTCACTTGACAATAAATCTCCTGGAATCATGGGGACCATCAACTTTGAAAATCAGCTTCATCAAGGACTTCGAATTGAAGCATGTGCCTTGTGATTTGACAGTCAAACCTAAGAACTCAACCTCACCAAAAACTCTGATCTTCAAGCCCCCAAGACACCAACACTCAGGACTCATATTAGATCATACGAGGAAGGTTAAAACAGTCACATGGCATGGTGCTAGAATCTGTATATTACAAGACATAGCCAAGAACACAATCACCAGGAGAAAATGTTTTTTCGCCCTCAGGAACAATCTCATAACAAAATTAATTTAGCACTTGTTTATTGCCCCTTTAAAATTTTAGAATATTTTCAAAGGTTAAATCCGGATTTTCAAAGATCCTGCCACTCTTGAAACCTTTTTAGAGAATAAATGGCGGATGGAAAAGGAATCTAGTCTATTTCAGAATGCACCATGATATCGCACATGGATGTAATCATTACTGGGCAATACTTACCACTCATACTTTCACTCATACTTTCTTTATCATTGGCAGTACCTTTCCTGACAACTTGCATACATCAATTTAAGCAAAAAGAGGGGGGGGGGGCAGAATGGGCTTTTGGGAAGAAGGTCCAGCTAAGTTTGCCCTAAAGTATACAACAAAAAGAATTGACGAAGCTGTTCCTAAAGTGAAAGGGACGGACCATGTAGAGAGGATATTATATTTGGATATTGGAACCCTCACACAGCCTTCGGGATATCGTGAATCACGTACCCCTCAGGATGTAATGTAACATCATCGGGCTGCTCCTAGGTCGAGTCGGCTGGTGCAATACCCGACGGGCTCTTGTTTGGAGAGCACTCTTATGGAGATCTTTTTATCCAATACAGCCGATAGGTAAAGTGGGAGTATGGGGGCTCTTGAATGATGTAGGTGAACAATTGGTGATTATTAATTAAAATAGGGGGGAGTGCTATCTCAACAAGTTTATTATGATGCCTCCTCACCTAGTTAAAAGGTTGTGAGGTGGAGTGTTGGTAACTCAGGGTTATGTTCTAAGTTATCTATACTGCCTCATCAGGGTCAACATGTTTCTCGCTTCACTTGAGCTGTACTCGAGCGATTCTTCAGGACCTAAAATGAATTCTATCTACATATGTGTACAGACTGTATTTCTTAGTTTAACAGAAAGCTTTCTCAGTCCTGGTAGTGCGGGGTAGGTCTTTTGGCGACACGGACTTGGCGTGTCTAACGCAAGGAACTCCTTGCGTAGCCTACCAGGAACTGCAGGGCACTATCCTATGGAGTTTATAGGGTAGACCGAGTCGCAGGTAAAACACCAGCTATATATGAGAAAGCTTTCTGTTAAACTAAGAAATACAGTCTGTACACATATGTAGATAGAATTCATTTTAGGTCCTGAAGAATCGCTCGAGTACAGCTCAAGTGAAGCGAGAAACATGTTGACCCTGATGAGGCAGTATAGATAACTTAGAACATAACCCTGAGTTACCAACACTCCACCTCACAACATTTTAACTAGGTGAGGAGGCATCATAATAAACTTGTTGAGATAGCACCCCCCCCCCCTATTTTAATTAATAATCACCAATTGTTCATCTACATCATTCAAGAGCCCCCATACTCCCACTTTACCTATCGGCTGTATTGGATAAAAAGATCTCCTAAGAGTGCTCTCCAAACAAGAGCCCGTCGGGTATTGCACCAGCCGACTCGGCGTAGGAGCAGCCCGATGAAGTTACATTACATGAATGAATGAATGAAAATAAATTTATATCGCGCAGAACTCAGCCCAGTGGGCATCAAGGCGCCTAACATAATATATTGAGTAGCCCTGCAATGCTTAGTAATAGGCTTTCCTAAAAAACCAGGTCTTGAGAGCTCCCTTAAAGAGGGGCAAAGATGATAGGGCCTTGAGCTCGAAGGGGAGGGAATTCCACAGTCGAGGGGCCACTGATGCAAAGGCTCTACCTCCCCATCTTGTCTTTTTGGTGAGGGGGATGACAAGGAGGTTCTGTTGTGACGATCTGAGACATCCTGAGGGGTACGTGATTCACAATATCCCGAAGGCTGTGTGAGGGTTCCAATATCCAAATATAATATCCTCTCTACATGGTCCGTCCCTTTCACTTTAGGAACAGCTTCGTCAATTCTTTTTGTTGTAAACTTGCATACATCACCTGTAGATCACATTATTACGGGAAGACAATGATGCCAATATAGCAGATTGGGATCTATAAGGATGTCATTGATGCCACAAACTTTGTAATCTTATCCACCCACACTCAGAAATCTCAGTTGCCACAGACAATTCGTAGCCACTCCCATCTCTCTATAACACACACCCTAGGGAATCTATTCTCTCACTCTGCATACAAGGCACACCCTACTCCTTTACCAGGAAGTCACCAGACAGAGCACAACAATTTGGTATTGTGTAATTTATAAGGTGTTATTCTATTCCCTTATGGTGCCATACGTTGATACTCCCTATGCTTTTTATATGGCATTACAATTCACAAAATGGTAACAGTTTTTGTCGCTCTCAAATATTTAGATTTTGGTTGTTGTTTTGGTTTTCACTCTATAATCTTCAGGCACAGTTTTCCCTTTCTTAACTAGGTCTCTCATCTAGCCCTTATATTCTCATTCACTCTGTTTTCCTTCTCAGTCACACCCCTCCTACCTTGTAGCATTTTCTCCACCTTACCCAAACATTTCAGCATAGCAGTATACTCAAGCGAGACCTTCAACCAGGCTGTTGTACATGAATACCAGGTATTGTGTGGGACGCGGAGCAAGGGGATGCAGTCTGTTCTTTCTTTCCCTTCGTCCCTGACGTCATAGTCCAATCAGGAGGGAGAATGGAGAGTGATGTCACAAGGGGGAGTGTACGCCCGCAGTTCGTGTGAGCTGTCGGCGCCAGTGCTGGTGCTCGTGGGCCCTTTGGGATTTATATATATAATAAAAGTTATCCCACACAATCCGTCTACGGCATGTCTTTCTGCCACAACAAATGGCGACGAGGGTCTAGATTGTCCGTGGGCCCACGAGCGGATTGCGATGCTCAGGCACGGCGCGAGGGTATCGGTGCATCGAGCGGCGTGAGCGGAAGACGCGCCTGAAGCGAGCCGCGGCTGAGGCACGCTGCCACACCTGCACCTGTAAGCGGGAGCCCTATCTCCGGTCCCCGAACCGTTTTTGACTGTTTCCTGCGGCGCTGTATTCACTTACAGCCGCCCGGCCGTGTGAGGCCACTACAGCCAGCCACGTGCGCATCCTGATTACTGATTACGGCGCCCCTGGCGTCCTATAAATACTGTCGCTGATTGCACCGGAGCGTTCGGCTGAGAGCGTTCCCTGAGAGTTGACTTCCGCTGCAGGTGTGGGGAGCCCTGTCCTGTCTCGAGGGGTTTGCTGTCCCGCCTGGAGTGCTGCGCGTCTGGAGTGGTGCGCGAACTGGTCTGCTGATCACCTGTGCCCCTGCGGTGTGGGTGCGTGCGCTTCTTGCCATGGCACAAAGCAACAACATCTGCGTTCCACCCCTCTTCCTCGAAGTCCCCGGCAAGCCGTGTATGAAGTGGAAGAGCTGGCTGCGGGCGTTCGAGAACTATATCATTTCCATTGATGGCAAGAGGTATGATGCGGAGCGCAAGAAAGCACTGCTGTTTGGACTGCTGGGGAAGGCTGGTCAGGAGGTTTTCGACAGCTTACCGGTGTACGTGAATCCGCCGGGGGTCTTCGGTCCCCTTAATGAGTACCAGGAGGCAGTGAAAAGGCTTGAGCTGCAGTTCTCTGAAGAAAGTAACATTATGGTGGGGCGCCACAAGTTCGCTTTGCGAAAGCAGGAAGAGGGGGAGACTATTGAAGAATATATAGCGTGTTTGCGCGTCCTAGCGCAAGACTGCGAATTTGCGGATATGACTGATACGTACATCAGAGACCAAGTGGTGTTTTACTGCCATTCTAAAAAGGTGCAGGAGAGGTTGTTGGCATGTAGGAACCCCAAGCTCAAAGACGTGGTGTCCATAGCGAAGGCCATCGAGAGATCTCTGGTGTCCACAAAGGAACTAGCAAGTACTAGCCATGCTTCCAATGTGTTTTATTTACAGGACAGGAAAAAGACTGAGCACAAGCTGCTCGACAGGGCGGTGAATGATAGAGTGGGGAGCAGGAAACCGCTCGCTTGCTTTAGATGCGGTGCGCAGGATCACCTGGCGGACAGCAAGTCATGTCCCGCGCTCAGTAAAAAGAGTACCAAATGTAAAAAAGTGGGTCACTATGCTGCTGTATGTAAAACAAGGAAATCTAGGGGCAGTGTGAGAGTCAGTTCCGTGAGTGATGGCGACTCGGACGCATGTACGGACATTGTGCTATCTATTGATATGGCGGATGGCCGTGTGAAGGGGCCCATAGGCTCAGATATGATTGGGAATGTGGAGTTGCCGTTTACTGCCGATTCAGGTTCCCCCATTACATTGATATCCGATACTACATTTGATGTGAAATGGCGCGACGTGCTGTTGACTGAAACGGATGTGAATCCGAAGGCGTTCGGAGAGCAGGATATTGAGATGAAAGGCTATTTCTGCGACACCCTCACCTTCAAAGGGAGGACGATCGCTACGAAAATTTATGTGGCTGAGAAAGGGAGAAGCCTAGTGGGGTGGAAGGATCTGGCGAAATTGGGTGTGATCCTAGTCCCAGGCGCAGCGGATCCCATAGTCTTGCGTGATGATTGGGTGTACTATATTCAGCCTGAGGGTGAGCGGGGTGGTCTATCAGGTGTCATTGATAAATTCAGCGCAGTCTTCAAGAATGAAGTAGGATGTGTGAGAGGTTTTGTGCACGACATACAGTTGAAGGAAGGGGCCATACCAGTTAAACACAAGGTTATGACAGTGCCCCTCTCAGTCAGGGTTGAGCTGAAAGCCGTGCTAGACAAGCTCAAAACGGAAGGAGTGATAGAAGAAGCTGGTGCTTCAGAATGGGTGTCCGCATTTGTCATATCCAAAAAGAAGAAATCCGGAGACATCCTGCGGTCCCTCAATAAGAATATCCTGGTAAACTGCCACCCACTGCCCAATATCCAAGACATCCTAGCGTCCACATCTGGTTCGAGATACTTTACTCTGATCGATTTGAAATCAGCTTACCATCAGGTGTGCCTGACCGAAGTTTCTAAAAAACTAACCACCTTCATCACCCCGTTTGGAGCGTATAGGTACGTCCGTCTGCCTTTCGGACTTGCATCAGCCTCAGGGGTCTTTCAGAGATTGATGGACCTGCTGTTCTGCGACATGGCCGGGGTAGAGGCGTTCCAGGACGATATTTTGATTCACACGCATGACGAAAGTGAGCACCTGGAACTGCTGAGCAAGGTGTTGGAAGTTCTAGGTGAAAAGGGTATGACGGTTTCCAAAGACAAGTGCAAATTCATGGAGAGCAAGCTGGAATACTTGGGCCACGTCCTGACTCCGGACGGCATAGCGCCCAAAGATGATCTGGTGAAAGCGATCCGGGAAGCTCTGTGCCCAGGCAATAAGGATGCATTGCGGTCTTTCCTGGGGCTCAGTGAGTACTACTCAAAGTTCTTGCAAGGGTACGCGACCACAGTGGAGCCATTGCGTAAACTGCTGCGGAAAAATGAAAAGTACATCTGGTCGGCAGAACAGGATGTAGCATTCGAGTCCGTCAAGCGAGCTATCGCTGTGGCGCCAGTGTTGCAACCTTACAATAAGGATCTAAGGAATGTGGTCAATGTCGACGCCAGCGCCAAGGGCATTGGAGCCGTTTTCTGCCAATTCCAAGGGCGGAAGGAGAATACTATCGCCTTCATATCTTGAACTTTGAGTGAGGCAGAGAGACACTATAGCACCATTGAGCGCGAGACGCTTGCATGCGTCTGGGCTGTGGAGAAACTCAAAAACTATCTGTGGGGCAAGGTTTTCGAGATTGTTACGGACCACAAACCGTTGATCTACATGATGGATGGAGAAGGCCGCGGTAACGGGAAGGCCAGTTCGCGGCTGCTGCACTTATTATCCAAGCTGCAGGAGTATCACTTTTCGATTCGCCACATCAAGGGTGGCCTCAACAGCAGGGCCGATTGCCTGTCGCGCCTGCCGGTGACTGACAAAGAGGACGCCTCTCTAGACGACATGGAGTGCGTGGTGGCATTGGTGGATGCAACGGTCATATGCGAGGGGTCCATCACGGAAGAGGAGTGGCTAGCTCATCAAAACAAGGACAGGACCATTCAAAAGGTGATGGATCACATGACATCCCAATGGCCTCCCGTTCGGAACTTGCAGGGTGATCTCAAGTGCTTCCAGCAGGTGAGCGCGGAGTTGTCCATAGAAAACGGATTCTTGAAGCGGCATGAGTTATTTGTACCTCCGGAGGGACTGCGCGGGAAACTGGTCAAGATTGCCCACAAAGGCCATCTGGGCAACACAGCAACCAAGAATTTGCTGAAGATGTATTATTGGTGGCCGGGAATGAACAGCGAAGTCTGCAACTTCATAGACCGGTGCGAGCAGTGTCTGAGAGCCGACAAGCACTGGAAGACCAGCAAAGGAGAACTTCAAATGGTGGACATTCCGATAGGCCCGTGGAGCAAGATTGCTATTGACTTTGCGGGCCCATTCACCCTGTTGTCAGAAGACTGCAGATTTCTCATTGTGCTCACAGACTACTACTCCAAATGGGTGTACTTTAAGTTTGTCCGTGATGTTACCACTGACCGAGTGATCAAAATGCTACAGAAGGTCTTTGCATTGGAAGGACAACCGAAGATCATGGTCTCCGACAATGGCACTCAGCTGGTGTCCAGACAGATGACAAACTTCTTGACCTCGCTGGGGATCAAGCAGGAGAAAACTCCATTGTATAGCCCGACACGAAAAGTAACGGCCAAGTTGAAAGAATGAATAGGTTTCTCAAGGAGGGAGTCCAGCTGGCCCTTGCGTCTAATATGGACGTTAAAGAGTTCATTGCTGAAAAGATGCGCACCTATCATAACACTCCTAATGAAGTCACAGGGCACACACCTTTCTACCTGATGAGAGGGAGGAGGTGTACTGGTGAACTTACACCTAAATACAATGAATGGTACAATGTGAGGAAGAAAACCGAGGTCATACAAGAGGAGACGCTAGGAGTCAGGGAGCGGATTATGTCCAAACAAGAGAGGGCTAAGCGGTACGCTGATGCTGCAAATAAAGCTAGGGCAAAAGGAATAGAGCAGGGAGACTGGGTGCTAGTAAAGAAGCCGCACAAGGTGGCGAAAGGGGAGTCAGTTTTCGGCCTTCCTGTACGTGTGCAAGAAGCGACCAAAGGGGCGGTTTGTTTGGAAGGTGGAGGATGGCGGAGCAAGGATGATGTAGTCAAGCTCAAAGCAGGCCAGGAAGAAATTATTCTTAAAGGGAGTCATGCAAGCGATACAAGAGGTGACGACAGTGTTCTGAAGTGGCAAGAGAATGAGGATGTGTACAGGAGTATGTATGATGAGGAGGGTGATGTAAGCATCTCCATCACAGAAGGTACAGGAAATGGCGAGGGTGCAGGGTGTGAGGATGTGGTGACAGAGACCGGTGATGTCAGTATGCGGAACGGAGTTAGCCCCAAAAGGGGGCAGGTCAGCAAGCAGGGTGTTCATGGCTCGAGTCAAGGTAAAAACACCGCCGGTCATGGAGGGTGTCCAAGATCTAATGTATCCGGTAGGCCGGGAAGGCAAATAAGAGCACCCAAGCGCTACGAAGAGTTTGTGATGGGATGAAACTGTGTATTATTTGTTGTTGTTAAGGAAGGGAGATGTTGTACATGAATACCAGGTATTGTGTGGGACGCGGAGCAAGGGGATGCAGTCTGTTCTTTCTTTCTCTTTGTCCCTGACGTCATCGTCCAATCAGGAGGGAGAATGGAGAGTGATGTCACAAGGGGGAGTGTACGCCCGTAGTTGGTGTGAGCTGTCGCCGCCAGTGCTGCCTGCTCGTGGGCCCTTTGGGATTTATATATATAATAAAAGTTATCCCACACAATCCGTCTACGGCACGTCTTTCTGCCACAACACAGGCCCAACATACTGACCCTTAACTTCCACCCTATGAGCTTTTTGAAGGTAATCTTGCTCTTCATAAAAGGCCTCAACCACCCTGTGAAAAGGAGGGAACTCTCCTATTGCAACTGTAAACTTTAAGGAGACTCGATTTTTTCAAGAAACCAAAATAGACTACAAAGAAGCCCTATCAAATGTACAAGGGCTGGGTTAATGACTTGACCTGCTCTGTGGCAATATCCAAGGAATCCAGAGCCATCACCTTCATTTTAAAAATGCTGGTCTATCCATAATTACCTCTGAAAGGATAATGAAGACCGATGATTATTTACCAGACTCAAAAATGCTGAGACGGAACTATATGCCATAAATATCTTTGCTCGGAAAGGTGGTGTCCCTCAATTCTGCACGCCACTGAACTCGAAAATATCTCTACTCCCATTGGATGCTTGTTATCACTCAGACCTCTGCAATCTAGAACAAGAATTGCATCTCCTGTTACATAAAAACACAAACTCGGTATCCTCCCTTGTGTCACTCTGGAATGTTCTAAAATACTCCATCAGAGGTGATATAAGCTGTCACATGACAAGAAATATAAAGAAATAAAATGCTCCCTAGACACACTGGCTACAGAAATCACAGCCAAAGAAATACTCTACTGACACTCCAAAGACTCCTCAATTTTAGAAAAACTGAAACGTCTTAAATACGAATACAACACAATCGTCAGCAAAACGTGCTGACAGGTTCATGCTCAAAAACAAAAACGCTATTCTATTTAAATAAACCAGAGAAATTCCTCACCACCACCTGAAATTCAGGAAAAATATGAGTTTGATAACCAGCATTAAATACACTAATAGAGTAGTTAAAATAAAGACAAAAAATATCCAGAATGTATTCGGGGACTTCTACGCCACACTTTACAACCCATCCATAAACTCCAATAAAGAGGCATTTCTGAATTTCTGAAAAAACATTTCATTAAAGAACATATCCGAATCTGACTCTCTTTAAATAAAACATGAGATAGGAAAGAGAATTTGAAAGCAATTAAACTTACACCGTGTGGTAAGGCACTAGAGCCAGGCGGCCTACCCATCAGCTTCTATAGAAAATGTGCCTCAACAATCATTACACCGCTAGAGACAGGACTTAATCGTTTCACTATTAAGAAAGGGTATCGGGTTTCACTGCAAAACCACTATTGTAGTGATACTGAGAAGCTTAAGACCACCTCGCACCAAAAAACTTTAGGCCAATCTCATGGATAAAAAATAGAATTAAAAAAGTATGCAAAAAGCCTTGCTATACTCCTTGAACAATTACCAAAATAATGCGTTATTTCCCAGTCAGGATATGTCAAGCTTAGACTCGCCATTGACATCATCACTTTTTGTCATATCCTTGAAAAAGCCAGACTTTCTAGTTCTATTGCGTTCGCTATTGCTTTGAGCACCGAAAAAGCATTGTATATATCTTATAAATCATTGTAGTGCCTATACTGTGTCAGATCGTCAAAGTGCTATGTGAGATGAACTGAGGCTTTTTCACAAGACATACAGTTAATTCATAGAGTTAACGGAAATCACTGTCCACTCCAGGCTTTGGGTCAAGCGTTTTCTGTTTCTATTTTCTGTATAACTATGTTAAAACTGTTAGGCGTTCAAATACAATTATAATGATATAACCTATTATAATATCTAACAGGGTTAACTGAACTATGTCATTTGTTTCAGGCATGCATTCAAATATCATGTTGCCCATATATCAAATTAACCCATTTGGTTAAATATTGTTGCCATGCAATGTCTTTATCCTTATTCAGCAGTGTGGTAACTTGTGTCCCGTAGTGACTAAACCGTACCTTAAACCATTTCACACACTGACAGTTTGTTTTGTTCAGAATACGAATTCAAACCCCATTTCATTCCTTCACTCTGTAAGGGGTCTTATTTATAATACTAAGCAATTGTATGATTCTTGAACCCTATCCCAGTCTTCAATGTCCGCCACTGACCATCAAACGCCTATCTATTTTTCTACTAGAGGGAGATTTGCAAATAATATGTTGTTCGGCATTTCCTTCCAAAAGCCAAATCACATTTCACAAAAAGTTTTCTGTCAGTATTCCCGAAGCCAAGTGAGAATTTCCGAATGGCGCTCAGTTGATGCCGCATAACTTTTCCCTTGGAAATGATTCAATTACAATTAATAATACTCCTCTGCCATTAAAATGTAGCATTCAGTATCTCTGACTTGCTACGAAAGCAAAGTTACCAACAATTCTCCTCCAGCGCATTATGTCTTACTGGCTATCCTTTCATCAGTCAGCGTCTTGTGGGATAACATTCTATCAGTGACCCCGAATTCCGATCTTGAAGGTTAAGCTGAAATCATGTGATTACAGGGTCCTCCTCTATCCACCCAGCGCCATATTGACATAAGGGCTGGTTCTAGCCAATTAGGTCTATAATTCAGGAACATGGCATTCATCTCATAACTAACACATAAGGGCTGGTTCTAGCCAATTAGGTCTATAATTCAGGAACATGGCATTCATCTCATAACTAACACGAGGGGACCCAGGGTAGTTTGACCTTAAACCAAAAACTACCATACTGTTACACGTGAGAGTGACCGTCAGGGGAGGTGCTGGAAACCGCTCATTTCTAGTATTCCTCTAACTAACAGCTCCTAGCAGCTGCCACTCACTCCCTGCTTTCAGTCAAAATCAAAACCAGGCCCAGCGTTCCATCATGACATCATATGCCACTGAAAGCTTTCATAGCAGTCCCACAGAAGTACTATACAATCTAAGGCAAAGTGTACACAGCAAAGACTACCAACCTGTAATCAGTTTAAAAACATGTTTAGATCAAAGCAAAACTAAAAGTACGGTGCAGCTATAACCCAAGTCTACTTCTGCTAAGCAGTTCTCATATAAAATCCTGTATGGCCACCTTACAGGCTCTTTCCTTAGTATAACATCCAGAGACCCCACGTTGTGAGGAAGAGATGAGAAGATATCCCCTTGAATGGTGAACCAAACTGATGAAATCTCCATTTCTGTCACTGCCAGTCAAAGCTATTGCTCCAGCGGAAAGGGCAAATTTACATATTCTCCCTATGTCACAGGCTCGTCACCATACTAACTCATCCATACACTCATTCATTGGTGGGGCCCATAACACCAACACGCACTCGTCTTACATGAATCTGAACACAGGAGAAAAAGCGCTGGACATGTGGGTACCTTATTATCTATCAGGATTTAAATTTCTTACATTATATACATTATATACCTCTGCACCTAAAGAATCCTGACCTTAACATCAAGGCACTCCACCACTTGGTCGACGGACTAATTAGTTTTGATTTAGAACCAGCTAAAACATAATTAAAGCTTAGGAAATATTTGATTAATTTTCAGTACTCAATTAAAGGAATCACAAACTCATTTCTTACTAATCCAAATTTGTTTATCTAATATTAATTAGCTCTGCATTAGTATTTAGGCGCTACAGATTATAACATAATTTAGTTTATTTCAAGAAGAAAATCAAATCTTTAGAACATAGGCATAGATTTCGAATTGCATTATATTTACCAAATATCAAACGTTGGTGACCCTACGATCACACAGATGTAATATTCAAAGTCTCTGCTACAATCTCCCGAAACTGTTCAACCCACAGCAATGATCAAATCATCAGATGGAATAACTTCTCGAAAAATCAAAGAAATGCAAGGTAAACCATGGAAATCTTCATCAGCTCAACGTAGACCCAACGCCACGGAAGATCAGCCCAGTGAACCACCCCCATAGGGCGGACGAGGGTCTTTATACCCTTTTCCAGCTTACTTCAGATCAAAATGCAACAATTTTAGGGGTAGAAACTGTTCGGATTGGTCAATCAAATTCAATTTGCAATTTCTTAAATTTTTCACATGTCCCACGGTTTTCCTTGAAACTTGGCATAGCAAAGCGTACAAGTGTGTCCTGTATCCTTCGGTTCACAGGCGAAAGTTCCGAAGTAATAACAAGCCATGTCCCCTTGGTAGTTCACACCGTTCATCACTTGGCAACCCTCCATGCTTCTATCCTTGACAAGGGACATGCCGATACAGGAGCTGAGGTCACTGGGAGATCTCCAGAGCCATCCGATTCTGCACAGTAGTCATCACGCTCACATGACGGCGGCACCACAGGAGCTCCATCTTAAGTACTGCGGCCTTGCAGGCCCGAATGCCAATTTAAGCAAAAACAGACATAACAGTAATTAGAATATAGAAATGAGGATTCTAATGTTTAATCCCACACTAATCCCAATGTATATTCGTATTTTCTTAGCCTATAGCAACATTTAAAGCAATAATACTCACCATTCTGCATTGCTGAAAGCACAAACCATCACAAAAGCAACATGAATCATGCAATTCTCTATTTCACCACAATCTAAAGTTAGTTTGCGTACCACAATTAATTAATTTAGTTGTTCTGCCATGTAATTAGCATTTTAGTCCCACGTGTATCTTGTGTTTATCAAGGTGTAAGGGTTAGTTAGTTGTCTCACTTCAAACTAATTAGTACGAGTTAATGCTTAGAATGATTACGTAATTAATTTCATGCAAATAGAGGAGGTATGCAAAATGTTGTTTTATCTGCTTCATCAATCCTTCCTTTGGTGATTTTTAACATCACCACTAATCACAAACAAAAACTTCAAATTTTTCTATGGAAATGGTTACTCAGTTCCCTGGCCTTTGTTAGGTTACATCATAGTGTTTCCCATATCACTCTCTCTTGTTTTCTTGTACATGTTTTCTTTCAATTCTTCTAATTCTATATCTTCTACCTCTCTTTCATCTTATTTCCTTCTCTTTTCTTTTCTTAATTTCTCTTTTTATCTTATTTTGTAATATTCTTCTTTTTATACACACACATCCTAGTCTCAATAATAACACTAATATAATCACAAAGGTCACAGGTATTAGTATTTTAACCACAAAAGAACTACCTACTTTTGTTAATAAACTCTTAATAGTAGAAAAACTTTTACCAAGTTTCTCCCAAACACTTTAAACCTCTCCTGCAATAATTCCGGACAGCTTCACTCAGGAAAAGACTCTTGTGGGGCTCTTACCTTGCCTTCGCTCCGTTTTACTGCCACTGACGCTGCGGCCACCATCCTCCACGAGGGCCGGGGACTACAACTCCCAAGCACCCTAGCGGCGGAAGGACGCCTTGTGCAGCAGTGCGCCAGGAGGCGTGTAAAGTCGAGGACTTTCCCGGCAGAGCGGGTGTCTCCTGCAATAATTCCGGACAGCTTCACTCAGGAAAAGACTCTTGTGGGGCTCTTACCTTGCCTTCGCTCCGTTTCACTGCCACTGACGCTGCGGCCACCATCCTCCACGAGGGCCGGGGACTACAACTCCCAAGCACCCTAGCGGCGGAAGGACGCCTTGTGCAGCAGCGCGCCAGGAGGCGTTTAAAGTCGAGGACTTTCCCGGCAGAGCGGGTGTCTCCTGCAATAATTCCGGACAGCTTCACTCAGGAAAAGACTCTTGTGGGGCTCTTACCTTGCCTTCGCTCCGTTTCACTGCCACTGACGCTGCGGCCACCATCCTCCACGAGGGCCGGGGACTACAACTCCCAAGCACCCTAGCGGCGGAAGGACGCCTTGTGCAGCAGCGCGCCAGGAGGCGTTTAAAGTCGAGGACTTTCCCGGCAGAGCAGGTGTCTCCTGCAATAATTCCGGACAGCTTCACTCAGGAAAAGACTCTTGTGGGGCTCTTACCTTGCCTTCGCTCCGTTTTACTGCCACTGACGCTGCGGCCACCATCCTCCACGAGGGCCGGGGACTACAACTCCCAAGCACCCTAGCGGTGGAAGGACGCCTTGTGCAGCAGCGCGCCAGGAGGCGTTTAAAGTCGAGGTCTTCCCCCGCGACGCGGGACGCGCGCGGGACTGCGCCGGGCTAAGCCCGGGCAAAGGGTGGGCCCTCTGTGGCCCTCAGGGGACTGAGGGAGACGGGACGGGCCACCCCCATTGTATCCATCTCCAGTCCGGGACAAAGTATTGAAGTGATTCCAGTATTACATCCGTGGGTCATATGATAGTTTGTGCGGATTTGTGCATTCGTTAAGTGTAGTGTTCTACACGTATTTAGTTGTGTTGTTATATTCTCGGATAGTCTGTATAGAATGACGAAAGCCAGAAAGACGCCTGTGGCAACAAGATCAACCACTAGAAAACAGCCTGTTCCATCTACACCCTTACCATCTCTTACAGCTATTGACCTCATGCTACAAAAAACCATTGGTGTAGTTGCTGATGCAATTCAAAATACGGAGAGACGTCTCTCCTTGACTCCGAATATGTGCTTTCCAAATCTTTCAATGCACACCACTGAGCAGAATAACATTGTGGAGTCCACTATTAATGTGGATGATTCACTTTTGCTGCAATCCTTTTCGGGGTTACCCAGTGGTAAAAGTTGTAGAAATAATACACCTTCAGGCTTAATTATTCCAAATAGTACTGAAGGAAGCCCTTTATCTGTTTCTAATGCTGGGGTTAGTCTGTGTCTAGTACAATCAGGAAATATGTCAATAAACTCCCCAGGGGAAAGTTCCCCTCTGACTAGCATAACAGTAGCAGACAAGTCTCCTTCTCCCAAAAAGAAGAAATGGCGCAATGGGAGAAAAAAAACCAAATCTATCATGAGGAAGACTTACAAACCTCTGGGCAACTATAAGCCCTCAGCTAAAGATGTTTGGCTTAATTTTAGATTGGCTAAACCTACAACGAGTACATCTAATATGACTATAACATCTGTCAAGCAAGATGTACCATTATCCAAAGAAAATCAGCCAAAGACTAACAAAACTCACATAGATGAGACAACCCAGACTGAAAGGGTGAGCACAACGGATACATTTTATTTGACAGATTTAGAACGGTTGGTTAGACTTCTTCTTCAGCCTATAAGTGAGAAAATCACTAACATAGAGCAACTTTTAGTAAAACTTGAGAAACATCAAGATAAGGACCTTATTGGTACCCTTAAACTTCCTATTGTCTCTGCACAGATTGACAATACAGAAACTGTCAGTCGCAATATGGCAACTACCAACCTCTTGGGAGCTAATGATCAGAATGACCCATTACAACACACAAGACCACAAAAAGAATTAATAGTGTTGCCGATCGTACCCCCTATGTTGGTGTGTCCCATAGCTGATAGTGACGAGAGTGAATGGGCCACGGAAGGTTCATCCCACGTTTTACCTGATGATCAGGCTGAGCCCGTTAGGACTCCACCAACAGTATCTCTAGCCACTAACACACGACTAGCACGAAATTCCATGCAGCCCCCACAAAATAAAAAACCCATTCATATTAATCTCCCTCCTGAATCCCAATTATACACCATAGTAATGATAGGTGTACCGCAACTAGAAAAGGGTAAGGTGGAGAGATACGGGGACTTGAAAAATAAAGTAAGTCATTGGTTAACCACCCATAGACCGATCCCCAGACACATTAGTGGTAAAATCTCAAATGTCAGGAGGGTCGATTGGGTGGGCCATAGATTTAAATCTACCGAGGGAGACTGCATTGTTGTTACTTTTACTGATAATCGTGCAGTAAGGCATATTATTAGCTGGAAGGATGATCTGATCAACAGTTTGATCCGTACTAAAGATTTAAGTTACTTTTATCCCTCAAGTGATTATAGTATCAATAAAATGTCTTTACATCCTAGTATTGAGGACGAGGGAAATTATGCTACCTATAACTTACATCTTAACGGAGAAATACCAAGGAATTATGATCTTTATACCATAGGAAACCACTGACAGTATAGAAGTGATATATCAGGGGGGTTTAGAAAAGCCAACCACCCAGCAACTTATTACGAGAGACAGGAGGTCCCAAATGGATCACATAATTATCGTAATCATTTCCAATTAACACATCCTAACACTTACTATAATGTACCTACCTCAAATAGGTTTGACGTTTTTTATGAGCAAAATGGTTTGGAGGGGGTTGATTGACTGTATGCTGTAGCAGCCACACCTACGTTTGCTGATTCCTCGTCAAGCAACTTTGTTTACGATGTTATTATTTCCCCCCCAATTATTGAATCAGACAGCAATAATCTTGTAGAACCAGATACAGATTTTTTATTAGCCAGGTCCGTATCAATTGATTGCGAGCACATTAATACATTGCATTATCAGCCTGAAGTACCTAATTTTCATCCAACTCATGTAGAATTACAACCCTCTGTAGTAGAAATCACGGGAGTTACAATCGTTGAACAACTAAATCGGTTACCAGAATTTACTACTACCGAGGTTCCTATTAACACAGAGAATGATGATGTTTGTAACGCGAGCCTAGTCTCTTGGAACATTGCAGGCCTGGCGGATAAGATACGTGATTCTGCCTGGTTGGCATTTGTTAAAAAATATGCTATTATATGCCTCCAAGAGACATGGACGGAAGAAAATAATGCCTTCATTGAAGGATATCAAAGCTTTCTTAGGCCAGCAGCCCCCTCAGTTAGTGGCAGAGCAAAAGGGGGCCTGGCCATTTTTATTAACTTGGCCCTCTCATGTGATATAACTAACCAACAATATGCAAATAGTAACTTTCAAGTGCTTGTACTGAAGAGAGGCAAATACGCTTTGACTTTAGTTAATTTTTATAACACCACATCTAGTCAAGGGGAGTGTAATATATCGTTGTTGAATGAAATGTTGAAAGAAGGAGCAGGCATATTGCCTTGTAATGTACTGATTGTAGGAGATTTCAATGTACATCCATGCGGTAACCCTCGTGATACCCCTATGGGATCCCTGGGGTGTAACAGCATGGATGGATTCCACTTTGATCACACTAGACGTGGATCTCTCCTCAATGATCTGCTAAATGAAAATAACTTGTTTGTAGCCATGCCTTTGGTCCCAGAGTCTAAAGTTTATGATGTTCCAACATTTAAAGGGTCAGGTCATGGGTCTTTTATAGACCACATGTTACTATCCGCTGACCTTGTCAACCAGACCTCTAGTTTTACTATCCAAATGAACATCTACAGTGATCACAACCCCATTTCTATTAATTTGAACGGGGGTGTATTTGAATTGCGAAAACACTGCAAAGATGGGGGAATTTTAAAATGTACAAATGGTAAACGTCGTCTGAAATGGCACCGGGTAAACCAAGAAAATCTCTACAATGATATCAACAAATTATGTGGTGAGGAATTAGCGGCCTGTGTTTCAACTTTTATGTCCCCAAAGCAAATTTTAGCTATTTTTGAAGGTGTAGCGTTAACAGTAGGTTCTATGTTATTAGTTCCAGTGAAGGGGCAAGTTGGTAGTAACCCTAAATGGTTTGATCACGCATGCTCCATGGCAAGCAGAGACTTAAGAAAGGCGTTAAAAATCGAACCTAGAGATCCAGGCGAAATTAAGAATCTCCGTTCGATTTATAAAAAAACACTTGATAAACGGAAAAAGGAAATTAAGGCCAGTATCTGGGAGTCTCTGCTTGACCCATCAGTCCTGGGAAATAGCAGTAAATTCTGGGAGAATGTCAACAAACCTTTGTTTGACAACCCAAGTGATACTGCAATAGGTACAAATATCCCAGAGGCAGCCTGGGTCACCCATTTTAGTGCAATTTTTAAAAGCCACGATCAACAGTCAGATTATGACTTCTTAACCCCAATGGAGAATTCTCCATGTTTTTCAGTCAATGAAGTAGAAAAGGCTATCCAAGGGCTAACTGGCAATAAGGCACCAGGTCCGGATGGCCTGCCTCCGGATCTTTTTAAATCTTGTATCCCATTATGGGCCCCTGTTCTCACGAAAGTAATAAATGCAGCTGCAATTTTTGGGTGTCCAAAGTCTTGGGGGCAATCAACTATTGTCCCCGTGTTCAAAAAGGGCGACCGTGGTAGCCCGTTATGCTACAGACCAATATCTTCAATTAATTCTGTAGCAAAAGTGGTAGGGGGTGTGATTTTGAACAGGCTTACAACATGGGCAAATGAGAATAATGTTTTATCCCCAATACAATACGGCTTCAGACCTGGCCATTCAACAGTAACCCAGTGTCTGAACCTGTATCTAATTGTAGGTAAATACACTCTGGCCCGCCAGGGAACCATACATATGGCTTTTATGGACCTATCGTCCGCTTTTGACTGTGTGGATAGAGGTAAATTATGGGACATTATGCTAAAGATGGGCATCGAGCAGAACTTAATCTATGTTTTGATCGATTTGCACTCGGACACAAGAGCCAACGTCCGTTACTCCCAAGATTTGAAAGTGACAGGGGACATCAGAATAAATCGGGGTGTCCGTCAAGGATGTATCTTAGCGCCATTTCTCTTCAACTTGTATATTAACGAGCTGGAGGACTGTTTGTTGAGAACAGGCGCAGACTACCCCCATGTAGGTAGAAAAGGTGTCCCAGTCTTACTCTATGCGGATGACGCTGTCCTTATTTCAAGGACAGCAATTGGTCTTCAAATACTTTTGAACTCTTTTTACGAATTTATGGAGTCTAGAGGCTTAAGTATTAATAATTCAAAGTCCTACACTATGAAAATAGGCCAGGGGTCGCGCAAACCTAATTCTTTTTTCATAAATGGGGAAAAAATTCCAAACTCCAAAACCTTCTCAAACCTCGGGGTCCTTCTCGATGACCAACTAGTTTGGGGCCCAGCTGTTGCTAAAAAGAAGGGTGAAGTAACACGCGTCAATGCAGCCATACTTGGCTTTGCAAGAAAAATGGGCAATAGCCCGGTGGCTGCCCTGCTTATATTATATCAAGCCAAGAGTGTTGCCATTGCTTGCTATGGCAGCGAGCTATGGGGCTATAGCCAGACGCGAGACCTAGAGGTTGCAGAAAATAATTTTTTAAAGAAGGTATTGAGGCTGCCAAGGGGAACCGGAAATTTTTCGGTACACGAGGAGTTAGGTGTACCATTTCTGAGTGACAGAATAGCAGCAAACCCCCTATTATGTTGGTTGAACTCCTGGCTAAATGACGATATACCTCTTACTCATGCTATATTAAAAGAAGCTCTAACTTGGGAAGGTAGGTTCAAGGTTCCGTGGCTGAGGTACATTAACGACCGTCTCACTGAAATGGGACGGCCGGATTTGTTCTCATCCCCAAATTCTATAACCAAAGCTGATGTTATTTTCGTGAAAAAAACATTTATGTCTATTAGGTATCTTGCCCGGGAGGAGGGTGAGCTGTTGAAAGACAGTGTTAGGAAACATGCCCTACTTAAAACATGTTTTCAAATGGAACCGTATCTATCCTGGCCTATGTCTGGATATGAACGTTATCTATTGACAAGGTTCCGTTTTGACTTATTTCATCTCCTGTTGGCAATACCAAGAGGAGCCCATCGAGGTCAAGTGCTACCTGCTTGCGGCTGCGACGGGAAGTCTCCGCAAGATTTGGCGCACTTTTTATTTGTCTGCCCTTATTATACAGTACCTCGGAAGTTGTATTTAAAGCCTTGTCTAAAAGATCTACAATTTACACAGATCAAACCAGCACTTTATTACCTCCAACTCCTGAATTGTGACTGCACTTTATTTGTATGCAGCTTCTTGAAACTAGCTATTACTTTCAGGAAAAGTATGGAGGGTTAATTATGCTGCTACTATCGTTGTACTTTTTAACCCTTTTAACTTTGTATAATTATTTATATTCTTAACCTGTTTTACTCTGCCTGTTGCTCTGGTTCTACAACATCTTTGCACATTATCTTTTGTCTCATAAATGAAATGGATGGTTTTCTTTTATTATATATCTATGGAATGTGTTTATGTTTGTATGTCTATGAAATGTACTTTTATGAATGTAAAGATTACATTCGAATAAAGTTATTTGAACTTGAACTTGAACCTCCAGTGGAACAATTTCTTCATGCAAATCAGTTATATTTTTAATGTATTTCTTTAAGTTTTGATTTTCGTCAGGAATGTAAGTACAACAATGTTGCACTTTCAGCATTCCACAGACTCCTCCTTTTTTGGCCACTATAACTTCAAGGGCCAGTCGTTTTTGCATAATCATAGCTCTCATAGCAACCATTTCGGTATTTACCATTAGGAACCCTCCAGCTGTGCTGGTTGAGAAACAATCCGCAACTGTAGACAATTTTCTAATTTTATGGGCATTCAGAGATATTCCAACTGGTGGTATCAGCGCTCCAAAAATATCCCCTATCATTTCTGACCAACTCTCCCTCTTTCTACGTGTTAGTTGCTTACCTATTTCGTACAAACCTTCCTCTCCCCTTTCCACATGAAATATTTTTGGGAAGACCAGGCCTAGGTAGCAGGTTCCATACCAGTGGTCCACGGTAACCTATAATAAGCTCTGTTCCCACAGATGTAATATATTCCAGGGAATACCGGATCATTTCCTCCTTTAAATCCCCATCCTCCCATGATTTTATATAAGTCATGGCATTCACTTGCACCTACAAAGTAATTATCATAGACAGTATTATCTCTACTGATGCACAACTTCCCTTTCTGGGGCCAATCTAAAGCCATTGCTGGATTTGTTTCTCCCTTTAAATGATTTTCCCTTCCAACATCCCAAAATGTGGTTTCCATCTTTTCCCCAGACACTTTCCTATGCATCTTAACTCTCCTCTCCTCAACCATGTTCAAGAAGGTTTTCTCTTCTTTTCTCAAACTACAAGTAAGATTATTCTTAAACACTTCTTCTAAAGTTAACTCCCTTGTTTCCAAGAAAAATTCACCTAAGATTCTACCAGGAATCCCCTTGTTTAGTTCAGGAACTACAAGTTATCGCATATGTCAAAGGAAGATGATGATAAGTGACACCTTCGGATACAAATGCAGGTAACTGCATGCAAACTCTAACCTCCATGGTTTTTACATACTCGTATAGTAACTTTGAAAAAACATTATTAGAAAAATCACTTATGGACTTATCTTTATGACGTTCTGTTCTATCTACCCGTTTCGTAACATGGCTGTCATCAATCTTTCCCTTGTTAGTCCTATTCTCGGTGTGTTTTTCTATATCTTCAAATGTTATTCTGAATGAAATTATTATTGCCAATATTATCCAGACAAGCATTAGTAATCCTGTACGACAAAAACACATTTTACACCATTTTCGGAGAAACCCACATGTAGGTTTTCTACCTTCTCTGTTTGCCATTTCGGTAATGATCAGTGTCTTTTGACTTAGCCTCTTTTCATCAACAATTTGCCTTCGTCTAAACCTAAGGCTCTGATTGCCTACTTGGTTCTTTTCTGGTCATGTGTCTCGTCTGGAGTTTCAATTCCTTGCGATTTTCTTTGTCATTTCAATCCATGCATGAATCGTCTTTGTCTTTAGGTTCACAAGCTTTGTTCAGAACTTCCTGATCATCCGTTTCTTCTCTGATGTCAGACAAGATAACTCTCAGGATTTCCGAATCTTTGTCTTCTCCAACAACTCCCTGCACAGTCACTCCTAGACTTTCTTGGCTATCCGCTTCCCCTTGTATATCAGGAAGTGCCACATATGTCCATTCCGGTGACTTGTACTTCTGGTTCGGTTTCTGTATCGTCATTGCTCCTTGCAAGCGTTTCTGATCAGTGTCTTCTGATTTTTCCTGACTAGACACTTCATTCACTTGTTCAGCATTAGAAGATTTTATTCTCCTTAATCGGTATCTCAATCTTTTGAGTTTGTTTGGCCAAATTTCCTCTTTTGACGGCCTCTTTAATTTTGTTCCTTTCCCTTCTCCCTCCGTTTTCCAAGCTCTTTTCCTTAAAGTTCTTCCTCCTTTATCTTCTTCTTCACTCTCTTCTGTATCGTTCTGGCTTTTACTGTCTTTGGATTTTATTCTCAGGACCTCAGGTTCACTATCTACATCTATTCCTCCTCGTGTTTCTTCCACGCAATCTTCCTGCTGACTAACTGTCCCTTCTTCTACCTGGGTTTGTGTTGTCCCTATACCTCCTCGGGGTCGTCCGCAAGGATCTTACCCTTACTCTCTGTATCTAATTCCTCACCTTCTATTTCTATGATTTCGGGCAGAATTTCTCTTATGCTTTTACTCGAGACTTCTTTACCAAAGATTTCTTGTTTAGTTTCTCCAGTATTCTCATTTATTCTTTCTTGTATTCCCACTTGTTCTGTCTCTGATTCAGAGCTGGTATCAGAAATTTCAAGTCGTCTCCTTAGCGGTATATTCTCCTGCCCCAAAACTTGGCTCAAATCCGCTTCTCCTGCTCTTGGGGTTTGTCTTGTTCTTGTTTCTTCTGATTCTGATTCAGAGCTGGTATCTGACACTTCCAGATGCTCTTCTTCAGATCGATTTTCAGGACCAGAGAATCTAAGAGTGTGACTGGCATGAATCCAATTCTTTACCTTTGCACACTTCACAGCAGTCGTTGTAGTCAGAATCACTTGACGTGGTTTCCCCCAGCGTGGAACCAGACAATTTCTCCTTCTGTGTACTTTGATGCATACCCAATCTCCAGGACTCAAGTCATGAGCTGGCTTCTTTTTGAGAGTGGTCGCATCTGGTCCAACCTGATGAAACACAGAATATACCATATCAGCCAATCCCTTTCAATAATCCAAGACAAAGTCATCTGATATAGGCAGCAGTTTGTTGACTGGAATGAAAACATGTCTCATTGCTCTACCCATGATAATTTCATGGGGGCTCAGACCAGTGCTCCTATCAGGAATCAACCTAATAGTCATAAGCACAAGAGGCAAGACATCTGGCCATTTTAGACCTGTGGCCAAACACATTTTCCCAATCTGTTCTTTATGGTGCCATTTACCTGCTCAACCACTCCAGAGGCTTCTGGTCGGTAAGCACAATGCAGTTTTTGTTGTACATTCAATGCTTCACAAGTCAATTTTATAGTTTTGTTTTGGAAATGCGTTCCTCTATCTGATTCAATCGTTACTGGGAAACGAAACCTAGGAATGAACTCTCTCAGTAGGAGTTTTGCTAAGTAACTCCATCATTCGTTCTAGTCGGGTAAGCCTCCACCCAACATGAAAACGGACAAACAATCACCAGTATGTATCTTAGCCTGTTACATGGGGGCATTTCAATTAAATCAAGCTGCATTCGAGTGAAAGGACCTCCCTCCCGTCCTATGGTTCCCAAGCTCACCACTGTTTTTCTTCCTGGATTATATTGCTGGCATATAAGACATCTCTGACAAAGATTCTCAGCTATAAGCTGAAAATTTGCATTATACCAGGTCTGTTTGAAGAGTCTGATCATGGCATCCCTACCTATGTGAGCCTGCCCATGGTACATCCGTGCCATGGTAGAGATCATGCTATGAGACTTCACTGGTCTTCCATCGCGATAAACCCAAACTCTGTCTACCTCTCATGGTGCACATCCTGATTTTATCCACTGTTTCTTTTCCTCTTCTCCTGCCTCTTCCTGCAACTGCCTCACCTCATCCCATGTATTCACTGTGTTAGTAAAAAGCAAGGGACATGACTTCATGTCCCTCTCCCGATTACAATTTAAAGAGTTCTGATTTTGCGCACAATATTGTGCTATGTCATTGGCAAATTCATTTCCTGCTGACACATAGTCAGTTCCTTTGGTATGCACTGCGTATTTTATAACTGCGATTTGTTTAGGGAGCTGTATCGCCTCAAGTAATTTTCCAACCATCTCTGCATTTCTTATTGGAGTTCCACTTGCCATCAAGAAACCTCTTTGGGACCAAATCTGCCCAAAATAATGCACCACTCCAAACCCATACTGTCTGTCAGTAACCACAGTGACTCACAGATTCTTTCCCAACTTGCATGCTCTAATCAGTGCAAACAACTCCGCAACTTGAGCAGATCGTACTCCTCTCAAACAAGATTCTTCCAACACAGCCGCTACAGTACATACAGCATATGCAGCACTCAAAATCCCTTCTCCAGTTCGCACATAGGACCCATTCACAAACATCACATAGTCACTCTCTTTGAGGGGCACATCTTTTATGTCCGAACGCAGTTTGGTGCAAAAATCAAGCACTTCCAAACAGTTGTGATCATCATCATCCTTCACCTCCACATTCACGGCATCAGGTAGTAAGTTCAATGGGTTCACATTAGTGCATCTTACAAGACTCACATTTGTAGCACCCAAAATGACCTTTTCATATTTGGTCAGACGACTATGCGTCATACATTACGTTTTGCTCCTTGTCAAAAGGATTGCCACATCATGAGGCACAAACACTCTCACAGGATATCCCATCACAATTCCTTCACTCTGTTCCAAACTTTTACACGTGGCTGCCACAGCTTTCAAACAACCAGGCAAAGCAACAGCTACGGGATCTAACACAGCCGAAAAATAGGCAATTGGTTGTCTCAATCTTCCATACCTTTGTACCAACACAGAAAGTGCACATCATCTCTCTCACTGCAATAGAGCTCAAATTCTTTTTCGTAATCAGGCATTCCAAGAGCTGGTGCTTCACACAAGCTGTCTCTCAATTGTCTAAAAGCCTTCATCTCTTCTTTATTCAGTTCGAGGGGATCTTTCACATCACTGTTTGTTAAGCGTACCAATGGTTTTGCAATCAGCGAAAGTTGCTGATCCACTGGCGACAATATCCTACCATCCCAAGAAACATTCTGACTTCTCTTTGTGTCATTGGTGCTCTCATTCCTTTTATTATTCTAAGTCTGTCCACGGTCACCTGTCTCAGACCCTTTTCAATCTTATGACCTAAATATTGTACTTCTTTTTGACAAAACTAATTTCGATGGGGATACTTTGAGTCCTCCATCAGCCAAATGATTTAACAGTGCAACTGTGTCCACCACACATACCCCTCGTGTCTTCGATGCCACCAATAGGTCATCGATATTCTGCACGAGCACTGAACTTTCAGGCATTTTTAAATCTTCTAGGGATTTCTTTAGAATCTGATTAAATATTGAAGGACTTTCTGTGTACAGTCAGTCAGAATATCTTTATTCGACTTATTACAAGTCATACAAAGAACATAAAAGAAAAGAAAAAAAAAAAAAAATAATAATTACTTTGCAATGCAATGCCTACTATACATCTATTTACATTTCCCACACAAAAAAACCTAATAAACAAACAGAAGAAAAATTTTAGACATGGATAAAATATTTCTATACAAGTCTATCACGTAAACATGCTCAAACAACAAGAGAAGTTTTAAAGTAAACTATGGCTAACAGGTTTCGCCCGCATTGCGGCTACCAGAAAATTTGCCATACAAAAAGTAACATGTATGTTAGGTAGTAGTTGTAGAAAGAGCAGGGCTGGTCTTACTTGGACAAAACCAGCTATTTTCAAAATAGGCAACAAATATTTCTTTCTCTGCTCATGGTATATACTACAAAACATAACAAAGTGCAGAGTATCCTGCACCGAAAAATTGTCGCAGCAGCACGGTGGGGCCTGCTCAGGCTTCTGCCAGATCTTAAATGAACCTAGATAAAAATGTATCAAATTAAATCGGAACTTTGATAATAAAAACCTGTGATATGGGAATGTGACAAAGTTCAAGTAGGGGGCGAGTGAGGGTGTACAAACCAGGAGGTTATGTGCCCTTACTGCGGGTTTCAACACTTCAAGATCCTCCCTCCGTGCTTCCTGCCTATCCCTAAATAACTCTTTGATGGTTACTATGTCCTGTCTCCTAATATTTTCCGGAGATGAAAAAAGATCTGGGCGACCCAGATCTGCAAGGGTTTTAGCTACATATGCCAACCAAGGGATACTGGTGTATTTATCCAAGGATAAGACATCGTGCAAAATCTTATGGTTCAGAGGTAGGTCATCATTTGTCCACAATTTCAGCCACAAAGGTAGCGGAGCAAGGCTCAGGGTATCAGATAGATAGGGCAGACCCACCTCCTTATGGATGGAATACGTTGGGGTGGATTGCGGGACTGAGAGCAAGGATCTAATGAATCTATTTTCTGCTCTCTGAATTGGATCCAGGTTTACGTAACCCCACAGTTGGGAACCATAGGCCGCTATGGCCACTGGTTTGCTCTTGTAGATTTTCAGAAGAGCTTGCATGGGCCTAGCCCCTAGCTTCCCAGCAAAGCCCAAAACCGCTGAGGAGGATCTTATTACCGCCAATCTTTTTGCTCTTATCTGAGGGCCCCAAGTTCCTTTCTGGTCAAATATTACCCCCAAATATGGAAATGTGGACACGTTGGTGACAGGGACTCCCCTGCAAAAAAATGTTTTGTGTCTTTTTTTGTTGCATTCACGCCCCATGACTATCGTGTGTGATTTAGAGGCATTGACCTTAAGGTCCAGCGTCTCCATGAAGCTACCAAAAGCGTCCAGGAGATGCTGTAGGCCTACCCCAGTGCGGGCTATCAGTACTGCATCGTCCGCATACAGGAGCGCTGGAATTTTGACATCTCCTGCATGCGGAACGTCGGCTGCCTGTCCCTGCAGGTGACTGCCCAGCCTGTTGATATAGATGGTGAATAATACAGGGGCTAGAATACAGCCTTGCCGCACCCCCTTAAGGGATTTAAACAGGGGGGTACGTCTGCCATCATTTGTGACTCGGACAGCTGCAAAAAGCTCCTGGTGCAGTTTAGCCATAAACACAACCAAAGACTCATCAATGCCCATCTCCAACAATAACTGCCACAATTTCGACCTATTCACCAGATCAAAGGCAGAGGAGAGGTCCATAAATGCAAGGAACATGGAGCCCTCCTTTGCCACTGTATATTTAGAAATTAATAGATGTAAGTTTATACATTGTTCGATCGTCCCCTTTTTTTCTCTGAATCCATATTGTAGTTCAGACAACCCTCCACGGCTCTCAACGTTGTCATTAAGTCTGGCTAGAAGAACTCTGCCTAATATTTTTACCGTTGAGTCCAAAAGAGATATGGGCCTATAGGAGGCGGGATCATCTCGCTGGCCTTTATTTTTATAGATAGGGACTATGGTGGATGTGGCCCAAGAACTGGGTACATGGTTGTTGGCTGCGTTAAGCACTTTCGACAATACCGCCGACCACAATTTGGGAGAGTACATGAAAAAATCAGCGGGAACACCGTCAGGGCCGGGAGCTTTATGTCTTGTTGTGGCCATCAGGGCTTTTTCTACTTCTTCGGGGTTGAAGACCAACGGGTCTGCCACTATAGCAGGTACTGAAACATCTGCAGTTCCTTTGGACCCACCCTCATATACATTTTTGAAGTGGTTTAGCCATTTGTCGTCGGTGATCACACAGTCCATAAGAGCATTATTGTCTTCAGAAAATAACGGTTGTCTAATGATCTCCCAGAATCTTTTACTGTCCTTCAGTACTGCAGCTGAGAGGAGATTTTCCCATGCTTCGCGTTTAAGAGATTCTTTGCGGTTCTTAATGGCAACCTTGTAGCGTTTCCTTAATCTAACAATATCCTCCCCAGCCCTGGGAGAGGTTTTTAACGCTGTCAACAATGCTCTGTGCGCTTTTGAACAAGCAGAATCAAACCAACGTTTTGTTCCAGAAAATCCTTTTTTTGGTTTGACTAAAAGATCCTTAGCCACCTGGCCACAAATTTCCTCAAAAGCCTCTATAATTTCTTTACCTTGCGCCCCCGATTTTTGACAGATGGCCACTTTGTCCTTTATTTTTGGAAAATTTATTTCATAGAAATTATCCGGGATCACTTTGGCCCATTTCAGTCGTCTGTCTTGGTCGCAGGGTTTCAGGGGGTGTGCTGGTTTAAGTGCTTTTGGCGGTGCTCCCATCTGGCCACCGCAGGCCACTTCAAGTAGTACAGGGTTGTGGTCACTGTAGGGTATTATGACTGTACAATAGACCATAGACCGGTTTAAAATACCTTGTGAAACAAAGATGTAGTCTATCACTGAGCCATGGTGACTGCCAATGTAGGTTGGCGCCCTAACGCCCTTATCGGGTTCATAAAGGTCATGGTTTGCTAATAATTCTTCTAACTCAAGCCCCTCTGTAGAGTGTTCAAAGTGGGGGCCCCGAGGGGCCTCCTCACCCCCCTCAGTTACATTGTCACCTCTTCCCATACAACCCAGATTACATAGATGAATATTAAAATCTCCTAATAGGATAAACTCATAAACTAAATAGATATTCTGAGACACTTTATTTAAGATATTATCTAGGTTAGCGACATTACTCCCACTGTGTTCGCTGTTCCTAGAGTTGTAAAAATTAATATATATCGTCCTGCAATTGTTACTAGTCGTCCTTTCAACCATTAGGATGTTTACGGAATCTGTATTTATCTGCCTATAGGTGCCCTTCAGATCTAAAGAAAACATAATGGCCAAACCTCCTTTAGCTCTGCCCATGCGGCTAGGGACTGCAGGGATAGAGAAGCAGGTGAATCCATCCCACCAGAAATTAGCCGATATGTCCCACGTTTCTTGCAGGGCAATTATATGTTGCTTAGAAATAAAGCTCACACATGCTTTGTCCTGTCGTTTTGCAGATGAGCCAGCTATGTTCCATGTTATAATTTTACAGGCGTTGGTAGGTAACCTCAGCTCTTTTTCCCCCAACAAACACCCCTCAGCTAAGCTGAAGGATCTGACCGCCTTGTTCTGAGCTACCTCAGGTGCGTTCTGTGTTGGAACGATGTTCAGGGTTGACGCTATGCAACCCTCCCCCTGGTATGATAGCCCAGGGTTGTCCAACGGGACATAACTCTCAAGTGTTTCATAAAATGTAAGCAGGCGGGGACCGTCATTGGTGTAACACTGGCTAAGGTTTATTTCGGGTCTAGTTATGGACTCACTTGCTCGGACATTGCAAGGTTTAAGTCAATCGCAGTTGTTTAGATCCGCTAAGGAAGCATACCTATTCCCCAATCCGCCCCCCCAATCAAAAGGGGTAGCTGCCTGACCTTGACCCATAGCTGCGATGTTCCACATAGGTAAAGGGGTATTTGGGCGTATCGGAAAGTAATCGTTTCTCGCCCATGGTACGAACCTATTGATTCGCCCAATGGGATCTTGGCCCATCCAACCCGGGCCCCAACCATTGACGGCAGGGTCTGGTGGCATGGGAGGCCACAAATTTGACTCATGCGCGTGGTTAGATCTTCCGTGCTCAAAGTTAAATATAGGCCCAGGGCGCTCGTTGGGGAATCTATGTCTAAAACCGCCTTCCCAGTTTGGGGCGTTATTCGCTCTCCTAACTCTAGTAGGGTTAGAAAAGGTAGGGAGCTGAGCCTCACTATAGAAGAATTTTAGGGTAAGCGGGACTATAGAGCCGCTTCGCCTTTGGGGTGGGAAGATGTTATTCAAAATCTTTGGGAGGACTTCTGTGTTGGCAAAGTTTATAATCACACAGTCCCCCTTAAATGTTTTGGGATTGGACCCAATCCAAGGTACCCTCCTGGTCATAACAATATCCCTTGCTAAACTATCCATCCCTTGGGGGGCCATGGTCATGTTTGTAGTAAGCCAATGAAGAGCTTTATCCTTCAAGTCCTGTTTCGATTCTATTTTGTTTTGTGCTAAGACTGGGACATTTGCTAGTACTAGCACAACTGGGGAGGCTTCCAAAATAAATTGGGCTGATATATCCTCATGTATTGTCCCAATTATGTCCCCTGATGATGATGTCGGCGCGGCTCCGCCTGCAAGGTCCTGACTGGGAGCCGTTAATAGAGTTGAAGCTACTGCTAAGGGCCCCTCTGGTAGTGTAGGCTGTGGGACACTCTCATTTGGTAGAGCCACTACGGCTCCCGATGCCAATTTTGTGACAAGAGCAGATAGATTGGCCACCTCTACCACCAGATTACTTTGTGCACCCCCCGCCTTCTTAACCTCCGAAGTTAATTTATCCAGTTTACCAATCAAGGGCTTGATGATTGTCCTAATTTTTATATCAATCATATCTTGGATCCGATTAAAGAGTTCATCATCAACAATACGTCTGGATTCTGCATCGGCATCAAAGTCAATTTGTTGCCCTTCACGTCTTGGGGGTGGTGTAGCTGCCTTTCTCCTGCCTTGTTGTTTCCCCCCTCTCTTTGAGTGAGATTTTCTACAGGTTCTCACTGGCCGTGGAACGGGCTGCCCCGGTGACGGTACTTCCTCGATGGAAAATGACTGGTGATTATGCTCTGAGGTATTGCCGTTATTGGCCGACGAGTTAACCAAAACATGAGGATCTTCTGCATCGCTGGCCAAGTCTTGTGGGATATGAACTAGGCTATTCAACTGGGGAAGATCTGGCGGTGTGGTCAGTAACTCTGGAGCAGATGCCCTTGCGGGCGGGCTTTCTAACGGAAGAACTGGCGATTGGCTCAAGCCTAGCGATTGCCTCCTCTCATTGTTTATCTTATTGACTTTTTGAACCACATATGAGAGCATTGTGTTGAGGGGCTCCGTCGCAGCAGATGCGGGCTTTTTCCTTACCATAATGCCTACCTCTTACAAACGACCGAGCCAATTAACCAAGGTATGTGTCAGGATCCACAGGCAGATGGCAGAAGACCTGGGGGTAATGAGGGTTAATAGAGTTCTGTACCTTACTAATCCCAGACGGCGAACCTTAGGGGGGTGGCCTCGCCTCGCCTTCTCGTGCCTCTGAGGGCCACAGAGGGCCCGCCCTTTGCCCGGGCTTAGCCCCGGGCACTCCCGCGCGCTCCCGCGCAGCGAGGCACGTCACTTCTTGTAGGCGTTGGTTAGGAGGAACATGAGGGGCGGGGCGGTCAGGGAGAGCGGGCCAGGTGACTTGGCCTCGGGATCGCCGGGGCTCCTGGGAGAGTGAGTCCCGGTTCCCAGCGCTCGCAGCCCTGTCACTCGCGCACACACCCTGCAGGTAACAACACTCGGCTGGGCGACCTTGGCGATGCGGGACCCGCGAAGCGGGTTCCGCGAGGTGTTGACTGGGTCCTCCCTTCTGCAGCAGCGATTCCTCCTTCCAGGTAACAGCACAGCAAACTGTAGAACTTCCCGGTTTCCCGCTTGGGCGGGCTCCTTTTCAGCTGATTTGCTGATTTGCAGGGCGGGGCGGTCAGGGAGAGCGGGCCAGGTGACTTGGCCTCGGGATCGCCGGGGCTCCTGGGAGAGTGAGTCCCGGTTCCCAGCGCTCGCAGCCCTGTCACTCGCGCACACACCCTGCAGGTAACAACACTCGGCTGGGCGACCTTGGCGATGCGGGACCCGCGAAGCGGGTTCCGCGAGGTGTTGACTGGGTCCTCCCTTCTGCAGCAGCGATTCCTCCTTCCAGGTAACAGCACAGCAAACTGTAGAACTTCCCGGTTTCCCGCTTGGGCGGGCTCCTTTTCAGCTGATTTGCTGATTTGTAGGGCGGGGCGGTCAGGGAGAGCGGGCCAGGTGACTTGGCCTCGGGATCGCCGGGGCTCCTGGGAGAGTGAGTCCCGGTTCCCAGCGCTCGCAGCCCTGTCACTCGCGCACACACCCTGCAGGTAACAACACTCGGCTGGGCGACCTTGGCGATGCGGGACCCGCGAAGCGGGTTCCGCGAGGTGTTGACTGGGTCCTCCCTTCTGCAGCAGCGATTCCTCCTTCCAGGTAACAGCACAGCAAACTGTAGAACTTCCCGGTTTCCCGCTTGGGCGGGCTCCTTTTCAGCTGATTTGCTGATTTGCAGGGCGGGGCGGTCAGGGAGAGCGGGCCAGGTGACTTGGCCTCGGGATCGCCGGGGCTCCTGGGAGAGTGAGTCCCGGTTCCCAGCGCTCGCAGCCCTGTCACTCGCGCACACACCCTGCAGGTAACAACACTCGGCTGGGCGACCTTGGCGATGCGGGACCCGCGAAGCGGGTTCCGCGAGGTGTTGACTGGGTCCTCCCTTCTGCAGCAGCGATTCCTCCTTCCAGGTAACAGCACAGCAAACTGTAGAACTTCCCGGTTTCCCGCTTGGGCGGGCTCCTTTTCAGCTGATTTGCTGATTTGCAGGGCGGGGCGGTCAGGGAGAGCGGGCCAGGTGACTTGGCCTCGGGATCGCCGGGGCTCCTGGGAGAGTGAGTCCCGGTTCCCAGCGCTCGCAGCCCTGTCACTCGCGCACACACCCTGCAGGTAACAACACTCGGCTGGGCGACCTTGGCGATGCGGGACCCGCGAAGCGGGTTCCGCGAGGTGTTGACTGGGTCCTCCCTTCTGCAGCAGCGATTCCTCCTTCCAGGTAACAGCACAGCAAACTGTAGAACTTCCCGGTTTCCCGCTTGGGCGGGCTCCTTTTCAGCTGATTTGCTGATTTGCAGGGCGGGGCGGTCAGGGAGAGCGAGCCAGGTGACTTGGCCTCGGGATCGCCGGGGCTCCTGGGAGAGTGAGTCCCGGTTCCCAGCGCTCGCAGCCCTGTCACTCGCGCACACACCCTGCAGGTAACAACACTCGGCTGGGCGACCTTGGCGATGCGGGACCCGCGAAGCGGGTTCCGCGAGGTGTTGACTGGGTCCTCCCTTCTGCAGCAGCGATTCCTCCTTCCAGGTAACAGCACAGCAAACTGTAGAACTTCCCGGTTTCCCGCTTGGGCGGGCTCCTTTTCAGCTGATTTGCTGATTTGCAGGGCGGGGCGGTCAGGGAGAGCGGGCCAGGTGACTTGGCCTCGGGAACGCCGGGGCTCCTGGGAGAGTGAGTCCCGGTTCCCAGAGCTCGCAGCCCTGTCACTCGCGCACACACCCTGCAGGTAACAACACTCGGCTGGGCGACCTTGGCGATGCGGGACCCGCGAAGCGGGTTCCGCGAGGTGTTGACTGGGTCCTCCCTTCTGCAGCAGCGATTCCTCCTTCCAGGTAACAGCACAGCAAACTGTAGAACTTCCCTTGAGGGATACGGCACCATGCCAAAATACGCTTGCCGAACCGGGACGCAAACATTTGTTGGCTGTCAGGGTGCAATGGGATAGAAAAGAAAACATGACACAAGTCAATGACTGTGTACCATTCTGCATCGTGGGGAATCTGATATAGGATTACCGAAGGGTTCAGTACAATAGGACAGCATGGAACAACGATTTTATTCACTTTTCTCAAATCCTGTACTATCCTAAAAGTCCCATTCGGTTTTTTCAAACCCATGGTTGGAGAATTACACAGACTACTCATTATTTCTCTCAGAATTCCTTGTTCAATCATTTTGTCAATGACAGGCGTTACTCCGGCAATTATCTCTGGTGTCAGTTTATACTGAGGAATATGATTGACTTTCTAACTGTTAACCCTCCGGACGCAAGGTGGCAGTGCAGTGCAGGATCTGGAGGTGCGAGCTGCGAGCGAGCAGCAGGTAGTGGGCGGTGGCGGTGGACGCAGTCATTGCCTGAGGACGCCTTGGGGTTCCGGATCACGGACTACGGACCACGGATTCTGTGAACCTGTGAATTGGGACCCGGTTTGTATCCGAAATGGCAACAAAGTCAAAAAGTTAATGGACAACGCCCGACGGCTGACGGCTGCCTCTGTTATGACACCGGCCCTAGGCAGCCTGCGGTAAGGAGCAAGCAGGAGCCGGGCGGGGTGAGAGCAACGGCAGGAGCGTGGTCTCCGTTATTGGAGGGACCATTGGAGGGGCCAAGGAACGAAGGGGTTCCACATTGGTGGGTTAGTGCAGCTAGCGAGTCACCCGGAAGGAGTTTTGTTACGATTTGTCCCCCATTGCCCCCTGTTAGTGGACTATAAGCCACAATCTACAGAGCAGCGGCATAGGAGGAGGAACACCGGCGTTTTTTTTTTTTCAGGAGTCGGAGGACATACTGAAATTGTTCAGGATTTCTCCGGTAAGCAAAACTACCCCAAAATCTTGTATGCGAAGTGACGGAGACAACACCAACATCAGGGTCTTGCCACCCCTGTCCCCCTGGAGACTCAATTGATATCACGGCGGAGGGGAGGGCAAGTGGGTTGGCTCTGACTGGCAGTTAGCCAAGCAGAGCGTCTTCCCGCAATCCCCAGCAGAAGATCAGAAGAAGATCACTGCTACCTACCTAGAGCCTGCTTAGAGCCTGCATGCTGCCAGGCGCTATAGCGGTTTGAACACCGTCAACGCTGCCAGTGCCATCCTGAGACGTAACGGGTGGGGGAGCCCCGTTAGAGGAAACGCGGCCAAGGCCGATAGCCCCTGCTGTAACTCTGCGCTGCAGTGGGGGGCCAAGCGGGGCCAAGCAACTATCAGTCTATATGCATTTATGATCTGGGCCCATACATTTGCATAGCCTGGAGACTGGTAGTCGTCTGTCTGTCCCAGCGCCTTCCCACTGATATCATCCCATTTACATCATTACACGTGCCAGGAGGCGCGTAAGTGCCGGCAAGGGTCCCCGCAGTGTAGGACGCACGCCAGCTTGGGTCAAGGACAAGCGACAGAACGAGGCTGGGCTGGGCCAAGGCCCCTGGCCATCTATCACGGAGAGAGGAGCGCCTGGAAAAGAAACACTTAGCTCAGCTACAAGTTTGAGGACTGTTAGATATAAAGGGTAAGGAGATGGGGAAACGTAAGACCGTCATGACCACGAAGGCCAGGCCACTAACCTCATCAATGACGAACTTTTTAAGGATGGCGATGGGGGAAATAACAAGTGAAATAGAGTTCGTGGAGGAGAGGTTGGGGGAAAATGCAACAAGCTCTGCAAAATGGCATTCCCACGGGAATTGTGGGTGAGCATGATAAAACATTAGAAGAAAGATTATCATCTATTAATTTGGAAGCTAGTGGAGATGAGGTTAATACTGGCATCACTCAGGAGGGGGGATTTGTGGATACCCTCTGCCCACCACCATCTAAAAAATGTAAGGCGTGTGGGAAAGCCAAGAAAGTTATAGAACCCATAGTGACACGAAAGAAAAACATGGCTCCAACACGTAAGACAGTAACACGAGCAATGGGTGCTGCCAAGGACCCCACTAACACTGAGCATATGGGGGATAATGCATCATTTAAATGTTATACAAGCTCGATGGAGGCGGTGATCAAATCAATTTTAGACCCCCTGGTAGGGGTATTAAACAGCATTGATGTCTCGTTAAAAATATTAATTGGCTCTAGTATTTCGAAGGCAACTATAGGCTCAGAGACTCCAACAAACCCCATCTCGAATATGAATTTGGACATTCCTGAGGTAACTCCACTCTCTCAGATACGGGTTTCTGGGGTCGGAGTAGTTATCAACACTGAGACTACAATGCATCCATCCAAACAACTTGATAAAGTACGGCCGGGACTATCAACAGCAAATGTGGAACAAAGTGATATTAATCCTACTGGTAGAAATTACAACACTCTCCCAGCCGGTGCGAATAATAGTCTAAGAATACTTCACCTACCCCCGGAAGCTACCCCTTACGTCATTGTTCTAAAAAATGTCCCACCTCTGTCTCATAGTAAGACAGAAGATTGGAAACAGCTGAAAAATAAAACGGTGCATTGGTTGGTGAAGACTTTGGACTTGTCAGGCTGTGACATTCTAAATGATAAAATCAATAATGTAGAACGTGTCTCATGGGTGGGGTCTCAGGCAAAAACTGAAATGGGAGACTGCATTGTTGTAAATTTTAGGGATAACATTTTTTTGCACTGGCTCACGGATAGACTCTCTTGGAGTAATAACATGGGGGGAATCATTGAAGCCGTACCACTCTGCTATTTTTATAGGCCGTTGCCAAATGTGCGTATTGGCCAGGTCCAATCCCATCCTTAAATATTCTCCCCATTCATGATTCCAACTTTCAACTCCTTTTCCCCCCTAGATCAGGTGGACTGACTGAATGGTCAGCCGTTGAGGGAGTCTGGTGATCCAGATTTAAATCCAGCCTTTTTGCATGTTTTAGCCTATACAGAAAGAGATAGCCATCCTGCCCCCTCAGGTATTTCCCCGTCTGCTTCAAGTATTAAAATTTCAAATGCTCCGGAACATTCCAATAAGGAATGCTTATTAAACCCGACATATTACTTGAGGCCCAATTCTCCCAATCCATTTTATGATGGCACATTAGATCTTCTGCCAGTATGCCCTGCTGCTGAGCTAGTTGGTGTTTTGAACCCTACTGTAACAACAAACATGATGACAGTAGAAAGTGGTGTAACTGACTCCGGTTGTGCAGAGAATAAAAACACCCCTTATGTCAGTACATTTACTCATGGTAGTCTTTTCTGGAATGTAGCAGGTCTGTTAAATAAACTAGGCATTAACGATTGGGTAGAGTTTGTCAGCAAATTCAGCATAATTTGTTTACAGGAAACTTGGATGCATGAACCAGCCTACATAAATGTTTTTTACTCTGTGCACACATCAGCTAGACCATCTGTTGGTGGTCATGATAAAGGTGGCTTAATAACCATGATCTCCACAACATTGAATGGCAGAGTTAGGAAACTACAGCTGGACTCCCCACATTTCCAGATTATAAGTATTTCTCTGAAGAGTAACTTGACCCTTGTGGTTATTAATTTTTATCATAATAATTTTAATAGTGCAAATATTACTATTGCCCAATAATTTGAAACTGCACTTATGAAACACATTGAGGAGATAAAAATGGACTATGCAATACTCTGGGGGGGTGATTTTAATTGTAAATTGTGCTCATTGTCTAAATGCGAGGCATGCCACCATTTAACAAGGGATGTGGTGGGTGGCTATCACTTTGAGCACAAGCCTTGTGGGAACATTTTTAATTCTTTATTGTCAACATTTTCACTTTTCTTAAGTTTAGACTTCATTGAGCGCTTAAACTCTGATGTGGTAACATATGTTGGAAGAGGTCAAGGGATGCTAATTGATTTTATTATTCTGTCTGATTATTTTAACTCTGAAACTGTGGTTTTTAACATTCTCAAAATCCATTTTAGCGACCATTACCCACTAACATTACAATTAGCAATCCTACCAGTCCCTCAAAATACACCAGTTAAGGTAGTCCCCTTATCGTATACTAAAAAGAAGGGATTAACTCGGAAGTGGTCCTCTGTCAACCTCAAGATTGTTCTGGAGGAGATCATAAACAGCAAATACTGGATTGTTTGGATAAAAATTTAAGTGTTACATCCGTGATCAAATCGTATAATGCAATAATTGTGACAACAAAGGCGCTCTTAACTAAAAATCAGTTGAAAAGCTCACAGAAAAATAAAAGGTGGTTTGACAGGGAATGCTCCCAATTACATAACAAATTAATTAAGATTCTAAAAACCATACCACGAGATAGGGTGGGTGTGAGACAGGCGCGCATAGATTATAAACGCGCACTGGAGAAACGCAAGAAGGAAATTAGGCAAGAGGCATGGGGCAAATTATACCTGGCATCACAGAGTAAAGATTCCAAACTTTTTTGGGAAACTGTTAACGAAGAATATTTTGGTGACACAAAAAATGGCCATATTGATGCAACAATTATGCCCGAATCGTGGGTAAAAATTTTTGCCGGCCTCTATAGTAATAGCACTGAGAAACAAAGTGCTGCTTGCTCCCAATATGCATATTTTACAACAAGAGCAACCCATATGTCCCTGTGAACCGGGTAAGTACAAAGTACACAACAATGTTCACAAGGAACTCATTTAAAAAAAAAAGATGTATAATCTGCGATTTAAATTGTCCCTCCGAATTAATCACATTCATATATTTCAATTGTGACCTCACGCAGTGTTAATCATGTATGTATAGCATTCATAATAAGCCCACACATAGCCTTTTTCCTTAACAATTATACCTAACTTCAGCCGAAGTTGGTATTTTTATTCTTCAATTGTTGCCTGTATCACAAACTTAATGCAATCTCCGCTGTCCAGTATGGCTTCAGGAAGGGCCTGGGCACTGTAGAACAGTGCCTTAACCTGCACCTGGTCATTGGCAAATACATCATGGCTAAGTCAGGGTCCTTATACCTGGGGTTTATGGACCTGACATCTGCCTTTGATTGGGTGCAGAGGGGGAAATTGTGGGAGAAAATGCTCTTTATGGGCATTGATCCCTCCATTGTCTATTTTTTAGCTGCAATGCATCAGGGTGTCACAGGTAGAGTACGCTATGGAGCATCTGGAGAGCTTACCCGACCCATAAAGATAGATTGTGGGGTCCGACAGGGATGCGTACTTGCTCCTTTCCTTTTCTTTCTATATATAAATGACTTAGAAAGCCACATCAGAACTGGAAACATAGATGCACCAACAATAGGCCGCAGGACTTTACCATCCCTGTTATACGCAGACGACTGCGTCCTAATGTCAAGAACCGGGGTGGGTTTACAAAGGCTTTTAATCAGTTTTAATGAATTCATGAGCGATCTTGGGTTAAAAACAAATGTTGCCAAGTCACACGTCTTGGTAGCAGGAAAAGCTCCTTCTAAGACGAAAACTTTCTACATAAAGAATGAAATATTATGTCAGGTGCCAACTTTTTCTTATTTGGGCATTCTTTTTAACGAAAAAAACTCGTGGTCCCACCTAGTTAATGCCAGGATTGAGGGCTTCAATAAAAATATGGAGGCCATTTTTAGATTCACAAAAATATTAGGTTCTCGCCCCATAAAAGTAATTATTGATATTTATAAAGCAAGAACATGCGCCATCACATTATACGGCGCGGGAGTCTGGGGTTGCTCAAACACATCGGGTCTCCAAAGAGCCGAGAACTTAATGTTAAAACTTGTGCTGACATTACCTAAAAGCACCCCTGCCACTATGTGTCATAATGAATTAGGTGTTACACCATTATCCTTTCGCATGCAATTAGCACCATTGATGCTTTGGCATAGCATCAGGGTAAAAGAGGAACCAGTCCTGAACCGTGACATAATTTTAGACTGTTTAAAACTGGATTATGTAAAAAAAAGAATACCATGGCCCTCTTACCTGCAAGAACAATTGGAGAAGTTGGGATGCATGATTGTTTTAAGTCCTGGAAATATATCTGCAATTCCTAAGGCCAAGCTTAAAAGTGATTTTCTTTTACTTCTGAAGCATGAAAGAGATAGCCAAGAGATGGTAAAAAAAAAAAGGGTTGTTGAGCATTCACTACTAATTAGCTCCCCACTAATTGAATCCTATCTTGCATTCTATTTTAATCAAGCAAAGATGTTCTATTTGATTAGGTTCAGAATGGGTATTGCTCATCTACTGGTATCGTACCCACGTGATGCATATTGTGATGCCAAATTAGAACTGTGTCCATGTAATTCAATTTCTTCAAAAAGCACCTTGCACTTCATGTTTTTTTGTAAATTGTATCTTAACCCCAGACGTACTTTTTTAAAACCATTATTAAGATTTTTAAATATTAGAAAGTGTCAACCTGCACTATGTCATCTACTTTTTTTAAATAATGAATTCACCTGTCTTATGGTCTATAAGTATATCTCCGCTGCAGTTCGACTTCGTAATGTTGTCGGAAAATGAACTCTTGGGTATCATTCAAATTGGTTAAAATCTTAATATGCGTATTATTGTTAAAATAATGTTTTATTTGTTCTTTTATGGCTGTCATTAAGCCGAATAAAGATTTTTTGACTGACTGACTGAGGAATATTTGGGTAATTTACTCCTTCTTTTACAATTATTTTCACAGGATCTACTCTTTTCATCAATCCAATATCCTCTCCTGTGAAATCCCATACTTTGGATTTTACGGTTTTCTTCAACTCTTGAGGCAATCCTTCCGGATCAAATACAACAAATGCCTCAGTGATTTCAGGTTCTAAGTTTGCCATGGTCATTCTATACAGTACGTCTTCGTCAGGAGTTTCAAAAGCAATTCCATCAGGGGTACAGAAAATAGTGCAATTATCTTTCACAACAAACCTCCCCCCAACAGATTTACGGGGCTAGTGTCACACACGACAAATCGATGCATTTCGGTGAATTTCCCTATTTTAACCTTAACGGGATCTGTAAGATAAGTTTTTATCTGTTTGTTTGAGACTCCAACTACTTGGATTGTTTCACCAGAGAGAGGAAGATTTTTAACGTCAGCTGATCTAACAGTTGAACGAGTAGCACCAGTATCTACTAGGAAAGTGATGTTCTCTTCATTCACCTTTCCAACCACAAAAGGTCCTGTCTGGTCTACCTCTAGAGTTGCGCCAAGTACGCACTCCTCTTCCTTTCCTAGGCACCGTCAATAACTCTCTTCTGACTCACTCTCATCGCGTTGCAGCCTATACTGCGAAACAGCACTAGCGTGCGGTAGCTTTGTTACCTGTTTCTCGGTGTAGAATCCTGTCTCATTACTGTATCTCTGATGATTTACGTGCTGTGGAAAAGGTGGCTTTGGCACCTGACACTGTTGGGTAACAACCTGCTTCTGTCGCGGCGGTTGGCAACTCACCTCATTCTGCACCTGTGGATTCAATGATGCATTATCACCATTAGCCCTCGGTGGCAATTTACACTCGGATTTCCAATGCCCTAATTTTCCGCAGTAATGACATGGCCATTTCTTTTTAGCTTCTTCTATGCTGACCTGTCCTTTTCCCTTTCCAATATTAGGCTTTTGTTTAACTTGGCCCATGCCATTAGCTTGTTCGATCAACTGAGCTTCTTGTCGTTCAGCTACCTTAACCTGTGCCCACATTGCTTTTTCTTTCAGTTTATGCTGTCTGGCTTCAATTTCATCACTAAAATATGTTGTAACACCTCATCTATCTTTTTATTCTGCCAATCCACTGTATGGTGTTTGATCATTTCACTAACCTCAGGTTTTAAACCATAAACAAATCTATACACAAAATGGCTCAGATCCTTTTCACTTCATTTTTCATCTCCACTATATTGCTTAAAGGTTAATAATAAACTCTCATAATATGCATGTACAGATTCTTTAGCCTCTTGATGAGTTCGGTCAATTTTTACCCAGTCAGTTTCCTTTGGAGGTAATTTGTTTTTCAAAAAGGTAATTACCTGATCATATTTTTTCATTACTTCCGGATCAGGGGCTCCCGTCTTAGGATCCCTAGGATACTCTTGCGTTTGCCAATCTATTTTAATTTTACATTCTGCCCATAAATCTGCAGGTACAATTATATCAAAAAGACTGTTCAGTTCTATCCACAACACCTTTGAAAGTTTGACAAACCTCTCTACCTGTCGGTACCGTTCAACTGGTTTTTCTCTTAACCTTGGGAAATCATTGGTAAACGACAAAATATCCTGTCTAGTCCAAGGGACATGCACATACCCTCCTCCTGGGATTTCCCTCATGGGACATTCAGTTACCACTGGCTCCTTTTCTCTCACCGGGAATGCTGAGAAAGCCTTATCTGTAGTTTTCTCTCTCTGTCGAACCATCTACTTTTCCACCGATCCACATCTCCCCAATTCCTCAGCAAGGCAATCAGTTCTTTAATTTGGGTCAACCTTCCTGCCGTATTCAAGTTTTCAATATCCTTTTCAGAAAAATCTACTCTATATGGTTTTTGTAATTACCTTATTTTCTCAAAATCAATTCCCATTTCACTCACTGTCTCTTCTAATTTTTCATGCAAAGTTCTCGCTCTCCAAGTTATACTTTTGCAGAGGAACATTAGCTCCTCATCCTGATATGCTTTTAATGTTTCAGTTGGAATGGTTCCTACGATTGATTCTTCTAATGTTACCTTTAATTTTGCTACATCTAAAGGGTGTGGTTCTGTATCTTTCCTCTGTAAACTTCTTAACCAATCACTTAATTCCTCAGATGTGGGTCCTACAGGGGTTGTCTCAATTCTTATTTTATCCGTTACTCTCTCTGGGGTTTCAGTCGCAGATTCTGTTGTCATAAGTGTCTTACTTGCTGGACTTTGATTTACAGTTAAATTTTTAGGAGTACTTAAACCTGATGTTCCTGCCATATTTTTCCATCCATTCCCTCCGGCACCGCTTCTTTCTGTCTCTTTTTGCCTACTACAATTATAAGGAACTGTTAAACAATGCTCACTATCTTTCTGTTTATCAAAGACAGGCATCATCGGGCCAATAGTTACAGGTATGGTCACTGCTTCTGAATCTTTAAATGGATTATTTTTTCCACAAATTAGGTGGCTTTTGCTCAAATTCTTTATTCATCATAGCTTCTTTTACCGGCGCACTCGGAGTCAGTAACGTAGAATTCGTTTGATTTTTATAAAACATGTCCTCCAACACTAAATCTTCTGATTCACTCACTCCATATCTATAACCTTCTGATCCTGTGTTATTTCTCTTTTCTGTACATTTCCTACCACTCGTCTCTTCAGTATTTCTCAGAGGAAACATACCATCAGTCATATTCGCATTCCGCCATCTTCTCATTCTGTCATCATGACTTTCTTGACCACAATGTCTACCAAACATATAATTATACCTTCTTCCAATCCGATGCCTTTCCCTTTCATACATCTCTTCTTCCCATTCAGCCAAAGCCTCAAACTGAGTAGGTCTGGGTTTCGGTTCTAACCTCATCATTCTTTCTCTCAAATTTCGTAATACAGCCAAACTAAATGAACCACTTTCTGGAAATGCTAGTACTCCAGCCTCATTGGTATACCTTGCCCAATTTTCCAGCCAAATACATGTATGATAACCATATTTCCCTACCATAAAAGATACAGGTGATTTCGGTGGAGGAAGTATCTGTCCTTCCCTAGTCACAATCGGCTTATCCTTCTTAAATAGATTTTTAATCTTCTCTTTCTCAGGTGGATCGTAGTTCATCATTTTTATTTTTCAAAGTTCGTAATCAACTAGGTTTTGCAAATCACTTCTTTCACAGCTTCTCCGTATTCTGTCCAATCCCAGCACAACGCACACCAACGCACCAATCCTGGGCGTTTACGTCACTCCTAAAGTTCTCCAATCCTAGCGCGACTCACACTAACGCACTAATCCTGGGCGTCTGCGTCACACCGGTAATTCTCCAATCCCAGCGCAACTCACACTAACGCACCAATCAGTGAAAGCTTTGTTTCCCTACAGCTGGCCAATCCCAGCGCGGTCTTTCTGACGTCAGCCTTTCTCGCTACTCCTGCTCCTGCTGACCCCTCCTTTACAAAATTTGATCGCCAAAATTTTCTTATGTTTTCTTTAATTAAAATCTGTTAGTAACAACATAAAACATCTCCATTGCCTGTTTCGCTAAACCAAAGAGATAGTTTTGTCCATTTACACAAGAATTCTGTATTTCCAGTAGGCAGCGCTTACCTCTACCCTACCACAGAATTATTCCCTTTCGCCGATAAAGTAGCACTTCCCTCTACCTTACCCTTCTAAACAAGCAAAAAGCAAACTGTTTCTCTGGGGATAAAACACATGTGGAGACTACAATGCTCCTTAGAATTAAGGCCAGAGTTTCACAAGAGAACCTATTGCTTTTTCACCCACACATATTCACACGGAAATGTCCCTACCGATAACCCATGACGATGTTACCACTTTGAAACCCGACAATGCGCTGTGCGACTTCACTTGCCACACATTTCCCCTGCCTGCATACAGGGCAACCAACTTCATACTTCCCGGAAGTCTTTAAACCATTTGACAACATAAAAAGCAACACAAACTCACCATAAAGTGTTAAACAGAAATCAATAATCACCAAACCAATGCAATAAAACCATAACTCTGCTACCAAGAAAACTGCTCCAGCGGAAAGGGCAAATTTACATATTCTCCCTATGTCACCGACTCGTCACCATACCAACTCATCCATACACTCATTCATTGGTGGGGCCCATAACACCAACACGCACTCGTCTTACTTGAGTCTGTACATGGGAGAAAAAGCGCTGGACATGTGGGTACCTGTTCACCTATCAGGATTTAAATTTCTTACATTATATACATTATATACCTCTCCACCTATAGAATCCTGACCTTAACATCAAGGCACTCCACAACTTGGTCGACGGACCAATTAGTTGGACTGGTTGATGGTGATTTAGAACCAGCTAAAACACAATTAAAGCCTAGGAAACATTTGATTAATTTTCAGTACTCAATTAAAGGAATCACAAACTCATTTCTTATTAATCCAAATTTGTTTATCTAATATTAATGAGCTCTGCATTAGCATTTAGGCGCAATAGATTATAAAATAATTTAGCTTATTTCAAAAAGAAAATCAAATCTTTAGAACATTAGCATAGATTTTGAATTGCATTATATTTACCAAATATCAAACATTGGTGACCCTCCGTTCACACAGATGTAATATTCAAAGTCTCTGCTACAATCTCCCGAAACTGTTCAACCCACAGCAATGATCAAATGATCAGATGGAATAACTTCTCGAAAAATCAAAGAAACCCAAGGTAAACCATGGAAATTTTCATCAGCTCAACGTAGACCCAACGCCACGGAAGATCAGCCCAGTGAACCACCCCCCCTAGGGCGGACAAGGGTCTTTATACCCTTTTCCCGCTTACTTCAGATCAATATGCAACAATTTTAGGGGTAGAAACTGTTCGGATTGGTCAGTCCAATTCAATTTGCAATTTCTTAAATTTTTCACATGTCCCACGGTTTTCCTTGAAACTTGGCATAGCAAAGCGTATAAATGTGTCCTGTATCCTTCGGTACACAGGCGAAACTTCCGAAGTAATAACAAGCCATTGTCCCATTGGTAGTTCACACCGTTCATCACTTGACAACCCTCCATGCTTCTATCCTTGACAAGGGACATGCCGGTACAAGAGCTGAGGTCACTTGGAGATCCCCAGAGCCATCCGATTCTGCGCAGTAGTCATCGCGCTCACATGATGGCGGCACCACTGGAGCTCCATCTTAAGTACCGCGACCTAGCAGGCCCGAATGTCAACTTTGGCAAAAACAGACATAACAGTAATTAGAATATAGAACTGAGGATTCTAAGGATTAATCCCACACTAATCCCAATGTATATTAGTATTTTCCTAGCTTATAGCAACATTTAAAGCAATTATACTCACCATTCTGCATTTCTGAAAGCACAAACCATCACAAAAGCAACATGAATCATGCAATTCTCTATTTCACCACAATCTAAAGTTAGTTTGCGTACCACAGTTAATTAATTTAGTTGTTCTGCCATGCAATTCGCATTTTAGTCCCACGTGTATCTTGTGTTTATCAAGGTGTAAGGGTTGGTTAGCTGTCTCACTTCAAACTAATTAGTACGAGTTAATGCTTAGAATGATTACGTAATTAATTTCATGCAAATAGAGGAGGTATACAAAATTTAGTTTTACCTGCTCCATCACTATCCAGACTGTGACTAGTTCTGTGTCAAACGCTTTGTCCACAGTATGTTGAAGGTTTCAGTTGGGCTAGCACAAGCTTAAGAAAAAGCAAAAAGAAGGTGCCTGCAGTTCACCCAGAAGGCCGATGTAGTGACTTGGAGGCAAAGGGACATCATGAGTTCCCTGGTGTATCTGCACAAAAAGCTCTGCAGTGTGCTGCCCTTATCATTTGTCCCACAGCAGCAAGATCTGTGCAAGGATTCTGAGCTCCAAAGTGGAGGTAATGTTTGCTCATCCGAGATGAGGTCTGACGGTTTGGCCTATGTGTAGCCTCCCGCCTAGCCTAGGTACCTGCTAATGACTACGCCACACGAAGTCGAAAGGTGGTGGAAGGCTGACGAATCCTACCTGTGTGAGCCACAGCTCTTGGCGCTTTCAAGTCCCTTGTGTCCGCAGCATTTCCCTCCCGCCGTCACTCGCTGAGGTGGCCGCTGTGTGGGGGGAGCGCACGCCAAAACTACATTTCCCAGGATCCCCTGGGGCCGGAAACACGCCGCCAGCGCGCCCGGAGGCGCTACTTAACGGTCCTTGACCCCGGCAGAGCGGGGGACGAAGTCGAAAGGTGGTGGAAGGCTGACGAATCCTACCTGTGTGAGCCACAGCTCTTGGCGCTTTCAAGTCCCTTGTGTCCGCGGCGTTTCCCTCCTGCCGTCACTCGCTGAGGTGGCCGCTGTGTGGGGGGAGTGCACGCCAAAACTACATTTCCCAGGATCCCCTGGGGCCGGAAACACGCCGCCAGCGCGCCCGAAGGAGCTACTTAACGGACCTTGAGCCCGGCAGAGCGGGGGACGAAGTCGAAAGGTGGTGGAAGGCTGACGAATCCTACCTGTGTGAGCCACAGCTCTTGGCGCTTTCAAGTCCCTTGTGTCCGCGGCGTTTCCCTCCCGCCGTCACTCGCTGAGGTGGCCGCTGTGTGGGGGGAGCGCACGCCAAAACTACATTTCCCAGGATCCCCTGGGGCCGGAAACACGCCGCCAGCGCGCCCGGAGGCGCTACTTAACGGACCTTGACCCCGGCAGAGCGGGGGACGAAGTCGAAAGGTGGTGGAAGGCTGACGAATCCTACCTGTGTGAGCCACAGCTCTTGGCGCTTTCAAGTCCCTTGTGTCCGCGGCGTTTCCCTCCCGCCGTCACTCGCTGAGGTGGCCGCTGTGTGGGGGGAGCGCACGCCAAAACTACATTTCCCAGGATCCCCTGGGGCCGGAAACACGCCGCCAGCGCGCCCGGAGGCGCTACTTAACGGACCTTGACCCCCGCGTCGCGGGCAGCGCGCGGGCGGTGCCGGGAGAAGCCCGGGACAAGGGCGGGACCGTCTGTGGCCGTCCGGGGCCGGAAGAGGCCGGGCTGGTCCATTCCATTTGGTTCGCGTGGCAAGTTGGTCATCTGTCTACAGCCACAAAAGGACTTCTGAGAACTTTAAGATAAGTCGGGGAGGGGTGTGTAGGTTAAACATTGTCGGCCTTTTGTCAAACACCAAATTTGGGGGCACAACAAATCGAATTGTTACACGTCACTCTTGTTATTATCTGTGTGTCACCAGCGTAGGGCAACTCTCATTGTAGCGGGTCAGTTAATATATTGTGGATCCTTACACCCGGGTTAGTTTCAAGCGTTATTCTGAGAACAGGTAGCGCGAAGAACCACACATACGACATTATACGTCCATAGCCCCAGTGGTGATGTGGGGAAAACCAGAAAAACCCCAATTAGACCTGGGGCGGGAGTTAGGGGTACATTGGATGCATTTATTACGCGCGCCGAATCCCTGTTGACACACGAGATACAGTTAACGGAGCGTAGGTTGTTCTTGATTCTCTATTGGCACATAAACGTTCCTCGTTGGGGACAATAGCGGAATGTGTCACGCCTGGGGTAAGCAAACCGGCAGGTCAGGGACTTCACTCGCAGAGCAAAAATCAGGGCTCTACAATAGTACAAGTCCACACAAACAGGCGAGTAGGTGGGGATTATGATTTACCGACACTGGTGGGGTCTGCGGCGGATATAATGGTTAGCGGGTCTGGGGGTGCTCAGGAGGGAGTCCAAGAGCAGGAAGGTATCACACCCGGGGTCGAGAGGGATCCCAATGCTTTATTGGAGAAGGAAAGGGTAGTAGTTACCCGTTCAAAAAAGTGTTATTAGTGCCAGACCCCTCTCCAGAAATTGTCACCACTGAGATCTCAAAGTCCACAACTAGGCCACAAAGTAAGGGGACAAGTAAAACTAAAAATGACATAAAAGCAAAAAAAGGAGGCTCCAGAAAAGACCCTATAATAGTTGAGGATAAAAGTAATAGGCCACCCTGCAAACAATGCGATTCCTGCTCCCCCGTTAACAGAACGGATTGGTCGCAGGAGTTATTGAAAATACTCGAGTCCAAATTGGAAGCTCTTCTTCTTAAACATTTGGCTCCCTTGGTGGAAGACATAAAGAAAATCGAGGTGAAAGTCAGTAGGTTGCTAGAAACGGAAAAGGGTGATCACCCAGTGCCCCAACAAATCATGAACCCCGACGGGTTAGAGATCGTACCTTGCCTGGGACGAGCAGGGACGAAGCAGAGGGCTGATCCCACTGTGAGCAATGAGAAAGGCATACCTCCTATTCTGGCGCTCGTGAGTTCACAACAAGAGGCTAGCACAAAAGGCCCGATAGTAGCCCACAGTCTCCGGAATGCCCAGGTGCAGAGTTCTCCGGGTCTGCAGACGCTAGATTTGCCCCCAGCATCTTGCCCTTACACAATAGTTTTAGCAGGGGTTCCAGCCCACAATGGGGAAAGAGAAGAGACCACAAGTTCCTTGATAAATAAGGTCAATCATTGGCTGCACAATAACGTGAAGGAATCCAAGCATCAGAGTACGCATATTCTCATGGCAAGAAGGGTAGCTTGGATCGGTCCCTCGGAGAAGAAGTTTGCAGGAGACTGTGTCATTGTTAATTTTAGATACCCAGAGCTGGTAAAAGAATTGCTTGGTTACAGTTATGTGGCTTTTGACAGCGGGACGACTATAAAAATGCTCCCCTTGAACTTTTTCTATAGGGACCATGTAAAAGAGTTGCGCCAAGGGCCACGTAGTAGAGGGGAAATTCCTATAACAAGACCGTACAGACTGGTTCATTCCACTGTCTGATGCGGCAGTGATGGACGAACTAGATTGACTGACCCCAGTTGAAAATTTGGAAAATTCATCCCCTCTAGCTAATGTCACGCTAAGGGAGAATGTTGGCATTACAGGAAATATTCTCTCACTTGAAATCCCCCAAAATGAGGTTGCAACCATCTACCTAGCCAATAGTCCAGCATCAGAACAGAGTAGTTCAGTAGGAGTGGTGTCTCAAAACCAGTGTACTCCAGTGAGGAATGAGACCATCCTTGGGGTTGGGGAACTCAGGGTGGTATCGTGGAACATTGCTGGAATCTCGTCCAAACTAAGAAACAAGGAATGGTTGGATTTCAGCAAAAAGTTTCACATTATTTGCCTACAAGAAACATGGGAGTCGGATAGTAGTGCCCCGTATTTAGAAGGGTACAAAATGTTTTTTGTGCCCGCCCAAAAATCCTCGATGGGAAGAGCCTAAGGGGGACTAATAACGTACGTGTCTCTGGCATTACAAGGGACTTGGGAGGTCATGGGCTGGAACTCGGACAACATTCAGGGTCTTAGTTACAGCAAAAAGGGGTTAAAATTTGTATTGATAAATTTTTATAATGCGGGCCAATCAATGCAGAGGCTGGTTGAACTGAAGGACAGACTGGCTGACCTGTATTCCAGGGGAAAACGCCCCCCAAATGTGATTCTGGTGGGCGATTTTAACTGTCACCCGTGTCCATATCTGAAATGGGGCGGGGGAATATGGAACTCTTGTCCATCCATCATGGATTGGCACCTTGAACACACACTGGAAGGCAGCGAATTAAGTAAGATTCTGGGCACATATGATCTAGCCCCTACAATGGATTTAATCAAGCCCAGGATCTCGAACATCATTAATCCATCTTTTAAAGGCAGGGGAAAAGAAACCCTCATTGATTTTATTTTTGTTTCTCATGGGTTCAAAAGTAGGATCATAGATTTTAATATAGAGATTAGTATTTTTAGTGATCACAACCCCCTGGTGTTGTCATTGCTGGATGCGGATCCATCTGTGCAGTTAAGGCCCAGGATGACAAGGGGAAATTTGGAAGCAATTGACCAGGGCAGGCGAATACGTTGGTCTAATACTGATGGGGAAGCATTTTATAAAAAACTTATCGCATACCCAGAAAGCGGGATATGGTTGTGCTTAAATCAAGAAATTAAAGGTAAAGAATTGATAAGCGCATTTGAAAGTATGGCAAGGGACATTGACAGGTTATTGAGGATTAAATCACCAGCACTGTCCAACCTTACACCTAAATGGTTTGATAAAGCATGCTCCAGAGCCCAAAAGGAATTAAAACGGGCACTTAAAAAGGTGCCGAAGGACAGGAGCATGATAGTGGAATGCAGGGCTCAATATAAATTGGCCATAAAGAAGAGGAAAAACACTATCCATTACGAAGCCTGGGCGAATTTAAGGGAGGCAGCCGAGATGAGAGATATGTCACGTTTTTGGAGGGTGATTAATGACCCTAGTTTCCAGCCCCGAACAACGAGAAGGTCACCTGCAATATCTTGCCAGAAGCTTGGGTCTCTCATTTCAAAAAGTTGTATAACCAGGGCAGTACCATGGTTCAATACATCTCAGATGCAGGCATGTTACCAAGTTCATGGGTACAGTTCACAGTGGGCGAGATTAAAGACGGAATACATGCCCTGACAAGGAACAAGGCCCCAGGCCCAGATGGGATTCCCCCCGATTTATTTTTATCCCAGGTAGATTTGTGGGCTCCCATACTCACAAGAGTTTTTAATACAGCAGTGGAAAGGGGAATGCCCAGGTCTTGGTCAACTGCCACCATTGTCCCCCTTTTTAAAAAGGGTAATAAAAGTGATCCTCAATGTTACCGCCCGATTTCACTAATTGACGTGTCAGCAAAGGTCTTAGGGAAGGTAATTCTAAACCGTTTAATGGACTGGGCGGAGGAAAATAAGGTCATTACAGATACCCAGTACGGCTTTAGAACGGGTCGTTCCACATCAGATCAATGCCTCAATTTATATAACCTGGTGGCAAAGTACACCTTGGCTGATGAGGGGACAGTTTATCTCGCTTTTATGGACCTGACGGCAGCCTTTGACCGAGTCAACCGGGAAAAATTATGGAAGATTTTAGAGCTGCTGGGGGTGGATCCCAGTTTGATTTTTATTTTAAAAACTCTACATAGGGATACAACAGCTCAGGTCAGATACAGCAATGAGGGGAATCTCACTGATCATTTCGCTTGCACTGGGGGGGTGAGACAGGGTTGTATTTTGGCGCCCTTTTTATTCACGTTATACATAAATGGTTTGGACAAAGCTTTGGGAAAATTGGGGGTTGATTGTCCTAGAGTGGTCAATAGAAGTATACCTGTCCTTTTATATGCGGACGACGCAGTACTCCTCTCACGAACAGGGAGGGGTCTGCAGTCCCTTATTGATGCCTTTTGTGGGTTTATGGCAAACCTAGACTTATCCCCCAACCTAACAAAATCCTATATTATGGAAGCAGGAAAAAGACCAACGAGGAATTTCAGTTTTAAAATTGGGGGTCATAAACTAGAGAAGATTGAGGTTTTTAACTATTTAGGAATTATTTTTGATAAACACCTCAAATTTACGACACTAATCTCAGAAAAGTGTAAACAGCACACAAGTATAATGGGTTCAATCATGACCCGTGCCACGAGGTTAGGCCGCTGGTCACCGAATGAAGTATTGAATTTATATAATTCAATCTGTTGTTCCAAAATCATGTATGGGAGCGAGGTTTGGGGTACTAGAAACACCTCCATGATACAACTGGAGGAAAATAAGTTTCTTAGAAGGATCTTGCAAGTACCACAAAGTATCCCGGCCTACATTATTCATGAAGAGTTAGGGTTCCCTTACATCTCTGATAGAATAAGTCTTAAACCAATAATGTGTTGGATTAAAATTTGGACTAATCCAGATGCTAGCCTTAGTAGAGAAATAATCACAGACTGTATTAAAAGGGATAAAGGTCACAAAATACCATGGCTCAAATACGTGAAGGATAAGTTGAAGTGGCTGGGCTATGCTAGTTGTTTTGAAGAACCCACATCTCTGACGTCCCAATCGAAAACACTCATAAAAGCAGAATACTTGAGGCGGGTAGCCTGCTCCCGAGAAGACTGTGAAATATTGAAAGGGTCAATGCGATCATACATACTCACGAAATCTGTTGCAGGTCTAGAACCTTACCTGGCGCAGATTTATAATAAAAACGACAGATTTAGACTGGATCTTTTACACCACATTTTAGCTGTTCCCGAGGGTTTTACAAAAGATATTGGTTCAAAGGGTCCCTGTGGCTGCGATCTGGGATGTCCACAGGACACCCTCCATTTTGTATTCTTTTGTCCACTGTATGAATTCCCGCGGGCTGTCTTTTTAAAAACCATCCTAAAAGCGAATAAATTCACCCATGTCAGGGTAGCTCTTTTATACCTAAAACTTTCCGCGGAACCTCTTACCTTGTTTTGCACTGTGAATTGTTTAAGACTAGCTGCAAAATTAAGGAAGTCGAGACGCGAGATATAAGTTATCTCGTTGTCCGTGTATTGTAGGTGGGGTAAAACGAGTAAAATTCTTTCATGATATTTGGTACATACGGTGCATATAATAGTAGTTATAGCCGAAGAAGTATGTAAATGACGAACTGGATGGTTTAGCGCATTGGGGATGTTACAAGGTATTTTATAATGGTATAGTTCTTTTTATAATACTTGTTTTAAGTAGTCTATGATCATGTATTTTATTCTGGACGATGGTATTTTGCACTTTATAGTTGCCTGCACCCTGCACTTTAATAATTGATGTACTCATAGCCTTGCCAGTTGCTTTTGTGTAACTCTGCCATTGAGGCCCTGGACAGGCCATTTAGAAACGACCTATTTTGTCTTTTTTTCTTTTTTAATGATTTTTAATATGTCAAATTTGTTTGCAATATCATATTGTAATGTGTGTAATTGTATTTGCTCTTTTCTTGGATGTTTTTATATCCGAATAAAGATATTTTGATGATGATGACTACGCCACACACAAAGCTTAGTATTACATGTCTTTTGTGTGACTGCAAACCCAACATTCTAAACCAGCCTTCAGTGCATTCCGCTCTAACACTTACATCACAGTTCTATGGAGTATATCAGGAGCCAAAAGGGTTCCATCATTTCTAACTTACAAGACACTACATCTCCCCCTCTATTAAATAAAAATTAAATTTTTCTACAAAATAGACATATATAAACATGTACAATTAAATCTCTTTAATCAATCATTTTGGCACTTTAATTGTGCGATCTGATCTTGTTCTTGGAAACTGGGAACTGTCGCCACCACTGTCCTGTCCGGAATCTGCGTCAATAGTGTAGAGGCAACAGCAGCCACTGAGGTGTCAGGCCCAGTTTCTTCTTCAACATTTAGCTCTGATGAATGATTAGCTAAGTGCCTAAAATTAGAGTCTCTGGTAATAAACTTCCTTGGGCAGGGGGCAGTCACCATGTGGTCCTTGGTAGATACCACTTGAACAGGTTTGGTATCAAATGGAGCATCAGATTTTCTTCTCTGCATCTGTCATGAGAGCACTGGATCTCCTTTCTTAAAGACGATATTTCTCGCATGTCGTCTTTCGTCAGCATACATTTTCATCTTTTGTTTGTTAACCAAGTCCTTCTCATGAATTGCTTTCTCATCTTACCTTCTCTGATTGGTCCATTGAGGGAACTAGGTGTTCATTGATCTCCCGAACATTAATGTCACATTGCATTCATCTGTGGTATGTGTTGAACGATAAGCTCTCCAGGTAGAATTTAAAGCAGTTTTTAAATTGAGCTTCTGAAGAGAAGCATGCTGCACTGCTTTGTTGAGCGTACTCCTAAAATGCTCAGCAAGTCCATTGGCCTGAGCCCACAGAGGTGTGCTCTTCTGATGCTTTATATTCAAATGCTCCAAGAAATCAGTTGAACTCTTGACTATTGAAAGGCGGGCCATTGTCAGACTTCACTAAGGCTGGAACATCCCATGTTACAAAGATGCCATCTAGTCTTTCAATGACTCGTTCTGGCATACTAGATGAAAGATATTCAATTAATGGAAATTGTGAGTATTCATCCATAATCACCCCTGGTGATGTCAATTGGATCGAAAAAAGTTAATGGCTATTCTCTCCCATGCATGCTTTGGGAGTTTTGTTATGATCAAGGTGTGGTGAGTAGTTTTGTAGAAACGCAGTTGCATAGATGACAGGCCTTTCATTTCTTTTCAAGCCTGTCATAAAGATAGGAAATCAGACTGTCTCGGAGAGCTCGTTTTGTGTCAACGATTACACAATGTCCTTCATGTGCCACTTCAATTATTTTCTTTTGCCCACGCTCCGGTATTAAAAGTCTTGACCCTCATAGTATAACTCCTTCCTGAGTTATGGACAGTTTATCCTTGACACTTCTGCATCACTGGTGAGTGGTCAAATGTGTTGGTTCCATGACTGGTGTGTAATTGTATCTTCCAATTTTAACATTTTACTATAATGGCTCGTGGCAGGGATAATCTGGGCCAATGAAATGGTATCTGGTGTGTTTGGTTTTACAATGAAGTTAATATAGGCCTCAGCAGTCTTGGATGGAGTACCGTGACCTTGTATAGGCACTCTATAAAAGTAGCCTTCAGAGTTTTGATCCTCCCCTGGACGATGCAAAATGGTAAAATTATACCCTTGTAACTGTAGTCCCCATTGTTCAATGCAAGGAGATATGTGGGCCTTTGGATTGCCAAATATAGTCAGTAAAGCCTCATGATCAGTTTCCAGAGTAAAAAGGTTTTCCGCACAGGAATACATAGAAATGTTCACAAGCCCATACCACTGCTAAGCTTTGTTTTTCAGGTTTTGGGTAAGCTCATTCTGTTTGGGACAAACTTCTACTTCCATATGCCACGATATGCCTTCGAGCATTCAGGTGTCAGTTGTGCTGTAGAAGTATAGCCTCTTTTATGTATCTAGAACAGTAAATGGCTATGCCAAAAAATGAATGCATCATAGAAACATCTTGTGGGGGATCAGCATTTGACAGCGCTTGTACTTTAGCAGGATCTGGTGTCATACCACCAAAGAATTGTAGCTCGGTCTTATGGAACTGACATTTGTCTGCATTCAGAGTCAAATCTGCTTCAGCAAGTATATGATACACTTGTAAAAGAGCTTAATCGTGTTCTTTTTGTGTAGATCCAAAAACCTATATGTCATCGCTGTAATTGAACGCATGCATGACAGGCTGTGTGATACGTTGAATGATGTTTTGAAACAGCTCTGCAGCGGATGACACACCAAAACTTGGTCTTTTGTATTGAAACAGACCAACATTTGCAGAAAAGGTTGTAGTGTAGCTGTAAACTTCTTCGAAATCTAACTGATGATAACTTTCATTGAAATCAAGGCGAGAGAAAACCTTTGCCCCTTTTAATTGCATTATCCTGTCTGCAATGTGTGGACCTGGATGTCGTTCAATTGCCTTGTTTACCTGACGCATTTCAACACATATTCGTGCTGCTCCTTCTCTGTCCTTTTTAGGCACTACTACTATGGGAGAACCCATGACATTGAAAGCTCAATAATATCATGCTTAAGTAACAATTCAAGTTCTTTCTCTACAGTTTCTTGCAAATAAAAAGCAGTTAGTCTATATCTTTTGAGCAACAGGATCGACGTCCTCATTAATATCTACCTTTACTTGAATAGTCCTAAGCTTTCCCAAATCTTGAAATAATGAGGGGAACTCACTATTTCATGGTGGACATTCATGTTTTAATTCACAGAAATCAGTCCCATATCAGCGGCTGTGCTGAAAATTAGTAGACAAGCATCTGCCGCTGTGCCTTGAAGCACATGGTTGGCTGCTTGCACTTTCGTTTTTTGATGTTTCATTGTCGCTACAAATGAACCTTGACTTTTAGAGGGCGTCAATGCAGCCCATTTATACACTTTGGTTTTCGATGGCGTAAGTTGTGGCAATGGAGAATTTTTTTATTTCTCCTCTGGCATAATGTTTATCGATGCACCACGGTTAATAACGAAAGGTATCGAACAGCCATTTGCTTATAGTGTGATGTTTGGACAATGTTTGAATGACTTTGATGCTTGAGCATGTCGATCTTTCTTTGACTAACGCTTTTCTTGACATCCGGCCAAACCAACATGTGAGGTAAGCATCGGCATGGCACAATCATTTTCTACACTGTCATGTGATACTGACACAGAAGAACTGTTTGACAATGATTTAGATGAAGATCATCTTCATTAAGTGTCGGTATGTTTCAACTGATGTCTACTCTTGGTCTTGTTGATGTGCGTCGAATGTTGCTTCTGGAAAGTTCTTGTGGCCATTTTTTCTTCCCGGCCTGATGCACTCCAAGAGCGGAACAATTACCTCTGTGTGGAAACAAAAATCCACATCTAAAACATGTCTTCTTTTTACTTGTAGACATCACTTTGTGTCCTTCAGTCTTTTGTTTTGGGTTACGTTTTATACTCATGACCGCAGTAAGGTCGAGCGGAAATTATTGAGGAAATAATGTAGTGTCCTTTGTGATTCCCTATGTCAATGCCAAAAATTTGGAAATTGAAAAGTAGTGTTTAGCACATGCATTCTTTAATTTATTTAACTGTACCCTAATAGCTTGGTAGGACCCCTTAACGCTTCCCATCCGTGAACCCCTAAAACCTCAAACTATCCCTTAATGCTACCCTTTCCTGAACCCTAAAAACCCCTTACTACCCCTTATTGCAAAACTTCCCAAAACTCTAAAAGTCCCTAACCACCCCTAACACTACCTTTCTTTGACCCATAAACACTGTTTACTACACCTTAATTCTTACTTTACCTGTATCCGTAAATCCCATTAGCCCCTTATTACCCCTTAAAACTACCTTTCCGTGAACCTTGAAGACCATTACTACCCCTAACCCACCCTTCCCAGACCCTAAAAACCACTTACTACCCTGTATGCTACCCATCTCTAACCCTAAAAACTCTGAACCATCCATTAATTCTACCCTTAACTTAACCATAAAAAACCTTCCTACTCCTTAACGCTACTAATTCCTGAACCTTACCCCTGAAAGCAGCCTTCCCTGAATTCTAAACTCTTACTAGACCCCTGCCCCACCTCACTTTGAATGGACATCTCCACTAGGAACTCCCCTTGCCCCTGTTCCCAGTACAGATACCTTTATTCTAAAGACAAACCATTTTTCTGTTGTTTTTTTGTAACCACATAGTTTTTTCATTCTATGTTTTCAGTAGATAATATTTTTGACACAAACATTTTGCAGTCTACTTTTTCCCCACTGTGGGGCCGATTCACAGAACTAATCGGAGACAAAATCCTAAACTTACTAATTTTGGTATTCACAGATGGCATTTAGTATTAGTAAAGTTAGGATTTTCTCTTAAGTGAGGATTTTGTCTTAAGACCAAAACTTAAGATAAACTTAAGTTTAACTTAAGACAAAATCCTAATTTAAGACATATAGCAGACACTGTAAGAATTAAAAAATGTTTAATGGCTTGCTGTTTCACCCATCAAAGCTAATAAGGAGAAGTAAGACTTTTCAGGGGAATCAAGGTAACCCCTATCTCTGATCCGGCTTCCCAACTCATTAAGTTTCTTTGTAAAGCAGGCAGTTGTCCACTCACCTGTGCCCTAGAATCTGTATTTGGTTATTCGCAGGTTGCAGGGTCCCTCTTTTCTGAACTATTAGATTCGGTTGACCTGAGATATTGTATAGTCAAAGTGCTTTTCTTGATTGCTATTTGTTCAGGTCAGAGAGTAGGCAAGTTGCTTGTTAGATGACCTCCACAGCACTGTGAAAAACCCTTTCTTAGATAGTGCACCCTTTTGTGTGTTCAAGTCTCATGCTTAGGATTACCAAAACAATCCATTGTCCATTTTGATTTGGCAGGCCAATGCAAATGTACTTCCTCCTCCGTTCTGAGTAAATGGATTGTGTTTGCCATATTCACAAGTTTGCCATATCCACAAGTTATGACTCGTTGGGAGGTCACTTGGGTAGTGGGATTCAGCTTCCCTGGCCTCTTTGAGGGGCACATCTAAAGGACATTAGCAATGCCGCTACTTTTTCCACTCCTCACACTTTGATGACAACTTTTAATTTACAGGTGGGAGAAGGCTTCTCAGTAGAATTTGATTCACACATATTGAGTACTATCAACTCATGATGTACTTTGTTTTTTTCTTACTAGTTTGTGGTTTTTTTTCTTTCGGTTTATGGTTTAGTAGGGTAGGTAAGCAATCTGTGGCCATTTGTTGGGGTTCAATCTGTTAAAATTGTGACAAGAAAGACTAGGACTCGGAGTAATGAAGATTACAGGTAAGTAACCGGACTAATTGTACTGGCTCTAGTTTGAAAATATAGAAACCTCATGGATGACTGTTATTTCACTGATTAACTTGCTGCTTTCTTGGGTATTCTCATGTCTTGGTATCTTTTGCCACGAGATCCTGAACCCTTTTCATAGGTGTATGATTCAATTCCAGTAGCCTTTGTGTATTTCCTAGATTGAAATCACACCACCATTTAAGATTGAGATTGTCAAGGAAAGCCATACAAAGTTTGCGTAAATAGTATAAAAAACATATAAACACTGAAGGAGAGATCAGTGCGGAACCCTGAGTTACCCTCTCCTTGTATCATTAACAGGTAGAGGAGGGTCATTTTCGTGCTGTTGGTGACAATGGCTTAGGCACCCATCAAGTATACTATTTTGTCTCCACTTCTGATCAGCAAGGACAGATGAAGAAATATTCTCCCCCCTCACAAGGCTCTGAGGCAACAACTATTGTTTGAGCACTACACAAAACTACCAAATGAATTAAGAAATACCACAGAAATTCAAAGTCTGACATCGATCACATCACCTTGTAGAAATTAAACCATTGAAATGAACAGTTTTTGTGATGTTGGTGGCAAAAAGGTCAGTTTTGCCAATGCCAATGCAAGGATAGTGCATTTTTTATATCAATTAACTGTGTTATGTTATGTTAAAAACACTTATTAAGCGCACATACACCAAACTGTCTAAACTTTATGAGCCCATTTATTCAGGATTTCTCTGATGATGAACACTCAATTGTCCTTTTTGCAGCATGAAAGTGTAAAGGGGAACAAGAAAATTCCACAAATCAAATGTAATATACAGTGTAACCGGTGTGGCTACACAATAATCCAGGTTGACAACCAGATCAAGATTAATCAAAATCTATTAAAAATTAAACAAGCATTAGCATAGCCAATAGGTCTCGCCTTTGGAACCATAGAGGTATTTAGCCATGCAGCACATTATCATGACATCTACTGTTCCTTCAATTGCCTCTGGTTAACGGCCATGTTGTGGCTAGGGGTAGTGCAGCCTGTGGGCCCTGAGCGTGACAACGATGCCATTAATATGTCCTTAAATGTCCCGTTAAAGGAATGTGCTTGTCACGTTTCACTATTGTTTCTGTTCTGGCTTTCCCTGAATAATTCCAGCCACATGCGGATGTTACTTGCAGACCATTTTGTTAAATGATTTAATCCATAACCGAAAACACAATGCGCAAAGTGAATAAATAATTGTACAGCTGATAAGCTTTTTGTGTTCTACATATATATTTATATATACGAGCAGCTTTTTGCTTTGTAAATAGAGTGCAGGCACAGAATGGTTCCTCTGGTGGCATCCAACATATGCCTAAAAGAAGCTACTCGCCCCACCATTTGAGATCAGAATCTATTCTCATCTAGCTGTGTCTCGCTAATATTTCCTGCTTTACAATTACCGAGCAATAAAAAGGGCCCACCCACTCGGAGGGCCGAGCCTGTGCCAGGTAGTTTCCAGTAGTGCACCAGTGTACTGAAAGGAAATGGCAAAACGAGCACAGTTAAAGTAGCAAAGGGGGGACTGCAAACTAATGTGCAAATAACACATCGGAGTGCAATCTACTCATGTTAGGGAGGGGAGGTAAGATTAAAGCCCAAAAAAACGAAAATGAATTATATAACAAAAATAGTATAAAAAATTATAATCTCGACATGGCAAAAAAAAGAAACGTCAGCAATCTCGCTGTAAAAGCAAGTGAGTGTCTGAGAGAGTTTGTGTGTGAGAGTGAGTGAGTGTGTTTCCACCCATGGCTGATAACAGACAGCACTGTTTGTGCACACCTGAGTGGGGAATAACATACTATTCGTGTTATTCATCATTCCAAAGTGTCGGACTCTGAATCGAGTAGAAAATTGCACCCCCTAAACAGATGCCTACGTGCTAATGTAAAATCCGATTATTTTTTTTCACCTTGGTGTGGAAATCGGAATTTTACACCATTTGCAATGAAGGTACTCACCATGTTTTACCGGATGAAAAATTATTGGCAAACAGTGTGGGTGTGCAATTTGAGCATGGGCAAATAACAAGTGTAAATTCAGTCTTAATTGGAATCCATTTCAGGCACAACAGGAGTTTTAATCAGAAACGTAATTAGCCCCTAGTTGTGATCAGGGGTTAAAAGTAGTACTGGAGTCACCCACCTCTGAATGAAAAGTATTCGAACCGCCCAGCTGGATCAGCAAAACTCTTGATATGCAGATTGCACATAATTCTTGGCAGCAGGCAGATTAACCCGCTTGATTGGACGCAGAGAGGGGAGGCTTCCAGCGGCATTAGGAAATTACTATGGGCCTGAAAAGCAGGACATTCGTCTGAAGTGGTGAACACGTGTGACTAATGGAACTCTGGTGGGTGGGGACGAGATGGAGAACATTTCAAAGTAAAGTTGGAACTGGGGCAAAGAAGAGATGCGAATCCTGTGTGGTGCACCGCTCCACGGCGACTGCTGGTAACCCCTTGTGTAACAAGCGTGCGCGCCTCAAGTAAATAAAAAATATGTCGGCAAAAGTAAAAGCGTTTCCCTTGCGGGAGCGAGTGGCGCCAGGAGCGATAATTGAGAACACATGGCGAAAAGCTCGCTCCCGCAAGGGAATCGTCAGACGTGCACGCGTTGCCATTGGAAGCAATGAAACGCGTGCACGTTTGTGCCCGCAAAGCTGTGCCGATTCCTAAAGGTCTCTTTCCTATGCAGCGCATGCGCACTGCGTATGCGAGACCTAAAATTAGATGGACATACACGAATCTCAACATAAGGGCATAAAAATACAGAGGAAACAGAAGGAATCCATATCTTTGGAAAAAAAATCACTCTATAGGGCAAGAAAAGGACAACAAGCTATATAGTCTAGCAGCAAAAATCCACTAAAAGGAAAAAAATTATTTAGCACTCAGGTGCTTTCTATCTGAAAGGCAAAATGGAATGTTATGTTATGTTGTTATTCAAGATATTTTATTCAAATAATCTTTATTTGGATATAAAGTATCCATAAAAGCACAAAGCAATATATCACAGGGTTAAATACTTAAAACATTACATATAAAAACATCAACTGAATTAAGACGTACAAAAGGAGTTTTTGCGATATAAAAACAGTGCAATGAATCATCTTAAATTTATGAATATCACCAAAACCGAAAATATAACAGGTTATATAGCAGCATCACATGATAAGGTGTAGAGTACAAATAAATTACAGGGGTAGCAGCAGAAGGAAATGGGCAATTAGGTACATAAATAAAAGACCACACAATTTAGACATTAGCCAAAGACCAAAGTGCATATTCTTCATCAGCATAAAAGCAAGAAGTTCATATGAAACAATCGGGTCTATTTATGAGGGACTCATAGAGGCACGCAAACGAATAGCTAACTTCAAGAAGGTACAAACGCGGAGGGTTACATTTTCCCCGTTGAGCTGAAGAATAATCCTGTAAGCAGCCATAAAGTCCGTTATTCCACTAACTCTAAAGATGGGAATCAAGAGTTGTTTACTATACTTTTGATAAAAGTTACAAAAGAATAAAAAATGTAAGATGGATTGCTTACCTAGATTGCCGCCAGGACAAAGCAGTTGTTATGTTATTAGTACTTATAGCGCGCACGGCTACTCAAGAATGTCCCGGCGCAAGCCAAGTGGGGCAGAAATGAACGGACTATTAGATGAAAAGCAAGTCTTCAGTTTTTTCCTCAAGAGCTTAGGGTCTCGGACACGGCAGAGGTCCAGGGGAAGCAAATTCCAGGCTAAAGTTGCCTTATATGCCAGAGAAGTTCCATCAATTCTCTTGAGGTGAAAGTGCGGAATAATAGCGAGAAGCTGCGTTGCTGAGCGCAGCTGTCGCGCAGGGACGTAGAACCTGAAGCGATTCCTAAGGTAAACTGCACTAAATCCATACAGAGCTGAATGAGCTAAAACAAGGGCCTACACTACCTGCAGCCTCTTCAGAAGGTAACTTGGCAGGCCAATGTACAGGGCATTTGCATAATCAATGCACCATTGCCCAGCTAGCTTCTTAATCTGTGTGGTAAACAAATGATATTCGTCAAACCAAATTCCAAGGTTTTTAGTGGGCAGACCCACGGAATTAGGCATTGGATAGTGTGCCGGCCAAAGCAGTTCCCTGAACTGTGGAGGGAAAGTCCCAAAGAGGAAGATCTCTGATGTATCCTTATTGCATTTGAGCTGCGCGGAGAGGAGCCACTCGAAGGCGGCCGTAAGGCATGTTCTGGCACGAGAGGTGGATAGATCAGTTTTGTTCCATCTGTAGAGGAGCTGGGTATCATCAGCATATGCGATGATCTTCGCACCAAGTTCCTCCGCCAGCTGGATCAGCGGGTGACATATATATTACCAAGCATTGGCATAGCCAATAGGTCTTGCCTTCGGGACCTTATAAGTGTTTAGCCATGCAACGGTTGATGTTGTTGCACCAAGGATATTTTGCTGCATAACTAAATTCTTATAAGGTCCCAAAAGCGAGACCTATTGGCTATGTTTTTCAATAGTGAAGGCAGTAATCCTTGTTATTGGCAGAAGGGTGAGTGTGCACACTGAGCAGCATTTGCTGCTGCATTTGGACCAGTCCAGGCCTGGTTTTATCTTTTTGTTATTATGGTGGGGAGAAGGGTTTACATTACTTATTAGGTGACATTTGTGTCAGAGGGTGGCTCTCTGTGTCACATGACACCAAGTATTATAATGTGACCTATCCGTAGCTGCTTCCTGTTGTGTGCTTCATGCAAATTGTAACACCGTGAATCTTGTCTTGTTAATCCTAAATACTTTGAAATCTGAGATTAATAGTTTTCTCCTGTCCCATAATAATGCATGGGCATACAAATCCGAGAATACAAAGAAGACCTAGGTATAAAAAGCAGACGTTTTGTGATCAATAGGAAACAACATTGCAAGAGAAGAGTTTGGAATTCAAAAACAGGGAGTGGATTGCATTGTGATACGGTCAATATCCAAACAAATAATTATACAGTCTCAAAACAGCAAACCAGAATGAGAAAAAGATACATTCAAGCCATAAACACACAATTGGAAGTTATTTGTGTGCATTTGCTTGTGGGTGAATACTTTGCCAGCTCTACAACAGTAATACTTTTTTTAAGTAGTAATCTCTAGTCAACTGCGACTTTGGGACTGTAATCTTCTAAACGCCCATTATTTATATAAAAAACATTGTATTCCGTCTGGTTGGATTCACTAAACCCAGGTTACTTACAAGGCTGTTTGTACGTTTGGCACAGCATCTGGTTTGCAGCCTTGAATTCATCCTGCGATGTGACTAAAGTACTAATTAGTTGCGTCACAAAATGCACCTTTATAGCAATTTGCAGAAGCTCCTGTCTCCTTAATAATTATGAGATTGGACATTTTTTCTCACACCCTGAATGTGCACGGTGGTGGCTTGCGAGGGACAGAAGACCTTTATCGCTGCGTTTGCATTACCTGCGTAAAGACCATTGTTTAATCTCCCCCTCCACTTCCCCCACGAGAGGCCGCCTGCCACCATCCACAGAATGGAAGGTGTCCCATGATGTTGCATCTTCAGTTGTGCGCATTGAATACCACTCCTTGGCCTTGTCCATACCTGTTCCATGGTTTGCAAACTCTAAGCGGATGTAAACCACTGACGCGTGGCATTTCGAAATCCATTTCATTCGTCCAGCTCTCTGCGATTCATAATGGGTTGCAAAAGACCTCTTTTTCAGTGAAAGTGTTCATACACGAGGCCCCAGGGCGCTCTTAATAATTCACACACTGAGTTGTACTCCCCTAAAAAAAAAAAATACGGTCATTGCTGCTTTTACCAGGCCTGAGATAATAATTATGTAAATACTGGTGACAACATTTCTCAGACAACATTTACCATATAAATAAATAACAACCAGACCCACAGAATTTTCCAGCTGTCGCATCTAGTTAGCTTGCTATTTCGCACTGGGCACGTTGGACTTCAGTGGTTACGTTGTTCGCATGCCTCTATTTGCATGGGTTAATAAAAGACTAGCATTATCTGGCAATATCTAACGAGTGAGTCATACAAGTGCTGAAACAATGTATTCCGCGTTGAAAAAATGAGGTGCGATGTAATTCAATCTCTCTCACATATGTTAGGGGCGGAACATGTAAACAAACTGCGGAATATGTAGTTTCGGTCAGGTAGATTTACACCCACGCAATTCAACAGAAATGAAGAGCACACTTAACAGATTTAACTGTCTCTGAAAGAGCAGTAGTGCACGGTAAGAAATGTTAATACTAAAACAACTGGTTCCTATTGTCTTTCATGGTATTTCCTCTGTGAAATCAGGAAGTGCATTGAAAAAGGCTACACGGAGAGGAATCAGCCATATAACAAGCGGGGCAGCTCGGCGACTGCAAACGCGCTAATTGGAAACATAATCCCAAACAGATGGCACCACTGCTCATTCCCGCAAGCTGTAGGCAGCGGGCGGATACATTTACTGGGAAAGGTGGGACATGCACCCGCCTTTACCCAATTGCGTGCTGTCTTTTTTAGAAAGACGCACACAAAGCCCAATAGAAATAATGCTGTAAATATAGCCACATGCACAAGCTTGTGAAAAGTCCAGAGTGATTCCAAGAGGCCCGTCCTTGGGGCAGCGCATGCGTGCTGCGCTAGGCTCGACCTCAAAAGGAGGGGGCTCAAAGTAGACCCCTGAGGCACTCCTGTGGTCACACTTTGAGAAGCAGAAGAGGAAGGAGGGAGCCAAACTTGCTGCGTTCTGTCCTCTAGGAAAGATTTCAGCCAGTTCCAGGCAGACCTTAAGATACCAATGTCCGAGAGACGGGCCAGCAACACAGCGGCACCGTATTGATTGCTGCAGAGATGTCCAACAAGTTCAGAGACACATCCAGCCTCCGGCGTCCAAACATTCCTGAAGGCTTTGGAGATTTTGACACGGGATGTTTCAGTACTGTATGAGGCTCGGAAGCCTGATTGGGCTGGGTGCAGCAGGCCAAAACCCTCAACATTGTTTGTGAGCTGTTTGTTAACAACTTTCTCGCAGACCTTTGCCACGGCAGGGAGAAGAGAGATAGGGCGATAGCTAGCAGGCACAGATGGATTGAAAGAGGGTTTTTTCAAAAGAGGCAAATGTTTGGCCTGTTTTCAAGCTGGAGGAACTAAAGCAGCTTGTAGGGACGTATTAATAAGACTTTTAACCTCCGGGTTCACTGTATCTGCGATTGAAGCCAACAGCATGGCCAGGCAGGGGGCGGACAGGGAACCCGATTTCAAGGACTTCGGATCCATCAGGGAGTCAGGCGGGGCAATAGGTGAGAAGGCTGCCAGAGATGGTGATGGATGAAAGGTAGATTCGCCCCTTTTGGAACTTGGTTCCCTACCGTGGAGTTGGTGCCAGTATTAAAATTTGCCTGAAGGATCTGGATCCTATCAATAAAGAAACTAGACAGTTTCTCACACCAGGAAGACGAGGTAGGAAGCGTGATGGTCTCTGCGCTAGGGGCTAGGAAGCTCTACACAATGGGAAAGATTTCCTTGGCAATGTTTCTGGAGAGGGCGATGCGATCGGCATAGTAAAGGCTCTTAGCGTGCGAAATAGACGCATGATATGTTTTCTGAGCTTTCCTGAGCACCAACTTGGCCATTGGCAGTATGCCTGTCTCCAAGAATGCTCCAGTTTTTTGCAGTGTTTCAAAATTTTGAGCTCACTGGAGAAGCATGGTTTGGAGGGAGAATCTCTGGTTCGCCTATGGGGTAAAGATGGAGAGAGTTGCTCAACCACTTGCGAAATTCAGCTAGTGAAACAATCAAGGGCTCCCTCTGGGTCCTTAGCAAGGGCTGGCCCAGTCTCAGCCAAAACTAGGCTGAAGACTACAGGATCAATTTTGGGGGACTAGGTGGGTAGTTACTAATAAAGGTCCAAGAGAAGTGAATCAAAAAGTGATTGGTCCAGGATACCAGGAGAGGATCTTTGACAGTGAGGGAGGAATTGAGCATATCTGCTCAAGAATATGACCTCCACAATGCGTAGGAAAGTCGGCCCATTGGGTGAGCTGTGCAAGGCCGAGGGAGTCAAGGAACTCCCAAGTTTCCCCAGCATCCCCGTAATCCAGATGGATATTGAAATCCCCCCATAGTAAGAAATGGGTAAAGCGTAGAGCGCGTGGGATGATATCATCTAGAGCTTTGAGGAAAGCTCCTGCTGGACCCGGGGGTCATTTACCAGTGTGCCACCCAGCGTGAAGTGGGATGAGATGGTGATGTGAAAAAACCAAAGCCTCCCCATCCCCTAGCCCCAGGGTCTCGCCACGATGGAAGATCCAATTATCCCTGAACACCATCGCTATACCTCCACCTCTCCCGGTTTTGCGGTCAACGCGAGAAACTTTATATCCCTCAGGAATGGCCAGCTTAATCGCTGGATTAGAGAACCTATTGAGCCAGGTCTACGAAACTCACATGGGAATCTAAGCATCAATTCAGAAACATAAATATCCAATAAATGTGTTCTGAAATCAGGCCTACAACGTAAGCTAAAATAATGAATGCAACATGTTAGTTATGATTCACGGTTAACATTTTCATACACCTTCATTAGCATTTTCAATAGGCACCTTTACTAAATTACATTAATTTGATTATTCCAACTACATCATTAGCATAATAAACATGCAAAATGCATTTAAGGAGTCAGTTTGCCACATCACTAATAAACCCTATGTAAATATGTTACACCATTTATATGTAATCATTTATTAAACTCTCATTGAATCATGTTAATACAACAAAGGTACATTAATTAGTTTACATTTCTTCTACTATCTAATTTCATCAATAACACTAAATAGTATGAGAGTGCACACTACAAGTGGTTATGATGCACCCCTAACACGTATCCCTAATAGGATAGAATTTCGGGCTCTATCAGCGCAATTAATTAGCTAAATGGAAACTGAATTAACTGATCTAAAAATGACTCAATACAACCTTCTGTGCAGTTAACAATAGGCATTTCTGGAGAATGAATACACCAACAAGCTTCTCTTTCTTTCACAAAAATCTCTCATCTCTCTTGTGCAGTCTGAAGGGAATGGCCATGTCGTGGATTCTCCACTCTTATAATTTCGCCATGTTTGTGTCATATGCTGTATGTAAGGCCAGTTAAGATATATATTAACGTTCAAGAATATACCTCAGTAACTTCTAATAATCTATTTATGTTTTCCAGGACAATTCACGTTTCTCCCTGCATGATTTTTCATGTGTATTTTGGAATTATAGCCAAGGAGACTGGGACACAAGTGGATGTGAAAAGGTTTCTGTTGATGACGGATTTTTGAGATGTATTTGCAATCACACAACAAATTTTGCAGTACTAATGGTAGGATATCCCCCTCTTGAATATGATATATTTATTTATGTTATTTTACACTGCACCAGCAAACCACTCTCTTCTAGTCAAGATATTTAGCAGTGCAAACTAAATTACCTATAAGTCCTTGTCTATCCAGTTGTGACAAGAAAATGAATGCCATGCGTGTTGTCGTTTTTATTCCTGCATGCCATGAGGTTGTATTACAGTTGTAGGTTGAGAGAAACCATATGTGTTGTACCTAAGTAAGGGAAACACAACCTCTTTCTGTTTGTCATTACACCCATCACATGTATTATAGGAACCATTGATATGACGTGTTGATAGTTTTGATTAGCCTGTTTTATCCTTACCACTTGTTTTAATCACTTTAACTGAAGAAAAACAATTCACTATCCATGTTAACTCATATTCTTCAAATTATAAAGATTTGATTTCCCTGTCTTTGTGTTAACAAAGTGTGTCGTTTAATTATATAATTGATTTTCCACATAAATCTTCCTCGTTAGCTGACTTCCTGCTCCAGAGATCTCTTATTCGTTCTTTCAGAAGATTTTAATTCCAAACCACGTCCCATCTGGCCTGACTGAATGGATTGTCCAGGAACCATTTCAAAGGTTCCATTCATACACACAGGCACACATGCCCTTTAATAATTACCAGTGTGACAACCGCCTTAGTTGCTTCCAAAGAGATATTGTTTAGCTGTGCGCTTGATCAATTTACTCAAATCTTTTCTCTTACATTAGTAGATTATGGCAAACAACTTGTTGCCTTGAAATTTAATGGGTGAGCTACTTTTAAACGAGTCTGGACTCACCGTACCCTGCATCAGGCGGTTCCCAGGGAGGCTTGAAGGGTGGGAGGCGGGTTTGTTATTGAGAAGGGTGCTAGTTTTGTTTCTGGGGCTAGTTTTGCAGCAGTGCAGCTATTTCGGCCGCAGTAAAAAATCAGCAAACCAGCCTAATCCGCCCAGCCCTCAAGTTTGTCTCCAGGCTCCCTGTGTTTTGAAATGTGTTATGGTTTCAAAAGCATCCACTGCAAAGATTCTTGAAAATCCAGCAGTTTGCAGCAACATTAAAGTGTCAAGATATCTCTGGTGATTAATCTTCGTGCAAGCGAGAGATGGGAGTTTTGTCTAGCTGCTGGTTTGACTCATCTAAGGTAGCCCAGAGGGTTAATATGCCTGCTGCAAATAATGCTGTACTACGCAGATCACAAACTGTATTTTATGTGCATAGCTCAGCGAGTTTTTGTCACATGGCTCCTTTTGCTACTGTACAGTTCATAAGTTACAAGTAGCACTGTGAGCTATGAACTGCCATCAAAGAGCTGACTGCAAACTGTATAGTACAGGGTAGAAAGTTATGTTTTTCATTATTCAAATGTTGCTAAAAAGGGTTTCCTTGGGTAGAAATACATTCTTATTAGTAAAAACCAACCTTAACCACTCTGTTACGTTCTGAATCCTGAGTTTGTGCTTTTCCAGATCAAATACTTTAAAAAAATGCCTATTAGTACCCATGACATGTGACTCCTACACCTCATAGTCCCCTTTGTCTTATGTACCATTTTCTGTACACTTTCTCAAACACATATTTTTCATTGTCTCTATGTGTGCGTGCGTGCTGTACAATTCAATTGAATTTGTAATGAAAAATGTGTTGTAGAATGCACCATTTTTTGCCATCTTCCCCCAAATGTTCTTTGGGGAAGAACCCCCATCCAAAGTCTCCTTCTAGTGTCAGGCTTGCTCGCTGCGCTCGCTCTCTACACAACGCATGGTCTGTTCTGACAAAATTTGCCAGAACAGCTTTGGGTTCTCAGTCCGGCCCTGCTTTAAAGTATCCACATTCAATTTGTGTGTTTAGAGCTATTACTGTAACAAATTCCTCTTCAAATCCCATATTCGCCCAGCCAGAATAAGAATTGCTTCTCATTCCTAGACTATTGATCTTCAAGGATTTTTTGGTTACAAACCTTTACAGTGTTTTTTTTTTAAACCCATTTAATTTTCGACAAAGAAACACAGTACAATATAAAATCCATGTAAAGTACAAATTCTTGTATTACTTATGCTCATCAATAGCATCAACAATGTACTGTAAGGGATACACACAAAAAATACTTAAGGATGCTAGAACATAAACACTTTAACAACTGGTATTGAACAAGTAATATGAGGCCACCTAGAATTAAAGACCATAACCGAAAAATATAATTCCAGTCTTCTAGAGTTTCTTCAGCTTCAGTGCTCTGTAAAAAATCTCAGGCCAGAATATGGGCTACAGGTAGCACACAGCTTTTGCAATAGGCATTGAGATATTTGCAGAAAAATGAACACAGGCCAAGGTTTTTATATTCTTGTACTCCTGTCACAGTGACATGCCTGAAGCCCTTCTGAAAATCTTACCAATACCTTCCACAGAGGCCAAAAGCAATGAGTCACCCATAGCTATATAGGGGTGCCAGGATGCTTCTTGCACTAAACACTATAGTACTGCCTCCTCATTATTGATTCAATTTATCATGGCTAACAATGGTACCTCCTGTGCTGTTTACTCTGGGGAATCTCACAATATATGCAGTATCATTCTGACTTTCCCAGATCTAATTACTAGTACCTGTACCATCTATATTTTCAGGCCAAAAGCAAGTGGTTTCACAATTGAAAGCACCAACGGTGTTGATCCATAACCCAGTGGAAGAAAATAAACAGAATATGCAATTTAGGTAGAATATAACTGTATGCAATTCAATTCGATATGTGCTTTCTTCTGTTTAAGCAAACCATTGAAGATACAAATAAATACATAATCAGCAACTTAAAAACAACCAATAGTGCATGAAAACAAGTAAACATAAATGAAATTACAAATATCAGAAATAGTTGCACTAAAATGTAAAACATCACAGAACCTATGTTCACAAAAGCCAAATAAGGTCCCAGGAACGATTTGAAATAATCAAGTGAGCTCTTACCAATGGTTTACAACAGTCTCAAGAGGTTTAATATTCTCAAAGTGGTTAAAAATAAGTGGTAAGCAGATTATTTAGTAGAAGAATTAATTATTTCAGGGTTATTGAATATTTCTGGGATACCTGATAGGGAGCAAGTTGTTTTGATATGTTGTACCCAAGGGATCCAAGCCACATAGTCCAGTGACAAGCAGTCTGATATAACAGACCTGGTGAGGCATGCCTCTTGCTTGACCCAAACTGAAATCTGAACAGCAGTGTGAGGTTCTGTAATTCTCGAGTTTGACTCCATTTTGTTCTGTGCCACCATTTTGTGTTGCCCTCACGTAGGCCTGTGAAGGTAGCCTGGCAAATAAAGTGGCCTGGCCTTCTTAGTTCAGGTATACATTAACTAGGTTTCTTTTTGACTCTGAAATGAACTGTAAGAAACTGACCTCTGCACCTGAAACTGACCCCGCAAAGCCAATTTCCCTGATCGATCTTTGTCTGAGATTGCCAATCAATGTTCAGGACATCGTTAACTTTTACGTTCCTTGTACATGCCTTATCTTGTTCAGCATCTGTTACTGTTTCTTTTTTTATGTTTCTTCATTACATGGGTTATGCTTTCAATTATAGGTTTGTCCGGCTTGTGGAGATTGAATTTGGGACATTCCTAATAATTAACTTTTGGGTTGGTATACTGTAAATTGAGTTTTTGTTATGTGACACTTTGTCTGAAAATGTACCTTATTGGTTAGAATTTTGTGCAGTGGGTGTACATTTATAATGTGAATATTGGGTATAAAAGGAGACATCTCGCCTTAGTAAAATGAGCAGTCTCCTGAGAATTTACACCGTGATGTATTTCTAGGATCACTGTTTCTAGCTGCAGCTAATAAACTTGGTCTCTGATGCCATCCAGAAGTATTCCGTGTCTCTGTATACCAAGACAGGTGAACTCGAAGATCTTAGGCGTGCCCCTGACGCCGCTGGGTTAAACCCCGGTTCTTCAACTGGCGCCCAACGTCGGGCGACTTCAGCGGTACTGGTCCAAGCCCGAAGATTGTGAGGAGCCCCGTGAGGAAATTCTGGAGGACGGCCGCCACTTCATCGACCCCTGCATGTCGACGTGGACCGAAGGTTTTTTTCTGCGAGGTTTCCCCTTTCCGACGGCTGCGAAGGACTGCTGCCCTGACTGTCGCCCTTTCTTGGACCCTCTTGTGATGATTTGTAAGGCGAGACGTTAGACGGTCTTCTGGTGGTGTGACAGACATTTTGGTTAAGTATAAGTGGGTCGCTCCCACGACTTTGTTTTGTTTCTTGGTTTTGATTCGGCCATTGCAATAGTCGAAGCCGGGGGGTTCGTATATTTGCGACTGTATCATTTTTGATAACCCCTTGAAGTTTGAAGCAAGACTAGTGAGCTAAAAGATGCCTGGTTTTAGCAAATTTAGGAAATGGTTTTGTTGTAGTTGTAATAGGGATTCCCGATTGGAGGACTCGTGACCGATACCTCCGGTTGGAACTCCAACTTATGAGCTCTATTCAAAGCATGGTGTAGGTCCCATTACCTTTAATGAAGTATGGGTCCGTTATACAAGGAAAGATGGTGTTTTACGATGGCCCCAACATGGTAGTTTTGAATCAGATGTTTTAGATAACCTAGAAGTTGCACTATTTAAGAAGAAAGCCCGGCCGGCGATGTTTGACTCTTTCCGCCTTTGGCGTAAGGAAGCCAAACAGCGAGAAATTAAGCAAGCTAAGAGAGATAGGAAGTAAAGGAATATATCGGTAATGCAAGCTGCTAGGCAGTTTAAGGAAGATGAAGAATATCGTGCGATTGAAGTGTCAGATAGACAACATTGCATGGCCATTGACAAATGTTAACCGGCTTTGCCACCTCCCCTTTCAAATGTGACTGTAGACCCTGAAAACGATCCTTTGATGTCACATTTACTGAGATTACCACCCCCTTATGTGCAGGGTGCTACTGCACCTCCGTTACCTCCAGTTGTTGCACCCCTTGTTGTCGTTCAACCCCCTGTTGTAGTTCCGCCACCCGTTGCTTCACAGGTGGTTCTTCCTCCCCCGGCGCAGCCCCCTCCAGGGCCGCCAGCCTTGCCACCAGCCTTGCCTCAAACTCCTTTGCCTTACACTCCTTTATCTTCGACTTCTCTTATTTCTGTCCCTACGTCTCTGTCACCTCAAAACACTTTGTCTCCTGTCCTCATGTCAACTTCTTCTCTTTCCGCTCGGCAACGAATGACTGAGACTGTCACTAGTCTTTTGTCTCCTTTCTTTGGGTCACTGAATATGACCCCTGTTTCTGAACGTAAGCAGAGATATAGTCAGCTCCCTGGTCCCGAAGAGCGGGCAGTGTTAGATCTCCTTGCTCGTAGATGGGTTTCGAATACCTCCAAGTACGGTCCACAAGTGGTTATGGATATCTTCCTACAGCTGGAGGCACCAAAACAAAGGTATGTTTTTGATGTCATGTGTACCTTCCTTCGTCAGGAGTGGGAAGATAATGAGTTGGGTTCAATTCCACTGGAATTGCTTAATGTTCAGTCTGAATTTGCTAAAGGGACGAAAGTGGGTTCCGATGTTGAGGAAGCGGTAGAGTCGCTACTTACTTTTAGGTCTAGACTTCCACCTCAGTCATTGTTCGAACCTGACCCTTCTATTAGGAGAAAAGTGAAGCAGTATCCTATGAGGGAGGTTCCCCCTGTATGGAGAGAGGCAGTTGTGGCTGATGCCGCTCATGGTATTGCGGCTGCACCGGCTTTTTTTCAGCGAGTGTGGGTGCATGTCCCTTGGAAGAGAGCTGAGGTCCTGGCTCTTAAGCAGACTTTGCCTGACCCCCGTAAAAATCCTGCTGGTTATTATAAGGAGTTGTCTCAGACAGTTGATGCGTGTGTTATGAATTCAGCTGACATAGATATGTTGATGGGTAAGGTAGTTCCTCAACCTTTGTGGGCGAAGATCCGTCACGAGGATCACGCGCCAGAGTTAGGAGATACGTGGGTTAATATTACTGCTGCAGATGGTCGGCAGGTAGGAGGTGCCAAACCTGAACCCTTAGTTGCAGAACTACCTGGTAGGATTATTAATTTAATGAAAACTATGATGCCTCCTCTGCGGGTGAATTGGGACAAGTTAGCAGCATGTAAACAAAAGAAAGACGAGAGTGTGTCTGATTTCTTCACTAGGTTTGAGGAAACATTCATTGATCATAGTGGTCAGGATATGAGTACAGAAGGTGGTCAGAGGTTGTTTGTAGATAAGTTTGTTTTTAATTTACTTCCTGAACTTTCTAATAAGTTAAAGGACTCTGAGAGTTCATGGGCTGTTTCTTCTTCGGCTCAGATATTGGCTACTGCACAATACTATGAGAATAGAGATAAAGATGAGAAGGATAAAGTAGAGAAGAAGACTAGAGAATTAAAAACGAAAGTTCTTCTGCAGCAGGCTTACCCGCCTCGCCCTAATCAGTGTCAGTTTCAGCAACCTTCCCAGTTTCAGCAACCCCCACAGTTTCAGAAACTGTTGCAGAAGCCTGAGTCTTTTGCTTCGCGACTCCCGCTAGGCCCTAATCAGTGTGCTTATTGTAAAGAAGAAGGTCACTTCAAGAATAGTTGCCCGATCTTGCTACAGCGTGCGAATGGTATGTCTGGTCTGAGAGGTCGTGGTGGTTTCCAACAAGTACCTAGGGGTAGGGGACGTGGTACGTTTCCCCAGAATGAACGTTCCTTTTCCCCTCAGAATTCTATGAATTATTTTGACCGACAGAATGTTCCGACCGTCCAGTCCGCTCAGTACTACACTGATGATTATTATGTTGGAAGTGAGAGTGCTGGTTTTAATGATAGTTAGGACAGCCATGGACAAAGGAAGGGAGTAGTGTCAGTTCCAGTAGACCAGAGTGGACCTTATGTTGAGGTGATTACATCAGGTGTGGCAGAACCTTTTCTTTTGGATACTGGTGCAGCAAAGAGTTCTATCATGCACTCTAAACTCCCCGGGGCACCTTTGTCTGGCTTGACCAATGTTTCAGTAGGATTTTCTGGCGCCCCAGTTCGTAATCTGGTTTCTTGTCCTTTGCCCCTTTCTATTGGTCCTTGTGAATTGGAAGCTCCCCTTATTCTAACGACGGGCTGTGGCGAGAATCTGTTGGGTTTGGACTTGTTGAAATGATTGCATGCGACATTACATTGTTCTCCTTCGGGAGTACATCTTACGGTGGTTAAGAAAGTGATTTCCCCGATGTATCTATCTAAGGATCGCCTTCCACTGGAACTGCGTTCTCTCCCTGATACACTTTGGGCTACAAGTCCCAATGATGTTGGTCTCTTGCAGATTCCACCCTATGTTGTTACCCTTAAGTTGAATGCTAAATTACCTCGCATTCCCCAGTACAAAATTTCCAGGGATGGTGAAAGAGCTCTTTTAGCGATTATCTATGATTTGGTTGAGAAAGGTGTGGTTGAAGAAACGAGAGGTAATGTGTGCAACAGTCCTGTTCTGCCTGTCCTTAAGCGTACTGACTCTTCTCAGCCACCTGTGTATCGGTTTGTGATCGACCTTCGAGAGGTCAATAAGATCGTTGTGCCACAGTTTCCTGTTGTCCCGGACATTACTGCTTTATTGACTATAATCCCTGCCTCAGCTGCTTGGTTTTCTGTTATTGATCTGAAGAACGCTTTCTTCAGTATTCTGATTGCTGAGGAAAGTAGGGATATTTTTGGCTTCTCTTTAGGAGGACGCAGTTTCCGGTTTAAGCGCGCTCCTCAAGGTTATTGTGAGAGTCCCTCCATTTACAGTCAGGCTTTGAAAACTCAGCTTGATACTCTTGCATTGCCTTCGGGTGTTACTCTTATCCAGTATGTTGATCTGTTGGTTGCTGCTGATGATGAAGAGTTTTGTAAAGAAGTTACTCTTTCTTTGTTGCGACACCTGTCTGACCTTCATCATAAAGTGTCACCTTCGAAGTTGCAGTATTGCTGCCAAGAAGTGACCTACTTAGGTCATCTCTTGTTGAAGGAGGGAAGGCGATTTACCCCAGAGCGTATTTAAGCGATTGCCCAAATGACTGTGCCATGCACACAGAGAGAGGTGCGTGCCTTCTTAGGTATCACCTCGTATTGTAGACAGTGGATTCTGAATTTTTCTTTGCTAGCGAAACCTTTGTTGGCACTTACTCTTAAGGACACACCACACCCTCTTCCTTGGTCTGACGAATGTCAGAAGAGTTTTTCCGAATTGCGTGATGCATTGTGTTCTGCTCCGGTGTTGGGTACCCCCGACTACAGTAAACCTTTTACACTTTATGTACACGAGAGAGAAGGTTGTGCGTTGTCAGTGTTGACGCAACAATTTGGAGACAAGCAGCGCCCATGTGCGTATTTTTCAGCTACTTTAGATCCGGTAGCTAGGGCGTTGCCTAGTTGTCTAAGAGCTACAGCGGCAGCGGCTGTTTCTATCCGACAGTCTGCTGGTTTGGTATTGGACAATACATTGATTGTGATGGTCCCACATGCAGTGGATACCCTATTGAATAGAACGAAGACTCAACATCTTACCAGTGCGCGTTTGTCAGGTTATGAGTTGACGCTTTTGGCTAGCCATGTGCACATTAAGCGGTGCAACACATTGAATCCAGCTACATTCTTGCCGATTTTTGTAGAGACAGATGCTCAGGAACAGCATGACTGTTTTCTCCGGACAGAGGAGGAAACGAAGGGTAGAGTTGATCTGAAAGATACTCCTCTTTCGAATCCTGATGGTACCCTATGGGTAGATGGTTCGTGCTCTAAGCTTCCGAATGGAGAGACGACTGCAGCATATGCTGTCACAACTTTGCACACGATTTTTGAAACAGCACGTATTGCACAGAATTCAGCGCAAGCAGCGGAGTTGATAGCATTGACTAGAGCATGTGTGTTGTCAAAAGGAAAGAGAGTGAATGTTTATACTGATAGCCAATACGCATTTGGCGTGGCTCACAGTTTTGGTCGCTTGTGGAAAGAGAGAGGATTTCTTACTTCCCATGGATACGAAAATTCAGCATGGACAATTAGTGAGTGAACTTCTTGAATCACTTACTTTGCCGACCCAAATTGCGATAGTGAAGTGTAGTGCGCATAAGAAGGTTACGGATGATGTGGGTCAAGGGAATGCGTTTGCAGATGAAGTAGCGAGAGAAACGGCGAAAGATGTGACGAGTCGGATGTATGTTGCAGGTCCTGCCAGATGGGTTGTGGAAGGAGGAATGTGTGAAGATACAAAAGAAAGTGTGAAGATGATTCAGGCAGAAGCTACTGAGAAAGAATTGAGTATGTGGAGAGAGAGTACGGGAATGTTGGATTCAACAGGCTGTTGGGTTGAGTTGTCAGAGCACCAGCGATGGTTGTTGCCGAATGCATATGTGCTTCCGATGGTTACTATGGCTCATGGGTTGGCTCACATTAGTTCAAAAGGGATATGTAAGTTGTTGGCTCCGGTATGGCAGAATGGTGGAATTCCTAAGTGTGCTGAGAATTTGGTTAAACACTGCATGATTTGCTTGATGTATAATCCTGGAAAGGGAACCCCAACTCCAGCGGGTCATTTTGCTCCTCCAACGTATCCGTTCGAGGTGCTACAGATAGACTATATTCATATGGAAAGATGCAATAACTTGAAGTATGGCCTTGTGGTTGTTTGTGCCTTTTCCAGACGGATAGAGGCCTACCCCCTAAAGGATTATACTGCCTTGTCTACAGCCAAGGTTTTGCTTAAAGAATTCTTTCCCAGATATGGCTTGCGGAGGATGGTATGGAGTGATAATGGAAGTGAATTCGTGGGTCAGATTATGAAGAAAGTATGTGCGGGTCTGGGTATTAAACAGAAATTCCACGCTGTGAATCACCCCCAGTCAGCAGGCCTGGTCGAGTGCTATAATGGCACTCTGAAGCTGAAGTTGGCCAAGGTGCAAGCGAGCTCTGGTCTTACATGGCCCGATGCCTTACCATTGGCACTTTTGTCCACGAGAACGACAGTACATTCTCACGTGGGACTTGGCCCATACGAGATTGTTTTTGGACGCCCGGCGAATGTCTGGGGTGTGCCGAGGCCTAAGAAGTACAGTGATATCGAGTACCCTATGTTGGTTGACTACTTACATGATTTGACTGCTAAATTGCGTGTTCTTCACCAACAGGTCCATGACACTTTGCCTTCAGTTTCTGTAGACGCAGGCCACACGATTCAACCTGGCGACTGGGTTCTAACCAAGAATTTCCAGAGGTCAAAGAACTTGGAACCAAGATGGACCGGTCCATACCAAGTCCTGTTATCAACTCGGACTGCTATTAAGGTGTTCGGCAAGAAAAACTGGGTACATGGTACCCATTGTAAGAAGATACCTTTGCCCTTACCGTACGATAAGTGGGTCCGGGAAGGTGTTGCCGATTCCGAGAGTGAAAGCGTTCCGAGATTTGTACCTTTTAGCGATGCACATCTGGAATGGACTCAGTCAGAACGTGCGGATGATAAAGTCTTGCAAGAAGCTGTGCTGCCGTGTTTGAGACTTGATACTACGCACCCAGAGACACTCTTTCAGGATCAAACTGTGCCTGGTAAAGAACGCTACAACTTAAGGTCTAAAAAGGACAAATACAATTTGAATTTTTTTGTGAATTACACTCTTTCAGACAAGAGACTATTTTTCTTTTTCTTTTTCGAACCACCATCCGGGTTCAGCTTCAGGGTCGCGGTATAAGAACTTAAGGGGTGGCCCGCGTATTGACGAAAGGTCTGCGGTTCTAGGGACGTCTAGGACGCCTGGACGCACACTTGAGTGAGAAGGAAAATTGCCGCGAGCAGCACGTTAGAGGATGGAGTCTGTTGTAACTGAAAGAGATGTTGAGAGAATAGATCTTAAGACTAGATTTTGTACATTGATACATAGCAAATGTTTTATAATATTGTGCTTTTTGATATTTTTAAGTATCACATTAGCTTGTGTGGGTTGGACTGTCTATGCTACACAACAGATATCTGCACCCACCTCCCAACCTATGCTTTCTTTCACTACCAGTTTTATACGTTGCCTGAACATGAACAGACAAGGAGATCAGAATTTGTCAACAACTCGTTTATACAGTTGTTGCATCAGTTAGTAGTAAATACCACTAATTGTTGGGTTTGTGGTCTTATGCCTCATACGACAGATAAAGGTATGCCATATTTGGTTTTGCCTTTTTCTTTTAATGGGTCTGTGTGGGCTTTTCAAACCATGTTTATCTATGCAAATGAGGTACGCCCCTTACGTTCCCTTAAAGATAACTTGAGCAATAGTGCCTTAATAAGGGAATAGTAGCTATGATCCGAGATATTGATGCATATAATGCTATCCCTAAGGATGAGGTGCAGGCTTACGTTGGTTGGAACGTGACTGGATATAGTACCAGTTTGACAGAGAAGGAGAGATGAAAAAGGTCTCCCTCTATTTGGATTGTACCCCACCGAGGCCACTTTTGTTTTCAAGGTAATGGTCGGAATCCGAAAGCTCAGCTAGGTAAGAGTGTGTGTGCTCAAACATATGTCTATTGATCTTGGACTTCTCCACCGTTTGTGCCAGCTAAAGGCACATATTTTGTTTGTCATGACAGAGCCTACACATGGTTGCCACCTGATTTTTCAGGAACGTGCTATGTGGCGTTTCTACTTCCCCCTACATACACTACTGTTTCAGACTATCATAGAACGAGATATGGTAGAGGTGTCTTCAATAAGGAAGGTACCGCAGCACACGAAGTAGGAGATTTCTTCAAGGGCTTCTTGCCCTTTTGGGGTCCTATGATCAATAATAGGCATATTCGGCAGCTTGTCCGCGTTGTTGAAGCTACTATTAATGAGACAGCAGGTGCTCTTAGTAATGTTACAGCTGAGCTTCAAGCGGACCGCCTTATGACTTTGCAGAACCGTATGGTATTAGACATCATACTTGCAGATCGAGGAGGAGTATGTAAATTGATTGGATCCAGTTGCTGTGTTTACATACCAGATAATGCCCCTACAGTGTACCAAGCCATCTCTAGGTTGTAGAAAATCTCTGAGTCTATCCATGTAGACGAAGGAGACTGGTCATTGACGGGATGGTTTTGGGGACTGCTGTCCAAATGGGGATGGAAGATTTTGACATTCCTTGGTATGGTTTTAACCATCCTTTTCTCTTGTTGTCTTTGTACTACTATGTGTGTTCGGAGACCTGTCCCGAGAGAAGTAGAGAATAATAAGATGATGCTACAGCAACACCTTGATGACCTAATGAATATCGACATAGACCTAGATTCAGATTAACATGAGTCTTAGGTTATTGCCTACGTAATGGCAAAAGGAGGGTCTGAGGTCCTGTAATTCTCGAATCTGACTCCATTTTGTTCTGTGCCACCATTTTGTGTTGCCCTCACGTAGGCCTGTGAAGGTAGCCTGGCGAATAAAGTGGCCTGGCCTTCTTAGTTCATGTATACATTAACTAGGTTTCTTTTTGACTCTGAAATGAACTGTAAGAAACTGACCTCTGCACCTGAAACTGACCCCGCAAAGCCAATTTCCCTGATCGATCTTTGTCTGAGATTGCCAATCAATGTTCAGGACATCGTTAACTTTTAGTTTCCTTGTACATGCCTTATCTTGTTCAGCATCTGTTACCGTTTCTTTTTTTATGTTTCTTCATTACATGGGTTATGCTTTCAATAATAGGTTTGTCCGGCTTGTGGAGATTGAATTTGGGACATTCCTAATAATTAACTTTTGGGTTGGGATACTGTAAATTGAGTTTTTGTTATGTGACACTTTGTCTGAAAATGTACCTTATTGGCTAGAATTTTGTGCAGTGGGTGTACATTTATAATGTGAATATTGGGTATAAAAGGAGACATCTCGCCTTAGTAAAATGAGCAGTCTCCTGGGAATTTACACCGTGATGTATTTCTAGGATCACTGTTACTAGCTGCAGCTAATAAACTTGGTCTCTGATCCCATCCAGAAGTAATCCGTGTCTCTGTATACCAAGACAGGTGAACTCGAAGATCTTCGGCGTGCCCCTGACGCCGCTGGGTTAAACCCCGGTTCTTCAAGTGGGTGACTTTGAAATACATCTTCTATACAGGGAACCCCTCATTCGTAATGGCACATAAATGTTGAGTAGCTTTGAGGTACCGCAGGAGTCTTCGGGGGAATCATTTACAACGTTCTGTAAAATGCTTTTAGCCCCATACTCCCACACCCTGGCACCCTATGTACCCACCATTAGGCACTTGCTATTGTAAACCTTGATCAGCTCCCTAATTGGTTTCTGACTAATCTTGGACAAAAAACAAAAAATGGCTTCAATTGCCCTTGTGAACTGTTGGGAACTAACCATAAGCAAAGGCCCCTCAAGTGAGAGCAAAATCCAGTGGTATACCCAAATATGTGAAATTCTTCACTCAACCCACCAGAGTCCATTAGCAGTTCTAGACAGTAACACTGCATCGTGTGCATACAGTAATACTGGGATGGGGCGATCTCCTAGCTGCTGCATATCTTTTTCATTTTTTAGCAGTTTGGACCCGGTCGTATGCAAATAAGTCTTAACCCTGCTCCTCGAGCTCAGGGAGAACCTGGTTAGTCAGTCTGGCAGGACTGTTACCATTGGAGTAGGGTCAAGACTGATTTGCATATGGCAAGGTTCAAACTGAGGTGGTATGTTGAGAAAAAGAGCAATGGAATGCTACCCCAAGTAATTGCCCGTGGTTAGACAAGTTGCAAGCACTCCTCCCATCACCTTTTGTGTGTTTGATGTACCACCTTAAGTGGAAAGGTTATGCCCAGACGTGCCACTGGAACCAAGCTATACCTGACTGATAAGGCCAAATCAGGGCAAAAATGGTCTTTGCTTGTGTCCGGTTCAGGGACGAAGAGGCATGGCAGTTTGGGCTTGGCTGTTCCTAATGGAGCAGGGTCAAGACTGATGTGCGTACTTCTAGGTCTAAATTGAGGTGGCATGGTGAGCAAAAGAACAATGGATTGGGATGCTTCCATGAAAGATTGCCAGTGATTAGACAAATTGCTAGCATTCCTCCCATTAAATTATGTGTGTTTGACTTCTAAATTATGCCTTTGCCTGTCTGCATCAGGCGTTCAGCCAGGAGCTCACATAACGTCCGTCTTCCCCGTCCCACATCAAGTCTGTTTTTAGGTTTAAATCTTTTTATTGGGTTGATAGACAAGACAAAACAAAGTGCATTAGGCAATGATGCCCAACTAGTGGGCCATAAGCAATGAAACGCTACATAGTGCATTTAAAACAGTTCAAAAAGGGGAAAAACAGCCCAGCCTCCCACTCCATCTAGTCCTGCCCTTCCAACCCCTGCCCTGCCTCCCCCCCCTCATCCCCCTCCCTCTCCTCGCCCCTGTCATGACCAAGGAAGTATCTAAGGCCTACAGCAGGCAGTTTATCGGCCCTACGGCTCGGTGGAATCTTGCGATATTGCAAGAACTCGCAGAAGGTGCATGTACCAAGGAAAAGTGAGTTTGCGGAATTCGGAGCATAGGAGGGTGAATTTGTAGCAGTCCACGCCGATGAGGTCGAAGACGACGTCACAGAGACACGGCTCCGCTCGCGACTCCGCTGATGTCACCGGCTCCATAAGAAGACCTCGTCGGCGTGATGACGTTCGTTCCCTTTTTTCCGCGCCGTCGATGCCAATGGATTTCGGGAATCTCTATCTGTAGCTTTGCTGTTACTTTGTTTTTCTACTGCTTTTCTTTGTCTTCTTCTGTGAAAATGTCGACAAAGAAGTCAGGTTTCAAGCCCTGTCGTGAATGTGGAAAGCATATGTCCATCACGAATCCACATGACGACTATGTATGGTGCCTATCATCGGACCATGATGTAGAGGGATGTTCTTGCTGCCTCAAGATGAGTTCTAAGGCTCTCAAGGAGAGAGAAGCGAAGCTGTTCATCGCGAGGATGAAGAAAGAGAAGAGAGGCCGGAGAAAATCTAGGACGAGGTCAAGATCGAGGTCGAGATCGAGGTCAGTTTCGAAGTCGACTTCGGGCATGCTTCAAAATCCAAGAGGCACAAGAAGAAGAGGAGGCATTCCTCTCGGACAAGAGTTCGGCTCCGAGGTCGAAGTCACCCTCTCGATGCCGTAAGGACTCTATATCTCCCTCGCCCGTTCCGGATTCACCTGTTGGCCTTTCTTCTCCAGTGGCTTCACCGGAACATTCTCCGGCTCCGGGCCCATCTCCGACGCCGGTTCCAACTCCGACGCCGGTTCCATCTCCGGCTCCGGCTTCGTCCCCGGCTCCTGTCGAGGAGCTTCCAGTTCCGGGTGAGCCTTCGGCCCCGCAGATTCCACCGTCGGCGCCTGTTGGCCCAAGTCCGGTGATGCCTGATCAGTATCCTGCGTTCCCTGGACCAGGTCAGGACCCCACGCATTATCTAAAGGCAATGTACGGGGTATTTTCAAGAGCCATGTACTCCGCTGGTGCACCTTCGGGTCCTATGGGTCCTTTGGCCTTCAGTTTGGGGGTGCCTCAAGCCTATCCTCAGGCCCCCTTCATGCCATTTTTTCCGGCGCAGCCGTCTTGGCATCTACTGGCGCTGAGGACATCGACGCCGCTCCCTTCTTCACCGGCGCCGACTCGACCTCGTTCGGCGCCGGCTGATTCGATCACGGCGCCACCCACGCCGGTTGCAAGAATCCGGTCTAGGAGGGAGGCTCAAAGAGTGCTGGATGAACAAAGGTACCTAATGGAGGAGGTGGAAGAAGGGGAGCTTATGGAGTCAGATGATGTTTTTGAAGAGCTAAAAGAGGCTAGTGGCCTGGACTTGTCTCCTGAATGGGAGATTACTCCTCCTTCTGATGAACCCTCAAAGGATGTGGCACCATACCATGCGGTCATAATAAAAGCAGCTGAACTTTTAGATCTGCAGTTACCTTCTACTGAATTCAAGTCGAACATTTTGACAGAGGTGCTGCACTCTCCCACTACGGTTTCTGAGCCCTTGCTGCCCTTTAACGAAGCCATCATAGAGCCAGTGATGGAGGTGTGGCGTAAGCCCTTTTCTGCTCTGGCAGTTTCGAAAATCATTGCCAGAAGGTATAGGGTTGTTCCGGGGGACCCAGAGTTTTTAACTTCTCACCAGTCTCCTGAGAGCCTGGTGGTTCAGGCAGCATGTTCAGGGAGATCTAAAGGTTCATTTCCCCAGGTCCCGAGTGACAGGGAGGCTAAGAAGCTGGATCAGTCGGTCAAAAAGGTATTTTCTTCGGCCAGCACGGCTCTTAAATCTACGAATGCCACTTGCCTTCTGGGACGCTATATTCATGTGCTCATGGATTCAGCGAAGCAACTAGCTCCAAAACTATCAGTGGAGGATAGGGTTGGTTTTAATGAGGTCCTGGCGGATGCCCATGCGGCAGCGCATCAGGTGATACAGAGTGGATTGGACACAGCTGACTCGGTAGCAAGAGTCATGGGGTCTTCTATTGCCACTAGGAGGAGCGCGTGGCTTAAGTCATCGGAGTTTTCCCCTGATGTTCAATCAACGCTGTTGGACTTGCCTTTTGATGGCTCCGGACTCTTTGGCAAGAAGGCGGATGCTGCACTTGAACGTTTTAAAGTAAGTAAGGCTACGGCTAAATCTTTGGCCCTTCAATCCCAGTCGAGGGGTTCGTTCAAGAGGTACAGGGGTTTCGGAAGGGCAACCTTTCGTTCTTACAGGCAGCCCCAGCAGCAACAGCAGCAACTACAGCAGAACACTCTGTATAAGGGGTACAGAGGCAGAATCGGGGTCGCACACGTGGCCGACAGCTCTCCTCCTCCTCCTCCGCCTCTTCCTCTTCCTCTGCCCCTCCCACCACCGCAAAGCAGCCCTAGATCCACCATTCTGGATCATGTTGGTCATGTGGGGAGTCGGCTTACCCATTTTCTACAAGATTGGGAATCGGTTACTACAGATCTTTGGGTTCTAGATCTTGTAGAAAATGGGTACGCCCTTCCCTTTCGGGAATTCCCTCCAAATTACCCTCCTTGTCAAGGGGTTTGCTCAGAGAACCACCGGCTTCTCCTGCAGGAGGAAGTCCTGAAGTTACTAGAGAAAGGTGCGATAGAGGTGGTTCCAGAGCAGGAGTGGGGTCAGGGATGCTACTCCCGGTATTTTCTGATTCCGAAAAAGGACGGCAGATTGCGTCCGATATTGGACCTCAGGATCTTGAATCTTTATCTGAAGCAAGAGAAGTTCAAGATGCTCACCCTTGCGCAGGTTCTTCAGGCGCTGAATCGGGAGGACTGGATGGTGTCGATCGACTTGCAGGATGCGTATTTCCACATCCCCATCCTAAAGTCGCACAGGAAGTATCTCCGATATACGGTAGGGTCGCAACGTTATCAGTTTGCGGTCCTTCCGTTTGGTCTTACTACTGCACCCCGAGTCTTCACGAAGGTGATGGCAGTGGTGGCAGCCCATCTCAGAAGGTCGGGGATTTCAGTCTTCCCCTATCTGGACGACTGGCTGATCAAAGCGGCGTCGCCAGAGACGGTGCTTCATCATCTGCAGGATACGACTCAGCTGTTGTACAAATTGGGTTTTTCGATAAACGTACCCAAATCTCACCTGGTGCCCTCTCAGCGCAATCTGTTCATAGGGGCGGTACTGGACACTACTGTGTGTCGAGCATTCCCACCTCCTCAAAGGATTCTCGACATACAGGAAATGATTCCTTTGTTTTACTAAGGAGCGGTCGTTCCAGTCCTGAAGGTCCTTCGCCTGCTCGGTCTGTTTGCTTCCTGCATTCTGTTGGTCAACCATGCACGCTGGCACATGAGGGCCCTCCAGTGGTGCCTCCGCAGGCAGTGGTATCAGCACAAAGGATATCTCAGGGAGTCTGTGAGGATCTCCAGAGAAGCTGCGGCGGATCTGTCTTGGTGGAGCGTGGAGGGCAATCTGTCTCAAGGAAAGCCCTTCCATCTTCCTCCATCGGTGACCACAGTAATAACGGATGCATCCACTTTAGGGTGGGGTGCTCAACTGGGGGATCTGGGGATCAAGGGTCTTTGGTCTCCAGAAGAAAGGTTGCTTCACATCAACCTTCTGGAATTGCGGGCGATACGTTTGGCGCTCAAGGCCTTCCTCCCTTCCCTTCGCGGTCAGTCGGTTCAAGTCTTGACGGACAACACTACCGCGATGTGGTATGTCAACAAGCAGGGGGGAGTGGGGTCGCATTGTCTCTGCAGAGAGGCTCTGCGTCTCTGGTCCTGGGCTCAGGATCATCAGATTTGTCTGATGGCAAATCATCTGGCCGGGGTTCTGAACGTACGTGCAGACAGTCTCAGTCGGCAGTTCTCCGCCGACCACGAGTGGAGGCTTCATCCGAAGGTGGTTCATCACGTCTTTCGGAGGTGGGGAACTCCTCGGGTGGACCTGTTTGCCACTGCCCGTCATTCTGCAGTCTCCAGTATCCGATGCAGGGAGCTTTGGGGAACGCGTTTCAGTTGAGATGGGACTCACATCTCCTTTACGCGTTTCCTCCCATACCCTTGATTCCTCGGGTTCTGAGGAAGATTCGCCAAGACCGGGCCCAAGTCATTTTGATCGCCCCGGATTGGCCAAGAAGGGTGTGGTATACAGATCTTCTCCATCTCTCCTCGTGCCCTCCGCTCCGTCTCCCTCTCAGGGCAGACCTCCTCTCGCAGTCGCAGGGGAAGGTTTTACACCCCCACCTCCAGAGCTTACACCTTCATGCCTGGAGATTGAACGGGGCAACCTGAATTCTTTCTCTCTCCCGCCAGATGTGGTAGATGTAATTTTGTCTGCTAGACGTCATTCCACTAAATCTATCTATTCCTATAGGTGGTCTAAATTTGTTCTCTGGTGCGGAGAGAAGTCAATTGATCCTTTGAGGGCTCGTTTATCTGACATTCTGCAGTTTGCCCTTTCTCTTGCTCAGCAAGGCTTTGCTGTGGTCACTGTTAAGGGATATTTATCGGCTTTGTCGGCTTTCCTTTGCTTGCTTTTGCTTGGTGACCGCTCAGCCCTCCACAGGGCTTGGTCGCCCCACTCACTGCTGCCGCTCCTGCCTGCCTTTGCCGCCTCCTGCCTGCAGATTCCTTCGCTCACTGCCCGCTGCTCCTGGGAATTTCCCGCTGCTCCTGGGAATTTCCCGCTGCCCGCTGCTTCTTGGAATTTCCCGCCGCTGCCTCCCTGCGGCCCCGCCCCCCTGTGATTCCATTCGCCGCCCCGCTACCCAGCTGCTCCTCCCTCCCGGCTCCTTACTTATGACGCCCGCAGAGCGACCGCGCAGCGGATGCGCGCAGCGGGAGCGCCGATTGAGCACCGACGGTGCGCCAAAGGTAAGCCCGTCTGCGCCCGGACCGCGCCCAGCGCCAGACCCCCTGGTCCTCGCCCTCGCCAGCACACCCTGCACATCTACGACGCCAAAACCCTCCACGCACTCAATGCCGGCCGAAACACCGCCTGCCACCGAGCCACCCCGAGACACACCCACGGACCCTTCACCTGCCTGACCTGCCGCTTCACCGGCCTCCGACCCAACACCGCAGCTGCTAAACCAAGCCCCAGCAACAAACACCTGATGTGCATCCTGCTCAACACCCGCTCCGTTCACAGGCATGCCGTCGAACTCTGGAACCTCCTCGACTCGACAGCACCAGACATCGCCTTCCTGACGGAAACCTGGATGAACGCCTCCTCAGCGCCCGATGTCGCCATCGCCGTCCCAGAAGGCTACAAAATCACCAGGAAGGACCGCGTCAACCAGACAGGAGGAGGCATCGCCATCATCCACAAGAACACCATCCGCATCACGACCAACTCCGATGACACCTTCACCTCCGCCGAACACCTCCACTTCCAGATACACACCGACCCCAAGACCACGCTCAGAGGCACCCTCGTCTACAGACCACCGGGACCACGCACACAGTTCAGCGCAGAGATCACAGACTTCGTCAGCCCGCACGCCATCAATTCCACCGACTACATCCTCCTGGGGGACCTCAACTTCCACCTGGAGGACAAAAAGGGCCGCAACACCACTGCTCTGCAGGACAACCTGGCCAACCTCCGACTCAAGCAACTGGTAACCACCCCCACCCACTACGCCGGCCACACGCTTGACCCAGTCTTCTCATCCAGCAAATACGTCACCTTCAGCCACTCCACCAATCTCCAGTGGACTGACCACAGCTGCGTCCACTTCAGCTTCAGTAAAACGACGACCCACCACCACCCTCAACAAGCCCCCCGCAGGAGCTGGAACAAGATCACCGGCGACCAGCTCACCACCTCCCTCAGCCAGAACCCCCCCACCAGCTCAACGGACCCCAACGAAGCCGCCAACAACCTCACACAGTGGATCACCAACTGCGCAGACGCCCTCGCACCACTGAAGAAGAACCCCCCCAGCAGACGCGGCAGCAAGAAAGCCTCCTGGTTCACCGAAGAGCTCATCACCTCCAAGAAGAACTGCCGCTCCCTGGAGAACACCTGGCGCACCAACCAGACCACAGACAACATGATGGCCCTCAAACACGCCACCCGCAAACACCACCAACTGATCCGTGCCACAAAGAAGACAGCCTTCAAGGAACGACTGGACAACAACACCCACAACAGCAAGGAACTCTTCAGCATCATCAAAGAGCTCTCCAACCCCGACGCGGGAAACAATGACATCACTCCCTCGCAAGACCTCTGCGACTCCCTCGCAGCCTTCTTCCACGACAAGATCGCCAACATTCACAACAGCTTCGGCCCACCAACCACGAACCCCACCACCGAACCGATGCCCCCCACCGCCACCCTCTGCACCTGGACCCCAGTCCGCACCGAAGACACAACACGCACAATGAACACCATCCACTCCGGATCCCCTACGGACCCTTGCCCACACCACATCTTCAACACGGCTGACCACATCATCGCACCCCAACTCCGCGACATCATCAGTGCCTCCTTCAACACCGCCACCTTCCCGGAGTGCTGGAAACACGCCGAGATCAGTGCCCTGCTGAAGAAACCAACTGCAGACCCCTCCGACCTCAAGAACTACCGCCCCATCTCGCTCCACCCGTTTCCTGCCAAAGTCATCGAGAAGACCGTCAACAGACAGCTAGCCGCCTTCCTCGAGACCAACGGATCCCTCGACCACTCGCAATCCGGCTTCCGAGCCAACCACAGCATGGAGACCGCCCTCATCGCAGCCACAGACGACATCAGATCTCTAATGGACAACGGGGAAACTGCGGCCCTCATCCTTCTGGACCTCTCCGCAGCGTTCGACACTGTCTGCCACCGCACCCTGGTACAGCGCCTGAACAACACCGGCATCCAGGAGAAGGCCCTGGAGTGGATCGCCTCATTCCTCGCCGGAAGAACCCAGAGAGTCCGCCTCCCCCCTTTCCAGTCAGCGGCCACCGAAGTCATCTGCGGCGTTCCACAAGGGTCATCGCTCAGCCCCACCCTCTTCAACGTCTACATGAGCCCCCTCGCAACCATCGCACGTCAACACAACCTCAAAATCATCACCTACGCCGACGACACCCAGCTGATCCTCTCCCTCACCAGCGACCCGGACGCCGCCAGAGCCAGCCTACACGAAGGGATGGAAGACGTCGCCGAATGGATGAAGAACAGCCGCCTGAAACTGAACTCAGACAAGACAGAGGTCCTCATCCTGGGATCATCACCCTCCGCCTGGGACGACTCCTGGTGGCCCCCCGCCCTGGGAGCCACCCCAAGCCAACGGACCACGCACGCAACCTAGGCTTCATCCTGGACTCCTCCCTCTCGATGACCAGACAAGTCAACGCCGTCTCGTCTTCATGCTTCAACACCCTGCGCATTCTTCGAAAGATCTTCTGGTGGATCCCCACCGAGACCAGGAAGACGGTCACCCAGGCCCTCGTCACCAGTTGGCTGGACTACGGGAACGCCCTCTACGCCGGCACCGCCGCCAAACTCCAGAAGAAACTCCAACGGATCCAGAACGCCTCAGCACGACTCATCCTGGACATCCCCCGACACAGCCACATCTCCGGACACCTGAGAGACCTGCACTGGCTCCCCGTCAACAAAAGAATCACGTTCCGACTCCTCACCCACGCACACAAGGCCCTCCACAACCTGGGCCCCAAGTTCCTCAACAGCCGCCTGACCTTCCACAAGCCCACCCGCCAGCTCCGCTCCGCCAGCCTCGCTCTCGCCACCGTCCCCCGCATCCGCAGAGCCACCGCTGGAGGAAGATCCTTCTCCTACCTGGCAGCCAAGACATGGAACTCCCTCCCCATCCACCTCCGGACAACGCAAGACCATCTCGCCTTCAGGAAGCAACTCAAGACCTGGCTGTTCGAGCAATAGCGTACCCCCCCCCCCCGCACCTTGAGACCCTCCGGGTGAGCAGTGCGCTATACAAATGCCTATGATTGATTGATTGATTGATTGATTGCTTGCCGGATCAGCCGTCTTTGTTCAAATCGCCTATTGTTTTGCGATTTCTGAAAGGCCTTACAAACAAGTTTCCTCCTACTCCTTTTATTGTGCCTCAATGGGACTTAAACCTGGTCTTAACTTATCTTATGGGTTCTCCCTTCGAGCCCTTGCATAAGTGTCCCTTGAGATTGTTGTCTTTCAAGACCAGGGCTGCTTTTATGCCAAAGGTGGTAACTCCTTTCCATCTGGGGCAGTCCATTACCCTTCCTACCTTCTATCCTCCCCCTCACCCTTCCAAGGAGGAGGAGAGACTTCAACGCTTGGACCCTAAGAGGGCGGTGAGCTTCTACCTTGACAGGACAAAAGACTTTCGAGTTGATGACCAGCTCTTCGTGGGCTTTGTTGGCTGTAGGAAAGGCAGAGCGGTGCACAAGCGCACCCTTTCCAGATGGATTGTCTTGTGCATCAAGATATGCTACTCTTTGGCTGGTAAGGAACCTCCAGAGGGTTTAAGGGCCCATTCCACTAGAGCTAAGTCTTCCACTTCTGCTTTGTCTAGAGGTGTTCCTGTGGAGGACATTTGTAGGGCGGCAACTTGGGCCTCCCTCCACACTTTCGCAAAACATTATTGCTTAGACACCGAGGTGAGGAGGGACGGACACGTTGCTCGTTCCGTCCTTCAGGACTTTCTGGTATAGAAGGGTGGACACCCTCCTCCTGGAGTGGGACTGCTGTGGGAATCTATTCACAAGGTATGGAATCCACTGGCAGATGTATCCATCAGTAGAACAAGTTACTTACCTTCGGTAACGCTTTTTCTGGTGGATACAGTATCTGCCTGTGGATTCCTCACTGACCCACCCGCCTCCCCGTTGTCCACCCTTGTTTACCTTCAGTATATGATGGTGTTTCAGGATGTATTTATTCCTGTCAAAGGCATTGTTTTGTTTCTTTTGCCTTTCTATTTGATCTCCACACTGTGTGTGTTGATTTGTATATTATGTACTGTGTATATATATTGTTTGTCAGTCCATCCGTGTGCCTCGAAGGCACGGGAAAAAAAGGGCGGAACTGACGTCATCATGCCGACGAGGTCTTCTTATGGAGCCGGTGACGTCAGCGGAGTCGCGAGCGGAGCCATGTCTCTGTGACGTCGTCTTCGACCTCATCGGTGTGGACTGCTACAAAAGTTTCCAAATGTTGCTGGCGCAGGGGATATTCACAAGGTGAGGAATCCACAGGCAGATACTGTATCCACCAGAAAAAGCGTTACCAAAGGTAAGTAACTTGTTCTTCTGGGTCAGTGTCCACCCCAACTCTGCCTGCCACCTTTTCTGCCCTGCAGACTTAATCTCATGTTTCGGGGGATGTAATATGTGATAGAGTGTGGTGGTGAGTCGCTTGGTGGATTGCTTAGATAATAACCATCGGTCGTAGGGGGTAAGCCTTCTTTCAGCTCCTTGGCGCACCTGGGGTTGCATTACCCAATGCCGTATCTGTTGGTAGTGATACCTCTCGGTATTGGGCTTTGCAAAATCAGCTCTAAAATCTTCGAAACACATGGGTCCCTTCTCATTAAAAAAGTGTCCTATAGACCTGCGGCCTTGCTGTTCCCAGTGGAGAAAAGCTGTCTGATCGAGGCCCAGAGTAAAGTCAGGGTTGCTGGTGATAGGAGTGAGGGGCGATGGGAATGTGGTGAGGCCGTTGCGAGTGGCCGTAGCGTCCCAAGCATAGAGAGTGGCTCGCACTGTCAGAGAGGCATAGAGACCAGAAGACCTGGCAGCTCTACAGAGAAAGGGGATCTTCCACAGAGGTTACCCAGCCAGCGCTCGCTCCATAAAAAGCCAGTGCTTCTCGGACTCCGGCTGAGCCCACTCCAACAGGCAGCGAATCTGGGTAGCCTTGTAATAATAGTCTAGGTTGGGCATTCCCAGGCCTCCCTCGCCTAGGGATCTAAAACTCATGTCCCTGCTCATCCTTGGTTTCTTGTCTGTCCAAACAAAAGAGGAGAACTCAGTCTGGAGCTGATTCAGCATTCCTGAAGGCAGCTCCATAGGCAGTGTCTGGAAAAGGTAAAGGAATTTAGGGAGCACATTCATTTTAAGAGCTGCCACCCGGCCCAACCACAAGAGGCCGAACGAGTGCCAGTGTTGCAAATCACACCGTGGCTGTGCTAATATGCGCATGTAGTTCGTTGAGACCGCAAGCATTATACCTAGGTAGGAGATAGTTTTTTGATCTCACCTGATGGGGCATACCAGGGCTACATATCGATAGTTGACGGCTGTAGAGAGAAACCTAGGGCCTGTGATTTGGAGACATTTACATGTGAGCCAGAGGCAGAGGAAAACTTCTCCAGTTCCGCAAGGAAGGTTAGAGCAGATGACTCAGGAGACTAGAGCGTAGCGATGATGTCATCTGCTTAACGGCTAATGGTATGCCTTTCCCCTACAAAAAGGACCCCACTGATCCGCTGATTTTCCCAAACCTTCTTGGCCAGCGGCTCCATATAGAGGGCAAACAGGAGTGGGGAGAGCGGGCAGCCCCATCGCATGCCCCTGGCTATCGGAAAGGGTTCAGACATGTAGCTATTCACTCGGGCAGTGGCTGAGGGGTGACTACACCCGCTAAGCACCCACCTGAGAAATAGACTGCCTTCCCCAAACCGCTCCAGGGTGGTCTCTAGGAAGCTTATTCGGCGTCGACAGAGAGTACCACTCGCTCCACTGATTGGCGGTGCGCCTTGTCTAGGAGGTGGAGCAGCCTCCTGGTGTTATCGCTGCACTGCCTCGCCACGAATCCGGCCTGGTTGGGTTCAATTAGTCCAGGCATCAACGGGCGAAGCCTGGTCGCCAATATTCCGGTAAAGATTTTAAGATCGATGTTCAACAGGGAAATAGGCCTATACGAGGCACAGTGCATACTATCCTTTCCGGGCTTGGGCAAGTCCACCACTGATGCCATCAGCATCATGGGGGCATCTCTGAGGTATCTCCTATCGCGTTGAATAGCCGTTTTAATATTGGAGCTAGGACTGAGCAGAAAGTTTTTATTAAAAATGGCTGTAAACCCATCTGGGCTGGGTGATTTGAGGAGCTTAAGCCTTGCAATGGCTGAGATTACCTCCTCGATTTGGGACGGGCTATCTAACAAGGCGTACTGACCAGGTGACAGGCCAAGTGTGTTATGCCCTGAAAGTATGCAGAGGATGTTTACTCTGGTATTTGCTGTGCAGAGTAGAGATTGCCGTAAAAATCCCAGAAGGTGCTAGAGATGTCTACCTCTCGGGAAAGTCATGAGCCCCCCCTTCGTCTATGATCAATGGGACCACCACTGCCTGGCGCTGTGCGTGGAGTTTATGCACTAGCAAGCAACCACATTTGTATCCTCCCGTGTAGAACATGTGTGTGAGCCTGAGGGCCGCATATTCGGGTCGGTCCAGGTCCAAGCTAGCGAGTTGAGCTCGTGCATTCTTTAGTTGCCTCCATATCCTCAGAGCACCTGTTCTCTTGTGTATCCCCTATAATTCAAAGACCTGCCATGAGAGCTCCTCCCTTTTCTCTCTACGTATCTTATTGTCCGCGGAGGATGTGGCCACCAATTTGAGTGTTTCCCACAGGGAAACTATGGATGTTTCAGGGGTGTCATTCTCAGCTAAGTAATCCTGTAGCATTTTAGTGAGGCGGGCAATTACTTCAGGACGGTGGAGGAGAGTGTCTCTAAGCCTCCACAAAAATGATGGGGAGGGGTAGGAGGAGATAGCAGGGTCATGGTCAAAGCTGCGTGGTTGATAGCGTCTGAGGCTCAATAACCGAGTCCTGTATGAGGGGAAGGAGAGATCGGGACCCCATGAAGTAATCTAATTGGGCATAGGTACCTCGGGAGTGTGAATAGGAGGTGTAGTCCTCTGAATGCGGGTGAAGGTGGCGCCACATGTCGGATAGCCCCAGGTCGTGTAATCACTGCGGCGTGCTGGCAGAGAGAGCACTGGACTGTCCCTGCCTCTAAGCCGAACAGTCCCATTGACCATCAAATACAATATTCTTATTGCCCCCAGAAGTATTTGCCTGTCGGAGGAGGACGTCAAGTCGGCCACCACCTCTCATAAGAATGCTTCTTGGCCCTCGTTGACATAAATGGTAGCCAGCGTGATTGTGTGTGACCTCACAGTCAGAAAAAGCACCAGACGTCTCCCCCTGATCTCTAGCACCTGTGCCCCCACCACCCCAGGGAAAGAGTGGAAGATGAGAATGGCAACTCCAGCCCTTTTAGCTGGGAGGGAAGAGAAATACTGCTGAGGGAAGGCCTTAGAGCGTAGCCTATCAGTATCGCTGCGCAATAGGTGGGTCTCCTTTAGCAAGCAAATGTGAGCTTTGGAATTCTCCAAATAAGACAGGATGGCTATGCGTTTAACAGGGTTATTAAGCCCTTTCACGTTAAGGGTCAAGATTTTAATATTCATCCGAACAGGTGAGGGGGACGCGGTGCGAAGTGATTGCTGTAGAGCAGAATGCGTATTTCCCATTTGGACCTGTGTGGGGCAGCTTCCATGAGGTCTTAACTAGGCCAATATAGCAGGCGGGCAGAAAGACCAAGAGATATGTGTAGGGGAGGGGAGGGAACCCATAACAAACAAGAGAAACTCACCAAAGGAACAAAAACATTAATGATGGTGAATCGCAAACAGTCAATGTACAAAGCGTACTGCTCCCCGGAAAAGTAGTTTAGGGTACCTGTGGCCAACCGCTCCCCGCTCCCCCAGGCATGGCCCGCATCAATAAGTAGACTATATCCAGTGGCAATCAAGAGTTAGAACTGTAAATTTCAGAGCTTTTGCCTTCGTGTGTCCATTTAGTCCGAAGACGCCCCTGCGAGTGTCACCAGTACTGCCTGCCGTTCTTTGGCCATAGTCCAAGTAAGGGCGTGGTGATGTACTGGGAGATTTGATAGTGGTCCACCCATGCCCCCTTCGGCGACTGCGTGGTTGGTTGTTCTGGAGCTGTGTGCCTGCCGTAGGGTCCTCGATTCATAAAAGATTAACCACTACAGAAAGAGATTGGATTTGCCAGTTCTCCTTTGAAGTGAAAGAACAGTCTAAAGGGGTGTCCCCAGGGGTATTTGATACCAGCGTCCCTGAGGTAGGACGTGATCGGGCGAAAATGTATGTATTTGAGTAGAGTGGAGGCCACAAGGTCTTGGTTTAATGTAGGATTTGAATCTTCGTAGGTGAGATCCGCGTGGCGCCGTGCCTCCCTGAGGATCCACTGTTTTAGCTGAAAGTCATGGCCACTCTCCTGGGGTCCACCCTGTGGGTGCGGTCCAACTTGATGGGGAACTCGGGGGTCTCCCACAAAATGAAGTGGAAAAGGCCTGCCACCAGTGCCTCAATTTCGCCGTCCCCCTCGCCCTGAGCCATGCCGCGAATACGGATATTGTTCTGGCGTGACTAGTCCTCCAGGTCCTCTGTGTGGGCCTGTAGGTCCAGGTTCTGTTCTTGCAGTTTAAGGACTTCTTGCTAGAGGTGCTCAAATTCTTTGTCCCGGCGGTAGGAAGGTGGAATCTGACTGCATGGTTACCCCCACTTTTTTCCTGGTGTTTTGCTGGTTTTCCTGTTAATCAGGACCCCAGTCTGTTTTCTCCCTAAATTGGTTGTTCATGTACTTTAGGTACACTCCAGATTGGATTCTGGGGTACCCCTATAAGTCCCTAATATATGGTATACTATATACCCAGGGCATAGGTACCCCAAAGGCCTCTCAGAGGCTGCAGCATGTATTATGCCACCCCTGGGAGACCATTCAAAATGACACAACAGGTCTGCTACAGAAGCCTGTGTAAGGTGGTGCATGCACCCCTTACTTAGATATAGGTTCACTATATCTACTCCATATCACTGCACATATAAACCTATCAGTCACCCCTATGGCAGGCCTTATCAATCCTGAAGGCAGGGTGCTGGGTTTTATGTGAGAGGGTGCACCTGCATGAGCAGAGCCCCGCTGCAGCCTTCGGAACCTTTATTCTGGGTTGTTTGTGATGCAGCCAACCGTATACTCTTAAGTGCATTATAACCTTGCAGTAAATGCTAACTTTAAAACAGCTGCATGGAAACATGTTGTGCTTTGGGTCAAACACCTTGGAATCATACCTCCACACCAGTAACTAGTGTGGGAAGTATGATTCCACCCTACTAGAGGGAGAAATATGACAACACCGGTACACCCGGTACCAGCTTTCTCGACCCTGGCATCACAAGATGGATGCTGCCAGCCACAGACACGAGTCTGCCCTCCTGCTGCTGGACATAAATCTGGCAGGGGAAGGTTGGACAATAGGTTTCCTGTCACAGGGAGGTGTGACCACCTTCCAGACAGGCTTTAGTGTATTGGGGCTGGGTGGGTGCACTCCAAGAGTGCTTTGATGTCTGCACTGGGGGCACATTTGGTGTCCCTGTGCATAGTCCAGCTCAAACCGGTTGCAGGACCCATGTGCTCCTGCTCTGCAGCGAAACTGGACAAAGGACATGGGTGTAGCCACCCCTCTGTCCCGACTCTCCCATAGGTGTGCCCCCAGAGTTTGTCCCACCCCTTCCTTGGGTATAAAGTAGGAACCCCTGGCTACAGGACTTTGGATTTACCTGGACGAAACTCTGCTACAGAAACCAAGTACTTTGACGATCTGCACAACGCTGGATGACTGAAGAATCTCCCTTGGAGTAAAGGAGTTACTCCCCTGCTAAGCATGCACCTAAACTAATCTGACCGGTTTGCATCTCCCGAGCTCCTGAGGACTCCGAATATTTCTGCAACACAGTAGGTGGGTTCCCAAGAGACCCAGAGGTCGATTAGTGCTCTCAACAATCCTGAGACCCGCAGCCCTCGTGGGGACCGTACAACCCGTACCACTGTGCACCGTGTACATTTGCAGCAGCATATGCTTTTTGATGACCCCTGAGGCTGTGCTTTGGGCTACTTGTAGTCCAGACCCCGAGCAGTATTTTCACACCGGCTGCCTTGTGCTCCTCCATCCCGTTGATTCATACCCCAGAGAATCCACATCCCGTCGGATTTCCCTCAAGTCCACTGAGAGCTCACGCTTTATGGTAGACAGATCCTCGCAGAGCGAGGAAAACAGCGACTCCATGAAGGATCGGCTGATTGGGCCCTCCAGTCCCTCACCCCCTTCAGCCTCGTTCGGGTGCTTTGCCGGTGCCGGACCCTCCGCTTGCGTAGCTGCCGGCTCAAGGAGCAAATCTTTAACCGACATGTCTTTCTTGCCTTTGGAGGCCGCCATTTCGCAATCGCTGTAGAGGCCTTTCTGTTTTGGTGCCAGCCTGGTTCTAGATGCCCGCTAGGCCTGCCGGCGCAGTGTGGGCTCTGGTGTGCTAGGGTGCCGTTGCAGTGAGCTCACCCCACCTGCCACTCCTGCCCTCAGGGTCCGCTGCACTTGTTCCCCTTCGTGGACTGCCCCTACCCCCAAGGGCCTTTGTGCCTAATTTCCATCGCCCCCGCAGGGGCTGCCTTGCTTGTGATCTTGGAGGAGAGTCTGATTGGGCCGGGTGTTGTAGCCGGTCCTTTGCTTGGCGAAGGCTTTCAGCCCCTTAGTTACTAGTTGCTGTGGGGAAGGCCCATCCAGGCCGTTCAAATCGGGCCCCACGTGGAACATGCACACAGGGCTCGCTCCCTCGGCCTCTGGTGTGAGCCTATGTGGGTGCTGCTGGGAGTGCTGTCTGGCGTGGGTGTTATGTGGCGGCGGTGACCCCCTTGTATAGCTCCTGGGGGCCACAAGGAGGCCCGCTATGCCTTATGGGGAGAGTCGGTTCAGGCCAGACAGTGCCTGTCCTCTGAGCACTGGTGTCTGCTCCTTTGCGCAGGATTTGCTACAGTGGAGGCTCAACCAGGTCAGCCAGGCCGCAGGGTGAGACGCGCTGTTTGAGCTCACCTTCCAGTTCCAGTGCTGCCGGGGGCGTGCCTGATGGTGGGCGTAATTGAGCGGTGGCGGCCCCCTTTTACCCCTCTGGTGATCCACCAGAGAGTCCGTACTGGCCGTACGACAGATCAAGCCCCTCTTCTGTTGGGTGCAGGCGTCTGTTCCTCCCACAGTGCTCCATCACGGGAAACGCCCAACCAGGCCAGCCGAGCTGGGGCCTCATGTAGATCAGGCCTTCCGGCTCCTCGACCACAGCCTCCAGCATGTGCCTGCGTTGCTGCCACTGGGAAAACCAACCAGGCAGCGGATGTTGTGTGGCAGTAGCGGCCCCCCTTATACAGCTCCGGGGGACTGCCAGGAACCTGCGTAGGTGCTCTGAGCTGAATGCTCGCCGCCACGGCCTCTCCCGGAATTCTGGCACGATCCCTGCCACTCTGTCACAGGCTCACTACTGCCTCTTCCCGGGGAGCCAAATCACTGCCACTTCCCAGGATATGCTGCCTCTCCCCCTTGACCGCTCGGGCAGGCTCCGGTGCGCCTACGGCCGCTGGATGTACGGTTAAGGGCCCGGCGGGAGTGGAGAGCAAAACAGATGCGTCCTATCGAGACTCCATCTTGGCCTCGCCCCCCATCAAGTCTTATTTTTCAACATTTATTTGGGTGCCAACACTGCAAGAAGGGAAGTATTTGATATTTATTCTATTTTTACATGAAAAACTTGCAGAACTGGTTTCCTTGAACATCTCATCCAGAACCTAAATGAAGAACCAAAATACTTTTTAATTTTTGTAATATATTTGTAACCCTAAAAAAACAGAGCACTCGTCACCAAAGTGCCTCAGCTTCTACAAACTGCACTAACAGCAGTACCGTAGACCAAACTCTACTCCTTCCAGGCCAATTTCCTCACTTTTCTATAATATTGTTAAGTGCGATTAACTCTTGCATAATACCAGGCTTCCCAGTTCCTAACTTTCCTAATTTTTAAATCTTGTTCTACTAAGTGTGGAGCGGTGGGGGATTTCCAGTAAGTGGTGATCAGAGAGTGGGCCACCAGCATTGCAATAAATATAAAATGCTCTATATCATTTTGCCCTGTCATCTCCCCATGCCAAATGCCCAAAAGTGACATTCCTGGGAAAGGATAGATATCCCATTCAATTATCCTACGTACTGCCTTGAAGACACCCCTCGATAATGTCTCCAAATTTCCACAGGTTCAAAACATATGCAACCAATCCCCTATCTAATCACATTTCAGGCAGTTTTCAGAGGTACCAGGAAACATCCTATTCACTAATTTTGGATTATGATACTGCATCCATCAATCAAAAAAAGCCTTTCAATGGAAATTCAGCCCCTCCGAGAGTCAAGTAGCTAAGATCGAAATATCTTTCCCAATGTATTTCCTTTAATTTTATTCCTGTGTGGTTTTCCCATTTTGATCTTATCTTCAGAACCGCGTCATCTGGCCCCCAGATGCAAGTTATTGTCCCAGAGCAGCTGTCTAACCATATTTCTTGAAGAATCATTATCCATCCCTGATAAGTTGCTAAGATTGGCCTTATTTGGGTATACCTAAAAGTAAATGAAAATCATATGAGCTGTCTTTCCCAAACAAAAAGATTACTGCCTGGTCCCTTCAAAAAAATCTCGTACCTTAGTAATAGATAAATTTGCCCATTTTCATATTGTTTCTTCCTTCAAAGTGGGAAAAACGGTTTTGTAATAACGCCAAGGAGTTTCTGCTTTAACATGGGGGATTCCATGTCTATTAAACACTTTATTTTTCCACCGCCTGATGAGGTTTAGTAACTTAACTTTTTTGGACAATTTGGGAATAAAGACAAACCATCTAAGTTCAGGAACCCCCAAATTCTTCAACATGAGTAGAAGAATAGAATGAAACTAGAGGAGGGCATCTGTAAAACTGGCATTTTGATCAGGGGCAACCACCCAATAGGGGCAGGCCTCCGAATAAAACACCCCAGATATTTTTTGAGGTTTACTTTAGAATTATATTTCAACAATGATGGAAGGACATCCAGGGAGGTGTTAAACAGCAGACATTCAGTTTTTGTGATGGTCTTAATCGATTGCAAGGCGCTTTCAATGTTAAGTGTAGTTGGCGTAAATAAAAAGGTATATCATCTGCATATAATTTTAGTTTAGCTCCCGCAGGCTGGGGGGATGAAATATTTATAGCTCGTAAAATAGGATCGAAAATAAAACTTATCCAACACACGGAATAAACAGCTCTAGTTTACGAAATTGAAGGCCTTTTCGGCATCCAACAAAACAATCACCAAAGGAATAGCATCTGCCATCACCATAGTTACAAATTCAAACATGAAATGTTTTACAATATAAACCATTCTGAACCCCCGCTATGCGAAACTGAGCTTCCTTATTGATCCGATTTGCTAAAGTCTTAGTGTAAATCATTTAATCAGAATTTAAAAGAGTTATGGGTCTATAAGATTTCAGATCATCTGGCTCTTTCCCTACCTTCACAAAATTCACCAAAGCCCCTTTCCTCAATGAATCCAGCACCTAACCACATGTGGGTTGATGATTAAAAAATGTAGGCATGGGACCCTTTAATGCTGATATAAATGTCTTATAAAACTTGGAACCAAATCCATCCTCCCAGGGGGCTTTACCTTTGGGAAGCTGTCCTATAGTCTCTTCCACCACCCTATCAGAGATAGGATTTAATAAAAAGTAAGCAGCCTCTTCTGTCAAGGCAGGTTTTTACAGCTCACCCATCCCTTTATGCCAGGCCACATAAACTAGGGGAGTACCCCATTTAATTCAGAATAAAATCTTGGATTACAGGAGATTAATTTAGTATTGGGGTAAAATAGTCATCTTGACAAGGTTAATCCACCCAGTTAACAAGAACATTTTTGTTTGGATTTGTATAATTTAAGGGACATAATGTAGTTTAAATAGTTTTCATATATCAATGGTTGTATGATTCTGAAGCTATCTTACTATATGATTAAAATTTGAAATTCTCAATTCAGTTAAATGATACTGAGAAATATCAAATTGGACAAGACGACTGAAGAGGCGACACTTAAGATAATTGATAAGGGTGTAAATAGTCAGGACGAGATAAATTAGTATAATGACAACTTTAATTTGCCCAGAGAAGAGGTGGCACAAAAAAGTACAGAACAAGGTCAAACCAGTGCATCAGAAGATGCACTAGAGGGAGCATCAGATCTTGTTGCGATTTAGATCTAACTTGTAAAACAATCACACATGGTGATCATATGCAATCACTTAGGTGCTCTGCCTCTGGTAGTTAGACAGGACTACAGACTGAACTGCAGACTGTATTGATTTTCAAGTGTCACTCTTACACAAGCATCAAAATTGAAAGACACTGGATCCAGCCAAACCGAGGAAGTCATGTCCGGGCGGAATCCAACACTGGAGAACCAGTCTAAAGACTGATACCAAAGACAACAAATTACAGCATCAGGACATTCCGAAGGCTAAAGTAGATTCAGTCACAGAGAGTTCATAACCTTGAGACCAGAGAAACCTTTAAGGAGTAAAAATGTAGAAAATTGCAGAGGAGAGAGAACAGAACATTCTAAAGCACAGTTAGGCGAAGAAGTTTTATGTTGTTGCAAACCAGACCTCAGTGACTGCTATAGTGAAGTAGGTAATACAGATACAATGAGAAGAGTCAAAGAAGTGCTGTTTCACACTTGTAATCTTTCAACACCCACCCTCTGATAACGATACCTAAACCTTGCATGAAAACTCTAGGTTTTACTGCTGGCATCTTTATATTTAATCCATTGGTGTCAGTGACCTAAAAAAGCCTAGTGGTGAAAAAGCCATACCAACAGAAAACAGCTAGATCAGATAAGGCAAGCAAGGACACGAAGATGTGTCAAAACAGAGCTGAACTCATAATAATCTATATCAGTAATCTGAGATTTACACCAAAACATCAGTACATAAAATGCTTATGGACGTATTTGAAATCGAAACCAACACATGATAAACCTTGAGAACTGGAACAAAATATAGATGATTTAGCAGGGAAACTGGGATCCATTACTGAAGCTAACACCTTGACTGACAAACGAACAACCAAGAAGCCATTCTGCAGTCAGACACTTTATCAAGGTCTCCATCTGAAGGGAGGCATGGCCAAGCAACATGGTTGACAGAACGTGAGCCTTGGACCTCGTGGCCAATCCATATCCGAATCCTGCATAATCCTGTCACCTACTGCTCGGAAAGCAGGCATAATTGATGTACCAGAGGCGGTGGACTCACCGCTGGCCATAATTGATGAGATTTCCCTCTGCTGTGCCGGGTACCAGTTGGAGATGATTGTCCCAGAGCGGCGTAGGCAGGACATGCAGGCAGTGGCGTCTGGTGACATTTGAAAGTAGTGAGGCGTAAAATTGACGTACTACACCACGGCGAGCGAGCGTAGGGAGCGAGCCTGACCAACCTATTGGGTGTTCGGGGGAGGGAGTTCTCCCCCCGAGAAAATTTTGAAAAAAGAGTGGACAAATGATGCAGTATACACTTGCTGCTGCCCCTTGAAGTTACCATAAGCAGGCACGAAACACTATGTTTAACTTCTAAATAAATAACTAATTTGCATTGCCCATGTCTGGCCTGCAGTTGAGGGGTACATGTCCTTGTTGTGCTTTGTGTTTTTTGTAATTTAGTCTTTCACACATGCTCGCCCCCTTTGACTGATAGTCAGTGGTGGCGTGGTTGGCTTGATGGCTGTCGTTTTCAGGCAGCGGAGACCCAGGGCAGCGGTGGCTGAGACCTGGCTGACACGCTCGAGGCTGCGTGATTGGCGGTCCAGTGCTCGACAGGCCAGAGACTTGGGGAGTGGCAGTGGTGGGGGGGCTGGGACTGTGTTGTGGGAGGCCCCCCGCGACACCACGAATTGGAACTTGACCCGATGCTTCTTTTCACCCGCTGTGATTTGCTGCGGCCGCTGGCCCATCGGACCCCTGGTGCTGCTCCTCTACCGCTTCCCTGGGACCTTGGGATTGCTCCAGGGGGGACGGGGCCCTGGGAAACCGGCTGTGCCCACTGGATGGTGCGCGATCCTTGGGTCGGGCCCCCTGCTCCAACTCGCAGCGGCATCTCCGGAGCTGTCCTTGGGCCCTTGGCTGCGGTGAACCTCTTGCTGCCCTTGGTGTCAAGCCGCTGCCTGTTTGCCTCCCATGTGCTGAGGCCCCGGGGGAGTGAGTGTCCGGCGCATCCATCAGGCGGCATGAGGCCCTAGGTGGGGCCTCCCCCGGCGCCCCTCCGGCTCACCCTGCTCTGCTCCTTTGCCTTTATAACGTTGCCTCTGCTTAGCAGTGCGGCCTGGGAGGTGGAGCCGGCTGCCTGTAGCGTGCGGTGTGGAGCCCTGGAGGAGGCCTCCTGTGCCATCCCCCTGTCCTCGTGCTGTTTTGGTGGCGCCCGGAGTGGTCTCTGGATCCTGGTGTGGAGACTCTGCTGCAGATCCTGGGGTCGGACCTCTGTGCCCTGATGTGGGTCTCACCTGTGGAATCGGTCGCGTGTATCGTGCGGCGTGTGTCTCATGGAGACCTCCTCCAGTATCCCCTGCGGCTGTCGTGATCTGAGGTCCTCTGAGGCTGGCCGTGAGCCCTCGCTGCAGAGGCCTTGTAGGAGCCGCAACTGGCTCTCCTGCCCTGCGGAGCTGTAGCCTTGGGTCACACCTAATCAGCCAAAACCCCGGCCACCCAGACGAAAATGGATTGTTTCACCACCGCGGACTCTGGGGCGACTGGCGGAGGCGCGGATAAGGATGCCCCTCCTGCTGCGGACCTATCCGCCATCCTTCAAGCGATCCATGCCTCGCAGTTCTCCGTGGAGAGCAAGATTGCTGAGGTCCGGGTGGATGTGACTCTCCTCTGGCAAGAACTTTGGAACGCCATAGCCCGAGACCGAATCCCGAATCTCCACCGTGGAAGACGACGTTCACCAACTCAAGGGACAACTCGCTCGCCTCCAATCCCACACCCAGAAACTGCACAGCAAAGATACCACCCTGCATTGAACGATGGGGCATAAGACTGATGGACTATGACTTCAAGATCGTACACAAGCCAGGGAAGGAACACAACCCGGCTGATGACATGTCACGGCACCCCTTACCGCAGGACCAAGAAAGCGCATCAATGGCTGAGGAATACCTCGATTTTGTGCTAAAACAGAACACCCCTGCACCAATCACACTAACACAGATAGAGCAAGAATCAGCAAGGGACGCCACAATGCGGGCAGTCAAAATGACAACACAACAGCAAAGATGGAGGCACATCAACAACAATAGCGCCTTGGGAGAAGGAGTTAACAAGGAAGAAATGCTGGAATTCAAAAAGATAAATGAAGAACTATCAGAAATTGAAAAAGGAATAATAATGAGGGGAACAAAGATAGTCATGCGAAGTGCACTACGTCAGCAGACTGTAAACTTGGCTCATGAATCACACAGAGGAATGGTAGCAACAACAAAAAATATGCTTCGGGAGAAGATATGGTTCCCTGGGCTAGATAGACTGGTGGAGAACATCTTAAATTGCCACACATGCCAAATAACAGGACGACCAGCAAAACCAGAACAGCTACAGATGTCGGAGCTTCCAGAGGCAGTGTGGACAACGTTGGCAGCAGACTTCTATGGGCCACTGGACACAGGAAACTACTTGCTCGTGGTCATTGACGAATACCCCAGATTCCCCATAGTGTGACATGTCTCGTCAACATCAGCGTCCGCGATGTTGCCATTACTGGATGACATATTTGCATCCGGGGGTTCCCCACACACCTTAAAGACAGACAATGGTCCTCCCTTCTCAGGGGAGGAATTTTGTAATTTCATGGGCTACTTAAGCATTCACCACCGGAAAATCACGCCACAGTGGCCACAAGTGAATGGCATGTTGGAGAAGTTCATGGGGAATAGTAAAGAAGGCAGTCCAAAGAGCAAAGTTAGCGCAGATCTCCATAGGACAAGCACTCTGTCAGAATACTAAGAGACTATCGAAACACTCCCCACAGCTCCACGGGACGAAGTCCAGCCGACCTAGTGCTGGGAAGGACAAGTAGAACGAGACTACCACAACTAGAGGCAAAATCGCCACTGGAGCACAGTAGTATTGCTGTCAGGAACCAGGAGGCAAAGGAAAAGATGAAAACATATGCAGACGCTAGGAGACATGCCAGTCCGTCGCACCCTTAAGCAAGGGGACTCAGTGGTGGTGCGTCAGCGGCGAGTGAGAAAATCAGACAGTGCATTTTCAAGTGAGCCGCTAACGATAACAAGCGTCAAAGGGTCAATGATTACAGCTGCGTCTGGCCCATATCGGAAAACCAGGAATAAGTCTTACTTTAAGGGACTAAACACCATGGATGGAAACAGGGAGGACACAGCAGCAGAGAACAGTGACAGACATGAAAGAAGTTATGGATGAGAACGGAAGAAGGACATACAACGGTGAGAGACAAGAAGAGGGATCACAGAAGGGAACGGAAGGAACATGTCCGAAAAGAGTGAGCAAAAGGCCAACAAGACTGATCGAAGACATGTAATGATGGGTATAAGGACAATGATGGATTATCACCCTCCTTTTTTTCTCTCTCTCTCTCTCTCTCTCTCTATCTATCTATCTTCCTCTCCTCTCATCATTTTCTCTCGATGGAAGGGGGAGATGTAGTGACCAGGGTCAGGGGGCACTAGGACCCTGCACCCGCATGCTGGGAGGGACAGGAACCGGACACCACTTCCGGTCAGGGAGTGGGGAGGGATTCCTAAACAGCGAGGGCACGAGTAAGGACGTGCATGTGATCGCAGTAAAGAGACAAAGAATAAAGAACAGATTATAAGAATCCTTACCTGTCTCTGCAGGAATTCTGTAGACACGACAAACAGTATGATCAGGACAGACAAGATGATACCACGGGTAAACACACAGACTAAATGCCCTGCTAACTGAGTAGGAGGAATCCCCTGATGGAGACAACCAGCACTGGCCTGGGTACTTTAGACAATTCAGTGGCACCAGTGAAACAGTGTGTGAAAAAGCTCCATAGTTTTTTAAGATAGTTCGGGGCTAAATTGTCAGTTGCATACAATGGGAAGCTCCAGCCCGCCTATGCGCTGCAGGTTCAGGCAGTACAATGGACCAAGACTTATCGTTTCACCTCAACTACACCTAAACAAAACAGGAAGATGGGAGAGAATATCGATTGAGTAGAAAGTAAATGATCACTGAATATCTCACACATCTCAAGTCAGAGCATTGTTATCCTGACTTCCAATCCCTGCACAGCCCAGAGTTTCTCCTCTTCACAGGACCCGCTGTGATTGTGCTGTGCAGCAAAAAGCATCGGAACCAGGTGCCCTAACTTGATCGGAGCAGGCATCCAGGCAAGCTTACCCCTGTTACATTGTCCTTCGTCGGTTGCGGCAGAGTAATCAAACCAAGGATGCTGCCCTTGAGAACAGCCTAAGAATCTTCAACTGGTCCTCCACAGCCCCATATGCCTTGCTCTAGGCAGAGCTGAAACATGACCAACGTTGATCAACAGACCCAAGCCTACACCTGTCCTGTGGCCACCTTCCTGTTTATTGTTTAATTGATTGAGCTCTAAAATGTCCATTGGAGCATTAATGAAACGTTCATTTTAGCTCACTTAGCCATACACAATGACATGCCTTACATTCAAAACATTGTTTTGTTTTAATTCACTCTAGGGTTGGTGATAAACAAGTATTCTTTACTGAGCCTATCTTCTGTCCAACCAATGCGAGTTAATCCTAAAGACTAGCTCAAATCGCTTGGCTCATATGTTATTATGATTTAACCAGTTTACACTTAGCTTGTGGTCTTCCCAATGCTTTTCGCTGCATTAATGAAAATAATTCAGCACAAATAGAATGTCCCAAAAGCTTTGTACATCTACACAGAAAGGACTGTGACGCTGCGAATCTGAAACTAACTGTAGGAGGCTTTTGGTCACGTTTTCTGGAAACTTGCTGAAACCGATATTCAAGAAGTCGTACAGTTGCACCTATTTACAATTAATTGATCAAGAAATCTTTTTTCCTGTGTAAAGTTAATATCAATACTTTCAGGGATTAGATTGGTCTAGTGGAGGCGTGCAGGGCTGCTGCCTCGGCTTCAGGCTGTATATCATGTATTATTGTACAGATTATGGTAAGAAGCCAGTGACAGATTTATAAAGTCACCTTTGCAGTGCATACCTTTAGTATTATCTCAAACGCACGCCACTCTTTCTATTATAGTTTGATGTTTAATCTGAACACATAAGTCTACTTTCTTTTTCAACCAATGTTCTGGTCCAAACATTGCTACATGCCCTTCAGGAGATCACGTATTGAGTCAATCATTATGACTACCTGAGTTTGAAAGGTACGGAAAATAAATAAATCCTCTTCTTGATATTCTGTATTAATAGTTGAATTCGAAGTAAACAAATTATAAAAGCAATAACCAATCAGTGAAAAGAAATACATTATCATGGTACAACTAATTCATATCCATCCAACAGTGAAATCTGTACACTACAATATGACAGACCGCCTTTGTTAAGCACTGTTTTAAGTACCTTCTGAAAATCTCTAAATATAAGCTTATTACTTACAGAGAAACAGAAGAGGGTTTGAAAGGATTAGTCCAATAATAGCTGAATGATACAGGTTCAAATATTTCTGATGTTAAAAACAGATATTAGTGCTAGCAAGCATAACTCTCTACAGAAGACTAATTGAGTCATTGATGATGCAATTTAGGAAGACAATAAATCAACCAAACGTCTGTATTGTCTTTTACTTGATGCGATGTAACTTGTTCAGTCCTTGGACAAAATGTGAAAAATACAGACACTAACATAGAATGTTGGATTTTACATTGTAATAGTATTTTCTAACAATCACTAACCTTTCTTTTTAGAGCTTCAAACAAAACTACACCTATGCAAAACCTCTTGAAATTGTCTCAATTGTTGGCTGTTCCCTGTCCATTGTTGGATTGACTATTACAATCATTTTTCAAGTTATCAACAAGTAAGTGCATCACTTTAGCTGCTGTCTTCACTAATCACTTGTCATATCCTTGATTACACAATTTGGAATTCGTGTTTTCAAACCAAGTGATCTTTTTATATATACTGTTGGCAGTGGAGAATATTTGTTCCCTGTAAGTTGCAACTTCAATGTTAAATTTATAAAATAATGTTAAAGCTTGACAACTTATTTTGTGTTGTATTCTATTATTTTTCTAGGATTCAAAATTTCAATTGTAACATTGGAGTAAATTCAGGAGGTGTATTGACAAACTACAATACCATTTCTATTTGAATCAAGAGTGTGTATGTGAATCAGCATTGAGTAAATGAATGAGTGGGGAAAATATAAAAATCTAGGAGCACTCCCAACAAGCAAGCATGGTCATAATACAATGAATAAAACAAGAGGTCATGCTCACTTAAAATAGTTTGTTGTATGTCTTTTCAAGCTGTACTCATTTTACTGCTGCAATTAATAAATGTAAATAGATCCCAAGTACTTGGGACTGCCACAGATATAAATCTATGAAGAGTCAAGAGATATGGCTCTTCTAAATCCATGGCAAACCAACACATGGTAACACATGTGCAAGATTCTGCCATATCTGGATGTGAACAGCAATCACTGGAAAGCGGTTGAGACAGGGATGGGGATGGGGATGAAGGAGGTTTAACAATGGCTCCTGGTTGGTGGTGGTGGAAATGGATGTTAGTGAGGTAGGCAAAAAACTATATGGTGTGCATCAGGGATGCTGAGAGTCTGACTACCCCATGAGATGGGTCATCCTTGTTATGTTGCTCATCCTCTACATCACTTGGTAAAATTCGGCAAACTAAAGATTTGTTTGAACAAATCCCTTTAGGTCTTGTCGTTTGGTTGTACTCTGAAGCATGGTTTTACATGTTTTGGTATATAAAGCATTAAATATAAATGCAGTGCTTTGCACACTTTCATTTATTTATGAATTGTTTGAATGTTCCTTAACTAAGGGCTCAATTTCCATGTATTATGGAGTGAGCATAACTAATGCAGGCATATTGGGAGCCTGCTCCGTACTGTTTGTGTATGCTGCCTAAGACTTTGAGTCCTGAACTCTGTCAAGAGCCATTAGTATGTGAAAACTCGTGGAAAAAATGACACAGTTTTTACAAATACTACAGACGTAATGTATATTGTTTTATTCCCTGAAAAGTGGGAATGTCCTCCAAACTAGGAGTAGCTGTACAAGAGCAATTTTCTCAAACGTCTATTGTTTCCCTCTGACTTTTCTGAATTGGTCCACTGGTGTTTTGGTAATTCAGATAGGATCCAAGTGATGCATCACAGATCTTGAAACTTCCTAACTAACCCAGCTATCTTAAAATATGTATTTATTAAGCTTACATTGTTGTTATTAATCAATGCAATAACAAAGGTTGCTATTTGGTGCTATAATTGAATTGCATTCATACACTTCCAGTTGGTTCTACAACACAAAACATACAAATGTTTGAAAGAGATATAAACTGAATCTAACAAACATGATATATTGGAAACATTTTAGTGCACATATTCAGTTATATTGCAGGGACAACAATTCAAGTGTTGCTTATCTTACTCAATAAAGTATCAGAATATACTTTACATATGACCATGGAAAATAGTGGGGAAATAATGATTGCCTAATTCACAGGATTAAAACTAAACTTTTGAATGAATGCAGTGAGTAGATTTAGTAAACTAACCTTTCTTGCACATTGCAATAAAATAATGGTTTATGAAGGGAAAAAAATACAAGTAATGAGCACTGAGCGACCACACTATAAAATGCTGTACATTTACACTAATCGAATCAAATGTTTGCATATGGAATCAAGAATTGAATTTAAATCTTACCACATTGATAATGGATGCTGTAAATGAAGTCGCTCTGAATGTGTGACATACTACAGGCCAAAGGTGCCTAACCTCAGCAAAACAAAAAGGCCCTCTCTATTAGCACAATCACAATATTGCTGCTGGATCTTGCTCAAAGAAAATGTATGTAAGTAAAATATTTGCATTTTTGGTAATAGAGTTATTGTCATTACTGCTAGTTTAATGTATAGCTGAGTCGCTTCAACTATCAGAACTGTGTTCTGTTTACTGTAATATTTAAATTTAGGATCCTAGGTGTGCAATTTAGAGGGTTATTAAAAGTTGGCTGTGAATCAGCTCTGGAGCAACTGATACCGTGTGCATTGGTAATTGAAGAGGGCTATCAAGGAATTACGAGTTGGTAAATGGGGAATGAGAACCTTAGTGGAAATTGAAATTAATATATTGCTATTCACAGTTCATATTTTATTTAAACATGTACTCAATCTATTCTCAGTTACCTGTGTCTATCAGATAAAAAGAATTGATAGAAATGGGAACACCTTCATTTAAAATGCTAATTCTCAAGAAATTATGTCAAAAGTATTTCAGATCAATTGCAGCTTTGCAGTAATTTGAAGCACTATGGGAAAGATTCAACACAGCTCTCCTAGAGGATTTCCCAATACAGATTTCCTTCTCTTCCCACTTGCATCTCTTTTTGTTTGAGATTATGGTAGGCAGGGAAATCCTCTTTGTATATTATAAAGAAATATCTGAATTTCTACAATCCTGACTTCATCAACATTTTCATTGAACTTTTAGAAGAGCAAAGGAACTTTTGACACTCATTGCATTGTTACTCAATTTCATTTAGAACAACACTTTTGCTGATAAACCTTATTCTGTTTACATGTTAGACTTTCTATTTTGTTGACGCCATATATGTTGTTAGATAGTTTAAGGGGTTTCTCTGTAGAGAACTATTTCATGTCATCAGTGATGTCATTGACCATGTCATCAGTGATGTAATATGTGAGGTCATAAGCATTGCTTTGCGGTTATATTTGGACCCCAAGCACTGTTAGCATCCAAGGTGAGTTCATCCCCCAACCAGCAGGGAGTCAGGAGGTGTGTTTGCAGAGTAGTGAAGAAAGGGGGTTGGGCCTCTGATGACTTCTCAGTAATCCTGCTGTGTGAGACTTACTGGAGGTAACAGGATGGGTAGTTGCCCCGCAAGGACCCTCAAAAGCCAACGTGACTTCATCACCCAACTACTAGTGCACCAGGAGGCGCGTTTCAAGAGTGGTGCTGGGCCGGCTTATATTTTTCTTTTGTTACGGGAGGGGGGCTGCGTATCCTCCCTTACCTGGGTCAATTTGGACCTGGGGCCCTCATCCCCTAAGGCCAGGCCTTTATGAAATGGGAAAGGGGGCCATGCAGCCCCCCTCCCAGGCTGATTTTGGCGCCGGAGACACCATCCCGGGGACCCGGGCTTCCAATAATTTTTTCTTAATTTAGGGCTGGAGGGCCGTGCGCCCCCCCCCCCCTCCTTTAAAAAAAAAAAAAGAAAAAAAAATGTTGGCGCCTGGGATCCCATCCCCCGGGGCCTGGCCTTTCCTTTTTATCATTTTTTAAACGGGAGGGGGACTGAGTGCCCCCCCTCTCCAAGCCAATTTCGGCCCAGGGGATCCCATCCCCCTGATTTTTTTAATAAAAAAACAAATTGTGAAAGGGAAGGGGCCACCCTTCCCGTGCCAATTTTGGCCCGGGGACCCCATCCCCAGGGCCCGGCAACTTATTTGGGGACCACAGGGAGCCTGAATGCCCCCGCCTCCCTGCCTTCTCCCTACCTTCTACAGGAGCTGGCATTGCTTTGACACACAGCGAACTACTAAACATGCAGCTCCCTGTGTGTCAAAGCAAATGCTCCGCTTCCAGCAAGCATGAGCATTTCTCCCCTCTCATTTGCTGAAAGCAGAGCTTTTGCTGTAGCTTGGCGGGAAAAACTCCTGCCAAGCCACAGAAAACAGCTATGTTCTGGGGGTGGGCACCCCAAAACATGACAGGAGCTGGCCCTAGGGGGTGGCGGTCCCCAGGGTCATGTATGGCTCGAGGAGGGGGGCAGACACGACTCCCCTTCTTTTTTTGTCATAGGGCCTGCCCCAGGGAAGTGGTGGTCCCTGGGGCACAGGAAAGATCTTCAATGCCCCCATGCCATTTCATATAGTCCTGGGGAGGAGGCGGTTCCCGGGGTATGGGTGGTCCGAGAGCCCAATCATTTGTTTGGATCTAGCCCCAGGGAGGTGGCGGTACCCAGGGCTGCGGGGGGTCTATGTGGCCCCTTCACATAATTTATTATTAATTCCCTGGGACAATGGTGATCCTTGAGGTTTTCTAAATTTTAGGAGGGGGGGCTCATGCACTATGGCTGCCAACACCTCCTGGTTGAAATGTTGGCAGCCAATCAGATTATAGCACGGGTTATTACAGTATGAGTACTGTTGGATCCACGGGTAATCCGCATCCCCAGATATACAAATTTGTTTTCCAGTTAATTTCTCCCGAACTACTGAACCGATTTACACCAATTCGCAAGAAGCACAATCTGAGTACCAACATCTAGAAAATTTGGTGAAATGACATCCAGCAGTTCGGGCTGTAGGCTTGTTCAAAGGCCCCATGGGAATTAACATGGGTAATGCGCATTTTGGGACCCCTCTTTTTTCTCAGCCCCTTCTTGGCAAACCACCCCAAAACTTTCCAAATGGCCCCTGAAGTACCAGGCAAGTTTTTGGGGAACATTACATTGAGAACCTTCAAGCGGCACCAAAGATATAGGCACCTGAAAATGTCTCCTTTGATAGAAACTCTGTCCTAACTATAACTACCTACTGGCAACTGCCAGTAGGTAATATATAAATATATATACACATACATATATATGTTGCCAGTATGTAGTTATAGTTCAGACCTAGTTTCCATAGGAAGATAATTTTTTCACTTGCCTATATCTATGGAATCGTTTGACAAATCTTCAAGAAATTGTCAAAAAATATTGTTCTGGTGATTCTTGTTGCTCATGGTATGTTTTGGGGTGATCCATCAAGTGAGGGGCGAGAAAAGGGGGAGGTAAAAAAACAACTTGTGTTCCCATGTTAATTCCTACAGGACCTTTAGACACGGCTACAGCCCAAACTTCTGAATTGAATTACAGCAAATTCGACAGAAAGGTAGATGTTGGTCCAGGGAAGTGCCTTTTTGTGATTTGTTGTAAATCCGTTTGGTAGTTGCGGAGTTATTAAACGAAATTCAAATATGTATATAGGGACGCAGAGGATCGGCGACCCCACCTGATCTTGTGCAGAGATCTGATTGGCTGCCAACACTTTAAACCAGGAAGTATTGACAGCCATCTTCCAATGGTCCCAAATGCATTTTCAAAATAAAGGAGGTGGGCTCATTAGTGCCCCAGGGACTAGCATCTCCCTGGGGCTTATTTTTAAATGGGGTGGCCTCTCAGACTCCCTTAGGCACCAGACACCACCACCTCGCTGGGGCCACATTGCGAAAAGAAATCAAAGGGTTCCTCATGAACCCTCCCATGCCCCAAGGACCAACAACTACTTCCAGGGGCTTATTTATTTTTAAATGGGGGCCTCTCAGACCCCCCCGCCCTGTGGATCACCACCTCCCTGAGGCCATAATCAATTTGTGGTGGGGGCCTCAGGGTCCCCCCCAGGCCCTGGGGACCACCACCACCCCATGGCCAACTTATTTTTGTTAAGATGAGGGGTCCCTTCATCAAGAAAGGAGGGGCGGTGGCCCCCCTCTGGGGCTATAGATTGCCCTTGGGACCACCATCCCCCAAGCTCAGCTTCTGCTAAGTCCTGGGGTGCCCACCCCCAGGACATAGCTGTTTTCTGTGGCTTGGCAGGTGCTTTACCGCTCCCGTCAATCAACAGCAAATGCGCCCTCCAGCAAGCAAGAGCATTACCAATGCTCTCGCTTGCTGGAAGCAGAGCAGAATTGGTGTCCTGGGGCCAAAATCAACCCAGGGAAGGACCTCTCTGCCTTAATAAAACAAACAAATTTAAAAAAATAGCTAGCCCAGGTAAGTCGCCCAAGGCCCACCCCCTTTCACCACCACTCTGCAAACATGCCTCCTGGCACACTACTAGTTGGGGGATAAAGTCCCCTTGGCTCCTGAGTGTCCTTGGGGGCCAAGAACCCCTCCTCTTACCACTAGGAAGTCCCATTCAGCAGGATTACTGAGAGGTCATTGGAGGCCCACCCCATTTTTCCACCACTCTGCAAACGTGCCTCCTGGTGCACTACTGGTTTAGGGATGAAATTCCCTTGGCTGCTGAGGGTCCTTGGGGGCCAAGAACCCCTCCTATTTCCTTCAGAAAGTCCCACACAGTGGGATTTCTGTGAACTGGTCGGAGGCCTTGCCCCCTCTCTCCCTCACATTGAAAACACTCCTCATGGGGCACTACTGGTTGCGGATGGAGTCCCCTTGGATGCTGAGGTTCCATGGGGGCCAAGAACCCCTCTTGTTATCTCCAGTAAGTCCCACACAGCAGAATTGCTGAGTCCTGGTCGGAGGCCCACCCCCTTCTCCTTCACTCTGCAAATGAGCCTCCTGGTACACTTCTAGTTGGGGTATTAATTCCTTTTGGATTTTGAGGGTATTTGGGGCCAAGAACCCCTTCTGTTGCCTCCAGTCAGTCCCACACAGTAAGATTGCTGAGAGCTGGTCGTAGGCCCTGGCCCCTTTCTCCAACACTCTACAAACGTGACTATTAGTTGAAAAACAACATAGAAATTCACTTAAAAAAACAAAGGTTACAGTTAGGAAATATAATTTTTTTAAACGTAGAAATTCATTGAAAAAAACAAAAGTTACAGGGACGTTAGATTTCACTTGTACAAAACCATAGAACTTCAGCAGTCCTATTTACCTGAGTCAACTATAACTTCTGCCCCCGCAATGCAATGCTTATGACCTCACATATTACATCACTCATGCCATCACTGATAACATCTCAAATCAAACATAGCTAGGCAACAGGTTTTTGGGAGTATAGCCCCTCTTGTCTCCAGTGGACACTGGGTTGTTGCTGCCACCATTGCTGTTGGACCCTGGGAGGTGTTTAGACTTTAGGTCCAGCGCTGTTAGACCCACTTCCAAAGCCAGTACAATTTTCTTCTTCTCCAAGGCTCTCTCAGCCCTATTTTCTCTGCTTTTCTCTCCTCCAGGGCCAGTCTCCTTTCCTCCAAGGCCGTATTGGCAGCCACTTCCTCTTTGGCAGCCTCAAGTTTCAGCTTGGCCAGCTGCATCTTGTGCTCTCGCTCAGCTCTCCTGTTCTCCAGTTTCTCGGGGGACAGGCTGGTGGAAGATAGACTGCTCCTGGAAGGGGACCTTGTTCCTGTAGGCCAGTTTTCCTCACCCTACTACTGCAGCTCTAGGTCTGGGACCATCACATGTCCTTCCTCATCCTCAACCTCCAACTCTTCCTCCGGGTCATTACCCTTTCACTCTCTGATTGCAGCTTTCATCCTGTGGACCTCTAGGATCTGAGGGCTATTTGAAAGTACACTTTTCTGGCCCCCTTCTCCAAGGTTACCTCCCTCTCCTTTCAGAGCTTCCTCAGCTCTGCCATCTAGAAGTTGTGAAGGTTTTCACTCTTCTCAACTGGTATCACAGGTAGAGCAAATGTGAAGCAGAAATTAAATTTGGAAAAAGGTCAAATGACTAATCAAGGATAATTTCTTTATTTTTAAACTTCAAATCCGGTGCCAGATTATTTTTAGGGATTTTTAGTTTTACACAAAATCATTGAGTGGCAAGACACAGACACAAGTTCTGATTCCCACCACTAAACACCAATGTAAGAAATTAGTTTTTTGGGGTTGAGAGTAATAGAAGCCCAACTCAAGCCACAACCACAATCCTTGTCAGGATGAATCACAAAAGTCTCTAAATTAGATTGTGCTTAACCCTCTAGTAGCTTGGCACAAAAGCAGTCAGGCTTAACTTAGAGGCAATGTATGAAGTATTTTTGCAGCCCACAAGCAATAGTAGTTAAAACACAACTCAAGAAAACTACCAAACCAATTTTGAAAGATAGAGAAAATTTTAATAAATCAAATAACACCAAAACAAAAACAATCCATTCAGCAGTACCGGACACATAGGCTTGTAAAGTTTTTAGTGGAAATAGCACCCAGAAGCAGAAAGCGTCACTTGCGATTATCTGGTCACTGAACTGGGGTGAATTCACAAGTTTACGCCAACCCCCATGTCTGAGCATACCCTGCCAACGAACAAAGCGGTTCAAAAGGGGGTGGTGATGGACAGAGCTAAAGAACGGTGATGGATCAAACCCAGATCTGTTGACTGGGTGTGAGTGTTTGATTGGTTCTGATGCTCCGTCCATCACCACCCCCTTTTGTACCGCTTTGTTCGCCATAAGTTGGCAGGGTATGCTCAGACGTGAGTCCCTTGCTCACTTTGCCACTGGATTCAAGCAAGCCTGGTTGAAGACGGCTGAAATGCCAGAAACCGGTCCTAGGAAGCTTGTTTCCGGTCCAGGGAAGGCATGGCTTGGCAGTTCGGGCTGGACTGTTCCCATGAGGCACAGGGTCAGACTGATTTGCATATGGCCATGTCTGAACTGGGGTGGCAGAGTTGGCTAAAGAACGGTGATGGATCAAACCCAGATCTGTTGACTGGGTGTGAGTGTTTGATTGGTTCTGATGCTCCATCCATCACCACCCCCTTTTGTACCGCTTTGTTCGCCATAAGTTGGCAGGGCATGCTCAGACGTGAGTCCCTTGGTCACTTTGCCACTGGATTCAAGCAAGCCTGGCTGAAGACGGCTGAAATGCCAGAAACCGGTCCTAGGAAGCTTGTTTCCGGTCCAGGGAAGGCATGGCTTGGCAGTTCGGGCTGGACTGTTCCCATGAGGCACAGGGTCAGACTGATTTGCATATGGCCATGTCTGAACTGGGATGACAGAGTGGGCTAAAGAACGGTAATGGATCAAACCCAGATCTGTTGACTGGGTGTGAGTGTTTGATTGGTTCTGATGCTCCGTCCATCACCACCCACTTTTGTACCGATGTGTCTAGTGAGGACAGACAAAAACAGTGCCAGGTGCTAGTCTTTTCGTGCTCGCCACCTTCCCGACGTGCTTCTTTCCTAAACAGCTACCCACCGGTCCCGTCAGCACTCACCGCTCCGCTGCAACTCTCCTGAGTTGTGGGCGCACTTCCGCATCTCTGGTGGACACCACCACTCCTTGCTCCAGCCCTCGGTTTCGTCCTCTGCTCCGCCTTCCTCTCGTGTTCCCTCCTATGGATTTCTCGTGACTTCAGCTCTTGTCGAGTTGTCTCCGTCTCCTTTCCACGATACCGGGTCTCTACTCTTTATCTCCGGATCGTCCCTTTTCTCTCCATGAGAGTCTTTCCGTGGTTAGCTCTGCCTCTAGTTATAGGGTTCAACCAACCCGTCTCGTCCTGTGATGATACATGACAGGGAGGGGTTATTTCCCGGAAGTAGATGGGATCTTTGTTTTGATTCCGGGTCTTGTCTTGCCTCTGGTCGTCAGAACGCGGACCCTCGTCCGGTTGTGCAGGTATTTTTTGGGTAAGGGTGGGCGTAATGTGCGTAAGGGACATACGCGGAGAGGCACGGAGATGGAACCAATCTCCGCACTCTCCGCATAGTTCCGTTACGCACATCCCACCTCCTGCCCGCAATATTAAATACATTAATAAAGCAATTTTTAACTAACCTTACCTTATCGGCGGCGTCTCCAGGCTTCCATCCTCCTCCAGTGCGTCTTTTTCTGGGAACTGCGCATGCGCGGGAACCCGCGAATGCGCATTTCTGATGAGGAATGCGCATGTGCGGGCTCCTGCACATGCGCAGTTCCCAGAAGAAGACGTGCCGATAAGGTAAGGTTAGTTAAAAATTGCTTTATTAATGTATTTAATACTGTGGGCGGGAGGCCACCTTTCGTTATGCGCGAGTGAGTGGAGATTTGCCCTGTTTCTCCGCCTATTATCGCGGAAGGCGGAAGGGCAAATCGCCGCACATTCTGTGGGCAGGACGGAGTTGTCCGCCCACCCTTAGTTTTGGGGGCCGGGATGGATTTCCTCACATCCTCCTTCCCTAACTGTCTTACTAGTGTTATTGTTTTCCTGTAGATATCTGGATAGAAAATCCACATTTACTTGGTCTGTCCCTTTTCGATGTTGGGTGAGAAATCGATATGGCAGTAGGGCTAGGAACCATCTTCGCACCCTCCTGTTATTTCCCTTGTTCCGGGATAACCATACTAGGTGGCATGATCCGTGAACAGTACGAATTCACATCCCTTCAAAAAGTACTGTAAGGTTTCGATAGCCCATTTGATGGCAAGTGCTTCCTTCTCTAGGACGGCATTATTTCCTCTCTAGGAAACAGTTTGCAGCTTATATATGGGAGGGTTTTTTCTTCTCCTTGAGGTATTTTTTGGGATAACACTACCCCAAGGCCCCTTTCTGAGGCGTCGGTTTGTAGTATGAATGGTCGTGAATAGTCAGGACTGGATAGCACGGTTTCAGATGTCAGGGATGTTTTTAGGGAATTAAAGGCTTGAAGTAGATCAAGAGAGGGATGCCGTAATACTGCTTCGGTTTTAATGTTCTTCTGTAACAAATCCGTCAAAGGGGCGGCTGTTTGAGAAAAATTCTTAATGAACCTACGGTAATAACCCAAAAAAAACAAGATGGCTCGGAGATCACGCTTTTTTGGGGGAAAGGGAATCTAGGAAATAGCCGCTACCTTGTTGCTTTGGGGTTTGATGACCCCTTCCCCGAACAGGTACCACAGGTAACGGACATTTTGGGCAGCCAGGTGACTTTTAGCAGGGTTGATCTTCAGCCCATGAGCCCCCAAGGCCTGTATCACTGGTCTAAGTGTTGGTCCCACGTGTCACTATAAATGATGGATGTCATCTATAAAGGTCGCAGAGTACCTTTCATGTGGCTGGAGAATCATATTCATAGCCCTCTGAAAGGTGGCTGGGGCTCCATGCAAACCGAAAAGCAATACGGTGAATTGGTATAGCCCGTCAGGGGTGGAAAAGGCCGTCTTCTCCTTATCTGATTCTCTAAGAGGTATTTGCCAATACCCCTTACACAAATCGAGGGTACTGATGTATTTAGCCTTGCCCATTCGTTCGATCGTCTCGTCCACCCTAGGTAATGGATAGGAGTAGAATTCTGATATTTTATGTCTTCCCTTAAGTCTATACAGAAACAAACCGAACCATCGGGTTTGGGCACCAAGACAATAGGCAAACTCCATCCACTAACAGAGGGTTCTATGATGCCCATGTGCAGGATCTGTTGAACCTCCTCCTTCATGGTTGCTCTGCGTGCTTAAAGTATCCTATATGGTCTCAGGCGTAGTCATTTACCCGGAAGGGTTTTTATGGAGTGCTCCAGTAAGGACGTTTTTCCTGGAGACGGGGGAAACACCCCCTCAAAGGATGGAGGCTCTCTATCAGGTTCTATTTCAAGGGTTCTAAAAGGTCCGTATCTATACATTGGTCAAACTGCGGCTTTTGTCCTGACATTACCCCTACCTACATAATAACAGGACCCTCACATTTTTTTAGCAGATTTATATGATATATTTGGCTTGTACCCCAGTTGACGCCTAGCTCGATCCGATAGATGACAGGAGTCACCTTCTTAAGTACTGTGTAAGGGCCCTGCCATTGGCCTAACAGCTTATGATTGTACCATGCCATCATCAGCAGTTTCGGGATCGCCCATGTTGAAAGATCTCTCCTTTGCTTTCTTGTCGTATTGGGCTTTTTGTGCGGCCTGTGCCTCTTCCATGTTATTTCGGACGATATCCCGGATTTGGCCTAAATGGGTTTTGAGGTTGGACACATACTCCACTAGGGTATTGGTTTCGTCTTTCTTGTTCTCCCTTTGCTTCATGAGCCATCTCCAATAAAGAACGGGGTTTTCGGCCGTACAGTAACTCAAAAGGAGAATAGCCTGTACTTTTCTGAACCTTGCACCAGATGGCGAACAGAGTTATGGGCAGCATCTCCTCCCATTTCCTGGTTTCAAGAGCTAGGAGTTTTTTTTAGAGTGCTTCTCAAGGTGGCGTTGTACCGTTCCACCAACCCATCCATTTGTGGGTGGTACGCGGCTGTGCAGATCTGTGTGATTCCTAGCTGTGAGCATACCTGTCTCATGAGCTTGGATACAAATGGTGTGCCTTGGTCGGTTAATATCTCCTTCGAGAACCCCACCCAGGAAAAGATACTAACCATGGCATTTGCAATATTGGAGGCATTCCGGTGACGCGAGGCTACTGCTTCGGGAAAACGGGTGGCGTAATCGACCAAGACCAACACATAATGACACCCGCTCTTTGAGGATAACAAGGGAACTATGACGTCCATGCCTGCTCGACATGGAGAGCGGATGAAGGGGTACTCAGGCAGACCCATATTGGCTATTCTTCTGGCATATGGAGCATTCACGGCAGTAGGTTTTTACCTGCTGGTATATTACTGGCCAGTATAATCTCTCCAAGATGGCCTTCTCGGTTTTTTCCTTACTGAAATGCCCACCCAACAGATGACTGTGTGCAAGGTAGAGGACTTTATCATGAAAAGGTCCTAATAACTGTGGATGTTGTGTTGGCCCCCACTTTCTAAATAGCAACCCATTCTTCACAAAAAAGTGGGGACCTACTTGAAGGGGGTCTTCTTGCGTTGTTGCCCTATTCCAGCCCTCTTGCAGAATAGAGTCCTCTCTTTGAGCTGCATGGAAATTCCTGTCGGTTTCCCACGGGGTTTCCTCTCTTAGTACGGGAAAAACCAGGACATGATTCTTCTTCTCTTTGCTTCCGGCTTATTCTAACTTTCGAAGGTGGCCATTCCGGTTTGTCATCCTGGGGCAAAGGAGCGGTGTCCCATCACTTTTTTCCCTCTTCTTGGGTTTTTCGGAGTAACCCAGGTCGGGTTAATCATTTCCGATGATTAACTGTTCTGGTATTTGTGGGATGAGGGTTGAAGTTGGTTCTGACCTGTCTTGGATAGAAACATCCATGGTAAGGTACTGTTTTTTTGTCTCCATGTACATGTACACATTGTATGGTCACAGTCCCTGTGTGTTTTTTCTCTTGGTTCAGGTCTTGGGGTCGTAGGACACTCTGGAGACAGCGTGTGTCCACCAAGGCTGTGACTGGTTGTCCGTTCACGGAAAGCCGGCAATGGAAGGGAGGTGTTTTTTTCTCTGGAGGGGAACAGTAGTAGTTTCTTACGACTCCAATCGTCATAGGTTCCTCTTTCTGTGGGCAGAACTTTGCTATATGCCCTATACCACCACAGTGAAAACACTGTGGTCCAGCCGCTGGCGGTCTGAGTACAGGAGGACCGGGTATGACTGTAACAGGGTCTGGTTTTCTCACGATAGAGGGTGGAGGAGGACGATGACCCCCACTTTCTCCAGGTCTCCAAGGTGTCTCCTCTTAGCCCTTCTGGATTGCTTGTGCTCTGCTTTAGGCACTGGCTATCTTCACAGCGGACTCTAGTGTGAGACGGGCATGCTGTCGAACCCATTTTTGTACTGGGGGATTAAGGGACGACAAGTACTGTTCTAAATACATTTTGATATTACGGGGGTTGTACTAACACCCAAACTGGGCCACAATACTATTTTACAACAAGAGGTTGTTTGGGCGTGCGTTGCGGTTATTGCATTCAACAAACCACTTTGACAACTAAAGTGGTTGGGTGTATTTATTTTACTTTTCTATTTTTCATTCAATTATATAATGCATTGACCATTTAAGTCATAGCATACAGAAAGTTAATACATTTTTAGAAACATTCAACACTACGTCAAAAATAATTACAGCACATATATTATTCAGCACATAAATGACCAAAAGAGAGCAAAACATTATTAAAACTGACAAAGAGGTAGACCAGTCCTACACTTGAAACAGGAAAAATGGCGGCACAAATTATTTGCGTGTTCACAATCTAACAGCCTGCCATGCACAGCTAGCTGAAACAACAATTTCACCAGGCAAAGTTGCCTTGTTTGTACACTGTGTCAGTCAGTAAAATGATGGCGATTGCAGCAAGCTGGAGTCGGTCGACGCGTTTCAAAACCCTACTTTCTTTTTGGGTTCTCCTCAGGACCAGGACAGGTCGAACACTGAAATAATATGAATTGAAAAATTTGAATCAACTAAGAGTCCCTGTATCCCAATGACCAAGAGCCCTATGGTTAAGAGAGTATTTTATTCTTACCATTCGGAGATATTGATCCCGGGTGCTGTATTTAACTTTGAATACCGTGCAGGGTCGATTAATGTATAGAAATTCTAAAAAATAGAGAAAAGTTGGAGCATTTACCAAATTGTGAACCAACTATCTCTTTTGTAGGTGCACTGTATTAAAACGTCACTGGTGATCAATCGCTATAATTGACACCACAGTTATAGTTTAATTTGCCTTTAGTATATCTAGAGAATTGCCAAATGCCGATTCCAGAAGTAATTTTTAATCCAGCGTTGTCTGCAGACGAGCATTCGAGGCCGCCTGTAAGACATAAATGGTTAGCACACATCGGGGTTTAATTATTGAAATCAAATGGCCTTTGTGTGCAGTGTTGATAATAATAATAACGGAAACATACCTCCCTGGGAATGATTAAAGCATGGGAGGTGCACTCATTTATTCTTCAAATTCCTATGGCGTAACCATATGTTCAAGTTTGTGTCCACGTGATGGGGCACTGTATACGTCGTGTCAGTGGCACCTGAAGTGTGAAATATATAGAAAAGTATGAATGCATATGATCGTGACCAATGATACGGATATTTAAAGCCATTTAGGGAACATTGGGAAGATACACAACGACTCACTGTGTTTGTATTAGTCTTTTCCGTGATACCGTGTAGAAGACGAGTTCACGTATGAATTTCTAAAAGGACCGAACGGTGAAATTGTGTATAAGTGCCTCCGTTCTAACTTAGTTCATTAAATCTGCTGGCTGATGGCCACGGGTTTAATAAAAGAGCTAACCTGATAATTAATCGTTGCTCCCAGATAGCGTCTCTCCCACTCCGGCGGCAGTTCAATAAAGCGAAAGTGAATACCACTCATGGCCTACTTATGTTTTTTTTCATCGCGCAGGTGCGCTAAGGATGCTGGTGCTTGTAGTTTACCTAATAAAGTCGTACTCACGAACAGAGTATTTTGACAGTTCTCCTGATGTAACATCGGCGGCTGGTGTTGAAGTGTGTTACCGGCTAAGATGTTCAGGTTTCTTACTTCTAGGGCATGACACTTCGATATTCATTTACATACATAAGGTAACCTACTGGATCATTTCATGTAGCTGGATATAATGGGACTTATAGTTAAGTTAATGAAATATAACCTGAAGCACAACATTTTGGCAATTTTCACAGTGACACAATATATTGAAAGCTGGGATTTTTTATAGTCTATTAATTTCGGACATCTCATTCAGTCCTGAACAAGCCGTATTAAAAGGCATGATTAGATAAGCTTCTCGTTGGAGGAGTGTCCGTTCTGTGTCACCACCGCTGTGGTTAGGTTTAATCACGCTCAGTACTGTCCATTTAAGATCTTTTTCTGTATGACGCAATTCTTGGAAGTGTTTGACAAGAGGTGCATTCTGTACATTCTTTTTGATCCTTGATCGGTGTTGTGTAATTCGCTGCCTGATCTCTTGTGTAGTTTTTCCAATGTAAATTAAAGGGCAGGGACAAAGGACGGCGTAGACCACAACGTTAAAAAAAAGGACGTAGTGACTCCGATTTTTTGGGAGGTTCATTCGCTGCCCTTATGATTCGCTGGCCGATGCTCATGTTCTTTTTCAGGGCAAACTTACAGCCAGTAGTTGGACACCACAAATGTGGTACATGCCAAGCATGTAACTCAACGATTGAGGGGGTAGAATTTGTGAATGGAGCAGATAAGTGGAAGCACACAGAATTCTCAAGAATGTGGTCTACACTAAGCCAGTATCACAGTATCCTTGAAAAACAGTTCCTTGATGCCAATAGCTCTGTCCGGGGCTATCACGGCATCGTGAACAACTAAATCCAAACAGTTCTCGCTGACCGCGGCATCGCGGGTCACCTACGGTGTCGGGAATACCCGCAAACAGTGCCTTTCAGAAATGCAGGTCGTCGATGACCTCTCATTGTCCCACGCGTTGCAGGTCGATCTCCTCTCTGATGGAATCAGGAGCGCTGGCGTCGGGTGCTGCGGTGCGAAGTGCAGCGGTGCAGCATGCGGGGCCCTCAGGTCGCGGTGCGAGCAGCGGCTCGGTGGCGGCGTCAAATGGCGTCGGCGGTGAGACCTGGGTCGTGGTCTGAGATGAAGGCGGTGCTCGTCACGGTGCTGGCAGGTCACGGTGCAGCAGCGTCGTTGTTGTTGCTGAAGCGCTGTCGTCGGCTGATGAACTGAAGTCGATGGCACCGGCGTCGGTAGGCCAAGGCTGCGGTGCGGGAAGAGGGTGGTACGTCATGTAACTTTACGAGCGGCACCCTTGACCCATGGTGCAAGCAGCGGCGTTGAGTCCGGCGTGGAGCGTCGTCGTCGGGGATACCAAGGTGTCGTCATGAAGCAAGGTGGTGCAGAGTGCGGTGCCCACAGGTCACGGTGCAAGCAGCGGCTCGGTGGCGGCATCAGCAGGCGTTGTCGTGAGACCAGGGTCACGGTGCGGCGTTGCAGCGGTGCTCTCTGCGGTGCCAAAGCTTCGGTGTGAAGCGAGGCGGTGCGGAGTGCGGTGCCCAAAGGTCGCAGTGCAAGCAGTGGCTCGGTGGCAGCGCCGACAGGCGTCGTTGGTGAGACAAAGGTTGCGGTGCGGCGTTGCGGCGGTGCCCTCTACTGTGCCTTCAGGACACGGAGTCGGCAGTGTCGTCGTAGGCGGCCTCGGGCTTGAAGTCTTTGCTGTTCCTGAGACTTCTTGAACAGGGGGCAAGCTCTACCTCAAGCCCTTGGAGAAACTCACAAAAGTAGATTGCAGAAAGTTCAGTCCAGTCCTTTAACTGCCCGAGACAGAAGCAGCCACTGCGGGCCAACACAGCAAAGCACACAGCAAAGTGGTAGTTCCTCCTCACAGCTTCTCCTGCTCTTCTTCTTGGCAGTCTTCTTGATCCAAAGGAGTTCCTTGAAGTCTTTTCTATCCCTGAGACTTCCAACAGGAGGCAAGCTCTGCTTCAAGCCCTTGGAGAAAACTCTAACAGCAGGATGATGAAAACACTGTCCAGTCCTTTCCCTACCCAAAACAGAAGCAACCTCTGCAGGCCAACCCCACAAAATGCATCATAGGGGCAGTACTCCTCCTCCAGCTTTCCCGGTCCTCCTTCCTGGCAGGTTCCTTAGTTCAGAAGTAATCTAAAGTTCTGGGGTCTGGGCCCCAATATTTATACCAGCAAATCCTGTGTCCTCTGAAGGCAGAGGGTCCTGTTCCTAGTTCAAACCAGTTCTGGGTGCATTCTGCCAGTGTGCACCTTCTTCCTTTGTCAGTGTAGGCCAGGGTCATCAGACGCATCACAGGAGGTGGAGCCAGCATTGTGGAAGGCAGGCACAGCCCTATTCAGACCCAGGTGCGACTCCTCCCACCCACCTATATGTAGATAGGTCTATTCAGCCCTGTGCTGACTCACCCTGTCTCCTGGAGTCTCCCCCAGCCCCTGTCACTCACAAACCAGACAGACAATACACAAGCTAGCAGAGGCAGGCTGGATGGTTAGGTCAGAAAATACCTACTTTCTAAAAGTGGTATTTTCAAACACAGAATGTTAAAACCATCTTCACTAAAAGATGTATTTTATCATTCTGAGTTCAGGCATACTAAACTCGAATTTCTACCATGTTCCCTGGGTCAGTTAGGATTATAGGATGTTATAATCAAACTGCCCATTCTGGCCTATGGGGAACTGGTTGCCTTGCAATAGTGAAAAACGAAGTAGGCTGCAATTCACTATCAGGACATGCCACACACACCAGGGCATGTCCTACCTTTCACATACAATGCACCCTGCCCACAGGGGTACCTTGGGCTTACCTTAGGGGTGATTAACATGTAGAAAAGGGAAGGTTTAGGGACTGGCAAGTGTGTGCACTTGCCAAGTCGACATGGCAGCCCCAGGCTGCACACAGGCTCTGCAATGGCAGGCCAGAGTTACACTTTACGGGCTGTTTGCGTGAGTGGCACAATCCAGTGCTGCATCCCACCAACAGCATTTTGATTTATGGGCCCTGGCACACGGAGTGGACTTTACTAGGGACTGGCACATAAATCAGATTGGCCAATCATGGAAACACTAATCCATAGCACAGTTTACACAGAGAGCAAATGCACTTTAGCACTGATTAGCAGTGGTAAAGTGCCCAGAGTCCTAAAACCAGCACAAACAGGTCAGGAAAAATAGGAGGAAAAAGCAAAAAGTTTAGGGATAACCCTGCAAAAAGGGCCATTTCCAACAGAGGCTGGATATATTTCTTAATGGTGTTATTTTATTTGGTCTCTCAAATATCAGAGCCTGGTTATGAAGGACTTCTCGGTGTATCTTGGGTCTTCCTCTTCCTTCCAGTATCCTTGTTCCTTCTTCTCACAGTCTCTTTGTTGGCTGCTTTCCCCGGAGGTTCGGAAATGAGGAAAACAAAGGAGCAGTCAGTAAAAGGGAAAAATAAAAAAAGGAGAGATGCAATCCCTTCACTTCACTTGTTCGGTGCTCCAAGTAAAGAGGGGGTGGGGGTAACAAAAAACAATAAAAAGAACAAATAATTGTTGCATGCTTCTTCCACGGTTTTCTCCAATGTAGTTTACAAGTTCTCCTCACAGTTCGGGGTGAACACCAACTAAATTTAACAGCTTATCGGCAGTTTCGTCCAATGCCCCGTCTTTAATTGCCCACTATGTGTCCTGGATCAGTGGTGTGAGGTCAGACAAAAACAGTGCCAGGTGCTAGTCTTTTCGTGCTCCCCAACTTCCCGACCCACCCGCTCCGCCGCAACTCTTCTTCCGCATCCTCCGGTGGTCACCACTACTCCTCTCACCAGCTCGCGGTTTCTTCCTCTGCTCCGCCTTTCTCTTTTGTTCCTTCCTCTGGATTTCTCTGGACTTCAGCTTCTGTTGAGTTGTCTCCGTCTCTTTTCCACAATACCGGGTCTCTCCTCGTTATCTCCAGATTGTGTCTTTTCTCTCTCTCTCTCAACAAGAGTCTTTCCGGGGTTAGCTCCGACTCCAGGTGCAGGGTTCAACCAACCCGTCTCGTCCTGTGATGACACGTGACAGGGAGGGGTTATTTCCAGGAAGTGGATGGGATCTTTGTTTTGATTCTGGGTCACGTCCTACCTCCAGTCGTCGGAACGCGAACCCTCGTCCGGTTGTGCCGGTATGTTTTAAGGGCCGGGATGGATTTCCTCACAGTACCACTGGAATTGGTAGATTTGTTCTTGTTTGTAGATGTATCTTGTCTGTGTAACCATCAATGTATCCTGAGAGCAGAAATGCAGTTTGTACAATTGCTAACATAACTGAAGAATAATATTATGTGTAATGTAATCTCAGCAGAAGTTGTGGAATTGATTGCTGCATAGCAATTGGATTGGGTGCTACAATTTACACAGATAGCAAATATGGTTTTGGAGTAGTTCATGACTATCCACAATTTTGGTCTCATAGGGGTTTCTTAACCTTCTCTAGTATCCCCATTAAAAAATGGGCCAAGAAGGTTGGATCTGTTGAATATTCTTCAGTTACCCAAGGAAGTTTCTGTAGTGAAATGTACAGGACATAAGAATGGAGATTTTATGATAACTCTTGGCAACCGATCTGTTGAAGTTGCGAAATACTGTTCAGTACATTAGAAACACATGAAAAATGTAACTCTGAGCTCCTTTTGGAAATAAATAATTTACACTCTCTTTTTTAAACAATAAAAGAGCTTAGAATTTTACAAAATATTGTACTTGACAATGAGGGGAAGAGCCAGATGGCCTTTAAGTTATGTGGTTTGGTGTGTTCATTGTCCTACACATATTGGATGTGATGCCATTTTGCTCATTTTTGGAAACTGCTGGTTGCAGCTCCAGATTTTTGTCAGTGTTGTGTTACTGGTCAACAGTTAAATGTTAACAAAAAGACTGCAGTGACTTTACCTCATGTTTGTCAGTCAGATGGCCGATTTACTAGAATATTTGACTTTGTCAAGATACCCAAGTGTAATGGTTTAAGTTTCATTTCAATTTTTGTCAGTTTGTTCTCAAGATGGGTGAGGCCTTTCCGAGTAGGAGAGGTGACAGCTTGACTGTAGCTAAGCATTTGCTGATGGATCTGATCCCTAAATTTGGTTTGCCGACTTTTTCAGAAGAAACAAAAGGTACCACATTGGAGATAAATCAACATTTCCACTGTAGTTATCAACCTGAAGCATGCAGAGTGGTTTAGAGAGTGAACCGTATTCTTAAATAAAAGATATACGAGATTTGCAATTCGGTATCTCTGAAATAGCCAGATACTTATACATTAGAATTAGTGACTATAAGAAGCACTCCCAATAAGATGACAGAATTTTCGCCAGATGAATATCTCATAAAGAGAGTGATGTGAGTTACTGGTTTTCCTGCTGCAGCACTTGTGGACATTTCTGATGACCTTGTATTATACTGCATCAGGGTGCTTATCTAGTGCACTCCATTACTTACCAGGTGAAATTGAACAGCATCATCAAGTGAGGAGACGTTTCATGACCAGGTTCCCTTGTTACTGGGTTGTGATGACTAAGCATGAGAGGTAAAGCTTCTTGAACAGAAGGTGGCATTGACTCTAAAACATTATCTTTGTGATGAATACTGCTGTGAAGTGTGCAGAATTGCCTCAGTGGCTCCACGCATCTCACACAAAAAGAGTGAAGACTGAGGATGAAGAGGTGGTGACATCAATCACTGATATACAGTGCCAAACTTGAGTTCGCTGTATGAATTCAGGGGGGGGGGGGCAGGAAAATCAAGAAGCATTGGGTGCATTTCAGTCAACTGTGAAAAATCAATCAGCAAGAAGGCAGACAAGAGTGCTAGCTTCAAAACCCCACAGAGACGATCAAGTCATTTCATCAAAAACTGCACCTATCAAGTACCAAGTGAAGTGCACACCATTGTCAGTAATGGGTCTGAAGATAAAAGCTGGATACAAGATGGTTGGCCTGAAAGTGTTAAAGGGAGAAAGAGAGAATCACAGTTTCAAAACAATTGAAGATGAGACAGAGCAAAAGTTGGAGCAAGCAGAGACAGTTTTGAGTGAAAGAGAGTAAGGGCAGCCAGGGGTCAGATGGTCTACAAGAGTGTGAGTATCTACTTAGTAGTTCTCAGCACATGAATAGACTTATTTGTGTAGGATTATGCCAGAACAAAGAAACTGATTTGAAAGACTGTTTGTTCATTTTTGAAGAACCACTGTGAACTTGCAGTGAAATTAGAATGGAGTATCAACATTGAATATTCATGATGAAGTGGTGATGCAACACATTTGAATTTATTAAGTTTAAAAGACGTTATTTAAGTAGCAAAGATAAACAGAGTAAACAATATAAATAAGATAAGTAACAAGTACATAATATGAGGGAATCCAAATACCAGCGAAAGTATTTATGAGTTTAAGTAGGAGGGGAAGGGAGAGTGATAAGGAAAGGAACTTAGAAATATGTCCTCGCAAACTGTAAAACTATAAAGAAAGAATTAAAAGTTTCTAATAGTTAGGTAACATCAACAAAATAAGCATAGATTTGTAAAATAGCAGAAGTGACAGAGGTAATACTTTCGTGGTAGTTGAAAATTTTCAGACAAAGTAGAACTGGTAGATGATTCACAATTCACAGCAATGTTGGGAAAAATGGATAAAGGTAACTATAACAAGTGAGCATATGATAAGTTGAGCATTGGAATATATACAAAATATCTAATTTATGATGTGAACAAATACAATTCCACCAAGTCTAATATGGGGAATTTTTCCACTGAAAAGTAATTTATAGAAAAGCAATTGGTAAGAGAATATCAAGTAGCTTAAAGTTAGTGAAGAGGAGGGAGAAAACTCAGCAGTTAATGTTCTTAAAAGAGATGGAGAATGTCAAAATGATGTTTTGTATGAAATATTTGCTTAATTTGCATCCACACTTTATGCCAGAAGGAGAGTGTATTGGGACATCTAAATAAAATATGCATAAGATCACATATGGGAAACTAACAAAACCAGCATTGAGACGGGGAGTTTGGGGGAAAATTGTGAACAGTGAATTGAGTAAAGTAAAGTCTGTAATAAAGAAAAAATAGAGAGACCGATGGTGGGGACATGTCCTCGCTGCGAGAGCACCGAGAGGGGCCTCTCTGCCCAATATGGTCCACCGTCATGCCTCAAAAGTCCAGACGCCGTCTGCAGGAACTTGATTCTTCTCAAGCCAAACATGAGATCATCAGTCATATTCGTTCTTTGAGTGGCTCTTCCTCCCCGGCCCAATCATCTGACCTTGCAGAGTGATTACATCCTGGCCGTGCGGCCTCAAGAAACTTGCAATGAAACCACCTGTGCCTTGACCTCGTCTTGAGGTGCTCCCAGCTATGGGAAGGATCTTCCTGATATTGCTGAAGCAAGACTGCAAGCTGCGCTATTGTATACCATAGAGAGTGGCATTCAACCCCCCTGTATTGAGTGAATGTGCCATTGGAGCTCGTCGGAATCGCAGATGTGGCTGATCCTCTCGGGGCTGACCTGAGGACTGGGGTGACTACTGCTTTTTCTGAACATTTCCACGGGACTGTGGTGGCGGAGAGTGACTTTTCCGGAATGTCCCTGCCTGTGTGACATTGGGCTGTTCTAGCTAGACTCTGGGTGTGGTTGTCCCAGATGGCCATCAGTTGTTGTATCCTTTATTCTTCTTTCTTTTTGGTGGCTTGTTTTTTTCTATTGGATCTGTTGATCGCAGGGGCTGGGGGAATGAGAGTACTTACGAATGCTGTGCTTGGGCTTGTACTACTGTGTTGCTGTTTTGTGATGGCTCTTATATCCTACAAGGGGGTTGTGTCATCTCGGGGGTGGGAACACAGGCTTCTGGGGTGGCTTTGGGGGTACAGGGGTCGTACCTCTTTTTCACAGTCGATATGATCGGCTCTATTAAATTTCTTTCCCTCAATGTGAAGGGCCTGAACTCCCCTAACAAGAGGCGTCCGGTTTGGCGATATCTCTTGCATCAGGATCCTGATGTCCTTTTTATTCAGGAGACTCACCTGCTCCTATAAAGATACTCATCTTATGTCCCATCCCAAATATCCCACTCAATATTGGGCCTGTTTGTCCTCTAAAACTGAGGGGGGGTTGCAATTCTTTTTAAATCAAGTTGGCACGCGTCGACTCCCAAAGTCGTGACAGATGAGGGCCGGAGTTTTATCAAGGCACTTATGGCGCACGATGGGTGGTACCTAACCTTTGTTAACATGTGTGCCCCTAATTAGCACCAGGATGCTTTCCTTCGCCTCCATCTCCGGGAGCTTCTTCACTCAGTCACAACTCCAGTTGTCCTGGGGGGCGATATGAATTTGGTCTGGGACCTGGAATGGGATCGTACGGCGCAGACACATCAAAGCTCTGGGGCAATGTCGGCGGCGCTGAGGAATGTCATTACCGATTTAGGTTTAGTCGATGCCTGGCTACACTTACACCCGGACTCAAGGGATAACTCTTTTTTCTCCCATTTGCACTGGTCATATTCTCTTATTGACTACTTTTTTCTCTCCCTCCCATTGATCCACGCCCTGAACGATGTCAGATATATCCCTATCAGATCATGCTCATGTCCTGGTCTCTCTTCATCCTCCCAATCCCCGTAAGGAGTCGGTGCCTCGGTGGAGGCTGCCTCCTCAGGTCTTTCGGGACCCTGTGGATGTGGCAGATATCCAGAAGGAGATTGAGGCCTTCTTTCTTGCTTACTCCCTCACCGACGCCACTCAATGGGATGCTTTTAAGGCTCCTATACGGGGAGTCATCACGTCTATCTCTATCGCTAGGACTCGGGAGGCTAGATTGGTTGAGACCACTCTCTCTAGAGATATTAAAGCGCTGGAACGCAGGGATCATCTTCATCTGTCCCTTCGGAATAAGCAGAGCCTGATTGAATTACAGGGCCAGCTGCGCCTGCATCGTACCAATAAGGTGGAGAGACTCCTGCCTAATCTCAGGCAGAAATTCTACATGGGAGGGGATAAGGTTGGGGCGTGCCTGGCGCGACGCCTTCGAGCACAGACCGCGAGAGCACACATTGCCAAACTTAAGTGCCCAGATGGCTCATGGGCCATTTCGGAGGCCGATAAAGGCCTGGAACTGGAGAAGTTCTATAGGGATCTTTATATGAACGCCCCTTGTCCTCCCGATGCTGCCACTGTTTTTTTAATTCCTGCCCTTGGGACCCCATTGATTCTCACTTTATGAAACTGCTGGAAAGCCCCATTACTGACAATGAAATTTCTAAAGCCTTGCAGCAACTCCCACTCGGTAAGACTTCGGGGACGATGGCCTACCTGTCACTTTTTATTGGGATTTCACCCGCAGATTCGAGATCATCTGCTTCACCTTTTTAATAGCTTCTCTGATGTTACGGGTCTCACCCCCTCCATGAACGAAGCGGAGGTGGCACTTATTTCTAAACCGGGTAAGGACCATTACCTCTCCGTGTCCTACCTCCCCGTTGCTCTGTTAAACACAGACGCAAGGATTTATACAAAAATCTTAGCCAACTGCCTGGAACCCCATCATCCCAGTCTCATCGATCCAGACCAGGTGGGTTTTATTCGACATCGCCAGGAAGCGCATAATATCCGACAGGTTGCCCACCTCATGGAAAAAGTACACTTTAGAAATATCCCTGCCTGTCTGGTATCTCTTGACACGGAGAAAGTCTTTGATCGGGTGGACTGGGGATTCCTTAGAGAGGTGTTGCGGAGGGTGGGGCTGGGTCTGGAAATGATATCCAGATTGATGGCGCCTTATGCGAAGCCCTTTGCCCGCATACGTTTTAATGGTCGTCTAACCGCCCCTATCCCCATCTATCGGGGCACTCGGCAGGGCTGCCCGCTATCCTCGTTGTTGTTCGCCCTGGTGGTTGAACCTCTGGCTATTGCTCTTTGGCAATACCTGACTATACGAGGCATTCCCATGGGTGGGTATGAACATAAGGTATCCCTCTTTGCGGATGACCTCCTTCTTTCCTTATCCTCTCCCTCTACATCTCTCCCAGCCGTGGCTTCCCTTCTGAAGACCTATGAGGAGGCGTCGGGATATAAGATCAATCTGGGAAAATCTCACGCTCTAAATCTTAGCCTTTTGGCCTCGGACATCCAGGCACTACGAGACCTAATTCCGGTGCAGTGGACAGACATCTCGATTCGATATCTGGGTCTAGATTTGACCCCTACATTCTCAACCTGGACGCAATCCAATTGGCCAAGACATAGGAAGGCTATCCGGGAGGAATTGCATAGATGGAAGGGCCTCCCCGTTGCCTGGTAGGAACATATCAATTGCATTAAAATGTCCCTTCTACCTAAAGTTCTCTATCTCTTCCAAGCCTTACCCACCCCAATACCTCAAGTCGATATCCTAGACTTACAACGTGAATTTACTAAATTTATATGGGGAAATCCCGCCCACACTTCTCCAACAGGATTCTCATGTTGCCTTGGGACCGGGGTGGATTGGCCTGCCCAAATCTCTTGGAATACTACTGGGCTTGTCACCTCAGGTAAATCTCGGAATGGGTGGCTCGCGAAAACGAAAAGCATTGGTTTCATCTGAAACGGGCGGTGGCTTGTGGACTTTTGTGGGACTTGGCCTGGCTCCCACGTGAAGCGCGCCCCCGCAGCGCCTACATAGCCAACCCTATGAAGACGGTATTAGAAATTTGGGACAAACTGGCTGTCCCCCGAGGCCCCTGAGGCCTGACGTCCTTCCCATCCCCAAACACGCCGATAGGCCATAACCCATGTTCCCCCCGGCAATGCACACCCAGGCATTTGGTGCATGGACAGAGGGCGAATGCCGGGTCATCTCACAGAGGGGACACATATGCAATATTATCAGCTACGACACTAGCTTAGCTCCCAGATCTATGTTCAGGGAGCTACTAGACAACTCACCGCTTTTGAGTCCCTGGCTTGCAAATTTGAGGGGTCGAAGGGTTTGATTTCTAATTCGGATACTGTTTTGCAAAGCTCTCAGCTCCCCACAGCCCATGGTTTTCAGATGCGGTAGGCTTCAGAAGACATATCTTCCGAAAAATAGGCCCGGTTATGGCCGGATATCCCAAAGACTTTCAAAAGCACGCCACAACGCAAATCGGCCTACAAGTTAATGATGAGATGGTATTACACCCCAACCCGCTTGCACCAAATGTTTCCAAACTCTCCCCCGACTTGCTGGAGATGCCATGGGGATAGAGATGATTTCCTTCACATCTGGTGGTCATGCCCAGTTATCACGGTCTTTTGGACGGAAGTCCTCAGCCACATTAAAGAGATAGTGGGTTTTCCTATTCCTCCTTCCCCGGTAGTCACGCCCATTGGCATTAAACCCTCAACACTCACAGCTATGTCATACACGGACTGGCGCTTGATCCTTTATCTGTTAGGAGTGGCTCGCCAGTCGATAGCCCTATTTTGGGAGAAGCGGCACCCTCCTCCTATTACCACCTGGTTCCTTCGGCTGTGGAATGTTTAATGCTCTTGAATTGCTCACCGCCCGCATTATTCACACAGACACACGCTTCACCCTCATTTGGCAGCCTCTTATACACTACTTCACTGCGATCAGGCATTCCCTTTGGTTCCTCCCAGACTTTGGGGCCTTGCAGTTGTTTGAGGACTTTCTTGAGCCATATTCTAGAGGCCAGAAGCCGGATTCTCCTGAGCGACTCACTTAAGCTGACGATCTGGCATGAAGTGTCCCCAACTCCCTCCCGAGGGGCAGTTCCCTTCCAGCACATCCTTTTGTCTTTCTTTCCTTTTTTCATCTTTTTGTTTTGTGAGGCTTTCATCTCTGGTTTCTCTCTCATGGTTACCCTTTTTTATTTTTATTTTCTGTAAGTGATGACAGTTCCCTGTGGCTTTTCTATTCAGAGGGCCTCTCATAGAGCAGAGGAAGTTTTCATATTTTGTGCGGGCATCCACAGGACCTCTTCAAAGCTTCCTCTGCAGCATCACAGATGGGCTCATGTTCACTGCTTGAGATAAGGGGAACCTTGTTTTATTCATTCCTTCCCTCTCGCATCTAGGCTTGTTTCTTGCCGCCTTCCCTATAATGGGTTGCTTGCTCTGATAAATGGCGGCGAGACTCGTAGGAAGGCTGTTACCCCAAATTGAGCTACAGTTGTTATGAAAGCCCTTTTGCATGGGGTTGATCCTGACATGAATGTTCTCCTTAATTTATTTATTTTATTTTAGCAACTTGTAAAGCGCCTGGTGACCCGAAGGCATCCCCGCGCTGTGAAGATTAAAACCTGCTGAGGGGGATAAGGGCGAAGGGTTTATTTAGGAAACAGGAGGGTTTTAAGTTTTTTCCTGAACGTCAGGTAGTTGGGCTCCAGTCTGAGGGAGCGTGGGAGGGAGTTCCAACCAGTGGACGCTTTTACAGAGAAACGTCGGCCTCCGGTACGTGTTCTCTTGAATTTGGGGATGTTGGCCAGGTGCTCGTTCTCAGACCGTAGAGCTCTCGGTGCTATGTAGGGGGTGACCAAGCCGCTGAGAATCGCAGGTCCCGATCCATTGATTAGTTTATGGGCCGTGCACATGGCTTTAAATTCCACCCTTTGGCGGACTGGGAGCCAGTGCAGAGCCTTAATAGCGGGTTTGGCGGATACTCTGGGAGGTACGCTCATGATTAGGCGAGCTGCTGCGTTCTGGGCTCTTTGCAGTCTCGCTAAGGTAGCTTCCGGCGCACCTAGGTAGACCATATTGCTGTAGTCTAACCGCGACATTATGAGGCCCTGAACTAGTAGTTTCCTGGACACGGGCGGTAGGAGGGGGAAGATTTTGCGGATAGTCCGCAGAAGCCCAAGACAGGTCCCGGCCGTTTTGGCCGCTTGGGTCTTCATTGAGAGGTCGGGTTCTAGCCAGACTCCGAGGGTCTTGATTTCGTGTTTCGGGGTGGGGATTTCCCCGAACACGTCTGGCCAGATCGCCGGGGGGATGGTCGCCCATTGTTTGCCCATGAGCATCACTTCGGTTTTGGACCCATTGAGTTTCAATGACGATTCGCACATCCACCCGTGAATTTCGGTGAGACAGTTTGGTAATTTGTCTGGGTGGACGTCTAGTTGGGATAGGGAGACGACCAATTGTGTGTCGTCAGCGTAGCTCACGATTTTTATCCCGAATGGTGATACCACATCTTCCAAAGGGGCCATATACACATTAAAAAGTGTGGGGCTCAGGGAGGAGCCCTGAGGAACCCCGCTGGTAAGTGGAAGTGTGGACGAGTGGAATTCCCCGTCCCAGACCTGGAACGTGCGTCCAGTAAGAAAGGACTCTATCCAGCTGAGTGCCATCCCGGTGAGCCCTGCTGTCGCCAATCGATGAAGGAGGACACGGTGGTTGACCGTGTCAAAGGCGGCACTCAGATCCAGAAGGATCACTGCCACTGATCCTCCTGAGTCTAGAATGCGCCTTGCTTCCTCGATGACGGCAAGCAGGGCGGTGTCTGTACCGTGTCCCGGACGGAACCCGGTTTGGGATTGCCGTAGGATGTTATTTGTCTCGAGAAATCGGGAGAGTTGACTATTCACCAGTTTCTCGGTGATCTTGCTAATCCCCGGGAGGAGGGATATGGGTCGGTAGTTTGCCATATCAGTTGGATCGAGCTGGGGTTTTTTAAGGAGTGCCTTCACCACTGCACTTTTCCAGCTGTCGGGAACTGATCCTTGTGCAAGTGAGCAGTTGATAAGCTCCGTGAGTGTAGGGGTGATAGCGGGGGCCACGTTTTTGAGAAATCTCAAGGGTGCAGGGTCTAAAGGAGATCCGCTTTTTATTTTATTCAGGGTAGCTTCCACCTCGTTATGCGTTACTGGCCTGAATGTATCGAGTTGGGGACGTATTCCCGTCTGATCGGGGGGCTGAGTAATGTTTCTGCGGGTGGGGAGGCTAGGGGGAGGGAGGGATGTGAGGATACGGGCGATTTTATTGTTGAAATATGCGGCTAGGTCATTGCTTCTGTCTACCTGGGGGGTGGTGGGCAAGGGAGAGATGGGAACTTTTAATAGCTCCTTCACGATGAGGTAGGATTCCCTAGAGGAATTTGAGGCTTCCTTTATCCGGGTGTCATAGTGGGAGGCTTTGGAGAGCTTAATTGCAGTTTTATAGATTTTGACTGAGGAGTGGTAGGCCTCTTTGCTGGCATTATGCCAGTCTTTTCTCCAAAGCCGTTCGGCTCTTTTACAGTTTTTGCGGAGCTGACGAAGTTCTGGGGTGTACCACGGTGCAGAGCCCGTGTTGTTGGTTTTGTCTTCGCGCATTCTGAGTGGGAGCACAGAGTCAAGGGAGGTCGTGATCCAATTTCTGAAGTTGCTATCGGCGTTGTCCGGGATATCTTCATGAGTCGGGGTAGTAGATATCAGGGTATTGGCCCATTCTTCAATGGGAAGTTTGGACCAAGTCCTGCCTCTAGTGAAGGTGGGCAGTTTCTGAGGTTTCCTAAGTGATCCTGGAAGTTGGAATAGGACCAAGAAGTGGTCCGTCCAAGGAAGGGGGATGGAGTCTATTGCTTGCATCGCGGGGGTGCTGGTGAACACTGGGTCTAGCAGGTGGCCTTTGATGTGAGTGGCTCCTGAGTTAAGGAGACGGAGGTCCGAGGTCGCTAGTTCAGTGATCAGGTCGACTACTCCAGAATCTGAAGTGTCTTCGAAGTGGATGTTCAAGTCTCCCACTAAGATAAAATTCGTGACGGAGTGAGCCTGTGTTGCTACAGTGTCTAGGAGGGCATTGGGAAAGGAGCCGGGGTGGCCGGGGGGACGGTAGACTAGAATCCCTGAGAGGGAATTCGTAGGGTCTAGTTTGATTGAGAATTGGAGGCTTTCAGAGTCTGAGATTTGTGCGTCGCTGGAGTTACAGGTGAAAGAGTCTCGGTAGATGTTAGCAATGCCTCCACCTCTGCCGAGTGGTCGAGGGAGAGACTGGATGAGGAATCCCGGTGGAGTGGCTAACACTATGTCCGAGTCAGAGTGTGGAGTAAGCCACGTTTCCGTTAGGAAGATAATGTCAATCTCGTAGTCTTCTATTAAGTGGTGGATTGGTGTCGCATGTTTAGGAAGGGAGCGACAGTTCAGCGAGGCAAGTTTGAGGGTTGCGGGCTTCAGCACTCGTGTGGGGAGTTTAAGCTGGGCTGGCTGGCAGTTCGTGCAGCTGACAAAGGGTCCATTCATATCATGGATATATCTGCATGAGGAGGCGATAGAAGGTCTGAGGCTTAGGAGGTCACGACGGGAGTATGTGGTTTTGGTGGAGGCTCTGGGTGCCAGGGGGTCTGGCCCTAGGCCCGGTCGTGCGCGGACGGGCGCAGACGGGCTTGCCTTAGGCGCGCCTTCGGCGCGCAAACGGCGCTCCCGCTGCGCTCGTCCGCTGCGCTGGAATGGCCGACACATTTGTAGTAGGTATTATGGGCGTGGCCTCGCAGTGGGCGTGGCTTCGCCTTTGACCGCGCTGGCGGTGTGGGCGTTTTCCCCCTCTGACAGCGGGGACTCGCTGTGTTTGGAGGGTCTGGGCGGGCAGGCTGAGCGCGTGAGGACGGCGCTTTTGCTCAGGTGAGCTTCGTGGTCAATTGCAGTTGTTTTTTTTTAAAATCAGCAGTAAGTGAAGACAATCGTGACAAAGTTAAAAATACAATTTCAGGTGCAGCGTGCTAACCTCCGGCTTTCCGCCTCAGAGGGAAATTAATCAGGAATGAATGTTGCGCTGTTACGAGCGTTTAAGTAGTCCGGTGGGCGTGGCCTCGCAGTGGGCGTGGCTTCGCCTTTGACCGCGCTGGCGGTGTGGGCGTTTTCCCCCTCTGACAGCGGGGACTCGCTGTGTTTGGAGGGTCTGGGCGGGCAGGCTGAGCGCGTGAGGACGGCGCTTTTGCTCAGGTGAGCTTCGTGGTCAATTGCAGTTGTTTTTTTTTTAAAATCAGCAGTAAGTGAAGACAATCGTGACAAAGTTAAAAATACAATTTCAGGTGCAGCGTGCTAACCTCCGGCTTTCCGCCTCAGAGGGAAATTAATCAGGAATGAATGTTGCGCTGTTACGAGCGTTTAAGTAGCTGTTGCATTTTGTACAATGGAATGTGAACTTACCGGATGCTCGTTTTACAGGGACATGAGTCTTCAACTTGTTTGGCTTGTGTTGTATGTTCTTTATTCAATAAACAGAATATGCAATTGAAAGAAAAAATAGAGTTGACTAATACTAGCTGTTCGAGAAATTTTATGAATACACAACCAGATCTTGTTCCAAAAGGAAGTATGCCAGGTCCCCTCAAGATCTTTTTTCCAAAGAGGTTCTCTTTTGGACTTGGTTCAAGAAGGAGATGATGGAGAAATAATTTTATAAACAATAGATGCTTTAAGGCAAGCAGTAAGAAGCTTAGTAAGATCCGAAACATGTGATATGGAAAGGAGGGTCTCTTGCAAAGAGGAAAGGGCATCTTGAACAGAATTTATAAGTAGTGAAAAATGATTGAGGAAAGATTGAGGACATTGGAATGTGCTTTTAAATTTAGGAAAGGAAATTGGTACATGATTCTGAAATGATTTTGCAACCCACATAATACCACTAAACTTCCAAGGGCATCAATAATAGAATAGAGGAGAAAGAAATTACTTATTTTGGAGTAATGGGATGAAGAAGAGCCATAAGGGTGAAAAAGGGTATGGTTGAGTCAGTAATCCAAAATGTGGCCTGAAGCAGACCAAACGTTTTATGATAACGATTCAAATTGGGTGAATTGACTCCTCCTTCAAGCTTTGAATAGATAAGGAGATTCTTGCTTTTTTATTATTCAACTGAAATGTCTTAAGATCTTAAAATTAGTTTTGGGGATAGAACTTGGCATCACACAAATGAGACAGAGTACCAAAGGGGAAATCAGCCTTTTAATAGAGTCTAGGCAGCCCCACCAAGACAAAAATATGGGATTCCAGGCTGAATGCATGCCACCAATTTCCGCAAAAAACAATTCTTTAAAATGAATTGAGATTAATTCCTGTACTCACTTTGCAAACCAAATACCTAGATATTTAATTTTGGAAGATGACGGCCTTTGAAAACTAGTTTCTAGGAATGCATGTTTAATAGCATATTTATTGAGAGGGAAAATTTCAGTGTTATCTTTATTAATCTTATCTTAATCTTATCCTGAAACAGCCTAGAAGAGGTTAATTTCAGTTAGTAATGCCGGTAAGGATGTTTCTGGGGACGAAAGAAAGGGAAGAAAGGGAAGAATATCATTTGCATAAGCTGCAAGTTTTAGATGATGATCACCATAAGGAAAGCCATTTATTGATGGATTAGAACTAATACGGCAAAGGAAAGGTTCCAGAACTAGTACAAATGATAATGGAGAAAGAGGACATCCCTGGTGACACCACATTTTAAGGGAACATAGGGGGAAGGTACACCATTGACAAGAACAGGCACACGTGGGGCTGATATAGGAGAGAATTTAAAGCAATTACTTTAGTGCCAAAGCCATGCCAAGCTTAAGATTTTATCATAAAATCCAATTGATCCTATCTAAATCCTTCTCCGCATCAATCGTAATTGCTGCAAGAGGATCTTTTAGGAGAGGAGAACTACTGAGTTAAAGAAATAATCTAATATTGTCTGATGCAAGTCTGCCTTTTATGAAATCAGGCTGCTCCTTACCTATAAGATGTGGAAGAAAAGATTCTAAATGGAGAGCTAACAATTTTGCAAAAATCTTGTGATCCACATTTACCAAGGAAATGGGCCCATAATTTTACATGAAGTTGGATCCTTACCATCATTATCTCTTAAGCAAATTGTGGCTTCTTAAAAGGTGCCAGAAGCGGATTAACCGTTAATGTAAATGTAAATGTATGTGTCTTGTAAAGCGCACTGCTGCCCTGAGGCGTCCTGGCGCTGTAGACCGGTGGGGAACCCATCCTGGCTATCCCTGTGAGATGGTCCCTCCTGGGTATCTCCAAGGTGAAACCAGGCATCCCCGGCGAATGTGGGGGGCCGTTGTGGAGATGAGGCAAGCTAATGCCCAGAGTAGCCGAGTGTGATCCCTGGTTAGAGTAGGCACCGAAGCGAGAATTATCGAGTCCGCTGGCCCTGGTCCACGACCCTGCCGCGTCGGGGATTGAACCCTGGTCCCGGGCCGTCCTCTGCTTCTGGGTCTGCTTCCTCTAACCAGTGAGCCACACCTCTCCAGTTAATGAAGTGATTGAACAAATGTGAATACCAAGGAAGTATAATGTTGGAAAAATGTAAATAAAATTCTATAGTAAACCCATACAGACCAGACTTTTTCCCTTTTTTTAGAGAGTTCAGGGCTTTGGAAATCTCCTAGATTGTTAGATCAAATTCTATAAAAAGCTAAATCTAAGTTAGACAGAACAGATTTCGTTGACTGTTGTAAATATTCTTTAATCTGGGAATGTTGTACAGTAGTTTTGTAAGTATATAAGGTTTTGTGAAAAGTAACACATTCATTTAGGATATCTTTGTGTTTAGTCAATGAATCTCTGTTTGAGTCAATTAATGATTCTACCTGGAGTCTTCGCTTTTTCACTTTTAAATTATCAGCTAGCAGTTTACCAGCTTTATTTCTTCCACCGTAATAACGAGCATTACATTGTAGTAAAATGGAATAAGCAGAGGCCGTGGATAAAGTATTACATTTTAACTTGCATTAAGGAGGTTTGGGAGATCGGTATTCAACTTTGATGAGAAGTAATTTTAACAGTGAATGATGAAATCCCTATCTATGAGAGAATTGTTCAGCAGCCTCTAAGTCCAAATCTGTATTAAACATAGCATAATCTGAGAGCACTATGGGACTAATTGAGTACTGAATTAGATGTAGAGTTAAGGGCTTAAAGACACAAATGTGATTTTAATCTTGTAAATGTACCATGTGTAGCGGAATGAAAAGTGTAGTCTCTGGCAGTGGGGGTAGAAAACATCCAAGAATCAACCAAGGCTCCAAGAGAGATAGTGTTGCAAAATTGTTTGGGCATTTTAGGAGGGACAAATTGGACCTGGGATTGTCTATCCAAAAAGGGATCTATAATATGGATACGGTCATCTCCCAGGATAAAGTACGTGTCACATTTCTGAGCTATAGTACACCAAAAAGTGGGATCAGGTTGTGTTGGGGCATAGATATTGAAAACAGTTACGGGAATTTTGTTGATCAGAAATTGACTAATAATCCTTCTACACACATAATCTGTCTCTTGTGAAATTACCAAAAGGTCTAAGGATTTCTTACATAAAATAATGACACCATTCTTTTTTATTGAGAATGTAAGATAGAAACACTGAGCCAACCCACCTACACTTTAGGTTCAAGGCTTCAAGCTTGGTTAGATATGTTTCTTGAAGTAAGACCAAATCTGGGGCCTGTTTGGCTAAATGTTTTAAAACTCTCCATTGCTTGACATGATTATTAAACCCTTTTATATCCATGTAATAACTCTTAATTTTACAGTAAAAACACATTAAATTTACATTGAGGAATGAGCAATAACGAAGCATTTTACACTAAAGATGTGAATCAGAATATAAAGACAAGAACAAATGAAAAAGTATATATGCAAATATAGATTGTATAAGGGAGGAAGGGAGACAGGGTGGGGAAAGGAGAAGGAAAAGGAAAAGGAGAAAATAAAGTACAAAGAGTGGGAAGTGAACTAGGTGAACAAACACCATGAATCTGTAGGGGAACAATATGAGGGAACAACAATGTTAACAAATGCATAACATATCCAGTAAAAACTTTCTTATCTAAGACAACAAGATAAAAAGAACAGCTAAAAAGTCTTTTAAACAGGCCAGCTTGTAAATGGTTTGGCTGTATCCATAGAATCTGCCAGCTGAGAGTTTATAAATGTTCTCTGTTCAGTTGGTTCTTCTGTAGTCTTATTTTTGCAGGTGATCTTGAATAAACAGGGATGAAATAGGCCATAACAAGCACCTAAATTTTGTAGGGAAGGACGAAGGTTAAGAAATTATTTTCTCCTGGTTGCTGTAGCATTAGAAACATACTGTGAAATAAAAATCTTCCTGTCCAGCCAAATGACTTGCTTTTGGGATTTGGCAGCATTGCGAACTTTCAAAAGGTCTGTGAATTCTAGAAAGTAAATAATGACTCCTCTTGGTTTAGTAGATATCTGGGTAGAGAAGAGTCAGGGACCCAATCTCTCAGCTTGTTGTTTGTTCAGAATGATGGAAGATGTTAAGTCTAATAATTGCAGAAGATAGGATGCAAAAAAGGAGACAGGTTTATCAGCTTCTGTTCCTTCAGGTAGCCCATAAATAGGCAGATTGTTAGCCCTATTCCTATTTTCCAAGGCTTCTGAGTGTTTTTAAGTTGAAGAACCTCTTTTTCCAACATCGCAATTTTATTAGTTTAAATATGTAAATTACTGGCCTATTGTTCCACTAAAAACATACACGTCTCCATAAGGGACCACAACTCATCAAGACTCTGAATACATTTGTTAGTCTCCTCAACAAAGGGATGGAAAGCTCGGATTTCTTCCAAGAGCTCAATCGATATAGGGGATGATGACTTTTCAGGTGAAGAGGGTCTTGTTGAAGCCTTTTTATTTGTAGAAGATGGAGAGTGAGTTTTCATTGAAGAAGTAGAAGCAGATGCTGAGCGAGGGTTAGCAGATTGCACCATATCAATGGATGTAACCAGTCTATCCATGGAGGAGCTCCTTGAAGAAAGGTGCATGGGTGACTTTGGGGTAAACTGGGTCACAGAGCTAGCATGAAGAAGTGATTTCTTTAGTCTACCCATGCATCGATACACCAAGCAACTTGAATAAAAAACCAGCACTTTGTGAGTAAAGAGAAAACAGTATTCGAGACTGGCAGCCACTACATGATGTAATACATCATAGTTTAAGCAAACCAGTTAATGTCACATATCCATAATGTCAAAAGATTGTAAGATGCACACCTCATGTAATCCGCTTTCAACGCTGTTCAAATCTTTCAACTGTAAGTGCGTGCTCGCCTGTGTCGCACTCCACCCAACTGCGCTTCTATGGTAAAGCCAAACACAAGGGAATCATATGCTGGTTCCCATACAGGCTGCACAGCTACATGGCTGAATGAATCAAATCAATCAAATACTTGATACTCTTTATGCTTAATTTCATCCATTTTAAACTCGATTTGCTTTTCACCATGTTCATTGTTCTTCAATTCATTTTATTCATCCACAAATGATGCTTAGGTATTCACAAAAACACAGGAGAAGTGGTTGCCTCATGTCACTTCTTTATTTAAGGTAATTTAAGGTAATAATGAACTTTATTCGGTATGTAAAAACAATATCATAAAAGTACATATACATAAATATATAAAAAGAAATTCATTAAAATGATTAAAAGAATATAACGGATAAAGTTTTAATTATTTTTCAGCTATCACAAGATCAATTAAAATGCAGGTACACGACAGGACATTAAGACATGTATCAACTAAATCTGCATTGATGCCCTCAATTTCACAGTCATTTTCAGATAAGATGAGACGGCAGCCAAGGCTAAAGGGGTTTCCAGGGATTTTCATTTATGGTAAGCTGCTCTGCATGAATGTAGTCCCCATGATTTAAGCAGAGGTTTCAAAAAGATAGCCCTTGGCCGTTGGTAGAATCTGCAGAATAAGATGCAGTGAATATTAGATTGCTTTGACGAATCGTCACAGGGGCATTTCTCCAGAACACTAGACCAGCAATTTGGGTTGGGGAATGTTAAAAATCTGAAAAAAGTGTCAGTGCGAAAACGAGTCAGGAGCACACGAATAAAGGGCGATGGTTCTAGAAGTAAATATTGCTGAATCCCATTTGTGATAGTCAATTGTTGATAGTCGACGATGGTGCTCTTTTGTTTTTCTGAGGACCACCGATGGCTACTCAGGTGATTTAAGACGAGACGTTTTAACGTAACTCTTGCTATATTGTTTAGAGTTGAGGGATCAGAAAAAAATTCAGGGTGCCCTAGATCAGAAAACAAGTTCTTTACGTAATTCAGCCATTTAATGTTCTTGACCTCGTTCAATTTGAGACAATCTGTGATAATTTCTCTGTTAAAAGGTGTCTCTTGGTTGGTCCAGACTTTATGCCATAGGATAATGGGGGCAGAGTTGATCGTGTCCGCGATATATGTAAGACCAAGTTCAGTATGCGCCAAGTAAGTGGATGTACCACGTGGGACAGCCAGGAGATAACGCAAGAAGGCGTTCTCAAGGCGTTGAATTTGGTCAACAGGTTCGATCCCCCAGATCCCGGATCCATAAGTGCCGGCTGAAATGCACTTGGCCCGGTAGATCTGTAGTAAGGGGTTTATCGGGCGGCCCCCAAGTTTCTTAGAAAAGTTGGTCAGTGCACCGATAGCTTTAGACAATGCTAAGCCTCTGGCTTGCGCAGCAGCGCGCCAGGTGCCCCTTTTGTTAAAAATGATACCCAGGTAAGGGAATCTATCAGTGCTATCCAGTTTTCTGCCGTTCAAAAAGATAGAACATTGTTTTTTCCCAATCCCTAAGCCACAAGACATGGTGAAGGTTTTGGAGGCATTAACGTTTAGGCCTCTCCTTGACATGAAAACAGTGAATTCGTCGACTGCCCTTTGTAACCCCATACGGGTCTGGGACATAATTGCTGCATCGTCCGCATAGAGGAGGATGGGTATGGGTTTGCCATTTATAGTAGGGTAGTCGTGAAAAGATCTGTTTAGGTAGTGGCCTACAGAATTAATGTAGAGGGTGAAGAGTAGGGGAGCTAGTATGCATCCCTGTCTGACACCTCGCCTGATGTAAAACCTATCAGAGCATTCTCCACTTCTACCATATCTGACGCGGGCTGATGCTCCCCTGTAAAGCTCTTTGATAAATGCGAGAATGGGGGGGTCTAAACCTATCTCTGCAAGAGATTCCCATAGCAGCTCGTGATCGACGCAATCGAATGCGGAGCTAAGGTCTACAAAGGTTATAAAAAGGTTACCTTTTTTAGCCTGGGTGTATTTGGCTATTATAAGAGTCAGATTCAGACCTTGCTCTATAGTGCCTTTGCCATGTCTAAAGCCATATTGAAGATTAGAGATAATGTCTTGGTCATTTATCCAGTAATGTATTCTGTTTAGAATGATTCGCCCAGCTACCTTCATGAGGGAGTCTAGCAGGGAAATTGGGCGATAATTGACGGGATTATCCCTGTTGCCTTTTTTAAAAATCGGGACTACAATCGCCTCGGGCCAGGTGGAAATAAAACCTGTGGTGTTCAGGGAGTTCAGAACATTGGTAAGCAAAGGAGCCCATAGGTCTGGCTGTGATTTAAAAACGTCTATAGGTACATAGTCCGGGCCTGGAGCCTTCCCTGAAGGACTTTCTTTTAATGCCACAAGTACCTCGGCGTGGTCGAAAAAGATGTTCAAGGGAAAAAGGGTGGAAATATTTAGATCTGGCAGGGAATTAGAGTTACTTTCCCGCACGCTCAGTCGGTCTGCCGGGTCAGAAGGATTATATAAGGTACTAAAATGTTTAACCCAAATTTCGGCAGTTATGGCTGAGTCCAGGTTTGGGGGCTGGGAAAGTCGGAAAAAAGGTGCATTAACTGCTCTCCAGAAGGCGGTGTTATCCCTTTTACTGGAGGCTTCCAAGAGAGCTTGCCAGGCCTCTGACTTCAGCTGGTTATTCCTAACCTGGCGGGCAGTGCGATAATTTTGTTTGGCTTGCTGGACTTCCAGGCGGCTTTTGGGGTTAGATTTTAAGGCAACTTTCAAGAGTCGCAGGGCTTTGGAACAGGACCTGTCAAACCAGCCATGGCTGCATGAGGAGGAATTCCTTGGGACGCGTGCAAGCAATCTTTTAATTTCCGACAAGATTATGGAGAAAGAATGACCTATTGCCTGAGGATTTTCTGTGATTGACAGGCATATTTGAATGTGGTCATATGTATTCTTAACCAGAGAGTTAAGGAAAATGGGGGGGACTACTTTGTCCCATTTTAGGTAAAGCCCCGTAGTGGTTCCCGTCCTCAGTGCTGGAGTGTAGAGGGGATTCTTCCTAGCCTTGTGCTTAGCGTGCGAGGTTAGTTTTAAAGTCACCCCGATAGGGTAGTGATCACTGATGGCAGTGTCAAGGGTCTCCCAGTTAAGTATGGACCCTGAATACCTGGAAGATATTAGAATATAATCGATTATAGTGTGACAGCCTCGCCCATTATAAGTAGGTTTAAAGCACTTAGATGGGAGACATAGTTCGTTGGCGTAGGATAGGTTGAAGTGAGATGTTAAACCATTTAAAAGGTCTCCTAGTTTGGTGTGCCGAAAATGGGTAGAAGGGTCATCGGTATCAGTAACCATTCCACAGGTACCATTGATACTCTGTGGGCACAAGGGGCAGTTGAAATCACCCAACCAAACGATTAGCATGTCAGATTTAGTTTGGTTCTCTATGTTTATTAAATCGGCCTTTATCCCATTAAGAACCAGGTCCTGGTAAGAACTTGGGATATTATTATAGAAGTTGACCAGGATGATGTTCCTGAAAAATCCACCAGTTAAGCTAATGATCTGGTAATTTAGGGTCCCTGTAACATGCACTGGTTTTAGTCGGCTTTCTACGGAAATGTAAATGGAAAGTCCCCCCTTATTTCTCCCATGAAGACTGGGGGAAGCTGGAGTGTGGAAAGTCTGGTACCCTGGGAGATGAAGCTCTGTGATAGTCCAAGTTTCCTGTAAACAGATGATGCTGTATCGGGAAACGATTTGGGCCCATGCGGGGTTGGTCAGTTTGTCAAGGAGACCTGCCACGTTCCAGGACAAGAGGCTATCACCCAGTAGGGATTCGTCCGTACAGGTGTTACCAATCATGGGATCTATTGGGAGTTACAATTATGGCATGGTTGGGATGACTTCATGGTTAATAGTGGTGATAAAGAATGCACCAATGCTTTTTAGAGGTCCGTTTTGAGGCATGTTGGGTAATGTAGTATTTCTGGAATGAGTAGATAAAAAGGAAACGTGAGTCAGTTTTTGAATGTTTAGAAAGTCGTGATTGGTCACCTGGAGGTGGGTGTGGTAGTGCAAGTTAAATGGAACGAGGGTGTGAAAGGGAATTTCCCTTCTTTTGAAATGCAAGTAACGCGTATCGCGGCACCTTAAGAGAAATGAGCGCGAGGTCAAGTCAAATGTTAAACTTCTGAGATGAGCAGGACCTTGCGAGTAGGGTGGTTAAATAATTGATTGAATAGCACATGTCACGGTAAGCTTAAATAGACTACGTTTTTGCAAGTGAATATTTTGGGAGAGATGAATGTTAAACATCGAGGGTTGAACTTTGGATTCAGGATAAATGAATCTAATGCGGGTCGTTTGTAAAGGTGATTCACATCATTTTTAGTCTTAAAAGCCATTTGAGTTAAAATATAACCTAATTTGCTCATTATGAAATAGACAATGTTTTATGGTCAAACAAACCGAGGAAATGGTGATTTGATTATATGTGTGATGATAAATAATATGGTTATAACATAAACTGTTTGAACATGTTTGCTTTTTAGACGCCCCTGAGGAATAGAATTCTCTCGAAATGCATTGGGCAATTTTAATAAAGAAGTGACATGAGGCAACCACTTCTCCTGCGTTTTTGTGAATACCTAAGCCTCATTTGTGGATGAATAAAAGGAATTGAAGAACAATGAACATGGTGAAAAGCAAATCGAGTTTAAAATGGATGAAATTAAGCATAAAGAGTATCAAGTATTTGATTGATTGGATTAATTCAGCCATGTAGCTGTGCAGCCTGTATGAGAACCAGCATATGGTTCCCTTGTGTTTGACATATCCATAATGCACATGTGGAAAGTTAAGCAACGCTGCCACACAGTCATTAGTTGCTTATAAATAGCATTATATATAAACAACAGGAGTTAGAGGGAAATTATAGCACCCACTCTTGTTCCCACAGGGGAATATTTAATAAACAACAAAAGAGTGAGGCCAGAAAGTAAAGGGCTATCAACAAGAGTCAGTCATGTTCTTTAAAAGAGCCCCCACTCACCAACCTAGTTGGTGACAAGCTTCATCATTGAGCTCCACCAGAGAGGCCGAGTGCCTCTTCGGTGTGCTACGACGCATGACTACAGCAGAGCGGGATTTTTTTGTTTTGTGATAAGTGCAAGTGATGGTGCAAAAACTAGATTTATTATTCCAAAGGAATTTTAATGGTGGGATAATAAGGCTAGATTAAAATGTGTAATGTGCAGTGGATGTTGCAACTAAGTAAATTGATCAGAGGTCTACATGTTTCAGCCTCCAAGTGCTAATCGCGAGGCATTCTTCAGGACCAGGGACCACGGCGGTATGCACTCTCTAAGGTGCACCCTAACCAGTGGCCGCAATGGTAACTGATGCCTTCAGCACTTCTGAATACGTAAACGACTCTGTAGGGAGAAAAGGACAAATAGAAAGTCAGACAAAAGACATGACAATTTACACATATTTAGTCTTATAGTCAGTCCGAAAGCGATTGATCCTCTTCATGCAGTCGCAAGTGCCCTTAGTTGTGACATCACAAAATCATGCGTTCACAAGTAGATTGTATTTGTGACTAAATAAGCAACTAAATAAACACTAATCTGGATGTGGTGCTAGTGCAAATTGTTGAATAAGCACAATGCTAATATTAACACGTAGTGACCTGGAGAGTTTCCTGGTGAACAATCCCAAAAGGGAGTCCGCATAGTATTCCATGAGTGGCGCTTAAATTTTAAGTATGCCTGCTCCAGCGGTGTCAACATTGCATAGAGAAAAGTGAAACTGACTTTAAATAGACGTGTGTACGGTAGTATGGTCACTGGTATAAGGTATGACCAGTTAGAGGTACCAAAGTAAAGGGAGAGCCAAGGCTTACGTTAGATGTAGGGAAGTTTTACATCATGGGTCCTGGCAGGGGGCGGTGACTTATAGTATCATGCTAGAGGTGTAAAAGGAAGAGCGCACCATCAGTTTGTGTGGTGCAAAGTTAAAACAAATACATTGAATCACCCGGTCAGTGCTGGAACACTTACTACTCCAAAGTCTACCCCATGTTTGTCACCTAGTTTGCACCTGTCGGCAGGACGCCGAGTGTAGGACCTGGGGTCTCCAGGCCCTATGGGGTGGTAACGTGACACGAGCGGTCGGGCCACCAAAGGTCTGTGTGTAAAGCAACCATACAACACGCACCTCTCATGAAACGAGGAACACACACAATAAGGGACGCCACACTGTAGAAGTTATGTAAATACTCAAGTTTATCCAAGTAGATCACGTTAGATGCAGTTCATGAGGTAGCAGTACATTTCATAAGTTGATAATACAATTCCTGGCGGTGTACATGTCAATCAGGAGCTAGGAATGTTGGTCATACCATAAATGCAATTCATGAAAGATATCAACACTACCTGAGAGACAATGGCCATTCAATGCGATGTACGCGCGCGCCTCACTTTCCCCAGCGCGCCATGTACTAGCAGGTTCGCCGCAGGCCCTAGCCCACCCTCGCGCTTCAGGCTCCCCTCCGCCGGGTTTGGGGGGAACGTAGCGCCACTCTTGGGGGCGTGCAGGGACCCAGGACAGACCTCAGAACGGGGCATCTAGCACAGAGAGCTACTCGTAATCAATGACATTGGGCACTTCAGAACGGAACATACATAACAGAGCGCTACTCGTAATCAATGGCACGTAGCACTTCAATATGGAACATGAATAACAGAGCGCTACTCGTAATCAATGGCACGTAGCACTTCAATATGGAACATGAATAACAGAGCGCTACTCGTAATCAATGGCACGTAGCACTTCAATATGGAACATGAATAACAGAGCGCTATTCGTAAGAAATGACATTTAGCACTTCACTACGGAGCATAAATAACATAGCGCTACTCGTAAGCAGTGACATTTATCACTTCAACACGGAGCATGAGTAACAGAGCGCTATTCGTAAGCAATGATATTTAGCACTTCACTACGGAGCATAAATAACATAGCGCTACTCGTAAGCAGTGACATTTAGCACTTCTATACGGGGCGGGAATACCAGAGCGCTACTCGTACTCAAGGACAGTCAATGCTTCACACGGGGCTGTTAGCAGGGAGCGCACGGGACTTGCGGAGCGAGTCTCTCGGGCTCCGGTGCAGTTCGTAGGGCACCACGCTTCAGTACAGTCAAGGGGGGCACCAGGAAAGGATCCCTCGGCGGGGTCTCTCTGTCGGGGTGATCAGGGGGACTCCCACGGAGAGTGAACCCGGGCTAAGGGTGCGGTGTGGCTCCCAACCAGTAGGGGCGCACCGGGGTCAATCCCAGCCTCCGGGCTTACCTCGATCTCAACGTCGGAAGGCGTCCGCTCCAGCAATGATGGGGGAACTCGTCCTCGACCTCGCGTACCTCTCTCGCAGCTGCGACGGCAGCGACGGGGCCCCGGGCTTCTCCGCGGGCCTCGCGACACAGCAGGGCACTTCTTCCGGCCTCCGGGCCGCTGCGGTGAGCGCACTGGCTTCCACGTCACAGAGGGGGGGGCTCAAGTTAAGGAGGGAGTTCCGCGCTTAGTGGAGCACGCTGCCGGGGGTCTCAGGCCAGGTCAGGGAGCGCGGGGGTCACAGCGCTAATACCTGGTCTATCCTCGGTGGTTCTCCAATCGGCTTTGCATCAGGTTTCAGGGGTCAGTCTGGACACGCTGTCTCAGCGCTTGGCATATAAGTTTAGACTTCAGTCTGGACACGCAGTCTCAGCGCTTGGCATATAAGTTTAGAGTTCAGTCTGGACACGCAGTCTCAGCATTCAGTTTCTGTTCTCAGATGTTAGATGAAGTCTTGTTGGCGCAGATGTATCTGGCGCCCTTAAGGGGGTTCTGTTACAGGGGGGTAGGGATGGAGATGACGACTAGGTCCTTCCTAGTCAGGCTGGGCAGAGGTTCTCTGGGTCCTCCTACTGCTGGGCAAGATCAGTGGGTTTCACAGGGTCCCTCACTCACTTAAGAGGCAGCACCTAAATCCTGTCACTCTCAGAGGCATAAGTCCCTGGCTAGGCCCTACTGCATACACTCCTGCATGGATTCTTCCAGCTCTGCTTCACCCCACTGGCCAACTCACCACAAAAAGTTCCCTCCCTCACTTAAGTAGCCCTAGGTCAGGTGATCTCTAGCCAAGGCGGCAAAGGTAAAACCCCACCTCCCTTCTAGAAGGTTCCAGCACCTTCCAGGAGCTTCCCCATTCTACCTATGGGACAAAAAGGCGGGCTGGTGTCGCAACATTGTTGTGGGGTCCCAGCCAGCTCCTGGCAGCTAGGGTGCTACTATGAAAGACCACTCTGCAGTAGCAGGGGTCTGTGGCAGCCATCTTGGGAGAAGGGAGCACCTGCACCTTAACACTGGTTGGCATTGAAAAGGCGCTCGGAGACCTAGTCCAACATAAAAATGAGGGTGGAAAAAATGAGGCACGATCAAAAATAGAAGGGGAGACCACCCTAGGGCTGACAGGTCCCCCCCAGCCGAAAGAGGGGAGAGCTACCCAACCTCTAGGGAGTTCTCATCACTAAGGCGGAAAAACCTGGAGAGACCGTCAGCATTGGCGTGGTCAACTCCGGGCCGATGTTCCACCTGAAAATCCATCCCCTGTAGGGAAATGGACCACCTCAACAACTTGGGGTTTTCGCCTCTCATCTGCATGAGCCAGCGAAGGGGGCGGTGGTCGTTCTGAATAAGGAAGTGAGTTCCAAAGAGATATGGTCTCAACTTCTTCAGGGCCCAGACCACCGCGAAGGCTTCTCTCTCAATGGTGCTCCATCGCCGTTCCCGAGGGAGGAGTCTTCTGGATATGAAGGCCACTGGTTGATCTTGGCCCTCGGTATTGAGTTGCGAGAGCACCGCACCTATGCGTGCTCCGAGGCGTCTGTCTGTACAATAAATTCCTTGCTGAAATCTGGTGTTGCTAGTACTGGAGCGGTACACATCGCATGTTTTAGCGTGTCAAAGGCTTCTTGGCATGCAGCTGTCCATATGACCTTGCGAGGTTGCTTCTTTGAGGTCAATTCCGTCAAGGGGGCTACGATGGTACCATATCCCTTGACGAACCGGCGGTAATACTCAGTGAGGCCGAGGAAAGCTCGGACCTCTGTTTGGGTCTTGGGGGGCTCCCAAGCCAAGATGGTCTCTATTTTGGCCTGGAGGGGTTGCACCTTACCTCCGCCCACCAGGTGTCCCAGGTACACGACAGATCCCTGTCCAATCTGGCACTTGCTGGCTTTAATGGTTAAGCCAGCGCGTTGCAGCGCCTGCAATACCTCCTGGAGGTGTTGCAGATGGTCCTCCCAGGTGCTACTGAAGACAGCTATGTCATCCAGGTAGGCCGCTGAGAAGGACTCCAGGCCAGATAGTACCCGATTCACTAACCGCTGGAATGTGGCCGGAGCATTTTTGAGCCCAAAGGGCATCACTCGAAACTGGTAGTGGCCCTCGGGGGTGGAGAATGCTGTCTTCTCCCTTGCTCCATCGGCCATGGCAATCTGCCAATATCCGGATGTCAGATCAATGGTGCTGAGGTACCGGGCTGCTCCCAGCCGGTCCACCAGCTCGTCTGCACGTGGGATGGGGTGAGCATCTGTCTTCGTGACGGAGTTCAACCCCCGGTAGTCCACACAGAACCGAAGTTCTGGCGTCGTACCCGGTGGGGCCGCTTTCGGCACCAACACCACTGGACTAGCCCACGGGCTGCTGGAAGGTTCTATCACCCCCAGCTCCAGCATCTTTGCTACCTCACGCTGGATGCTATCCTTCACTCGGTCAGAGAGCCGGTGAGACTTGTTCTTCACCGGGGGGCTGTCCTCTGTGTCCACATCATGGGTACACAGATGATTGATTCCAGGTGTGAGGGAGAACAACGAGGCGAATTGTCCCAGGACATGGCGACAGTCCCTCTGTTGCTCTGGGGTTAAGGATGGGGAGAGGACTACACCTTCCACCGAACCATCCTTCTCTTGTACCGCTAGAAGGTCAGGAAGAGCTTCACTCTCTTCCTCCTCGCTCCCATCCGTCACCATAAGGAGAGCAAGCTCCGATCGCTCATGGTGCGGCTTCAGGCGGTTGACGTGGAGCACCCTGAGGGGCTGACGGGGGGTTTTCAAGTCTACAACGTATGTGGTCTGGCCTCGCCGCTCCACAATGTCCAACGGGCCAGTCCACCGGTCCTGGAGGGCACAAAGCTCCCCAGGTTCCATAACCCACACCTTCTGTCCAACGTCCAACTCGACCGTCCGAGCGTTGCGGTCATACCACTCCTTCATCACGGTCTGGCTAGCCTCCAGGTTCTCTGTGGCCGCCTTCCACAGCTTGGCCATCTGGCTGCGGAACGCCAGCATGTAGCTGACAATGTCACGGGGAAGCTTCTGCGAAGTCTTCTCCCACCCCACTTTCACTAAACTGAGGGGACCCCTAACGGGATGGCCATAGAGCAATTCAAACGGGCTGAACCCGACTCCCTTCTGCGGTACCTCCCGATAGGAGAATAACAAGCAGGGGAGGAGGACGTCCCATTTACGCCTCAAGCCCTCTGGCAGGCTTCGGATCATCCCCTTCAATGTCTTATTGAAGCGCTCTACAAGTCTGTTAGTCTGGGGGTGGTAAGGAGTGGAGAACCGGTAGGTCACCCCACACTCCTTCCACATGGCCTGCATGTAGGCCGACATGAAATTCGTGCCCCTGTCCGACACCACGACCTTGGGGAATCCCACTCGGGTAAAAATTCCCAACAGTGCCCACGCCACCACCGGTGCAGTGATGGTCCTCAGAGGAATAGCCTCTGGGTACCTTGTGTCGTGGTCCACCAAAACCAAGATGAACCGGTGTCCCGCTGCGGTCGGAGGGTCCAATGGCCCAACAATATCGATACCGACCCTCTCAAAAGGGGTCCCGACCACGGGGAGCGGTTCCAACGGGACCTTCAACTTAGTCCCAGTCTTGCCACTGGCCTGACAAGACTTGCAGGTCTTACAAAAGGTGTCTGAGGCAATCCTCATCCTGGGCCAATAGAAATGGGGGACCAACCGTGCAAAGGTTTTGTCCTGACCCAGAAGTCCGGCTAAGGGTATCTTGTGCGCTAACTCCAGCAGGAAGGCCCGGTAACATTGGGGGACCACTATGGCCCTCGAAGATCCATGTACCGGCACCCTGGGCTCACTGTATAGGAGACCATCCTCCCAATACACATGATAACCTCCCAATTCCTGACTGGCCACTTGGGCTTCGGCCTGCCGCCGCATGCCTTCAAACGTGGGGCACGCCTTTTGTGCCTGACAAAATTCCTCCCGGGTAGGTCCTCCTTCCACATGCCAGTCAGCAAGGGTCGGCAAGTCCTCCACAGGAATGACATCTACCTCCGCGGACTCCGGGGTACACCTCTGCGGCCTCCCCATCCATCTCACGGGGCATGTCCTCCATCACCTTCTTCTTTCCATGTTTGGCTTTGGGTTGGGCCATGATTCCAGGCTCCAACCCAGGGTGAGTTCCATGCCGGGCAGCCATGGACCGCGTGCTCACGCAAGTCCACCCTGGTTATCCCAGCACCTCGGTGTGAGCGTGAAACTCGACATCTTTCCACTTGGTGTGCTCCAGGTCGTTCCCTAGCAAGCACCCCACAGGCAAGGCAGGGCTCACAGCAACTTTCAGTAGGCCTTTGACTCCTCCCCACTCAAATGGAACACGAGCCACTGGATAGTGACTCAGACTGCCGTCAGCCAATACGGCCGGATGGAACTCCTCGGGGACTACTTGGTCTGGGGACACCAGCCGCCGCACGACAGTGGTCATGCTGGCCCCTGTGTCCCTCAGAGCTTCCACCTCCTCCCCATTAATTCTCACCCTCTGCTGATATTTAGCAGTGTTCAGGGGCAGGGACACTACGGGGACCACCTCTCTATCCCCGAGTGAAACCAGCGTCAGGCCTGTCCACTCCCCTTCCCTATCTAAGGGCAGCTCCACCCCAAGCGCTATACTACTCACCCCGGGACTTTTCCCGCCCGTTGGGGCTGGGGGTCACTTGCGACACCTGGGATCTCCCCTGTAGTGTCCAATCTCCCCACATTCTTAGCACCGCACAATCCTTGGCTGCTGACTCATGTCAGGGTAAGTGGGTCTTGTGGAATTGGACGGGGGTGGGGTTCCTACTCCCTTCCCAAACTTATTTTGGGGACCTTTCGAGAACTCCACCTTTTTATCTCCCCCCTCTTTCTTCTGGGGGAAACCCTGTCCGCCTTTCGAGCCATCTCCCCCGGGGCCCTTGTGAGACACCCGGGTGCTCACCCAAATATCTGCCTCCTCCGCAAGCTCACGGGGGTCCATCAACTTGCGGTCCACCAGATGTTGGCGCAGCTCCGGAAAGCTCTTATCCAAGAGGTGCTCCCTTAAAAAAAGATCGTACAACCCTTGGTAGTCCTGCACCTCGCTGCCACGCACCCAACCATCTAGTGCCTTCCTCGCATAATCAAAAAAATCTACCCATGTCTGTGTGGTCAGCTTATGGCTGCCACGAAACTTCTGCCTGTACCTCTCGGGGTTAAGACCAAACTTTTTTACCAAACTTTTTTAACAAGGCCTCTTTCATGGGGGCATACCTAACCTGATCCGCCTTGGCCAAATATAGCAGGGTGTCCCTGACATTGGGAGGTATATACCGGTATAAACCACCTCCCCAGTTACTCTCGGGTACCCCATGGGCCGTCAAGGCTACCTCGTATGCCTCCAACCATTTCATGATGTCGTCCCCCACTGTGTAATTGGCAATTACTTCCTTAGGTAGGTAGAATTTTAACTCGTGAGGTTCCTTAGGTATGCTGCCACCATTGTCCTTATTGGACACGTTCAATTGGAGGGTGCGTAACTCCAGCTCTTTTAGCTGAAGCTCGTGCGCCAGCTTCTTTTCCTCCATTGCCCATCTCTTGTTTTCCCTTTCTTGTTCCAATTTGGCCAATACCCTTTCTTTCTCTTGTTCTAACTTGGCCAGCTCCCACCTTAACTGCCTCTCCTCCCTCCTGTCCTCGTACTCCTCGGGAGACGCGCTCCTCCTCGACCCTGTCCTACTACTGGCCCCAGAACGTCTCCCTGGGGGCACATTTTCAGACACATCTTCATTTAATATGTTGATCACTTCCTGGGCGCTCTCCTTCTGAGGTGCATCTGGTGCCTCCTGTCCCTCATCCCCTCTCCCTTCTGGGTGGGCCTCTACCCATGCCCTAATGGCGGTGCGGAGTTCCGGTCCTTTGGCCTTCCGCATCCCAGGCACCCCCATCCCCTGCCCGAACTCCCTTAGTTGCTTCACAGTGTACCCCTCGAGGTCAGCTAACCGGACTTCCATTCTGGCAGGTGGGGACCTAGACACTAAGAAGAAAATTCCTAGGGTATAGGCAACAGTTATCAGCTAACCAGACTTCTTGCACTCTCAACCTGGACAGTGGAAATAACAATGCAGCAATCAATGGTTTTCGAGCTCTGGAACAAATAGGCGTTTAATTGTGGTGCCCTTCGCCTCACGGAAGGGTGCTGTATGGTCACAGGTCCTAAGGATCCCACCGCTCGCCACCAATGTAGGACCTGGGGTCTCCAGGCCCTATGGGGCGGTAACGTGACACGAGCGGTCGGGCCACCAAAGGTCTGTGTGTAAAGCAACCATACAACACGCATCTCTCATGAAACGAGGAACACACACAATAAGGGACGCCACACTGTAGAAGTTATGTAAATACTCAAGTTTATCCAAGTAGATCACGTTAGATGCAGTTCATGAGGTAGCAGTACATTTCATAAGTTGATAATACAATTCCTGGCGGTGTACATGTCAATCAGGAGCTAGGAATGTTGGTCATACCATAAATGCAATTCATGAAAGATATCAACACTACCTGAGAGACAATGGCCATTCAATGCGATGTACGCGCGCGCCTCACTTTCCCCAGCGCGCCATGTACTAGCAGGCTCGCTGCAGGCCCTAGCCCACCCTCGCGCTTCAGGCTCCCCTCCGCCAGGTTTGGGGGGAACGTAGCGCCACTCTTGGGGGCGTGCAGGGACCCAGGACAGACCTCAGAACGGGGCATCTAGCACAGAGAGCTACTCGTAATCAATGACATTGGGCACTTCAGAACGGAACATACATAACAGAGCGCTACTCGTAATCAATGGCACGTAGCACTTCAATATGGAACATGAATAACAGAGCGCTACTCGTAATCAATGGCACGTAGCACTTCAATATGGAACATGAATAACAGAGCGCTACTCGTAATCAATGGCACGTAGCACTTCAATATGGAACATGAGTAACAGAGCGCTACTCGTAATGAATGGCACGTAGCACTTCAATATGGAACATGAATAACAGAGCGCTATTCGTAAGCAATGACATTTAGCACTTCACTACGGAGCATAAATAACATAGCGCTACTCATAAGCAGTGACATTTATCACTTCAACACGGAGCATGAGTAACAGAGCGCTATTCGTAAGCAATGATATTTAGCACTTCACTACGGAGCATAAATAACATAGCGCTACTCGTAAGCAGTGACATTTAGCACTTCTATACGGGGCGGGGATACCAGAGCGCTACTCGTACTCAAGGACAGTCAATGCTTCACACGGGGCTGTTAGCAGGGAGCGCACGGGACTTGCGGAGCGAGTCTCTCGGGCTCCGGTGCAGTTCGTAGGGCACCACGCTTCAGTACAGTCAAGGGGGCACCAGGAAAGGATCCCTCGGCGGGGTCTCTCTGTCGGGGTGATCTGGGGGACTCCCACGGAGAGTGAACCCGGGCTAAGGGTGCGGTGTGGCTCCCAACCAGTAGGGGGCGCACCGGGGTCAATCCCAGCCTCCGGGTTTACCTCGATCTCGACGTCGGAAGGCGTCCGCTCCAGCGATGATGGGGGAACTCGTCCTCGACCTCGCGCACCTCTCTTGCAGCTGCGACGGCAGCGACGGGGCCCCGGGCTTCTCCGTGGGCCTCGCGACACAGCAGGGCACTTCTTCCGGCCTCCGGGCCGCTGCGGTGAGCGCGCTGGCTTCCACGTCACAGGGGGGGGCTCAAGTTAAGGAGGGAGTTCCGCGCTCAGCGGAGCACGCTGCCGGGGGTCTCAGGCCAGGTCAGGGAGCGCGGGGGTCACAGCGCTAATACCTGGTCGATCCCCGGTGGTTCTCCAATCGGCTTTGCATCAGGTTTCAGGGGTCAGTCTGGACACGCAGTCTCAGCGCTTGGCATATAAGTTTAGAGTTCAGTCTGGACACGCAGTCTCAGCGCTTGGCAAATAAGTTTAGAGTTCAGTCTGGACACGCAGTCTCAGCATTCAGTTTCTGTTCTCAGATGTTAGATGAAGTCTTGTTGGCGCAGATGTATCTGGCGCCCTTAAGGGGGTTCTGTTACAGGGGGGTAGGGATGGAGATGACGACTAGGTCCTTTCTAGTCAGGCTGGGCAGAGGTTCTCTGGGTCCTCCTACTGCTGGGCAAGATCAGTGGGTTTCACAGGGTCCCTCACTCACTTAAGAGGCAGCACCTAAATCCTGTCACTCTCAGAGGCATAAGTCCCTGGCTAGGCCCTACCGCCTACACTCCTGCGTGGATTCTTCCAGCTCTGCTTCACCCAACTGGCCAACTCACCACAAAAAGTTCCCTCCCTCACTTAAGTAGCCCTAGGTCAGGTGATCTCTAGCCAAGGCGGCAAAAGTTTCCCCATTCTACCTATGGGACAAAAAGGCGGGCTGGTGTCGCAACATTGTTGTGGGGTCCCAGCCAGCTCCTGGCAGCTAGGGTGCTACTATGAAAGACCACTCTGCAGTAGCAGGGGTCTGTGGCAGCCATCTTGGGAGAAGGGAGCACCTGCACCTTAACACTGGTTGGCAATGAAAAGGCGCTCGGAGACCTAGTCCAACATAAAAATGAGGGTGGAAAAAATGAGGCACGATCAAAAATAGAAGGGGAGACCACCCTAGGGCTGACAGGTCCAACACCGAGGATGTGAGAGGTCTGCCATCTGGAGTTTTTAGGCGGCAGCCCTGGCCGTGTCTGAGGGCGGAAGTTCTGCCGATGGCATGACGTTGGCACGAGTGTGCGTGCGCATGCGTCTGTATCCTTAAGGAGGACTATACCGCTAACCACTCCAGCGTAGTGGTGTGAGTGAGTGGTGCGCGTATGCGATGAGGGGTGTACTGCTAGCCGCGCCAACGTAGTGGTGTGTGTATGCCAATGGGTAAAGCTACCAGTTTGTGTACATGTTTTTGAATAAATGAATGAATATGATCACACGAAGCCAGGTGATTGGGGTAAAAGACCAGAAATAGTATTATTTGCGGAGTCTAATCGAATGCCTGTATTAAGAAGTAGAATCAACCACTGAACTAACAGAGCAAAAGCGTAATCGCATTAGGACAATTTTGCATGGCACTATTTTAATGGAGTACCTACACAACAACATGGCACCCAAAGGCCTGCTGGTTACTAATGCCCCTAGAATTTTTTGGGGAAGACCCTGTCTAAAGAAAAGAATGGTCCTAGATTGCGTGGCACTGTACCTGCGACTGGTTAGTGCTGATCATTAAAACTGCCCTGAGAGTGTCAGAGGCAATAATGGTGGAGATACAGCTCACCGAGAACAACTTTAAGACCACACTGACTGGTTACAAAAAGAAACTTGATGAGCTCACTAAAGAGGTCAATGAGTATAAAGAAAACCTGACCCAATCCAAGGTCCAGAAATTTCAAAAAGATCTCAGATGCTTTGCCTTTAACAAGGTCTACCCATATGCAGATCCTGAATACACTCTCCCAACCAGAAGTGCTAGTAACTCTGAAGTCTCAGAGGATGATGCCTCCACAACTAGTGGCTCATGTGGGGGTAGCTATAAATCCATACAGTGAGGAAGGGGTAGAATAAGGCAACAATATCATCAACAACCATGGCCCCCATTTCCCACCCCATGGGTGATTTTTTCACTAACCAGTTCCAGCAACCGCAGCATCCCATGATGGGCTGGAATCCAGCTTTCATGCAGATGCCTCCCTTCCCCCAAAACATGTACAGGTCGCCATTTTTAGAGAGGGGCAGGAGGGGGAGAGGAAAGAGAAGAGGGGCAAATCAGGTCCACTGGCAACAAGAAGACCCGGTGGAAAACAACACCCGCAGCAGGACCCGGGAACAGACAGCGGGACCAAGCAATCAGAGAGTCTAGTCACCAACCTATCCAAATTGACCCTCACCCCAACAGAAATGAGCGTACTTGAAAAGGGTTTGGGATTTGTTCCAATGGCACAGCTTGACAAGTTCCGCCTCCATTGTGAACTGTCGAATTTTTTCAGAAAACTTAAACTAAGGGTATACTTTGAAAAAACAGAACCAGCGGAAGCACCTAGCTCCACGGGCGAGACTGGTCTAAGATTGAAATCCACCTTCTGCCCACCTCCGCACACTGTCCCGGTAGTGATACTGACATTTGAGCAAGCTGTCTTTAATGATATGGAGAATTTTGTAGACCCTAGCACATTTAAGAATCTGAGTGCTACTGAGTTCCTCGCCCTCCAAAATCTGCAAAGTAATGACACCATCGTAATCAAGCCCGCAGATAAAGGAGGAGGTTTGGTCATTTTAGATAAGGAAGACTATGAAACCAATGTAGACGCCTTCTACATGACCGTAAAAACTACACTTCGCTGTCAACAGATCCCTCATCTTCACTCAAAGCAAAAATTGCGAGTGTGGTGAGCTGCGCCGAAGCAAATGGGCACATCTCCAAGCACGAAGCGGACTTCCTCACTGCTGGTGACAGTGTCAGCCTGTACTTTTACACCTTACTAAAGACACACAAGAACAGAATCCCCCCACCAGGGCACCGATTATGTTGGGTGGTATCGGGTCTTTGTTGGAACTGCTATCAAGGTTTTTCTTTAAACATTTGATACAGAAAACCTCCACCTACCTTAGGAATACGAAGACCCTACTGGCTTTTCTGCAGAATCTCTTCGTAGATGAAGACTCCACCATACTGGTCACGTTGGACATTGAGAGCCTGTACACTAGTATCCCCCAGGATGAAACGATTAGGGTACTAGCTAAGGCACTAGCAGAGACGACATGGGAGTACAACATCCCGCAACAGTTAATTATTGAATGTGCCACCTTGGCCCTAAAACAGAATTTTTTTTAGTCGAAGGGGAGCTGGTTCTCCAGACAACAGGAACTTCTATGGGCAGCACCTTTGCCCCGAGTGTGGCCAGTCTTTATGTACATGACTTCGAACAAAAGTACATCTTGGCCGAGGACAACCCTTTTGCGTATTACATATCCTGCTGGATAAGATATATAGACGATGTCCTTGTCATTTGGCAAGGAACTGAAGACATCTTGATGGATTTCTTCAAGTGGATCAATACCTGTGATGCCAATTTGAAATTCACACACACCCATGATAAGAAAAAGATGGTTTTCCTGGACGTTACCATCTCCAAGGAAGATGGGAGACTAACAACCAAGACATATTACAAACCGACGCCGAAAAACAATCTTCTAGCCTTCTCTAGTTACCACCCAAGAACCCTTCGCGAGAACCACAGTATCTTAGAATCAGGAGGAATTGTAGCAGTATTGGTGATTACAGCACACAAGCCACTGACTTATCTACAAAACTACGTAATCGTGGCTACCCTGAGAACATTTTCAAGAAGAGCTACAGGCAAGCAAGGAACCAGCCTTGCGAACCCTCTTGGAAGATATCCCCAGGCGCAGTGAGGAAACCCCAATAACATGTGTGACCATGTATAGTACGGCGTCGAATGCAGTCACAAACTCTATCAATAGACATTGGAAGATTCTTGAAACTGGCAACAGAAAATGGGAAAAGTCCCTCTTTTCATTTATATGAGCAAGAAGCCTCAGGGATTGCCTAGTACACACTCGCCCTAAAAAACCTGACACTAACTCCAATCCGTCAGTGCTTAACGCATGGGGCCTGCCTAGCGTTGTGGGCCATTTTTCCTGTGGCAACTGCAGTGTCTGCCACCTTACTTCTGCCTCCGTGACACTAGCACTTGAGCCTAACAAGATCTGGACCCAGAAGTTCCACACAAATTGTAATTCAAGCAACGTGATATACCTTATCACGTGCCCTTGTGGCCTACAATATCTGGGTATGACCACCAGGAAGATCCAACAACGTATAAGTGAACACCGGAGCAACATCCGGTGCAGGAAGAATACCACAAAGATCACTGAACACTTTCTGCAGGCCAACCATACCACCAACTATATACACTGGACAGCAATTGAACAATTGAGACCCGGTAGAAACACACAGGGGGGTCTTTTTGAAAAAGAGCAACTCTGGGTATATCGTTTGGCCCCTCATAACCAAGGAATGAATTACAACATTCCATGGGGGTCAGTCCTGAGACGATAATCACTCTGTGGTTTTCAAGTTAACCTTCCCACTTTAAGAAAAGATAATGCCCATCTCCCTACCAGAGACACTCTGTAACTTTCAATGTCATTGATTCTACTTCTTAATACAGGCATTCGATTAGACTCCGCAAATAATACTATTTCTGGTCTTTTACCCCAATCACCTGGCTTCGTGTGATCATATTCATTCGTTTATTAAAACACATGTACACAAACTGGTAGCTTTACCCATTGGCAGAGACAGACCACTACATTGGCGTGGCTAGCAGTACACCCCCTCATCATTAAAGACGCACGCGTGCATCGCTCACTCACACCACTACTCTGGAGTGGTTAGCGGTATACTTCTCCTTAAGGATATGGACGCATGCACACGCACACGCGTTCCGACGTCATGCCCTCGGCAGAACTTCCGCCCTCAGACACAGCCAGGGCTGCCGCTTAAAAACACCCGATGGCAGACCTCTCACATCCTCGGGGTCCTGCCGACGGGCGCAAACTAGATGACACACAGGCAGCAGACTTTGGAGTCGTAAGTGTTCCAGCACTGACCGGGCGATTAAAGGTATTTGTTTTAACTATGCACGATCTTGGTCTTGAAACCAATATAACCAAGACGTATGTTATGAGGTGTAAGCAAGGGAAGCAGAAGACACGTGAAATGTTCATAGACGGGAAAAAGTTAGCATCCACAAAAACTTTTTCTTACCTAGGTGTACTTTTTAATCATCATGATTCCTGGGCACCCGCCATATCCACCAAAAAAACAGCCTTTGCTAGATCTACTTCTGCACTATCAAACTTTGCTAATAAGTTAGGTAGGAAACCACCTACAGAATTGCTGCATATATATAAAGCAAAGTGTGTCACCATGGCAACCTATGGAGCCGGGGTGTGGGGCTTTGTGGATATTTATCCCCTACAAACGATCGAAAATGAGTTCACAAGGTACATTCTCTCTGCTCCTCCTAGTACAGCCACCTTTATTTGCCACGAGGAGTTAGCTCTTCCCCATATAGCAGATTTGGTAAAACTAGAGCCTATCCTTCTGTGGCATAGAGTCTGGTGTAAGGACCAGACAGAGTTGAACAGAAAGATTTTAAAAGATACCCTAAGACTAGACGGGGCCCTTACAATCCCTTGGATTAAATTTGTACGTAACTTTATGAATGAATTGGGCCATCCTGAATATTTTTTAACCCCATCTTCAATGATGGAGATCCCAAGAAAGTTATTAAAGAAAGAGGGCATCCAGTTTTTAAAAGCTAAAAGATTGCATGGAGAATCTGTAGCAAAAATAACGGTGAGATCCCATCAACTTTTATGTACTACCATAGGGATGGAGCCCTACCTATCTTTTGTGCCAGGAACCTTTGACCGATTTCTTCTTACTCTGTTAAGATTGGATATTATTCACAGGTTGATGACATTCCCGAAAATGAATGATTGGTCTCGTATTCTAATACTGTGCCCTTGCGATAACATCTCTACCCAATCTACCATGCATTTAGTCCTGTTTTGCAAATTTTATCAAGAGCAAAGGAAAGCTTGGATTATTCCTTTTTTAAGAAAACTTGGGCTCAGGCAGTGTTGCCAAGCAATGCTTTTACTCCAATTACTAGAGAATGAGCATATAGCATGGAGGGTAGCTCAGTTCTTAAAAACTGTACTTTATATAAGGAAAAGTATCTTACTGGAATAGCAATGTATGTATTATGTTTCTTCTCTTTTTAACTGTAAGATTTTCTGTATTATTTTTATATGTAAATAATATGCTGTGTTTTTATTCTCTGTGCTTTTATGACTGTTTTATATAGCAGCCGAATAAAGCTTTCCTTGACTAACTTTGCACCATACAAACCATGCACCATGCGCTCTTCCTTTTTTCTTTTCTTTTCCACCTGTAGTGTGTGACTATAAGTCACCGCCCCCTTGCCAGGACCCATGATGTAAAACTTCCCTACATCTAACGTAAGCCTTGGCTCTCCCTTTACTTTGGTACCTCTAACTGGTCATACCTTATACCAGTGACCATACTACCGTGCACACGTCTATTTAAAGTCAGTTTCACTTTTCTCTACGCAATGTTGACACCCCTGAAGCAGGCATACTTAAAATTTAAGCACCGCTCATGGAATACTATGCGGGCTCGCTTTTGGAATTATTCACCTGGAAACTCTCCAGGTCACTACGTGTTAATATTAGCATTATGCTTATTCAAGCAGTTACACTAGCACCACATCCAGATTAGTGCTTATTTAGTTGCTTATTTAGTCACATATATAATCTACTTGTGAAGGCATGATTTTGTGATGTCATGACTGCATGAAGAGGATGACTTGTTTTCGGATTGACTATAAGACTAAATATGTGTGAATTGTCATGTCTTTTGTCTGTCTTTCTATTTGTCCTTTTCTCCCTACAGAGTCGTTTACGCATTCAGAAGTGCTGAAGGCGTCAGTTACGAACCGTGTGTAACTCGGATCCCATTGTGGCCACTGGTTAGGGTGCACCTTAGCGAGTGCATACCGCCGTGGCCCCTGCTCCTGAAGAAAGCCTCGCGATTAGCATTTGGAGGCTGAAACATGTAGACCTCACTCTTAGGATGTGCCTGATCAATTTACTCAGTCGGAACATCCACTGCACATTACACATTTTAATCTAGCCTTACTATCCCACCATTAAAATTCCGTTGGAATAATAAAGGCTATTTTATCTTGTTTTTGCACCATCACTTGCACTTATCACAAAACAAAAAAATCCTGCTTCACTGTGGTCAGGCGTCGTAGCACACCGGAGAGGCCCTCGGCCTCTCTGGTGGGAGCCCAATGATAAAGCATGTCACCAATTAGGTTGGTGAGTGAGGGCTCTTTTAAAGAACATGAGTGACTCTTGTTGATAGCCCTTTACTTTCTGGCTTCATTCTTTTGTAGTTTATTATATAAATAGGATTAGCCACACCATCAGTTTGAAAAGGAGCTTAGTATGAGAAGTGCTGTATACCTGACAATCATCCATTGAAGACTGTCCTACAAAGTAGCTCATGAGGAAAAAGAAGAAGTATAGAAGAGGACTCAAAATAATGCTTCTTCAGAAGGGAAGAGCATGTTTGCAGCAAAAAACTGTGAAAACGGGCTTCACAGCCGTGACACGCAGCATGAATTAGGTAAAAGCGGCAATACAAAATGGCGGCCGCAATTGCCCCAGGAGCCGTCCGGTCGAGTACAAACTCAGCGAAAGGGTCTCCCAACCCATAGGCAGCAGGAGCAGAGTCCCTTGATGTTACGAGGAACATATGTGCTGACGTCAAGTCATGCTGCAAAATCAGAAACTCACAGCAAATGTTTCGGCATATAGCGGAGCCTCCGCGTCAGGTGGCCATTTTCAGTGGCGTTAGAGCCATGCACCCCAAACAATTTTGCATTTTTTAGTTATTGACATTTTTTTTTAAAGTGCATGAATTCTTTTTTTTAAGGTAGAGTCTGATTCTTTGATCAAAAGAAGATTCATTCTGTACCTTGCTTTATTTCCCCAGTTAAACATAGTAGGTTTCTTATGAACATTGCCTGAACTGAATATCTTACTACTGATACATATCGATTTTTGAAAATTTTGGGAAGAAGCTTAGATTTTTTATTTATATTTTGTTTTTTATTAAATTGTTGTAGCAAAGAGTCATAGCCAATATTAAAAGTAGCTTTTGTTTAGTTCTGAAAATGTTTCCTGTATTTTTCCTGATAATAATTTTAAAAGGTATTATGGTAAGGCGTTATTCATCATTTGGAAATAAATTCCTCCCCTAGGTCTTAAATTGAAACATATATTGGTACTAATGTTTCTAGGGATAAGAACTCACCTGTAGCATATTAACATTGATACTTCATGAAAGAAGTTTCCTGGGACAGAATGATATAGATGTTCCTAATATTGGGGGTTTGGGTTCTGTTTCAGAACATAGTAGAATAAATAACCCTATTAGCACAAACAAAACTTACAATGCGAAGAGTGTTTATACATTAAGTAGTGTTGAACAGAATTTTCTTAGAGAATTTAAGGAGAGACTAATAAACATTAGTGGGATTGCCGATGAAGCCAGAGAGATTGATTTGCAGTTTGAAGCTGAAGAGAAATCTAGAAACTCGAAGATGTATCCTAGATTTAAAATTGATCAAGAGAGAAAAGGAGCTCTGTGTTTGGTGTGGGAGAAGACTGATGGTTTGGAGTCATATAAGATGATTTTAAAGAGCGTTTGTAATGGCAGTTTTGTGGGTTATAGTGATTTCTTTGAGGGTGAAGCACTTATTGATATAGGGATTTAGTATGTGCACTGTAAAACTGCTTATTTCAACCTACCACAAAATTGGGTGTGTAACCTCTATGTTCCTTTGGTCGCCCCTCGAGTGTAGCATGTGAATGAGATGACTGACAGTGGTCTAAAAAGAATGAACCACAGTCTTGGACTAGTGCTCATTGATATTTTTAGTGTGGTGAATCCTCCTATTTGTGTTGCTTTGAATAATGTGAATTTTAGAAAGTTGCCAACATTTATGGATTGACTGGCAACTAATACTGCTGGAATACTAGCCATAATTAATCAGGAAATGATTGCTTCAAGTGCTATTGTTTGCAGAATGGCTTAGCATTTGATATTCTATTTCTGAAAGAGAGTGGTATTTGCAGAATGTTGAGAATAAGGCAGTGGTGTGTATGTGTTCCTGACAATAGTAAGCTTATTAATAAATATATATTTTTTTTAAACTCATGATATGCATATGGCAGAGGTTCTTTAAGAGTCTGGTGTGTGGGAAACAATTGGTTCATGGTTTAGTGCAATTGGAGATGGAATTCCCAGGGTTGGAGAGTCATTTGGTGATATTGGAGGAGGCATGGTGAGAAAAGTGTGAACCTCACTAAACATAATTATTTTGTGCATAATAGGTTTATTTCTTAATTCTTTAGGGTAATGTGTTGTAGGAAGGAATTATCTGTGAATCTAAGAAAAGATAAATGTTTACTGGTAAAAAGAGAAAGAGGGCTAAATATGAATTGGAAGATACCAAGGCTGCAGTAGTCGATGAATTGCACGCCCTAGAGAATTAAAGAAGGAATAAGCTGCTCATAGAATATGAAATTGTTTATGATGTGGATCTCAGAGGGGGGGTGTTGTGAAGCGGATTCCACAAATTAATAATTCTGTGAATTAAATGAATGCTAGAGTGTTCCAACTGCATTGTATTAACTGTGTTCAATGTAATGAGTGGGTTGAGCTTGACATTGTTACCCTTGGCCTACTCGCTTTTTCAGATTGCCATTTTATATGCATGGAGAGTTCTGGACATGACACTGTCTTGTTTCCTCCTTCCCTGCCTGTGCACAAAGGAGCCTCAATTGTGACCTTTGTTGTTAAGTAATTGTATGAAATATAATTAGTTTTATGGTTATGCACTCTAAGTAACATTTATAAAATGTAATATTTTCTGTGCCTGATGTTCTTGGAGAGGACAGATTTACAACTGCCTATAATTGAAGGCCACTTTCATCAGCCGAATGGAGATTCTATTTATATTTTTATATTTACGAGTGTGGTAGTCATTAGATGTAGAACAAATGTTATTATACCATGAAATGTGTTTCCTGTTTTATTATTGGGTAATAAGATATAACTGTCTTCATCGAAACCATAGAGACTGTACTGTTTCTCTGTTTAAATGTGTATAAAAGCTCACCATTTCGGAAACGACCCATGCCTTCTGCTGGCCCTCTTAAAGAGCAGAATTCATGTTTGTATGTTTACTACTCTGTACTTATAACTTTCATGTGTCTTCCTGTCTGCTTTATTGAACAGTCCTTATGACAAATGAGCCTTAATTCTTATTTGCCTTGTGCTAGACCATATTGAGTACAAGCTATCAATTAGATCAGGGCTTAGTTTCCACTGCCAAAAAGATTTTATATTTATTTGTATTTTGCATGGTAGGAATTGTTTGACTAACAAATGCATTTTGCCTTCTGTCTTGATTTCTTAATTTTTAAATACACCTTCATAGTTTACGCTTTCAATCTGGTCTCATATGGATTTCCTTGAGTGTATTTTCCTTTCTCTCTCAATCAATCTATCAATCAATCAATCAATCAGGATTTGTAAAACGTGGCTGCATCACCTGTGAAAGTCTTGAGGCATAAATTGAAAGTTTGAGATTAGGGCTCTCGTCTCAGGGAATTACACATCAGTCAGCAATTTTGATGTAAAAAGCGACAACAATAGTACAATATGCAGATTACAATCAGTGTTTTAGGATTGTAAATTGAATGGCTCTCATAATAATACTTGGAACTCTTATCTTAGCGGGTCAATTGGTTAATGCAATCCCCATTTTGATTTATATAGTGTTAAATTCTAAAATAACCTTTGCTGTCACTAGCCGACAGTTCACGGACTTGAATTAAGTGGAGTAAATAGTGATTTATCAATGTTCTGAATGTCAAGTAATTATTGAAATAACAAACTCCTCCTAGAAGGCAAACGTTTGTTTACACAACACATGAACCTTTGTTTGCACATTATGACATTAAAAACACTCAGAATGATGAATATGAAGGTGATTCTTACCATAACAAGTGGCTCTTCCATACGAACTGCTTGGTTCAACATAATCCAATGGTGCGAATATTTATTGGAGGCAATATGGAACTAAATCAAATAAGAACCCGTGTTTCTAAAATGTTGGTTTACTTGAAAGGGAAGGCTGTTTTGTCCATTTTTACAATTTGAGATCTATCCTATTTATGCTTCAGTATTCGCCCTCATCACTTTTGAACGTAACCATTGATGTGTTAGATGGGTGAGAAGACATCCGATTATGATTCTGCACATGAAATAGTATTTATTAATTGATGTAATTAAAAAAAAAAAAATTGGGAGTTGTATACAGATCTGCACATGGCTCCACACTTTCTTGAGACAGCTGTTAATGTCAAAATAAAATCACAGATTTTGGGAGTCCAACCAATTGCAGTGGATCTCCCCTAACTAATATAGCTTAGTCACAGAAAGTCTGAAAAACTCTGTATTGTTTGCTTGTAAAAAAAAGAAAGAAAGTATATAATGCATAATTGTTAGACTCACTTTTGAAAGGTGCTGTTTTAATAGAAAAAGAGGAAATTATCTGTGTATATCCAGGCCTAGAATCCTATTTAACGTTTTTTAAAAAAAATGTAAATGTAAAAATGTTGTTTTATTACTTTACATTTATTGTGTGACATCTCTGATTATCAAGGCCAAAGAAAACACGAAGGTCGTCAGCAGTGTGGACCTTGGTGAGTCTGTGCACAGCAATGCTTGCCTTTAACGTCATCTTCATTTTCGGAGTGGAGAATAAAAATGGAGCGAATACGAAGAGCCACTCTGAGGAGAATATCACCCAGGAGAACATAGTGCTCGACAGCGACATTGTGAAAAACAGAAATGATCTCTGTACAGCGGTGACTGCCCTGCTGCACTACTTCCTGCTTGCCACTTTTGCATGGACAGCAGTTATTGCCGGAGAAATGTACATGAAGTTCATCCATATTTTCACAGTGTCCCCCAGGCATTTCAAGGTCATCCAGTCAGCCATCGGATGGGGTAAGACCTACAAGAGTACTGTGGAGCGCCTTAGCAACGTAGCGCTTTCGCTACTTATAAATGCTTCTAATTTTATACCTAATCCGCACAGCTTGTACTAAAATATCTGTAGTATGCGCATGTCAAGATGTGTTGTGCAAGTGGCCCTTCTTGTAGGTACTGCTAATATTTAGGTACTAAAGGGTAACAAAATGCGCACAAGCGAGCAACAATTTGACTTTTCTTTCTGCCGACATTTTCTGGAACACGTACGTAATTTTTGTAGGGAGGTCAGAATCCCCCATGTGCCCCTAAAAAACGAGATGTAGGTAGAATGTTACTGCGTGGTATTACCACAGTTTTTTCGGGATATCATGCCAACTGTGAGGGATAACACGACGCAGCATATGTCGTTTTGCTGCATGTTTTTACATTCCATTATCACCACCTTTTTTGGTGGTTACTAATTACTTTTTTTAACTTGTTCTTATTCAATACTGCACAGGTATCATATTACATATCAACCCAGCAGGCTGTGACGTGTCAGAGAAGGATAAAAAAAACAACAACAATTAACATGCACTCCAGAGTAGCATTGTAGGGTGTCCCAGTGGCCTACATGTGTGCCCATATGCTTCGCTAGGAAGCACCATTACTAGGCTTAGGGCACCTGTGTGGCGTACAGAACAACTCCCATAGAGAGAGATTATGCGCAGTAATAGCCAAAATAAACTGTAACGAAAGAAACAAAAAAGAGAACCTTGGCAGCGTCTGGTGGCGGGTGATAGTCTCTAAGATGAGAGAAGCAGACCTAAAAAGAAAGGATTATCAGGCAGCAGGCAGAGAGGAACCGGGATGGGCAGGGGCAAGGCCCCTTAGTTCCCCGGGGTGGGGGGTACAGCAGTGCATCGGAGCCGGGGGGGGGGGCAGCAAGAAATGTACCCAGGGCAGCAGTCCAAAACAGTGCAGTCTGTGGAGGTAAAGGCATATGACGTCGGCTGTGTCGGGTCACCCATTAAGGGCGTGTGTGAGAAACTGGCTCTCTTTCGTCTGCCTGAACCCACACTCCGAGTCATTAGCCCACTGCGTCCCTGGCCCAGTCACCAGTACTCCAATTCACTTGTCCCACACAGATTGTACAACTGCTCAGTTAGCCCAGCAAGGGGTCATCCTCCAAGGTTGGCGCAGGGGTGGCATGGTCCAGTCTCTGTGTAGAAACCTCAGCCCCTTCTTACCGACCCTCAGCAGTCTGCATGCTCTCCATCATGCCTCCCCACATTTCCAAATCACGTTCCACATTCTGATCAGTGCGTACAGTTTGCAGTCGTCACTCCTCAGCCACGCCTCATTCGTGCAAGTCTATCCTCCACTTGTCTGGTAGGGGGGCATAGAGTGGGTCCAGTGTATGGCGGCATTTAGTCAGTAAGAGGCCCAGAAGAGCACATTGTGGCACATGCATCAAGCAAAATTCCCCTCGCAAAAATTGCGATTCGGTAAAATAGCCGGTAAGCAACCGCAAAACAACACTTTCCAATGTATCAACCCCAATAGCGAAAAATCAAGATAATCGCAAAAAATGCCCCCGCAAATTTAGCGATTAGCAAAATAGCAATTATATTATAGAGAAAACTAAAACTGCTCCTGCTAATAGTGATTAGCTAATAATGAATCGCAAAACAATGCATCAAAACTCGCCAATAGCGATTTTCACCAAAATCGCTATTTAGCAAGAGCAGAGTAAGGGGAATCTCAACCAGGAGGTAAAGTTGAGAAGAAAATAAAAATGTATCACAGGTGCAACCAATCTGAAACCCTTTCAAAATACATCAGGAGACCCCGTAAGCCATTCACAATGGCAGCCCTCTACGTGCTTGCAAGGAGGATGAGGATACATGCAGCAGTCCAGCGCAGGAGGAGGATACAGGAAAAGGTATTCCAAGTGCGCATAACATTGCTGGGCCAAAATGAGGAAGAAATATACGATAAGTATCGTCTGAATCGTGCAATGATAATGCGCCTATTAGCAGATTTGGAACCCCTACTGCAGCACCAGACCCGTAGGACCAATGCCATTCCTGCACACGTCCAGGTCCTATGTAGCCTGCACCTACTGGCGTCAGATAGTTTCCAGGGGGTCGTAGCGGTAGCCGGAGTTGTATCCCAAAAAGCACTTTCACACTTCTTCCGGAAATTCCTTGACGCCATTATGACAATGATCCATACCCACATCACCAACCCCGCAGGAGTTGAATCAGATCAAACTGGAGCACTACTAGGTGGCTCAATTCCCACATGTCATTGAATGCATTAACTGCACGCATGTCCCCATCTGTCCCCCCTCAGCCAATGAGTACATCTTCCAAAACAGGAAGTCTTACGACTCCATCAATGTCCAGGTAGTGTGCAATGCTAAGCATATGATAACGGACATCGTAGCACAATTTCCTGGAAGCACACATGACTCGTATATATTCCGCCACAGTGGCATCCACAGGTGTCTGCTCGGCGGTGAGTTTGGAGAGGGACAACTACTTGGTACATACATATACCTATTTGTTACATCCTCATACCAAATGTGATTGCATTACTGCGGCTAACCCTCTGCTTCCCACCCTGTAGGTGACAGCGCATACGCCTTGCGCGAATACATCCTGACCCCTTACCTCAACCCAGCAACACCACAGGAACAGTGCTACAATGCGGCACACATTAGCACAAGGAATGTGGTCGAAAGGACATTCGGAATACTAAAAAGTCGCTTCAGGATCCTTCATAAGACTGGTGGTGCTCTACAGTACAACCCCAAAACCTGCTGCAGGATTGTGGCAGTATGTGCCATGCTGCACAACATTGCCACAAGAAGAGGCATACCAATCGAGATGGACGAGAATGACAATGATGGTAACGACCAACCACACACACAACACCGACAGGCACATGTGGCAAACACAGTCGCAGGTCAGAGGAGACGTGCACACATCACACAACATCGTTTCTGAGGTAGGTAAGAATGAGCCCTCACAAGATATCGTGAATTGAGAATGTTTTATTGACATGAGCACATGTCAAACAAAAGATTTATGTATTGAAAATTGTGACGGTGATTGCATAGGTTGATTAAGTCAAAATAAAGTATTCAACAGCACTGGAGGGCAATCACAATGTTGAAATGGACCATGGTTACACCACCATGGCCCAATAGGTGGATATACATGGCTAGCGCTTCTTGCCACGTACCCCAGCCTCCTGTCGCATGACTCTGCAACATCAGCCTGATGTATGCTTGTGGATGTTGAGCTGGCCGAACCGCAACAGCACCATGGTATAGTCCGGAGCTAAAAACAATAAAAATGAAATGTAGAGAGACAGAACGGACCTGAAGGACAGACTATAGTACGGCGCACAAGCTAGCTTATAATCAATGTCTTGATGAATATAAGCAAGCTATTATTAAAGCTAAAAGGGCATACTTCACTATTAAAATAGGAGATGCAACACACTCCTCAAAGGAACTTTTTAAAACTGTGTACACACTTGTAAACCCCAACATACAGCCAAGTTCAGACCAGACCCAGCTTTCTGCTATGTGATGGCCACATTTTTCCAAAGCAAAGTACAAGTGATCTATGATGACCATCTAAACTCGGCCACTATTATGCCAGGTAATACCCCATTAAATATAAATGTATGGGTAGTAACTGGCAGACTTGCACGTTTCAGGGCACTTACCATTGAGGATGTCCATGACCTCCTGACATCCACAAGATCTGGCTAACCAAACGATCCGTGTCCCCCAGCAGTTCTCCACTTGGTACCTAAGACCGTTAGTACACATCTTACCCCTCTCTTGAACCAAGTCCTCGAAACGGGCAAATATCCCAATGCCTGGAAAAAGGCCTGCATAAGGCCAATTCTTAATAAAGCCAGCCTTGAACCCGTTAGAAACAAAAAACTACCGGCCAATTTCCCAACTACCTCTACCAGCTAAAATACTGGAAAGAGCCGTAAACAGGGAGCTAATACACTACCTAGAAGACAATCTTCTGCTGGACCCCACACAACATGGCTTTAGGCCCTATCATTCGACAGAAACAGCGTTAGTGTTAGCCACGGAGGGGATTCGGAGGATAGTGGACGGGGGTGGCAGAGCGATTCTGGTCCTACTAGATCTCTCGGCGGCATTCGACACCGTAAAACATAAGGTGTTGGTGCAGCGGTTGAGAGATGTGGGGGTGGAAGATACTGCACTAACTCTTCTCTCCTCCTTTCTAGAAAACAGAGAGCAAAACATACATTGGGAGAACATACAGTCTGGAACTTTTCAACTCCCATGTGGTGTTCCGCAAGGATCTGCTCTGTCACCAACTCTTTTCAACATCTATGTGTCCTCACTGGCTAACTTAGTCAGGAAACATGGCTTTTCTTTGGTTATGTATGCCGATGACTCGCAGCTCACCATTTCGGTTTCCAAACCATTAGAGCCAGTAGCCATCAGCTTTCATACATGTCTGAAAGATATCATGAGCTGGATGAGCTCAAATTTTCTGAAAATAAATACGGACAAAACCGAGGTCTTAGAATTTGGTTAAGGACCGTCGTTATGGAACACTAACTGGTGGCCCATATAGGCGGGAGTCTGACGTACCCTGGTTACCAAAGTCAAAAACTTGGGGGTGATCCTTGACGAACAGCTCAATTTGTTGGCACACGTCAATCAACTAACTTCCTCCTGCTTTTTCCTCTTAAAAACCTTGAGGAAAATCTTCCTGTTCATCGCATATGAACTCCAAAAGACAGTTGTAGTTGCACTCTTTTTATCCAAATTAGATTACTGCAATGCACTCTTTATGGGAATTGATAAGGCACAGGAGAGGAAGTTACAATCATTGCAAAATGTGGCTGCCAGATTGCTTATGAACATCCCTATGGGTCTTCCCACCTCAGAAGCCATTAGAGCACTACATTGGCTCCCTGTCCACCCAAGAGCCAACTTTAAGTCTCTTTGTTTAGTGAATAAGGCCCACTATGGAGGAATCTCCGGGGAGGTACGGAAACTTTTCACCGGGTATTCTCCAGCAAGAACTCTCAGATCCTCTACAGAGGGCCTTGTTTGTGTTCCAAAAACAAGCAAGGTAAGATGGGGGGCCGCACACTGTCTTTTTGTGCAGCAAAACTCTGGAATCAGATGCCATCCACCTTACGTCTTCAACCAAATCGGATGAGGTTTAGGAAAGAACTAAAAATGTGGCTGTTTGCTAAAACTTAAACATCTAGAGTCAGGTCGCTCCAGTCACCTATGTATCACAGTTAGCGCCAAGACGCCTCGGCATTCGCTGCACTCTATAAATAACAATTCAAATTCCTGTTAGTGGGCACTGGCACAGACACACTACTCAGGCTCGATGCCTCCTCACTACCCTCCTCCCCTTCAAAGTTGCTGGCAATCACAATCCCAGACTGGAGGTGTTCCACGGCAGTGGTCACTTGGCATAAGGCCCTTGCAATGTCCCCACAGAAATGGCCCAGATCAATCTGTAAAGACACGGAGCGCCGTGCCAATACTGCAGTGGTGTTGCTCAGCTTGGTTATGGCCCTCGTATTAGCTGACGTACGTAGCAAACTCTGCCGATGCCTCCAACGCTTAGAGCATTGTCCTGCAAGAACGGCACAGGTGAGCTACTGTAGGCAGTGGTTTGTCTGTCGGTTTCCCTCCGCAACAACTGTAGTGAGGTCACTCACACAGTCCGACATAGTGCTAATGTTTTTGGACAGCTTGGAGATCTGCATGTTGATGGTGCCCATGTGTCTCCCTTGCAGGCGCTGCACACGAAGCATCTGCGACTCAACGCCGCCATATATATTTTTAGCCTGTTCTACATCGGCCGCAATGTGGGTCCTGGGCCTGCGCCGTTGTCTTAATCGGAGCTGTGCTGGTGTTGGAGCTAGTGAAGGGACACGTGGCTGGCTGGGGACTGTTGTGGGTGATGGTGTCGGCTCTGATTCCATTTCTGGCAGTGCGGGTACGTGTGCCCTGCGTTTTGGTGGTGGGGTGGTGTACATTCAGGCTCCACAGGGGTCTCTACATCCGTCTCTGCAGGTGTCTCAGAGATGATGAGCCGGTCACTGTCCTCGGAGTCCACCTGAGCTGCATCTGTGTGTGAAACAGTGCAGTGTTAGTATTGTTTGTTCCTAAATATGTTTCTCACATGGCCTACTTCGTACATAATAAATCACTGATTTAAACTAACTGTCTGACGTGAAGTGTTGTTATGTTTAATTGAGCATTGATGATTATCCATGGCCACTTGGCTCACATGACTACAACTCCCATGATGCGTCATGTGTATGAGGGAAAATGTGGAATGGACTTCTCACTGCACACTGTGTTTTGCCTGGGGTATGTGCATGGATATACGCATAGTATTAGCGCTTGCATGCACCTTGCATTGTTGTGTACTCGCTGCGCCGGAAGTGTCCAATTGGGTGTCTCCCACGACTGCCTCGGGCTCGATCGTCCCCTCTACAAGGTCCTCCAGGGCTGTGTTGGCGGGTGCTGTTGATGGTTCCCCTCCTGTGCCAGCTGCTTCCTTCACCCTTTCGGCTATGCGCTCCTTGGCACGCTTCCTGAGGTCGTACCACCTCTTCTTCAGGCCTTCTATGCTGCGGTGGGTGACTCCCACAGCATTCACTCTCTCCTTGATGCGCAACTATATTTTGCGCTTCTCTGCCTCTGGCACCTTCAGGAACATCTTGCCAAACAGTTTGTCATGGCTGCTGCTGACCCCCTCTATCAGGTGTTCGAGTTCCCTGTCGGAGAACTTCATCTTTCTCTTCCTTTGTGTGGCACTGTTCCCTGCAGCATTTTTGTCCATCCTGGCTATGTGAACTGTAGCTGGATTGTGAAGGTGATGTGTCTCTGCTCAGCTTCAGTGCTCTGCCTCTTCCTCTGAGCTCCTCAGGGCACTGAATGAAGCATGGACTGAATGACTTCCTGTTTGTGATGTCATCAGCCTGCTTCTAACGCGACCGGCTTTTTGCGAGTTCGCTAATACCGAAATCGCAAATTGTGCAATCGCAAATACAGAAATCGCTATTTGCTAGTTTGTGGGTTAGCGACTCGCAATCATGTATTTTTGTAGCGATTTTTAAGGGATCGCTAAAATTTACCGATCCGGTAGATGCATCTCATTTTGCGATTTTTTTAATTGCGATTCCTTATATTTCGCTAATAAAGAATCGCTTTAGCGAATTTTGATGCATGTGCACCATTATCTTATGCGAGTTCCCGTCTTGGGAATCGAAAGCACATCTAATAGACACTTCTTAACCGACACTTCAATACACATGCTTGTCGCTATTCGTAGTACATGCAGCACCTCTTACCAGTATGATTGTAATCAGGTGCAAGCCCAGGTCATATGTATAAATATCATCTGGGCCACTCCGCACCGGGGACATGCTGAAGAGCGCCCCACTGTGGTGTTAAATACGTGTATCTGAAAGAAACACGTTAGTTAGATTCCTCACCTTAGAATATCCCCAGGCGTCAGGCTGGATCCGGAAAGATTTTTGTAGCAATACCCCTTGCGTGTCGCTAGGCGTCGTCTGCGGGTCCGCGTCCGTCGTTGGCGTCGTGCACCGGAATGATGTCGTCGGAGTACTTAGATGCCGCGCTCGCACTCTGACGTCAGTTCTTCTTTTTTCCACGCCAGACAGCGCCGATCCGGGAAGAGCTTACCCCTTAGTCAATTTTTGACTAAACTTTTTTGACTCTTTTTGGTCTTCTGTCGACTCGACTCTGGTGCCGGTAGGATGCCTGGGTTTAAAGCCTGTGACTCCTGTCATCGACTGATGTCGGTGATGGACCACCATCGCCGGTGCCTTTACTGCCTGGGGGCCGACCACGACGTGGAGTCGTGCCCCGATTGTCAGGCCTTGACCTTGAAGGCTAGGCGGGAGTGGTCCCGTAAGCTTCTCGAGCTTCGGCACTCGGCTTCGCGCCGCTCACGGTCCCAGTCCAGGAGGAGGTCCAAGGACCGGTCGCGGAGCCGCAGCCACCATCATCGCTCGTCGGGCTCGAAGTCTTCGGGTAAGTCGAAGCAATCAAAGAAGTCCAAGAAGCGACACTGCTCTTCGGACTCCACTCGCCGGTCGCGTCCCTCCCCATACCCGCCGGTCCCTGGGACTGACGCGACTCCGGCGGAGGTCAGTGCTTTCCTCTCGGCCATGAGGGGCTGGCTCCGCCGTCGACGCCTGCCGGCGCGCCTTCGGGCCCCGCGGGCTCGACTGGGCAACCTCGCGTGCCGGCGGCTCCGGCGCCGTCCACAATTTCGATCCTGACTCCGCAGGTCCCCGAGGGATCCAGGTCTGGATCTCTGCCGGTGCCGGTCGACCTCACGACGCCTCCTCCGCCGGCCCCGACACCGGTTCCGCCTCCGGCGCCGTCTCCGGACAATGCCGTTCCCCGGTTTAGCCCCGGTCCGGGCGCGGCGCCGCTCGCCGCCACTTCCAACGCCGATGGAGGAGCGTTTCCTCTACCGCCCGGCTCCGATCATTCCTCCTGTTTATCAGGAATCGGATGACGGGGGCGACTGGGAGGGGTCTGAGGACCCTATGGCCAGACAGGGCCAACTTTCACAGGACTGGGCAGACGAACTGGGGGATGCCAGTGGTCTGGACACCTCCCCGGACGCTGGTTTCATCTCTCCTCCGACTGTGGCCTCGGAGGAAGGTGCAGCTTTCTCAGTGGTGCTGCGCAAGGCGGCCGAAGCCCTGGGGCTCGAGTTGCCTGCTGTGGCCGTGAGGACTAACATCCTCACAGAGGTGCTTCAACAGTCAGCAAGCTCCACAGAGCCTCTGCTGCAGTTCAATGAGGCCCTCATAGACGTTCTGCAGGGCACTTGGTCCAAGCCCTCCACAGTTCCTCCTGTGGATCGGAACATGGCCCGGCGCCACCGCCCTGCTCCGGGCGACCCCAGTTTCCTGTCCCAACACCCCACCCCTGAGAGTCTGGTTATCCAGGCCTCAACTTCCCAATCCTCCTTCCCGTCCGCTCCTCCGGATCGGGAATCCAAGAGGCTGGAACAGTTTGGAAAGAAGCTGTTCTCTTCCCTGAGTTTGGGTCTGCGGTCTTTGAACACCGCTTGCCTCTTGGACCGTTTCTCACACTCTCTGTGGGATACGGTGGAGGACGTGCTGCCCCTGTGTCCGGAGGAGGCCCAGACATGTCTCTCCCAGGTGCTTGCTGACGGGCGAGATGCAGCACGACATGCCATACGGTGTGGACTAGACACCACGGACTCGCTGGGTAGGGCGATTTCCACCACGGTGGCGCTCCGGCGCCACGCCTGGCTGCGGTCCACGTCTTTCTCGGGGGATGTCCAGAGTACCCTCATGGATATGCCCTTTGATGGCACTAGCCTTTTTGGTGAGAAGGCGGATAGTGCGCTGGCTCGTTTTCAGGACTTCCAGGCTACGGCCAAGTCCTTGGGTCTCTCGGCCCGCGGCCGCAAACTTCCGCCTTTCGCCCCTTTCGTGGCCAAGGAAGGGGCGCCTCCTCACGTCCGCCTAGCCACCGGCCGCAGAACCAACCTGCATGCGGTTGCGGACGTGGATTCCGCCGTGGCGGTACTGGAGGACAACGTGCCGGTCAGTCCACATCCACCCCGGCAGCATCCGCATCAAAGCCCTCCTAGTCCGAGCTTTCAGGCCCATTCCACGCCAGTGGGCGGCAGAGTTCGCCATCACCTGCTCCACTGGCGATCCATCACATCGGACAGGTGGGTGCTGCAAATCGTCCGAAGGGGCTACTCCCTGCCCTTTGAGACGACCCCTCCAGCCATGCCACCGCAGTGCCACCGTATGTCGGAGGATCACTTGAATCTTCTGCGGGAGGAAGTTACGGCCCTCTTGGCCAAAGAGGCCGTCGAGCGCGTTCCTGGTCCAGAAGTAGGCCGTGGTTGCTATTCCCACTACTTTCTGGTTCCCAAGAAGGGCAAAGGGGGCCTACGCCCTCTCTTGGACCTCAGGAGCGGTTCAAGATGCTCACTTTAGCTCAGGTTCTGGCTGCCCTCGACCCTGGAGACTGGATGGTAGCGTTGGACTTGCAGGACGCCTATTTTCACATCCCCGTCCTGCCGGCCCACCGGCGTTACCTGCGGTTCACGGTGGGTCAGGAGCACTTTCAGTTCACCGTGCTCCCCTTCGGCCTCACCAGGGCCCCTCGGGTGTTCATGAAAGTGATGGCGGTGGTCGCAGCTCATCTGCGCAGATCGGGGGTTCCAGTCTTCCCCTATCTCGACGACTGGCTGATGAAGGCGGGCTCGCCCCAGCAAGTCGTCTCCCACCTCCAGACTACGGCCGGCCTCCTGCATTTGCTGGGGTTCTCCATCAATGTGCCGAAGTCCCACCTGAGACCCTCCCAGAAGCTCCTCTTCATCGGAGCGGTTCTCGATTCGGCGCAGTTCCGGGCCTATCCTCCGGAACAGCGGGTCCGGGATATTCAGGCTCGATTTCGGCCTCTATCCTGGGTTTCAGTCAGGTTGGTGCTGCGGCTTCTGGGGCTGATGGCCTCCTGCATCCTATTGGTGCATTACGCCAGGTGGCGAATGCGGGCTCTGCAGTGGGACCTGAAGTTTCAGTGGGCCCAGCATCGAGGCAACCTGTCCGAAAATGTCTTGATCTCGGAGGGCACTGCGAAACAGTTGCAGTGGTGGCTCACGGACCGCGATTGGGTCAGGGGCATATGCCTCTCCCTATCCCAACCGGAGCACGTTGTAGTGACGGACGCATCCCTCCTGGGATGGGGGGGCGATATAGGAGAGGTGGAGATCAGAGGCCTCTGGTCTCCGGCGGAGTCTCAACTCCATATCAACTTGTTGGAGCTGAGAGCGATCCGGCTTGCACTAAAAGCCTTCCTTCCCTCTGTCCGGGGAAGTGTCGTGCAGGTGTTCATGGACAACACCACCGCCATGTGGTATTGCAACAAACAGGGTGGGGTGGGGTCGAGGACCCTTTGTCAGGAGGCTCTGCGCCTCTGGACATGGCTGGAACACCAGGGCATCATCCTGGTGGTTCAACATCTGGCGGGCTCTTTGAACGCCAGAGCAGACGAACTCAGCTGCCGGTGCATGATGGATCACGAATGGCATCTGAACTCGGACGTGGTGCAAGGTCTCTTTCTGCAGTGGGGAGAGCCTTGGTTAGATCTATTCGCCACCGAAGAGAACGCGCAATGTCAGCAGTTCTGCGCGTTGGAATTTCCAAGGCGGCACTCGCTCGGAGACGCTTTTCGTCGCGAGTGGAGTTGCGGTCTGTTGTACGCCTTTCCGCCTATACCACTTCTGCCCAGAGTGCTGAAGAAGATCAGGCACGACCGGGCCCAAGTCATCTTAGTGGCTCCGGATTGGGCACGAAGGTACTGGTATCCCGAGCTACTCAGTATGTCAATCGATCCTCCGGTACGACTGCCTCTTCAGGAGGACCTTCTGTCGCAGCAGCAGGGGACGGTGCTCCACCCGAACCTGTCCAGTCTCCACCTCCATGCGTGGAGATTGAGAGGCGACAGTTGATGCCATTTGACTTGCCTCCTGAAGTCTGTGACGTCATTCTGGCAGCCAGGCGTCCCTCCACAAAATCGGTATACGCCTGCAGGTGGAACAAATTTGTGGCATGGTGCACAGCAAAGGCTGTGGATCCCCTTTCCGCCCCTCTTTCTGAGGTTTTACTCTTTCTTCTTTCTTTGGCCCAGCAGGGCTCTGCTCTGGGCACCTTGAAAGGTTATCTTTCTGCAATCTCTGCTTTCTTACGGCTTCCTGATCAGCCTTCTCTGTTCAAGTCCCCTGTTGTTTCGCGTTTTCTTAAAGGCATTACTCACATGTTTCCTCCTGTCCCCTTCATAATGCCTCAGTGGGATTTGAATCTTGTCTTGACCTTTCTGATGTGCGCTCCCTTTGAGCCTCTTCACAATTGTCCCCTTCTTCTTCTGACTCTTAAGACTGCTTTCCTGGTAGCTATCACCTCGGCTAGACGGGTGAGTGAGCTCCAGGCTCTGTCATCAAGCCTCCCTTTCTTTCTGTTCATCCGGACAATGTTGTCCTCCGGACTCGTCCGTCTTTTCTTCCAAAAGTGGTGACCCCCTTTCACATTGGGAAATCTGTCACATTGCCCACCTTCTTTCCGCCTCCGCATCCTTCGAAAGCGGAAGAGAGGCTCCACCGTCTGGACCCCAAACGTGCACTGTCCTTTTAATTGGATCGCACCAGACAGTTCCGGGTGGACGACCAACTTTTTGTTGGATACGTAGGTGCTAAGAAGGGGGGGGGGGGGCAGTACACAAGCGGACCATCTCACGGTGGGTCGTATTGTGTATAAAGGTTTGTTACTCCTTGGCGAAAAGGGACCCTCCTGTTGGGCTGAGAGCCCATTCCACCCGGGCCACAACGGCGACTACTGCCCTGGGACGGGGAGTTCCCTTGCAGGACATCTGTCAGGCGGCGACGTAGGCCTCACTGCACACGTTCGCCAAGCACTATTGCCTGGACAGCTAAGTCCGGAGAGATGGCTTCTTTGGCCGTTCTGTTCTCCAGGACTTTCTGGTGTGATCTTGGTTCGCAGACCCTCCACCGGGGTTAGTATTGCTGGGGTATCTATTCTAAGGTGAGGAATCTAACTAACGTGTTTCTTTCAGATGAACAAGTTACTTACCTTCGGTAACGATGTATCTGTAATAAACATTAGTTAGTTAGATTCCTCACCGACCCACCCATCCTCCCCGCTCTGCGCACCGACATCTAGGGTTAAGGTCATCCTGTTCAGGGCCCTAGACTTTTTGGCACCAGTGTCGGTCTCTTGTATGGCTCTGCGTTCCTGGCACGGAAAGATATGTACAAGAACTGACGTCAGCGCACGAGGGCGGCGTCTAAGTACTCTGACTACGTCATTCCGGCGCACAACGCCAACGAAGGACGCGGAGCCGCAGACGACGCCTAGCGACGCGCAAACGGTATTGCTACAAAAATCCTTCCAGATCCAGCCTGACGCCTGGGGAAATTCTAAGGTGAGGAATCTAACTAACTAATGTTTCTTACAGATACATCGTTACCGAAGGTAAGTAACTTGTTCGATGCAAATAAAACAAGCATTGGCATAGCCAATAGGTCTCGCTTTTGGGACCATATAAGTATTTAGTTATGCAGCACAATATCCTTGGTGCAACAACATAAACTGTTGCATGGCTAAAAACTTATAAGGTCCCAAAGGCGAGACCTATTGGCTATGCCAATGCTTTTTTTTTTTTTAGGAATGTCCACTTAACTTCTGTAATCATACTTGTGTGGGAGCCACTGATACTACCCCTACCAGTACACAGTACACTGACTGTGCCACACCACTGGTATGCCCTGATGAATGTCGGATGCCACCAACAACTGGGATATAAGAATATCAGTGGTTCACTGTGGCAAGGTACATATAAATTAGTGATGAAATAATCTTTTTATGTACAAATACATTGCCAGAAAACGATATTGGAGCTGCAATTAATGGAGGTAGCCTAATATACAACCAAACCCAAATTCCCCACATTGTCCACTCAACACAATAAGGATACGAATTGTATGTCTAGACTAGACACTTGGATGGACTATAACTGAACCACTCCAGTTGTCCACGTTCCTGTGGTCTTATGTCAGTCAGTCCTTTTCATTCATTGGGCAGATGTGTCATTCACATTTTAATTCCACCCAACACAGCATACAGCACAGGGAAGTAAGACAGCCCACTTCAGCCACTGGCTAACTCCACTATGAGTGACGCCATTCTGCTCTTTCACGAGAGCAAATCCACCCACAAAGTAGTTCCCTTCAGTGTAAAGGACTACTATGGCAATGTGTGTTTTTTAGACCAAAAACGATGTTTGTTTTTAGCCAATGAGTTGTTTTTAATATTTGTGAGGGCCCAACAGCTCTGCAAAAATATTGTTTTTAAAAAACCTTAACAAAAACTAAACAACATTAACAAAGCCAAAAGGCTGGCAGCCAATGCCAGACCTATTGGCCTTGCAAATGCCTTTTTTCACTGCTAGTGATTTAGCATAGAGCTGATGTACAGAGTGTGACTGTTCCTTAGGTCCTATGCAAGGACAGAGAAGCATTTCTGCTAACTCATTTGCGTGGGGTTGACAAAAGCGCTTCCCTCTACCTTGCGAACATGGGGTTGTAGTGTGACAGGACAGAGTCCTTGAGTTATTAAAGCTGACAATTGTATGCATAAATGTGAAAACATGACATTCTGAGGAGCCGCACAAATATTTTATTACACGAGGGAGGAGGTGTGGCATTAAACCACCGGACAACAGGCAGCTAGCATTAATCAGGAAGGCACAGCCATACAACTGCACACACACACATGCACACAGGGCGATACATTAGACACGCTGCTACACACAGAATAACAAATCTAAACACGAAATCACAGACACAGAACCCCACACAGTGAGTCATGAAAACACTGCGGATACATACAGGTGATCACAGACACACACAAACAAATCCCATGTGAACATCACAGAAGCACAGCTACACACCGGAAATGCCAGCTACGCATAAGCAAGAACACGCTGGGAATCGCAGGTACACAAAAACTTGTGCTGAGCAGAGACACACAAACGCACACGTGACACGCAAGGCACAAAAGATGCACAACTGCAGGCACACTATGTGTGTTACTGAACAGCACACACAGGTGCAGTGCAGAGTCACAGTCATAGAGAGGAGCAGTCACACAAATACAGAGGCAAACATGACCACTCGAGATGAACAGCCACAGAGACAAAAAGAACACAGTGTCAACAACGGCTGAACCTCAGAAGCATGCATAGGACCCAACACCGACACCGACCCCGAAATACACAGAACACACACAGCAGTAAACACTACAGTAATAACAAAAGCACATATTTATAATTATAGACGCCTCACTTTGCCTCATTTTAGTTGTCCGATCTGAGACCACCTTGTTGTAGCTTGTCTGCGTGAACCTTGCTGGCAAGTAATGGAGAGCTGACCAGCTCAGCGCCACTGGGGTGTAAAGCGGGGAGGAGAGTGCTGATTGTGGCTGATGAAGTGGCGCTAGTAGAAGGGAGGAGAAGTCATCCTACCCGAGGTAGAGTTTCTCGAAGAGGTGAGTTTTCAATTTCATACTAACGTGAAGCCGCAAGCTGCACAAATTTTGTAACACAATAACACGATTAGAACCTCATTCTAATTGTTGCTGTGTTCCTTATTGCCGAAGCGTCTCAAGTTATTATGTGCGCCAAGATGAGCAGGATGTGTTTCTGATGTTCGTAGACATTGGCTGATCGCCGTGTCATTTAATATTAACAAAACTGAAATGTTTGTTTAAGCACGAAAGCATGTATAATGAGGAGAAGAGGACGTCATGGTACTGCAATTATAAGGGTCCCGAAATGTTTGTGGTTTGGTCCTCCTAAATATTAGTCCCAGCGTTAGGAGAGGCAAATGTGCCGTCAATAAAGTTTCACATATGGGTAAAAAATTTAAAAATGGAAAGGATGTTTGTAGTAGTTAAAAGCTAAAAAGGAAATTTAATAAATTGGATAACTTGTGGCCGAGGCTGTCTTTGGGTAAATAGCATATGGTTTCATTTTTTTAAATGCACGCATTCAATTTATTTCATAATAACAAGACGGAAATGTATGTTTAAGTACGAAATAATTGTTTAATTATCAGACGAGGCTGCCTTTGGTGAGAGAGCACGTTGTTTTCCATAACAGTAAATGGCAGGATGTTTAGTATTATTGCCTAAATATGTCCCATGTGTTGTTTTTGGTGAGAGATGTGTGTAGCGTGAGAGTCTGATCTCGGCTAACACTGAAATGAAATTTCCACAGGGCTCATCAATATTTCATAAGGTTTTCAGTAATGTTTACTTAGTGCGCGTGATCAATGTCCGATTTAAAATAAGCCTTGTAGAGTCTGCTATGAAGCTGACGATGAGGGAGGGGGAGAAGGGAGGGGGTAGTGAGAGCAGAGAGCAAGGGGGTGGAGGAGCATTCAAATACAAGTGATTTGCGCGCTGTAAAGCTTAATGAGCTATGACAAAAAGCCAGATGGCAGTCGCGCGCATGCACGCACGCGTAACCACAAGCTTGAGGCCAGCAAAATCGTGTGGTACCACTTTGGAAAGCCCACTTACTAAATGCCTCGCAGAGCAGCGCATGCGCTGGCTCAGGCGAGACCTAATAACTGGGTGAGCTTAAACCTTGCGTTACTCGCCACCTCCAGGACCTGTGCAAACATCCGCCTCAATTTGTCTTCAGTGAGCAGCGATGGTAAGTCTGCGGTCCATCTGTCCTGAATTTTTGACACCTCAACCTTTACAATCCAGCTTCAGGGCTTTGTATATGTGGGAGATCAGTCCTCTAGTGGAGCCCAGATCAAGCAACAGCGCTAAGGTCCATCTCTCTTGCACAACACTCCTTCGCCTTGTCAAAAGATAGGAAGGTCCCTTTAATGTATATATCTCCAGCTGTCACACAGCCCCCCTCATACCATCTCATGAGATCCATGACGGACTGGATCCGATGGAAACCCTGAAGCCACTGGAGGGGGAGTGACCACTACACGTGCTCTCCCCCGCTCCCCCATGCTCCCCCCTCCCGCCTCACCACCCTTTGTTAGTGGCGGTTGCCACTGGCCACCCATCTGGATTCTGGGAGCTTCTTACTCCGCTGCCTGGTGACCAGTGGCTGCTCCTCTGCAATGGCAGAGGAGCTTCGCCACACTGCTTAGCGCAGAGCCAGCAAATGAAAAATGCTCTAGCATCGTTTTATTTTCGCGTTTGCCGGCTTTGAGCCAACTTGTGAATGGAGATAAGGGGCATGGGATGTGGGAGGAGGAGTGCTTGTGCACTCCCTAAGTATGCATATGTGTTTGGCCGGCCGTCTCATGTCAACCAAATTACACATGCGCACTTAGGTTCCTCCAGCCCAGCTGCATTCAGCAGCCGGGCTGGAGAAACCCCACAGACTCCATGACCTGAGCGGAGCATATTTCCTGCCCGCTCAGGCCGATCCCCACGCGGCTCTGCAGCAGGGGGATTGGATGGGAGTCTGTGTCCCAGTGGTTGCTGGGACCAGGAGGAGGCCAGCAGGAGTGACGCGACGCGGGAAGCGGCCAGTGGCTTCAGGTACGTTTTTTTATTTATTATTATTAACATGCCCCTGTTCCCCTCCCGCATGCGCTCTCCCCAGACTGCAGCCCCGTGCCCCCTTACCCGTTCACCACCCTTGTTAGTGGTGGCCGCTACTGCTGGTGACAGTGTTTATGTGGTTCTTGTCCTACATTGCTGCAGCAAGTGGTTGATGGCACCTCAAAAGACCCTGGTGGCCCTGATCCTTGGATGAGTCGGTAAGCATAATCCGGCCCAGTTTTAGGGTGGGGTGACCGGTGCTACCTCACCCAGCTCGAAGCTCGTGGGGCGCTGGATTTTGAAATATCTTACAGAGTATAAACCATTTGCAAGAGAGTTCCTTGTGTGCCCAGCAATTTTCAGGGAGTAATAAAAATGTCACGATAACTCTGCTAATTCTTGTTCCTGCTGGAGAGATTGATAGAGCGTCATGTTATTCTGAAATTTGTAGGGGTGCATCATATTCACCGTTAGTCAGCACCCGCATATTAGTCAATGTAGGCTAAGAAGTGCTATAGAAATGTATTGCTGTAATCGTTTAACATAGAGGTGTTTAGAAATGTAATAATGCTTTTCTTGAAAAGTAACGTTGCAGATTATGGTAAATGCATAATGATTAGTTATGAAATGTAATGTGTTAGGTTAAACATGTGCCATGTTAAAGTTACATGTGCAGGTTGCTTATTCACGTATATGAGAATAATTAACTAATGCTTAGAGTGTGATTTAGTAATGTTTAACAGTGTAAAGGCCTGATCGCATATATGTCTAAATGAGAAAAGCCTGTTCATTTCTTATGTTAGCTAGCATCGTAGGCCGAAAATGATTTCCCTTGGTAAAGGCTTTGGGTTGCAGGGAGATGTAAAATCCTAGAGAAGTGAAATGTTTTTCGTTCCCATGTTTCTGTTGCAGGTGCAAGGACATTTAGCTCGTTAGTGAGACTAGGTCTTTGTTTTAGGAATCTGAAAGAAACACGTTAGTTAGATTCCTCACCTTAGCGTCGAGACCAAAGTCGTCTACGGCGCCGGGGCCAGAGCCGCCGGCACGCGAGGTCCCCCAGTTGAGCCCGCGGGGCCCGAAGGCGCGCCGGCAGGCATCGACGGCGGAGCCAGGCCCCTCATGGCCGAGAGGAAAGCACTGACCTCCGCCGGAGTCGCGTCAGTCCCAGGGACCGGCGGGTATGGAGACGCCGGGGTGGGACCACCCTGACCCTCGGCCCAGTTGCGTGACCAGCGAGGGGAGTCCGCAGAGCAGTGTCGCCTCTTGGACTTCTTTGATCGCTTCGACTTACCCGAAGACTTGGAGCCCGACGAGCGATGATGGTGGCTGCGGCTCCGCGACCGGTCCTTGGACCTCCTACTGGACCGGGACCGTGAACGGCGCGGAGCCGAGTGCCGAAGCTCAAGAAGCTTACGGGACCGCTCCCGCCTAGCTTTCGAGGTCAAGGCCTGACAATCGAGGCATGACTCCGCGTCGTGGTCGACCCCCAGACAGTAAAGGCACCGGCGATGGTGGTCCGTCACCGACATCAGTCGATGACAGGAGTCACAGGCTTTAAACCCAGGCATCCTACCGGCACCAGAGTCGAGTCGACAGAAGACCAAAAAGAGTCAAAAAAGTTTAGTCAAAAAGTGACTAAGGGGTAAGCTCTTCCCGGATCTGCGCTGTCTGGCGTGGAAAGCTATGTACAAGAACTGACAGCGCGCGAGGGCGGCGTCTAAGTACTCCGACGACGTCATTCCGGCGCACGACGCCAACAACGGACGCGGAGCCTCAGACGACGCCTAGCGACGCGCAAGGGGTATTGCTACAAAAATCTTTCCGGATCCAGCCTGACGCCTGGGGATATTCTAAGGTGAGGAATCTAACTAACTAATGTTTCTTACAGATACATCGTTACCGAAGGTAAGTAACTTGTTCGTTAGGATGCTGCGAGAAGCCAACAGGGGAGTACGTTGGAATGTGAGGATGATACTTTCAGCGGAGAAGGTGCTTGGGACCCAAGGTCAAGCTAACCGGTATTGGATGCGAGACAAGTTTGTAGGAAAAGTACTGGAAGAAGACCTGGCTGAAGAGGTGTGCCGAAGGGCGTGTTCTAAGTTTTCGGGGTTTTGTATTAGGAACAGTGCCCCGTGGGTTGAGTAGTTGAGGTTTAGAGGGGAAGCTAGAAGGTGCATCTTAGAACGAGCTCTGACTAAGTGAATGTACTTCTTAGGAAAGCTTCACTTCTGACACCTTTAATTCTCTTGCCTGGGAAGGGGAATGTTAAGTAGGGATGTCACCTTAGAGATAGAGTAGGGATTGACAAACCTTTTTTTCCCTTTAGACTAATGATTCCATATTTGGACATTGGCTTAACCATTGCTTGCCTGATGATTTTAGAGTCAGTGATCCTTTTTGTTTTGAGTCGGATGAGAATCTTTCGTAGGCTTGCATTTGTATTAGTGCCCATTTACCTTCTACACCTTGTATTAAGGTGTTTGTATGTTCAGTTATTTTTGGTTGTAATAAAATCCTATACATTTTAGATTCTGAGTCAGTGGTCCTTTCCAAATGAAATCTAATTTTAGCGATTATGTGTTGATAATTGTATTTCCTCCCCTCTACACTATTTAGCAGATAAAAAGATCCTGGCGACCTGAGAGGATTCTTGGAAATAATTAGGTAGTCAACAGTCCAGCCCCATCAAGATCGTAGTTTTGTTTAGGGCAGTTTCGACTAATCATAAAGTAGTGCAGAGGGTTAATGTGCCTGCTGCAAAGTACATGTAACAGGCAGCTCCCAGAACTGTGTTTTATGTAGATAGCTAAGTGGATTACTGCTTTTGTCACGGAGATCCTTTTGTTACAGGCAGTTTATAAATTACAATCCTTCTAATATAGCACAGTGAGCTATGAACTGGCATTAAAGAACTTCATGAAATCTGCACGGTAGGGCCACTAATTTATGCGATTCTACGGCCACTGCATTTTTGCATAATTATTAATTTGCTAGATTTGCCGTTTAATCCGTCATCTGCATAATCTGTAGATTTTAACCAAAAAACATGTTCTAGTTCAAATGTATCAAAAGTTACAAAAGAAACGTGGCGACGGAAATCCCTTCTTCATAACAGTTAACTTATTTCTGTATTTTGATTATTAAATTGGTACTAATAAGGAAAAATCTTTTCCCAGACAGTATTCCTGTGTGTAAAAATGTCAAAATAATGAAGAAAAAACTATAAAAAAATGTGCCACATTATGCAGCATAATTTGCCTTTTCTTGCTGCATAATTTATTAAACCCTCCTGCATAACTCCAGTAGCTTAAAACTTTATGTTCTTCTCCCCAGTCTTTTGTTCTTAAAAAGGGTTTGTTTAGATAGAAATACATTCTCTATAGTAAAGCCAACTCCAACCACTAGGTTATGTTTTATATTCTGTGCTTCTTCTGCCCAAGCACTCTTAAAATATACTGCCTACCAATATGAATGACGTGTAGTGGCGGCTGGGGACATTTGAAATTGGTGTGGCGCAAAAGTTTGGGACCCAGTGGGGAGCAAGCCTGATCTCGCTCTCTCTCACACACACACACACACACACACACTCACGATTTGCAAGTGAATGCAGGGGGAGAGTACAGAGAGGAGGGCACTGCTAGGGGGTTTTCTGAAAGTGAGCGAATCTGGGCATTTAAAGTATTAGATAATCAAACAATTCAATGCACTTTCAGTGGCCACGGCTAAAACTGCACACTGGAGCAGTAGACAACTTGCATATCATCAGGAGTGGGGTGTAACGTGTTTTACTACTGAGTGAGCTGTAATTCCAGTGGCTGGCATGTCACTCACATTTCATTTTTTTTAGTTTGTGTCATTTAAATCATGGGAACTGTGGTGAATCTGTAGAATTATTTCCTGTTTAAGGTCTTCTTTTCAGATACCGACTTTATTTTACGAACAGGCTCGGTATCTTTTAAAAACCAGAAGACATCTGTTCACTGACAGTTTTCCTGAAACATACCCAAATGCACCCACGCACGTAGTAGCGTAGCAAGGATGCTATGGGCACATGGGGCCAGCAGGAGGATGGTACCCTTGACTGCTGTTGGGGTGGTAAAAACAGCATTGTATGGGTTCAGTGGGCCCCTCGGCAAACTCCACCTGCTACACCAACGGTAGCGAAGCCCCTGCAAACACGCACACAGGTATACAACCACACACGTCTGTGCACGCACACAGCTAACACATTGTTTATTTTTAAAGTAATCTTTTCTGGATAAAGGTGCAAGCAACGTTTAAGAAAAGCAGATCTGTAACCATTACACAAGTGAGTTTTCCTAACCGTATCCCAATACTTTAGACGGTGATTTCTTTTTACTTTTTCAAACACAAAGACAATACTGAATGCAAAACATAACTGCATTACAGAAAACTGTCTACGGTGCTATTTGTGGCCTGGTAACTTCTGAGTGCCCTGAACACCCGAGCTGGATTTCGAACACCTACAATGAGGCCAGAATATACCTGGAACTACAGAAGTAATGGGGGCCACGTTTGGGACACAGTAGAAGCTCACCACAAAATTGAGGTGCAGCGTCCGAGATAAAGCTTTCCCCTGAGTGCACCCTAAGAGACGATGGAAATCATCCCACGTGGTCCAGGCAGTTGGATACTGCAACATGAATTAATATCCGCAGCCTTGGCTCCGGTGTGTGCTGGGACCCATCGGGTTCATCCGACTCCCTCTCACGCTTGTGAATAATGAGAGTGCATCGCCTGAAGCTTGCACGGTGCTTTAATGGCAGCGAATGCTGGCAGCAGCGGCGGCACGAAGCAGATTTAGTTGCGCCATTTGAGCCGAAGTGCTCTGTGAAGAATGGCTGTGTGAGATCCTAATGGTAGCAACTCCTCACTTCCAAGGGAAAGCAATCTTTACTGTTTCCAGCTGTCACGGCTCACAATACTTGCGGAAGGGGAGGGGAGGGGAGGGGTCGCGCGGGGTTTACGGCGGGGTGGATGTTAAAATAAAAATAAAACTTACCTGACCAGTCCCGCGCCGCCTCTGCTCCTGGCCCGGGTCCCGCGCCGCCTTGCTGCTTCTGAACAGGAACAGGCATGCTCCCTCCCCTCCTGTAAGCCAATCACAATGCTGCAAGGGCAGCGTTGTGATTAGTGGGGAGTTCCGCACAGCGCCCAGCCAGGCACCTGTAGGGAGGCCATTTTCTCTATGTAGGCTAAATGCAGCCTACATAGAGAAAATGTAGAGAGCGCATGACTGCTTTGGTCAGCCCCAGGGCCGACCAAACAATCAGGGCACTCAGAGTGGTGCAAGCCACTCCTCCCCGACTCGCCCGCCCCCAACCAGGCACATCCACCCGCCCGCCTCCAACCAGGCATACCCCTGCCTTCTGCTTTCTCGCAGCGCGAGAAGCAGAAAATAAAATGGTATTTAAAATACCATTCTATTTTCTGCTTCTCGCACTGCGAGAAAGCAGTGGAGCGGCACTCCAACGCCCTAATGGAGCGGCCGCCTCTTCCCTCCAGATAAAAGGTGATAAGAACCTACCCTACACCCTGGTAGTTTCTCATCATCTAAGTGGAAGAACCTGGAAAGGCCAGCTGCATTGGTATGGCCAGTCCCAGGTCTGTGTTCCATTGTGAAGTCCAACCTCTGGAGAGAATTGGCCCATGAGCCACCTGAGAGGTGTGAGATGTCTGTGGTTAGTTTGAACTCTTGAGTGAGTCCCAAACAGGTAGGGTCTCAGCTTCTCCAGGGACCAAACCACAGCAAAGGCTTCCTTCTCAATGGCACTCCAACTCTGCTCTCAGTCGCCTACTAATAAATACAACTGTCCCTCATCATTTACCCGTGCTAACACTGCCCCAATCCCATGTTCAAAAGCATTTGTCTGGACAATAAACTCTTTACTGAAATCGGATGTCTTAGGAAAGGTACATAGCACAAAGCTCTTTTAGGGTGTCACAGGCCTTTTGGGACTGCTGAGTGCAGATATCTTTTCTGTGTTGCTTCATGGAAGTGAGTTCTGTCAATATGCCACAATGGCACCAAAACCTTTTACAAGCCTCCTATAGTACCCAGTCAGGCCTAGAAAAGCTGTGATGTGGATCTGTGTATTAGGAGTCTCTTAGGCCAGAAGGGTCTGGATCTTCAGCTGGAGAGGTTGTACATGACCTCCACCCTCTTGGTGGCCTGTCATACAATTGAGCCTTGCCCTATCTAGCACTTACTTGCCTTGATAGTCAGTGCTGCCTGTTGCAGGGCCTAAAACACTACCTTCAGGTGGACCAGGTGCTCCTCCCAGGTGGAACTAAATATAGCACAATCATCTAGTTATGCTGCACTGAAACCTCCCTAAACCTGGAGGAACATGTTCATCATCCTTTGGAAGGTGGCAGGTGCATTTTCCAATACAAAGGACAGAACTTTAGAAAGTGGCCTTTAGGAGTTGCAAAGACAGACCTCTACTTGGCTCCTTGGGTGAGGGCTACCTGCCAGTAATCTGAAGTCAGGTCAAATGTGCTTAGGTACTTGACAGCCCCCAACTTATCTATGAGCTCATCAGCTGTGGGTATGGGGTGAGCATCAGTCTTGCTGATTGCTTTTTGGCTTTTGCAGTCCACACACAACCTCATCTCAGGTGTACTCACTTTGGGGTTTGGCATGGGCACCAGTACCACTGGGCTGGCCCTATCACCTACAACTCTAGTATCTTATCTACTTCAGCTTTGATTCTAGCTTTGATCTGATCTGATAACCTGTAAATCTTACTTTTGACAGGCAAGCTGTCTCCTGTTTCCACTTCATGGGTGCACCAAGTTGTCAGACCTAGAGTCACTAAAAATAGACCAGGAGTCTGTAACAATATGTTTGCTGCTTGTCTGTTGAAATGGAGTAGATGACTACTCCATCCACTGACTATCTTTGACATTGCTTGACAGCAGGTCGGGGAGAGGTTCACTTTCCTCTTCTCCTCCTTTTGCCACCATGAGCATGGTGATGTCTGGCCTGTCATGGCGGCGTTTCAGCCTGTCTACATGAATGACACCATCAGGGTTCCTTCGGGTACCTAAGTCTACCAGGTAGGTGACTTCCCCCCTTCTTCTCTAAAATAGGTTAGGGTCCAATCCACTCATCCTGGGCAACCCTAGTGCTACAGGCTCCAAGCCCCACACCAACTGCACTGGTTGGTAATCTATCAAGGAGGGCCTCTGGTCTTACCAGTGCTTAAGAAGCGCCTGACAGGCCTCCAAATTTTAGTTTACCTTCTTATTGTACTGAGTTATCCTAGAGTGAAGGCCTGGTACATAGTCCACACTGTCCTTTTTATGTTCTTTGTTGGGCCTTCCCCATCCTTCCCACACTAAACCCAATGGACCGCCCACAGGATCACCGAAAAAGGAGTTAAACAAGGCTGAAGCCCACTCCTTTCTGTGGTAACTCCTGGTAACTCCCTGTAGACAAATAATAGGCCTGATAGGAGAACATGCCATCTACTTTTGAGTTTCTCAAGTAAATCATGATCATGCCTTTCATTGTCTTGTTGAACCTCACAACAAGACCATTTGCTTGGTGATGGCAGGGTGTTGTGAACTTGTAGGTAGGTAGGTAGGTAAAGCTTTATTCGATAAAAAATATCATAAAAGCACAACATACAGTAATATAAAAAGATCAGGTAGACAATAAAGGAATTGATCAGTCATGGGTAAATCTAAAAGGACTATAAAAGTAGATATAAACAATATGTGCAAAGTACAAGAAGCTTAAGACCCAAAGTTCATATAGTGGATAAATATCAAGTAATAAAAACAGACCACATAGGTAATTTAGTGCATATGAAGGGCGAGTTTTTTCTTCCGCAATAGCCAAGCACAACCCAGATACTTGGCAATGCCACAGACAATAGTGAGGGACGAGGTATCTGTTTGTAGAATGCGTAGCACAATGCGGTAGTAACGACTACCGAGCATTCTGCAGATCGGCCTCAGCCACTTGGCTCTTGCTCTTCTATAGTGGAAACAGGCAAATAAAAAGTGAGGAATAGACTCTGGGTGCTGTACAACTCGGGCAACCAGCAGATGTAGTGGAGAAACCCTTCCAGCCAGCAGTAACACAGTTAAGAGGAAAGGACCCCAATCTGAAGCGCACGTACAGAGATCTATCAAGTGGAGTTTGAATAAAGTCAAGATAGGGTTCCAATTTACAAAGGGGCTTATGCTCAAAAAATGCTTCACTCAACTTCCCCATTTTTACTTGTATGTAACCCCCACACTCATCCCACATTGCTCTCATATAGGCAGACATAACATGAGTGTTCCGGTCTGCGATAACAGGAGCAGCAACTGTCCTCAATGGGTTGGCTTCTGGGTACCTGGAGATATGGCCCTCTACCACCAGGATGAACCTTTCCCAGATGCAGTTTGTAGGTCTAGGGGACCAACAATGTCTATACAAAAGTGGCGAAGAAGGCTGAGATGTCGGGGTTGGGCAGCCACCGAAAAACAGTAAGACACTTGTTTAGTGCCAGAAGACACTGCACTTTAAGCCCACGGATGACTTGAGAGTTACCTAAAATAAGCAGTTACTGAAAACCGGGGATTTGGGGGGGGGGGGGTGACAGACCTCTCAAGCTTCACCTGTGCCTCAGTTGTCATGTTGACTAGTTAGGGAGTGGCGTGGATAGGTTCACTGACACAACATCGATGTGAAAAAATATTGAGTAAAAATATAGACAACAAAAATATCAACTCCTATACTTAAACAGGTAAGCACAAAAATATCAACTAAAGAACATCGATTAAAAAAATATAGATGTATAAAATATCAACTTTTCTATCAATATAAAATAAAATAATAGATATTAAATATATTAAATATGAAAAGGATTTTAACAAAATAAAATAAATTGAATATACATTTTAATAAAATATAACTAATAAGCCTAATAAAAAGAATAAACACACAAACATAATTTATACATCTATTTAATTTAAAACAATTAATAAACTATTATTTTTAATTTAGAATAAATATTTAAAAATATATATATTAATGATTTAAAACATAAAAAACAAAAATCTATAATAAATTAAAATATTAAACTATTAAAAAATATTTAAACTTAATTTTCAAAATACAATCGGTGCAGCAGTAGGAAAATACTATTCCCACAATAGTAGGGAAAGTGTTAGATAGCGGAGGGGCAAAAATTACTATTTCCACTACAAAGAGTGCAACAGTAGGGAAACTGTTGGCTATCAAAGGGGTAAAAATAACTATTCCCACTCCAATTAGTGCAACAGTAGAGTAAGTGTTGGATAGCGAAGGAATTCAATTTCCTATTCCAACTTCAGTCAGTGCCACAGTAGTGAAAGCGTTGGATAGCGGAGGGGTAAAAATTAAGACAGACTTAAGACAGACTTAAGTTAGGATTTTGTCTTAAGTTTGTCTTAAGTCTGTCTTAAGTCTGTCTTAAGTCTGTCTTAATTCTGTCTTAAGTCTGTCTTAAGTTTGTCTTAAGTTTGTCTTAAGTCTGTCTTAAGTTTGTCTTAAGTCAAACTTAGGACAAAATCCTAACTTCTGTGAATACCGTAAGTAGTAAGTTTAGGATTTTGTCTTAAGTTAGTTCTGTGAATCGGGCCCAATATATTCAGCGCTATTATGTGAGTAGGGGCCCCCAGAGGGAGGGGGAAGAAGCGGGGAGCGCCCAGAGAGCCCCAAACAAACAGGGGAAGTGACCAGCAACGAACACCTCCAGTGAGATATTCAAGTATTGGCCTAATATAGGGGGTTAAACCACCCTGTCCCATGCTCTCATTATGTCCGCCCACAGCTCTTCCAAAGGGTTGCGCCTCTTTGTAATCTTGTCCTCCCTGAGCAAGGCTTTCTCCTCTGCTCTGGCCCAACACAAAACATTGTTTTCCCAATCTTCTACCAAGGGTCTCTGTTTTGTCTTCCACTTAAGTGCTATTCTTCTCTTAGCCAAGAGGAAAGCCAGATCTATAAACAAATGCTCCATTTTCATGGGTTTGGGTCTCGGGAATAAGCCCAAAAGGCATACCTCCGGTGAGCGCACTAAGTTGCACCCCAAAACCCTGTTGACGGTATCTACTATCCTGATCCAGTAATCCTGAAGCCCAGGACATGACCATACCATGTAATCAAGGTTGACGTTGAGTAATGAGCATCTAGCACAAGCCTGGTCATCTCTATTATACACTACATTCAGCCTGTGCAGCGTAAGGTATGTTCTATGAAGAACATTAAATGGCAAGAGCTTAAATGCTGCATTTCTAGACACCTTTTTTGGGCTTCCCAGGACCTTCTTCCACTCCTTCTCGGTCAGTTGCCTATTCAGGGTGCCCTCCCATCTCTCCTACACTCGAGGTAGAGGCCGGTGGGTCATCTCCATTATTGCTAAGTAAAGCCATTTTACTAGGTGCCTCGCCGTTACCAACGTGACCATGGCCTGTAGGACCGCATGAGTGACAGGTTCTGTCGCATCTCCTCCCCACAGCTCAGAGAGCGCCCCCTTATCTTATGGTAATTCAAGAACTGTCCCCGTGGCAAGTCATGATACTCCAAGAAGTCTTCTAATGGGAGCAGCACCCCATCCCTATGGCAATCCCCAACCGTCAACACTCCCGCCTCCTCCCAACCCGCCAGCTGCCACTGTGTCAGAGGGGGTCCCATCCCTACCTGCGGGAGTCACGCAAGTGGAATACTCGATGCATAAAGCGGTCTATCTTTGGATCTCGCCGTACATCTATCCCAGCACGCTACCGCCACTGATAGCAGTGTCCCCATATGTTTAATCGTCTGGCGACGGCTAAGCATTCTAGGGAGCAAGGCCATATGTATGTTACTAGCCTGCAGCGATAGTGTGTCAAGCCCTCTCCCAGCAAGCCACCTGGCCAGCTACTGGAGCTGTGCTGCCAAATAGTAAGCTTCAAAATACAGGGAACCCAATCCTCCCCCTGTAAGCGGCAGTTGCAGAGTCTGCAGGGATATTCTGTTGTGTCCATCATCCCACACCAAGTCCCTCAGCAACATGTCCAGGGTTTTAAACCGACTCTTTGGAATCACCACCGGCAAATTGGCGAAGAAGTATAGCAGTCATGGGAGCACCACCATTTCAGATAACGCCGCCCTAGCCATTAATGGCAATTTAAGAGAACTCCAGAATGTAATATTTGCCCGCAATGCTCTCAGGGCACTCCCAAGGTACCCCTCAAGGAGGTCCCCCTGACAATGGTAAATCTGTATTCCCAGGTACCGGAAGGAGGTCGATGGCCACTCTAGGTCTAACGGAAAGTCACGCGGTCTGGCCAAGTCTGGATTCAATGGGAACAAGTATTTTTTTTATTTATTTAGACGTAGCCCTGAGAGCTCAGCAAATTCCTCCAAAATCCGCAATACTATCGGGATCCTGTGAGCCCCATTCCTCAAAAAAATCAATATGTCATCTGCATATAAGGATATTATATGATGAGTCCCATCGTGGACCACCCCCAGCCTCTCACTCTCCTGCCTACATTTTTCCGCTAACGGCTTCATGGCGAGAGCGAAGAGCAATGGTGACAGGGGACACCCATGACAGGTTTCTCTATATATAGAATATGGGGTAGAAACCACATTACCCGTGCGTACTCGTGCTCTGGGATCTGCATACAGCAGGCGGACCCATTGTGCCCATCCATCCCCCATTTGCCCATGACTGCCAACAAAAAGTCCCATCTCAATGAATCAAAGGCCTTTTCCAGGTCTACCGCTATTATCACCGCGTCGGGATAATCACTCAGGTCCCTATGAAACAGAACATGATACAACCGCCTCAAGTTATTGGATGTGGAGCTGGAGGGAAAAAACCCGTTCTGGTCCATATGGACCAGCCGTTGCATCTGCAGCAGAAGTCTAGAGGCCAAGGCTTTACTCAAAATTTTAAAATCAATATTTAGCATAGACAGGGGCCAAACTTCCGTTACCTCTGCTATATCTTTTTTCGTCTTCGGCAAGGAAATCACCAAAGCTTCCCTATTCGATGGCGGTAGTCGCTTCCCCTGCAGCGCAGCCGCATACACCTGTTCTAACCTCTGGGCCAATATGTCCTTAAAAGAAGAGTAAAATTCAGTCAGGAGGCCATCAGGCCCAGGCGTTTCCCCCCGCGCCATCTCCTTGATGGCTGCTCTCATTTCCCCAGTCTTGACTGGCAGTGCCAGCGACTCTCGAGAGTCACGGTCCAAGCTCTGCAATCCCAATTCTCCTAAATAGTCCCGTATCTCTGTACCCCGCAACTCTCCTGGCTTCCCATAGAGAGTCTCGTAATACACCCGGAGCGAGTCGTTTATGTCCCACGGTGAGCATAGTATCCCTCCATCCACAGCATGAACCCTAGGGTTGGGGGCCTCCCTACTTTCTGGTCTGATCAACCAAGCCAGGAGCCTCCCTGCTCTGCCCCCTTCTACATGTTGCCGTTCTTGGTATGTGCGGTAATCCAGTGTCCACAGCCTATCCCATGTGGAGTTACGGAGGCTCTTCACATCCGCCAGTTGACCCTGCACGTCGGCCCCTCCCGCAATCTCTCTATCTAACGCCAGGATCTGAGCTTCCTGGGATTCAAGTTCCCGGACAATCTTCAGTCTGGCCCCTTCTATTTGCTCCAAACAGTGCACTCGAATTACCACTTTAAAAGCATCCCATTCTATCAAGCGGGAGTAAGCGGTCCCATGATTTTCGGCAAAATAGTCATATCTTCAGAGAGGCGTTGTGTAAAGCCCTCATCTTCCAGCAGGGTGGGATCTAGGCACCACAGTGGGATTGGGGCCATCTCCGAGGTAGGGGCAAATCGTACTAACAAGGGACTGTGATCTGAAAGGGATCTACCAAGGTTTTCCGCCCCAGAGAACTGCGCTGCCAGTGTGTCGGAACAGAAGAACATATCCAACCTTGTATGCAGATTATACAGGGAATAATAATAAAAGTATTCTCTTTTTTGCGTGTTGTGCAACCTCCACACATCTATCAATTCCCACACCCTCAACCCGTTGCCGTAGTGGCTACTACTGTAACTCTTAGTGGGGGAGTAGATCTGTCCCAGTCTAAATCAGGGATTCGGGCTGGACTGTTCCCATGAGGCACAGGGTCAGACTGATTTGCATATGGCCATGTCTGAACTGGGGTGGCAGAGTGGGCTAAAGAACGGTGATGGATCAAACCCAGATCTGTTGACTGGGTGTGAGTGTTTGATTGGTTCTGATGCTCCGTCCATCACCACCCCCTTTTGTACCGCTTTGTTCGCCATAAGTTGGCAGGGTATGCTCAGACTTGAGTCCCTTGCTCACTTTGCCACTGGTTTCAAGCAAGCCTGGCTGAAGACGGCTGAAATGCCAGAAACCGGTCCTAGGAAGCTTGTTTCCGGTCCAGGGAAGGCATGGCTTGGCAGTTCGGGCTGGACTGTTCCCATGAGGCACAGGGTCAGACTGATTTGCATATGGCCATGTCTGAACTGGGGTGGCAGAGTGGGCTAAAGAACGGTGATGGATCAAACCCAGATCTGTTGACTGGGTGTGAGTGTTTGATTGGTTCTGATGCTCCGTCCATCACCACCCCCTTTTTTACCCCTTTGTTCGCCATAAGTTGGCAGGGTATGCTCAGACGTGAGTCCCTTGCTCACTTTGCCACTGGATTCAAGCAAGCCTGGCTGAAGACGGCTGAAATGCCAGAAACCGGTCCTAGGAAGCTTGTTTCCGGTCCAGGGAAGGCATGGCTTGGCAGTTCGGGCTGGACTGTTCCCATGAGGCACAGGGTCAGACTGATTTGCATATGGCCATGTCTGAACTGGGGTGGCAGAGTGGGCTAAAGAACGGTGATGGATCAAACCCAGATCTGTTGACTGGGTGTGAGTGTTTGATTGGTTCTGATGCTCCGTCCATCACCACCCCCTTTTGTACCGCTTTGTTCGCCATAAGTTGGCAGGGTATGCTCAGACGTGAGTCCCTTGCTCACTTTGCCACTGGATTCAAGCAAGCCTGGCTGAAGACGGCTGAAATGCCAGAAACCGGTCCTAGGAAGCTTGTTTCCGGTCCAGGGAAGGCATGGCTTGGCAGTTCGGGCTGGACTGTTCCCATGAGGCACAGGGTCAGACTGATTTGCATATGGCCATGTCTGAACTGGGGTGGCAGAGTGGGCTAAAGAACGGTGATGGATCAAACCCAGATCTGTTGACTGGGTGTGAGTGTTTGATTGGTTCTGATGCTCCGTCCATCACCACCCCCTTTTGTACCGCTTTGTTCGCCATAAGTTGGCAGGGTATGCTCAGACGTGAGTCCCTTGCTCACTTTGCCACTGGATTCAAGCAAGCCTGGCTGAAGACGGCTGAAATGCCGGAAACCGGTCCTAGGAAGCTTGCTTCCGGTCCAGGGAAGGCATGACTTAGCAGTTCGGGCTGGACTGTTCCCATGAGGCACAGGGTCAGACTGATTTGCATATGGCCATGTCTGAACTGGGGTGGCAGAGTGGGCTAAAGAACGGTGATGGATCAAACCCAGATCTGTTGACTGGGTGTGAGTGTTTGATTGGTTCTGATGCTCCGTCCATCACCACCCCCTTTTGTACCAGTCTAAATCACATACACAGTTAAAATCGCCCCCCAGAATCAAATCATCCTGTGCCACGCCTGCCAATGCTCCAGAGAGCTGCTCCAGAAAGGAAATCTGATCGCGATTCGGTGCATAAACACTTCCCAATGTTATGACCCTGCCTTTCAATGTACCCCTAACCACTACAAACCTCCCTTCTGTGTCTATGAATTTCCGGGAGACCTGGCAGGGGACCCCTGGCCTGACCCACACAAGCACCCCCTTGCAAAAGCTGAGTAAGTAGTTGCAAATAGCTGCCCTCGCCATCTACGTTGCAGCCTAGTCACCTAGACCTCCGTGAGATGGGTCTCCTGCAACAGCACTATGTGAGCTCCCCACCATCTTATGTAATTCTGGATACTGTAACGTTTGGAAGGATGAACCCATCCCCCTAATGTTCCAAGTCAGGATTTAAAATTCTTTAGCTTGACTCGCAGTACTGCCCATCCCTCGATACAATCCCCCCGTGACCCCACAGCGCACCAATCTGCGTACGTGTTGTGAACCTCCAGATGTGTAACAACAAACCCAACAAAATAACTCCCTGACCCACGAGCAGACTGACAACGGTCAGCTGCCCAAACCTACAGACAAACTGCATTTTACCAAACTTCAATAGGTAAGTAAGGCTCAAAGTCACTGGTGCCCTGACCTACACAGGAGACCCAAAGCTACCGAGCTAGGGCCTAAGGGGAGCGTGGCTTTCACCACAGGCACCCAACAAGAGCACCAGTAAACACCCAGCGCGCGCCAGCCTTGATATGCCGGTCCAGCCCGCACCCAGGGGAGCACCGTACCAATTACACCACCCTCCTCGACCCGAAAAAAAGAGCAGGCACACAATCACAATGCAGTAAGGAGGGGAGGAGGAAGCCACAGCACAAGGGAGGGGAATGGTGAGGGAAAAGCCAGAAGGAGTCCAGAAACCCCCATCCACAAGTTAAATAATGTCATCTGCTGTGTTTGGAGTCACAACTGGCAGCTGAACACTGTCAGCATGGGCGGCATCAGTCAGTTTCTTCCGTCCTTTTCAGTGACACAGTTGCACCATCCGACGACGACCGCCGATCCTGCATCATTGCCGCCACCGCCTGTAGCGCCTCTGTTCTCTCCTTTGCGGTCTGTGATGGGCTCGGTTTCTTCGAGTTCCCCAATGCTTACATTTCTGCAAACGCTTCCTGGGCTCCCCAGCTAACCAATTATTAATTCATCAATTAAAAATAAATTACTTTCCATCATTTACATCTATAAACACCACAACGCACACCTAAGATTAATTACATAATTACCATAATTATTTAGCAATTAAAAGATTAACAACCAATTATTTATTACTTTATAATAATTTATAACAACATCTCAATTAAACATATATTAATAAATAAAAAATAATCAATTAATTTACAATAATTATATTACTTCCCACCCTATTCCCCTATAAACCCACAACCTGCTACGAAACTAAAAACGCAAAATTGAAATTGAAAAAAAATAATAACTACTAAAAACGTTACAAATATATATTACAAGTACCAACAATTCTTATACTAAAAAAACATACATCACATACATTAAAATATATACTAAAATACATAACATTAATTGAAAAAATGATATTTTTAACAACTATGGGGCCGATTTCGATCCGTTAAAAATGTCCCCCGTACGAATCGTATCCGTTTTTTTTACCGTACAAATCGTACAAGTCCCGTACAAACTGGCAAGTACGATTCATATGTTAAAAAATCCATACGAATCGCATTGGGAAAATACCCCGACACGTCCTCGGGTCGGAAAAAGTGTCCGACACGTCCCCGGACACTTTTACGTACGGATCGGGAAACTGAAGTCCGAACGCGCAAGTACGATCTGTCCCGTCCGTCCGAATGCACAACCGTATGGTAAAAACACCGTACGGAGCGAACCACTATAGCAACCATGGAGATGTCCAAACATGTGCCCGCATACGCGCCGGACCCCCAGCCACCCCCGTATGAACGTAGCGTACCCCCACCCCACCCGTGTATGTACGGTGCGTACCCCCACCCCACCCGTGTATGTACGGTGCGTACCCCCACCCCACCCGTGTATTTACGGTGCTTACCCCCACCCCGTATGTACGGTGCGTACATACGGAGGTGGGGGTATGCACCGTAAATACACGAGTGGGGTGGGGTATGCACCGTACATACACAGGTGGGGTGGGGGTACGCACCGTACATACACGGGTGGGGTGGGGGTATGCTCCGTACATACGGGGGTGGGGGTACGCACCGTACATACACGGGTGGGGTGGGGGTACGCACCGTACATACACGGGTGGGGGTACGCTCCGTACATACGGGGGTGGGGGTACGCACCGTCCATACGGGGGTGGGGGCACACACCGTACCCCCAGCACCCCGTATGTACGCGCCGTACCCCCAGCCCCCCCATGTACGCGTCATACCCTGGGTTCACGTATGTATGGCATGTACCCCCTGGCCCCCACACCCCGCCCGTGCCTGTACGCACCCTACCCGAGGCCCCTACACCAGCACCCTCACCCAGCCGTGCGCATGTACGAGACGTACCAAGCCATAGCAAATGTGAGCACTGTACAACAACATGGCCGATGTACGCACCGCACAGACGCGAAAACACACGTACTCAACCAGGACACTGCAAAACACCACAAGGAGAGTCAATTCGAGTCGAACAACACCACAAAACACGTCCAACAAGCCCAAATACACCCAATACACTGATCTGCAACAGCCAAACAGGTAAACAGAGGCCCAAAACACAACCACCCCTTATAACACACCCACCCAAAGTTCAAACACAGCCACACCCACAAATGGACCAATAAAAAGGGCCCACACACACAAACCATGAGCCTTTGCAACAGAACCACTGCTGCCAGACCCCACAGACAACCTACTGTACCAGACTTGAACCTTTACTACACCTTACACTTGCACACCTTCACACAACCACCTTCACAAACACCCCCTCATCACATTCACACACACACCTTCACAACCACACACACACACCCACAACCATCCACACCCACACCCCACACCATGCCCAGAGACAGGAATCCAAAGTTCTCAACAGCGGAGCTGGAGATCCTTGTCAACGAAATCATCAGAGTCGAGCCACAGCTCTTTGGAACATTGGTCAGAATACATATCAATCTGACCCCCGCAACATACCCATCCACAAGTGCACTGTGAGAGGAATGCTAGACATACCCAGAGCAACTGTGCCAACTTGAATATGTATGAAACATGGATGACGCATGTAACACCATTAACATTGTCTCTCTCTCACACACAGGGCAACGTCGTCGATCTCCCCCCAACACTGGGGGGGAAGACACACAAGACCAGGCTCTGCGTGACGATGATCCCACCGGCAGCGATGACTCTCACCACACAATGGATGACCCTGACCAACCTGGCCCCTCTGGTGCCCAAGCACCTGCAGCACCTGCGTCAGGTACAACTGTGCCAACCACCCCCCCCCATTCCTGCCACATCCCAGGATACACACAGGAGCCCTGCTCGCACACAACGCAGCCAGTCTGACCAGGAGGGACGAGGGACCCCGGGTACCCAGGAGGAGGCAGGCAACCCCGCAAATGCCATTCCTCAGGGGTCCCGGAGACCCGACGTGCCCACAAGGGCAGGCCACGCTCAAGTGGGCAGGGGTGGTGGGAGTGGAGGACGGCGGAGGCGCGAGCCTGACCAGCCAGCTGAGGAACCGGTTATGTGACACGTCCGCAACCTCCTGGACACATACCGGCGTGACACCAGCGGCATCAGCCAGGCCGTGGAGACCCTCAATGAGATTAAGAACCTGCAGGCCGAGCAATATGCCAGTCAACAGCAACACCAAGGACGGATGGAGGCAAGACTGGCTGAGCTTGTGGCGGTGCAAACGGACATGACTCGTGTACTCCGTCGGATTGCCGAAAACATGGGCAACCCTCCCTGTGCCACCAGGCGAATATCACCACCAGCCACAGGGAGGGATCAGGAGGAGGAGGATTCGTCCGACGGAGCATCACAGACATCGTCACGGCCTGCTTCTGAGGGTCCCCGGCGGAAGGTGGGTCGCCCACGCAAAAGACCGTGAGAGTCAGCGGACCATCACCATCTCCCAGGTCACCTGGCCAGGCACCTGGCCCTCTGGCGCAACAGCAGCACCTCATCAAATGACATTTTCTGCCACATGGACTTGCTGGTCACTGTCTTACCAATGTTGACAAAGACTGTGGCATGGACTCTGATGACTTCCAATGGCAAGGATACCATCTTCCCCTGTGAACTTTGGATTCTATACCCCCGGTACAGCACCTAATTGCATCCCCCCAAACACGTACCCCACCACCAATAAAAATATTAGAAATCACGAGATGATGCCGTCATTTAGCATTATTCCATTACATGTGTGTGTTGGCAAGTCAAACCATGTCTGAGTTTTGAAGTAACTCCAACCATGCATACCCTGGGTGTCTGAGTCTGGCACAGGACACACATGGGTCACAATGTATCATCCAAAACAGACATGGAGCACCATACTCACCCGTGATGGGCCCAACCAGCTGAGGGGGTGCCTGCACAACTGTGCGAACAGACCTATTTCGAAGAGCAACAGTCATGCGCAGAGGTCAGGGATCATGTGGAGTGTCCTGGGGTGGAAGTCCCAGGTATGTGTAGCCAGGTGGGAGAACTATGTCCTGCAAGCAGGAGTCAGGTGGATGTGGAGAATGGTGGCCAGGCCAAGGTTGGATGCATGGAGATGGCACAATGGAGTCTTGGATGATAGTGCCACATGGTTGTGTTGGGGGCGTGGTCGTGGGCTGCATCCTGAGTGTGGCCGTGGATTGTGAAGGTCATCCTGCAGATGACAGTGATCCATTGCCGCTATCCCTGTTGGACAGTGATGTGGCTGGGTTGCCGGATGTTGAAGCAGAGCTGTGCAGATGCACCCTGGATGTGGAGAAGTGTCATGGGAGTTGTAAGGTACTTCCCCCAAGAGTGCAGGGTAGGATTGGACATGGATGTCGAAGTTGACCTGGGGGATGGTCTGACTTGCCTTGAGGTGGATCGAACAGTGGACCGTGTGCATAATGCAGAGTGTTCTGAGGCCTGAGGTACAGATGCTGGTGATCAGCATAGCACATGTGAGCAAGCTTTCCATGATGCACACCAGCTCGTGTGCGTGGACACTGTGTGCCTGTGCAGGGCCCTTGCGGGTGGGACACAATCAGTTGCCCCAGCTGTAAGGGGACAATCCGCAGATGAACACCTCAGTCGTGTACAAGTCCAGCATCAGGTGGCCAAAGTGCAGCCATCTGCCAATGGATACCATGCATGATTCAATATGGGAACTGGCAAGGACTGCGTCTTTGGGGAGGGTGAGGAGCACCTGCCTGTCAATGGGACACCAGATGATGATGAGATGCAGTGCGCATGTCATGGTGTAGAGGGGTATCCTGGACACATTGTAGACTGACACGCTGAGACATGATACCTGTGCCATGTGTCCCACAACGACACCATACTACATGCAGAGGCCTGGAGTACCACTCACATGGCCATGTTGGGGTACAGAGCCGGTGGGGAGTAGGAGGGACATGACCTGGTTGGTGTGACAGGGCCTGGAAGGCGTGCCAGCGCTGTGTAGGCAGTTGGAGTTGCACACTCATTATGCAAAGGTGTTGTGTGGGCGATGAGTGCATGCAACAGATGTATTGGATGGACATTGCTTGGTGGGTGGCCTCAACATCATGGTGTAGCGTGATGTGGCACATGCAAGGACCTGAGGCACGTGCAATGTGCACGTAGCATGTAGAGACGGTCCAGCCTTTGCCACCGCAACTGTGTCACACACAAGCAGATTACACCAAAATGAATGGGTGGAGGGAGGAAGGGGGGTGCGTCTTAGAGGCGTGTGTGTGAGGGCAAATCTAGAAACTCTGTGTGCCCTTGCTGCAGGGCCTGCAGCAGCAGGCGCCAGGTCCTGGAAACCATGCCACAAGTTGCACACTAACACAAGCATGTCAGAAAGGACTACTGCAAAAGGTGTATGAGAAGGGAGGAGTGTCTGGTTCGACATGGCACACACACAGACAATGGATGCACATGCAGCAAAGTGGCCGTTGTGGGGACTGAGATGGCAAAATACCTACACAGCCATGTACATCATGCACAATACATATCATAATCCCTGACAGCTTGCATCTTGCTACTCTACACATAGACTCATATGCACAATCTGTGACAACTATGCCAGACATGCCGCATGCACAGTGGCAAGAGACCTGCATTGACAGAGATGAGGCACCTTGGAGGCTGAGGGACACCTTTATTAGTCATGTTTCCCGGAAGGCAAATGCATCTATATTAACAGATGCACAGGTCATGTGGATGAACATGTGGAACCTACACTGGCACCCCCCTTTGCACCACAGATGCAGGAAACCCATAGAACTGGCACACAAGTGACAGGTTTGAGGCAAACACCCCGTGCTGCTCACGGAGAGCCTGCAATTCACCATTGAACCACTAATGGGGATGTCCCACACTATGTCAACCCGGTGCATCCCGTATGTTTCCGAGGGCAGTGTTACACACATTGATGCCTTCATCACAATCCACAATCACATTACAGATGACTGTCACCAAGTGTGACTATCAATTCAGGTGAATCCAGCTCCATGTCATGTGCCCCATGGTGATTCTACATGTATGCTATGTAACCAAACATGAACAGGAGCAGTGCACACACATTCCAAACACATAGCACACCCAAGAATCCGTGGTGCATCCCTTACCCTAAGGTGAGTTTTCGACATGTCCGTGCATGTTACGCTGATTCAGCACACGTTGCTGTATTCATGAGGAATAGCAGGAGCACAACAATGCCACCAGCAGACAGCATGCGCAAATACCTGGGGATGAGAGACACACAAGAAGTGAGCCAAAAGAAGCACATCCGCATGCATGGGCATGTACACGACACGTATAAGGTTGTCAACATGCTAGGTGAAAATAGTGTCTCAGGTAAGACATACTGTTATTACACCATCACTCGAGTGACACATCCAAACACACCTCTGACTCACTTGCCAGACATGCAGATGGACCCACACATTGCAACACATGCCACACAAGGCTCAATGCGTGCACACTCAGACACTGCAACTCACCACTAAGCAAAGAAGTTGCGTATGAGCCGACTCCGGATGTCCTCTTCCTCTACATCACTTGCCTCGCCACCAAGCCCCTCGTCCTCCACGGGTGGATGTTCCTGCTCATCCGAATCCAGGATTAGTGGCACAGCTTTCTCCACTGCCATGTTGTGCAGCATGCAGCACACGAGGAAGATTTTGCAGACCTTCACCGGTGCATATGGGAGTGCGCCGCCGGTCTTGTCGAGGCACCGGAAGCGGCTCTTCAGGAGGCCAAAGGTCCTCTCTATCACTCGCCTGGTCTGCCCATGGGCGTTGTTGTACCGGTGATCGGCAGCCGTTCTGGGGTTGCGGAGAGGTGTGATCAGCCATGGCATGTTGGGATAGCCAGAGTCCCCTACATGGAAACATCATGGACAGGAGTGGGTCAGGAGAAGCAGTAAGACAGAAAGATGACGCTAAATACAGGAGTAACAGAGTATACCCACCAACAAGACATGCTCGTTTGTTGCGCAGCTGCAGCATCATTTCAGGCACCCTGCTACGCCTCATGGTGTAGGCATTGTGTGCTGATCCTGGAAAACGAGCACAGACATGGGAAATCACCATGTTAGCAAGACACACCACAAGGGCATTAATGGAGTGGTAATGTTTCCTGTTCCTATAGGCTACCTCCTGTGCCTGTGGTGGTACCAAAGCCACATGTGTCCCATCAATAGACCCAATGACATGGGGCATCCCTCCCAGGGCATAGAAGTCACCCTTGACACCTGTCAACTGCTCAGGAGTTGGGAAATGTATAAACTCATCCAGGTGAACCAACATGGCCTCTAAAAAATCATGCAGGACACGGCTGAACATGGTCTGGGACATGCCACCAACATGAGCAATGGTATGTTGGAACGTACCCGTGGCAAAGAAATGTAGGGCTGCCATCACCTTCATCACCTTCATCTTGGGTGTCAGTGCAGTAGGATATCTGTGTAGCGGTTGGAGGTGTGGTGCCAGCCTTGCTGTCAAGTTCAGAATCAACCGTTGGGTGAAGCGGTAGCGGCGTATACAGTCACGTTCCCTCAGGGCAGCCAAGTCTGGGATTGGTCGGGGGAGAGGCGGAGCCCTGCAGTAATTTGGAAGGGACAACGAAGAGTGAGTACGGTACAACAACACTGTCAATGTACTGAGCACATGTTTAACAGCCAATACACATATGCTACATGCAGAGTCAGGTCTGTGCAATGTATCCTGGACACGTATGCCAGGCAGGTGACACTCCTACCAAGAGCCATCTACAAACGTGGATTCACAAGCTCAACATGACATGACATGAGACTAGCTGTGGGCCAGTGTAAGTGAACAGGCAGACGCATTACAGGAGTGACAGACATCCACATGTGTGCAGGAGAAGGATGTTTATCATACAGACAGGTTGCGGAACACTAGAGGCACAGGTCAAATGTCCCTGAAAAAAGGACAGACCACACACCTTGCCATGAAGGGGTACATGTCAAAACTGATCACACATACATTGATACTACGAAGATATGTCCTTGTCTCGCAAGTCCATGTTCGATGCATACATACACACGTTACGTCTGATTCCACATGTGTCCTGGTGTGCATAATAGTGTGCCATGCCCATCCACACACATGCACATGTTGGATGCAGCAACTGCAGATGCATTGGACGGTACACCAACAGCAAGCTTATGGGAACACATGACACACACATGACATACTCACATCGTGCAAAGCCGGTAGTCACATGTCAGGTGTCATTATCCGAGTACCTGGCATCAGGGAACAGTTGCGGGTGTTGGCGACTGTGCCATGCCAGTGACGCAGTGCTCAAATGTGTCGAGGGGATGTGTGGCACATAGTGCAGCTTGACACATGACATGTGTACACAGCTCATCACACATCTACTGGGTTCAAACATAAGGAGATTTGTGCCACATCACAGCCTGACACACCTAGGCCCGAGACATGTAGGACTGCACTGACAATGACTTGATGTCCAGCCTCGGCCAAGTATGACAGCTCAATTCCTTTCTGTGTGCTGCCTGTCACCAGTGTAAGGTGTGAAACGCACCGTACACACGCTCTGAGGGCGTGTGTAGGGTCCTTATCACTATGGTAGTGCAGCCGTAGGCGTACGCCATAGGGATACGGTCCGTACACGCGTCTGTAGGGTCCGTATCACTATGGTTGTGTCGCCGTAGGTGTACGCCATGGTGATACAGTCCGTACACGCGTGTGTAGGGTCCGTACCACTATGGTTGTGTTGCCGTATGTGTACGCCATAGTGATACGGTCCGTACACGCGTGTGTAGGGTCCGTATCACTATGGTTGTGTCGCCGTAGGCGTACGCCATGGTGATACGGTCCGTACACACGTGTGTAGGGTCCATACCACTATGGTTGTGTCGCCGTATGCGTACGCCATAGTGATACGGTCCGTACACGTGTGTGTAGGGTCCGTATCACTATGGTTGTGTCACCGTAGGCGTACGCCATGGTGATATGGTCCGTACACGCGTGTGTAGGGTCCGTACCACTATGGTTGTGTCGCAGTACGCGTACGCCATAGTGATACGGCCCCTACGCACGCGTGTACGGACCGTACCACTATGGCGTACGCGTACGGCGACACAACCATAGTGATACGGACCCTACAAACGCCTGTACGGACCGTATCACTGGAGTAGTGGTGCTCTAGGGGCATGGAACGCACCGTACCTGTGTGTGTATAGTGAAATTATATAGGGGACACATGAGGGACAAGTATAAGGGCCTAAATGCATGCTGGTTGTCATGGAAACCCAGTTTCAAGTTCAAATTATTTCATCAGGTGGCCAGCAGAAGTCGGTTGGAGACAATATACAAAGTTGCAAAGTGGTTGTTGACTTCACATCATGCTAATTTTTTTAAACATGCAAAGGCTCCCACTGGGGTAGGTTTAAAGGGATTGGAGGAAACATAGGATGCAAATGAGATTGACCAATCACTCTGTACTCCTGTAAATGTAACAGCCCAGCAAGGCAAATATAAGGCAGCCAGGCCCCATGAGAGAGCACTTGCCTGCACAACCTTTCATTCCACACCACTGCTGCTGCTGCTCGTGATACCTCTGGCACCATGTCCAGGTCTGTGGAGAGGGCACAGCCATTCACCCAGGAGGAGAACCAGGCCCTGCTGGATGTGATCCTCCCACAGTACCCCAGCCTGTATGGGAGACCAGGGGTGCAGGTGAGTGGTGACTCCATTAGCTCAGACTGTGCCCCTTTTTTGTGACTGTCACTTCTGGCATTGTGTACAGGTCTGACAGACATGCAATGTTCTTTAGAGTGGGTCCCAGGGGGGGGAATGCCTCATGTCTCCCATGCAGAGCATGCTGTAGTGCATGTCTGCACTCCTCACTTGCATAGTGCTTACTGTGACAATCACTGCATGGTGCATGCCACATTCAGCCTGGCTAATCCTCTTGGGAATGTTGTTTCTACAGTCCTGATGTGATTCTGTGGTCCCCCCCAGTGTGACAGGTGACTGTACCCACAGATGTGTGTGAGTTGAGTGTACCTTTGTTAAGAGTGTCCAAATGATGTGTTCATCCCCTGGACATTGGTGTGTGTGTAAGTCCCCTGTCATGTGGGTGAGTGTCTATGTGGAGGGTTGCCCCCCAGCTGCATGAGGGATGCATAAACCCTACCCATCTGATGTGAGCAGGGAGCAGTGCTGTGTGTCTGACGGGCTGAGCCTGCCCCACACCTATGACACCCCCCGGTCTAGTGCCACATGTGCAGAGTGATGTTTGTACCCGCAGTTGCCAATGGCAGGTTATTGTCCTGTGCCTGTGTGTGTCTGTGTACCCTGCTGAGGTTGCGCCAGTGGCCTGGGGCATGTGACTGCTTTGAGGTGCTGTACATAATCGTGGTGTAGCTTGTGATGCACAGTGTGAGCCGGGATCAGTGATTGTGTTGCACCCCTCATTCCACCTGGGAACTTTCAATGCCACGTCGTGCATTTGGCCTTCCCCAGAGGATAATGTCCCTATGATGAAGGTGCAATGATTTTGCACCATACTATGCCCTGTTCAAACCAGCCAAATTGTTCAAATGTGTGTCTCTGTGACATGTAGCAGGTGTATTGATGTTGTCTCACTTTGTCATCCTCACAGGTAGGCGTCCATGCCAAGGGGGAGATCTGGAGGGAAGCCGTCAGTGCCGTGAGGTTGGTGGAGGGTTGGAGGCGGCGCCTGCCCCAGGTGAGGAAACGCTGGCAGGATATCCAGTGCTGGACCAGGAGGATCGCCCGGGTCCTGCTGGGGGACTCACCTGAGAGCCACAAGAACCGTGGGCGCCGGCGCCTGACCCACCAGATGAAGCGTGTGCTGGCGGTGGTCTTCCCTGACTTGGATAGGCGCCTAGCGGAGAAGCAGCAGCAGGAAGGGGGTAGGTACATGTGTGTTTGTTGTGTGTCACCAGCTTTTGGAAGTGCGCAGTTGCATGGATACACTGCCAGGGTTCATATGTGCAGTACATATCCTGTTCCCCAAAGTAAACCGGTGCTGTTCTTCCTCCCTTCCCCTCCTTGACACGTGTTCCCTGGTCTGTGTGTAGTCACTCTTGCACAAGGTCATCTAGGCTGGCAGTTAATCCAAGTGCCCAATGCTTGCAGCATCATGTGTGGGGGTGGTGTGTAACATGTGTTGGGACCTTGCCTGTGCCCTGGCCAGTTCAGTCAATGTGGGGTCCATGTTAGTTGGCACTGATGCTGAGTCCCGACATAGGAGTGTGTCTGAAAAGTGTACTGCCTTACAGCATGCATGACCAATGTTGTGGCCTCAGACATGATGTGCATGAGTGGGAGATATGCATAGTGCAGGGACGTTTGCTTCTGTTGCAGTCATATCCATCCCGGACCATGGAGGTGTGTGGCCACTACAGTCCCCTGGGGCACCTTTTCCTAGGTATCATGTGTGTCATCCAACAATGTGGACATTCACTGTGTCTTCAGCATAGGTTGGGCTCTGTGGCATTGTACTCTGGCCTAATGTGTATATACGTAAAGTGTGCTACATGTGTCCACTGTACAGGGTGACCCAATTTGGCTTGTGCATACTCACAGTGGCCGGTGCCAGTGTGTTTTGGTACAACTATCTGATGATGGTTGTTTGTCAATTTTATGTGTGGACAGGCGCACAAGGGCTAGTTTGTGTACATTCAGGATTTATTGAAGGGCATTTTAGTAATCCCTGAGTAAGAGGTGTAAGTACTTCCTCTTTGTCACTCACATTGTCTCAGGTAGGGGGGGGTTTGTGCGGGAAAGGCCTACATGTCCACACCGTATATGTGTCCTTGCCAGGTCTGGCCTGTGTGTGATGATTGTCTGGACATACACTCAACATGCAGTGACCGAGTCATGTTGGGCAGGGTTTAATGTATTTGCTAAGCAGCATGTGCCAAAAGTTACAAGACATGGTTCCTGCTCATCCCTTTTTTGGCTACGGTGTGTGGTCCAGATGCTGTACTCGACTGTCTCCAGAGACTTGCTCCTCTGTCTAATTTGATATCAAGTTCTTTGCTGTTGTGTCATGCTCTCCATTGTTTCTCAGTGGCATGGTGGGTCAACCAACTGTGTGGTGCAGGGCCTACATATGTGCGTAGTATTGTAGATGTTACTCATATTGCTTTTCATGCTATGCACTGTGACCTATGTAGTTTTGAATCATGTGTCATATGTATACAGGTGTCTGATTATTTCCTGTCTCTTCACCTTGCCCACAGCAGCGTTGGGGGAAACCGAGGGAGACACTGGCATGGAAATTGAGGAGGGATCCAGCAGCGGTGCCACCAGTGTTGGCGCGTCTGTCTCAGCGAGTGGCACGGAGGCGGAGGGGAGTGCGGCGGAGAACCTGTCCAGTCCCACCATCGACTATGATGCTGACGGGTCCGAGGCTGAGCTCCCTGAGAGGGCGGACGCTGCTCCCAGAGCTGAGAGCAGCACTCCATCTGTCGCCGCCCCCTCCATTCCCATCACCCGCCTCCCACCTGCTCGGGTCCCTTCCTACCGTGCTAGGCGCCAACAGGTCTCCTTCGTGCCAGGCACCGCACCCCCTGCCCCTGTCTCCCCTGCTGCCGTCAATGCCGAGTCTGTGGACATTCAGCGGCAGTTGCAGGTTGGTCTGGCATCGATGCTTACTGTCCTCCATGAGCACACCAGACTGCTGACACAGATGTTGTCGTACATGGAGGGCATGTCAGCAGCGATGTCTGATTAACGGATGTTGCTGAAGTCCATAGACTCCTCACTGACTGCAGCAGTGGATCTCCAGCAGCGCTCCGTCCCCCCTACCCCTGCACCATCCACACTTCCTACTCCAATGCCTGTCCCACGCACACCCAGACGTCCCCATGCACGCACCCCACCAGACACATGCAGCACACCACCAGGGATGGCAAAGCGCACTCCTCCAATCATGCACACACAGGGGGAGGTAGGCACACCCACTGGGTCTGGGGGCAAACGGCAGGCACGCAGCCAGAGTGGGAGTCCACATTCCTCAAGACCCACTTCCTCCAAATCCACTCCCCTTAGCTCTCCTGGCCAACTGTCACCGAATGAGTCCTTGGTGGCCACTGTGTCCCTCAGCCCCAGTGTGGCACCACCCCGCAAGCGGTGGAGGCAGTGCACGGCTGTGGGAGTAGAGTCCCCCCCCCGTCCACACCCCCCCCCCCCCCGGGAGCACTGCAACCCATCCCTCCGACCACCCCCCCCCCTCCTTGGGGCCTGTGGTTCATTCGGGTGCAGGGGAGGCGCTGGGCGACCTGGCAGTAGTGTGTAGCGCCGTGCTGGAATCCACCTTTGGCGCTGCCCCACCCCCTGTGGTGGAGTCGTCCGTCCCTGCACCCACAACACCTACCCTTGCCCCTCCTGTCCCTGCGGTGCCTGGTCCTTCCCCCCCACATGATGCCCCCCCTTCTGTGGATGAAATGGACATGTGAACTGTGCAGGCAAGCTAGGGGACACACGTCCCGATGTGTACCCCCCCAGGACTTTGCTGATGGCCTCGCCCATGGGCCTTGTAAATAATGGACATTTAAAACAATTCATTTTGAATGCTGAATAAAGCTTTTTGTTTTTCTTTTGCACACTTATGCTTTCCTGGACTTGCTGTTGGTGGTGCTGCTCCATGATTTGGGGTGGTGATAATGTGTTAGGTGTCTGGGAAATGTTGTAGTGTGCTGCTCATGGGGTGGACCCTGGTATCTGTGTGCCATCACAAGGGCTCTGTAAATAATCTTTTATCACGTGTGCTCTTACTGTATGGTGATATTGTCCCAAGGTGTGTTCCTTCCTCATCTTCCCTGCAGGCTGTTTCCCAATTGTAGTGCTGAGCTGTGTCTACATATCCTGGATGTGTGACGGATCCCTTCAACTTTGGCCATGCCTGCTCAGCAATGTCTCCACCTGCATCATTTGTGGCATCCTTGGTGGTCACTGTACTAGTGTATGGAGTATATTGACATGACTTCAAGTGGACATGTTCCCTTTTACGCCCTATGCATGTGTGTACTCCCAACCTCGCACACATGTTACGTGTTCTGCAGGGTCTTTGGTCACCTGACTGACAATTGTGGGCATTGTATCTGTGGGTACTCCACCCTTTTCCTTCCATGGGAGGCAACAACTTGTTGGCTGCCCCAGCACCTGTACATTCCTATCAGTCCTGGAATGTGCGTGAGAGTGTGTGCTCCCTTTGGGTCTCTTAGTTTAGTAGGGTGGCACATGAGTATACAGTCTTGTTGCATGCTCTCATTGTGTGTATTGTGCTGCTAGCACCAGGGGTGGGTATGCATGTGTCATATGTCTGGGCACTGCTGGGAGTGATAGGCACACACCCCTCATATGTCTGGGCATTGCTGGGAGTGATAGGCACCCACCCCTCCTATGTCTGGGCACTGCTGGGGGGACTCTGCACCCACCCCTACTATATCTGGGCACTGCTGGGGGGACTCTGCACCCACCCCTCATATGTCTGGGCACTGCTGGGAGTGATAGGCACCCACTCCTCCTATGTCTAGGCACTGCTGGGGGGACTCTGCACCCACCCCTCCTATGTCTGGGCACTGCTGTGAGTGATAGGCACACACCCCTCATATGCCTGGGCACTGCTGGGAGTAATAGGCACCCACCCCTCCTATGTCTGGGCACTGCTGGGGGGACTCTGCACCCACCCCTCCTATATCTGGGCACTGCTGGGGGACTCTACACCCACCCCTCATATGTCTGGGCACTGCTGGGAGTGATCTGCACCCACCCCTCCTATGTCTGGGCACTGCTGGGAGTGATAGGCACCCACCCCTCCTATGTCTGGGCACTGCTGGGAGTGATAGGCACACACCCCTCATATGTCTGGGCACTGCTGGCGGGACTCTGCACCCACCCCTCCTATGTCTGGGCACTGCTGTGAGTGATAGGCACACACCCCTCATATGTCTGGGCACTGCTGGGAGTAATAGGCACCCACCCCTCCTATGTCTGGGCACTGCTCTGTGGTATGACCATGGTGTCGTACGCAGATGACACCCAGCTAGCGGTCACGATCAGCGGGGACTCTGGGGTGGATGCCCCAAGATTCAGAGAAGGACTCAGGGCGGTGGCTGGTTGGATGACGTCCAACTGTCTCCAACTAAACGCCAAAAAAACGGAGGTGATGATCTTTGGGAAGCGGACGGACCTATGGGGAGATACTTGGTGGCCCTCTGAGCTGGGGCCGACCCCCACTCCGGTTGCGGAGATCAAAAATCTTGGTGTTTGGCTGGACCCTTCCCTCAACTTTGTTGGCCACACCAAAAGGACGGCGGATTGCTGCTTCGGCATCCTGCGCAATCTGCGCCCTGCCCTTAAATACTTCGATGCCGCAACTCGTCAATTGGTGGTGCAAGCAACGGTTTTGGCACGGTTGGACTATGCCAGCTCCCTTTTTATAGGATTAAACCAGGCTGAGTTAACCCGACTTCAAAGAGTGCAGAACGCTGCGGCCAGAGCGATCATAGGTCTTCCTAGGTTTTGCTCGGCCGGTCAATCTTTGCGAGCCTTGCATTGGTTACCCGTTAGGCAGCGGATCCACTTTAAAGTTTTGTGCCTCTCCTTCAAAATTCTGAAGGGCCTATCACCTCCCTTACTGCACCAACTCTTGTGCCCTTACATCCCGGGCCGCACTCTGCGCTCGCTAGACCAAGAATTAGCGGTAGCCCCTCGGTTCAAACTCAGTCGGGTGGGGGGTCGCTCTTTTAAGGTGCGGGCAGCCGCACTCTGGAACGCTCTCCCTTTGAAACTCCGGACCTTTGGTGACCTGCTCTCCTTCCGCAAGGCCGCTAAAACTCATTTATTTTCTGAGCTTTGTTAAATCCTTCACTCCCCAATTTCTTAATAATTATTTCTGTTCCCCAGTTGTGTTGTGTTCGCCACCTTGTCGGTGCGCCGGGACGCTCCTTCGCTGGAGCAGCCGTGCGCAATACAAATAGCACTAACATAACATAACATAACATAACTGCTGGGGAGACTCTGCACCCACCCCTCCTATATCTGGGCACTGCTGGGGGGACTCTACACCCACCCCTCATATGTCTGGGCACTGCTGGGAGTGATCTGCACCCACCCCTCCTATGTCTGGGCACTGCTGGGAGTGATAGGCACCCACCCCTCCTATGTCTGGGCACTGCTGGGAGGGATAGGCACACACCCCTCATATGTCTGGGCACTGCTGGGTGTGATCTGCACCCACCCCTCCTCTGTCTGGGGCACTGCTGGGAGTGATAGGCACCCACCCCTCCTATGTCTGGGCACTGCTGGGAGTGATAGGCACCCACCCCTCCTATGTCTGGGCACTGTTGGGGGGACTCTGCACCCACCCCTCCTATGTCTGGGCACTGCTGGGAGTGATAGGCACACACCCCTCGTATGTCTGGGCACTGCTGGGAGTGATAGGCACCCACCCCTCCTATGTCTGGGCACTGCTGGGGTGACTCTGCACCCACCCCTCATATGTCTGGGCACTGCTGGGGGGACTCTGCACCCACCCCTCATATGTCTGGGCACTGCTGAGGGGACTCTGCACCCACCCCTCCTATGTCTGGGCACTGCTGGGGGGACTCTGCACCCACCCCTCCTATGTCTGGGCACTGCTGGGAGTGATAGGCACACACCCCTCATATGTCTGGGCACTGCTGGGAGTGATAGGCACCCACCCCTCCTATGTCTGGGCACTGCTGGGGGGCTCTGCACCCACCCCTCCTATATCTGGGCACTGCTGGGAGTGATAGGCACACACCCCTCATATGTCTGGGCACTGCTGGGAGTGATCTGCACCCACCCTCCTATGTCTGCCACTGCTTGGGGGACTCTGCACCCACCCCTCCTATGTCTGAGCACTGCTGGGAGTGATAGGCACACACCCCTACTATGTCTGGGCACTGCTGGGAGTGATCTGCACCCACCCCTCCTATATCTGGGGCACTGCTGGGAGTGATAGGCACCCACCCCTCATATGTCTGGGCACTGCTGGGAGTGATAGGCACCCACTCCTCCTATGTCTGGGCACTGCTGGGGGGACTCTGCACCCACCCCTCCTATGTCTGGGCACTGCTGTGAGTGATAGGCACACACCCCTCATATGTCTGGGCACTGCTGGGAGTAATAGGCACCCACCCCTCCTATGTCTGGGCACTGCTGGGGGGACTCTGCATCCACCCCTCCTATGTCTGGGCACTGCTGGGGGGGACTCTGCATCCACCCCTCCTATATCTGGGCACTGCTGGGAGGACTCTACACCCACCCCTCATATGTCTGGGCACTGCTGGGAGTGATCTGCACCCACCCCTCCTATGTCTGGGCACTGCTGGGAGTGATAGGCACCCACCCCTCCTATGTCTGGGCACTGCTGGGAGTGATAGGCACACACCCCTCATATGTCTGGGCACTGCTGGGTGTGATCTGCACCCACCCCTCCTATGTCTGGGGCACTGCTGGGAGTGATAGGCACCCACCCCTCCTATGTCTGGGCACTGCTGGGGGGACTCTGCACCCACCCCTCCTATATCTGGGCACTGCTGGGAGTGATAGGCACACACCCCTCATATGTCTGGGCACTGCTGGGAGTGATCTGCACCCACCCCTCCTATGTCTGCCACTGCTTGGGGGACTCTGCGCCCACCCCTCCTATGTCTGAGCACTGCTGGGAGTGATAGGCACCCACCCCTCCTATGTCTGGGCACTGCTGGGGGGACTCTGCACCCACCCCTCCTATGTCTGGGGCACTGCTGGGAGTGATAGGCACCCACCCCTCATATGTCTGGGCACTGCTGGGAGTGATAGGCACCCACTCCTCCTATGTCTGGGCACTGCTGGGGGGACTCTGCACCCACCCCTCCTATGTCTGGGCACTGCTGTGAGTGATAGGCACATACCCCTCATATGTCTGGGCACTGCTGGGAGTAATAGGCACCCACCCCTCCTATGTCTGGGCACTGCTGGGGGGACTCTGCATCCACCCCTCCTATATCTGGGCACTGCTGGGGGGACTCTGCACCCACCCCTCCTATGTCTGGGCACTGCTGGGAGTGATAGGCACCCACCCCTCCTATGTCTGGGCACTGCTGGGAGTGATAGGCACACACCCCTCATATGTCTGGGCACTGCCTGGTGTGATCTGCACCCACCCCTCCTATGTCTGGGGCACTGCTGGGAGTGATAGGCACCCACCCCTCCTATGTCTGGGCACTGCTGGGAGTGATAGGCACCCACCCCTCCTATGTCTGGGCACTGTTGGGGGGACTCTGCACCCACCCCTCCTATGTCTGGGCACTGCTGGGAGTGATAGGCACACACCCCTCATATGTCTGGGCACTGCTGGGAGTGATAGGCACCCACCCCTCCTATGTCTGGGCACTGCTGGGGTGACTCTGCACCCACCCCTCATATTTCTGGGCACTGCTGGGGGGACTCTGCACCCACCCCTCATATGTCTGTGCACTGCTGGGGGGACTCTGCACCCACCCCTCCTATGTCTGGGCACTGCTGGGGGGACTCTGCACCCACCCCTCCTATGTCTGGGCACTGCTGGGAGTGATAGGCACACACCCCTCATATGTCTGGGCACTGCTGGGAGTGATAGGCACCCACCCCTCCTATGTCTGGGCACTGCTGGGGGGACTCTGCACCCACCCCTCCTATATCTGGGCACTGCTGGGAGTGATAGGCACACACCCCTCATATGTCTGGGCACTGCTGGGGGGACTCTGCACCCACCCCTCCTATGTCTGGGCACTGCTGGGAGTGATAGGCACACACCCCTCATATGTCTGGGCACTGCTGGGAGTGATAGGCACCCACCCCTCCTATGTCTGGGCACTGCTGGGGGGACTCTGCACCCACCCCTCCTATATCTGAGCACTGCTGGGAGTGATAGGCACACACCCCTCATATGTCTGGGCACTGCTGGGAGTGATCTGCACCCACCCCTCCTATGTCTGGGGCACTGCTGGGAGAGATAGGCACCCACCCCTCATATGTCTGGGCACTGCTGGGAGTGATAGGCACCCACTCCTCCTATGTCTGGGCACTGCTGGGGGGACTCTGCACCCACCCCTCCTATGTCTGGGCACTGCTGTGAGTGATAGGCACACACCCCTCATATGTCTGGGCACTGCTGGGAGTAATAGGCACTGTTGGACAGGCCACACAGAGGGCTTGCTCCCTCCCCGCACGACAGGGCCCGAGCTCCGGCCCACCAGGCATACCCCCGTGACAAGCCCATGTACTCCGTCTCCCGACGGACCCTCTGCCCTCGGACCCCTACTCATCACGGGGTCCAGCCCCACCGGCTTCCCCGGCCGGGTCAAGCCGCCATCTTGGGCCCTGCACCACGCGGCCGCGTGGCCTCACCTCGACCCTAACCCCGGGCCTGGCCGGCCCCGACATCCCGGCACCACCATCCACCCAGGAGGTGAGCGGACCACTTGGCAGGTCAATGGGAGAACGAAGTGTCAAGAGCTCTTCCCCCGCCAGGTACCGATCGCCTCCAGCCCCCCCAGGCGCTGGCTCCCCCCCCTGCTGGGTGTCTGGACACCTTCATCCCGGACCCCCCCGACCTCCAAGTGCGAGGGTCCGGACATCAAAGGCAACCAGCCCTATAACTGAGGCAGCTCCGGAGCAGGAAGGCAGTTGTATCCTGGAGTCGAGAGACACCGAGTGAACTCAACCCTGACGGTCTACTGGCGCTGCCGTAGCCGCTCTTGTGAACCATCGTCCTGCCTGCTGGCGCTGCTGCGGCCTTCTGCAACCTTCATCTTCCTGGGACCTGCTGGCGCCGCCGCGGCCCGTTGTAACGACCATCCTCACCGGGACCTGCTGGCGCTGCCGCGGACCGTCATCTTCCTGGGACCTGCTGGCGCTGCCGCGGCCCGTTGTAACGACCATCCTCACCGGGACCTGCTGGCGCTGCCGCTGCCCGTTGTAACGACCATCCTCACCGGGACCTGCTGGCGCTGCCGCGGACCGTACATCTTCCGGGGACCTGCTGGCGCTGCCGCGGCCCGTTGTATCAACCATCCTTACCGGGACCTGCTGGCGCTGCCGCGGACCGTACCACCTAACCACCAAGCTCGAGGATTGTGAGCTCATCATCATCTCATCCGAGCTACCGGATTGGTAAATAGACTGTCCCGCTACCCCCTTCCCTACCTTGCGAGACTCTAATCGAGGGGACCCCTGCGTCCAGACCTCCTTGTACCATTCTACCGTATCATAACTAAGTACCTATAAAGAACACTGAACCTTCTCCGTGTGTGATATCTGTCTTTGGGGGGGAAGTTACTTGTCTGTACGATCGCTGGAGACGGCTCTCCCCGGAGACCTCTCCCCCTGACCCCGGCCGACCCTCCCGGTCCGTCTACCTTTTCTAACATTGGTGGCCAGCGGCGCCATCCGAATCAACGCGTAATCGTACAGAGAGTAGCTCACCCCACGACAAAAACACGATGTCGACCAAAGATAGCAGCTCCACCGAGAAATTCCAAATGGAGAAATTAGAAGAATACAACCACCGCGAACTGAGACAATTTTGCATAGAACTTGGCATTGCTACCACCGGCCTGAGTACCAAGGATGATCTAAAGCGCGCTCTGGAGTCATGGACAGAAACGGGGGTCACAGGACCCTCCGACCAAAGCAGCGTCACACCAGACCAAACCAGCATCACACCAGAGGGGAACGCCACGGCTCCCGAGGAGCGGGGAACGGGCCTCCCGCAAGAGGAGATCCGAGAAAGAGACAGAGTCAGATTACACGAGTTGGAGATGGCACGACTCAAGATGGATGGGGAACTCAAGTTAGCTGAACAGAAACTCAACCTCGAGCATATGCGGCTTCGAGAGGAACGAGAAGAAAAGCAGAGACAGAGAGAGCTGGAAGAGAAAAAAATAACGCTCGAGCACGAGCGCCGACTAGCGGAAATAGAACTGCGCAAACAGAATAAGGAACTGGGGGTGCCTGAGCGACCACACACCCCGGGGCCAAGTGAGAAAAAAGTTCACATCCCCAAGGATGTTGTCCGCGAATATGTCCGAGAAGACGACATACAACAATGGTTTAAAGCCTATGAGATCGCAATGACCTCCCACCGAATCGACCGGAGTGATTGGGGAGCCGGACTTTGGGGGAGATTTATCAACGAGGGTCGCGATGCCCTGCTGCAGCTCCCCGATCACCAAATGTCGTCCTACGACCACATGAAGGCTGCCCTCCTCACCCGCTACGGCCTCACGCCCGAGATGTACCGCCAGAGGTTCAGAGATTGCACCAGGATCCCAGGTACAACTTGGGTAGAATACGTGAACTATTTCAGCCGGGCATTCGAAGGTTGGATCAAGGGAAGTCAGGTCACCACTTACGAACAACTCTTCAACCTTATGGTATGGGAGCACCTGTCAAACAACTGTTTCGTCGAGCTCAGGCAGCACCTACTCGACAGTAAGCTGACCGACCCCCGGCAGCTCGCCGCCGAAGCTGACCGGTGGGAAAGCACCCGAGTGGGCCGGAGAGGGCCCCACGACCAGAACAGAGGCAACCAAGGCCAGCACCGTCCTCGGGGAGGAGGAGGGGGCCAGGGGCGAGGGAGAGACGCCTTACCAGCAACACCCGTGGCCAGCACCCCGCCTCCGGCCGGCCGGGGCAACCCCCCGTTGCGGCCTGGGTACCGAGCCAACGTCACGTGCCACCGGTGCCAGCGACTAGGCCACTACGCCAATGACCCGAACTGCCCGCTAAATCAAACACCCAAGCCCCGCCAGGTAGCGGCCGCTGCCCTAGGGGAGGAGCAATCATCGGAGGGACCCGAAGAGTACGAGCCGGCCCAGCAAGGGTGGGAACCGGCCGCCATGGTCCTGGCATGCCTAGGGGGAAGAGACATGGTTCCGCGGGCTCCCCTACCCGCCAACACCAGAAAATACGGTCAGTGGGTGACCATTAATGGACAGAGAGCCGAGGCCTTGCGTGACACCGGCGCCAGCGTGACGGCCGTCCGCTGTCATCTGGTGAAGCCCGAGCAGATCCTGCCGAACATTCTTTGCCCCGTCCGCTCGGCAGATAACTCTGAGAGTATGTGTAAGATGGCCTGCGTCCCGTTTGAATGGGGAGGGGTCTCCGGCCTACTGAAGGTGACGGTCCGGGACGATGCCCCCGTGGACTGCCTCCTGGGGAATGACCTCGAAAGTTCCCCGTGGGCCACCGTCGAGAAAAGAGAGCACCTGGGGATGCTGGGCCTCCCGGACTGGGCCTGCATAACCACCCGATCCATGGCCGCCCGTGCCACCCCCCGATCAGAAGAAACCGAATGGCCAGCACCTCCGCCCCCGGTTGCCCCCGTCGAGGACAACGGCGAGTCCGACCTCCCGGACCCGACTATCGAAGCAGACGCGCAACACCAGGACCTTCCGGATCTGGCTCAGTGGCGTCAAGAGGGGGGGCCCACCCAAGAACAGTTCCGCCAGGAACAAAAGACCTGTCCCTCCCTCGAGGGACTCCGCCAACAAGCCGATACCAAAAACGCAGGGGACACCACCGGAACCCACTGGGTCTACTGGGACAACGACCTGCTCTACAGCGAGCAAAGAATCGCCGAGCTGGGGGCCGGTCGAGTTCTGGTGGTACCGCTCCGCTTCCGAGACTTTCTGCTCAACCTGGCCCACGATGTCCCCCTGGCTGGACACCTGGGCCAGGACAAAACATACAGTCGCCTGGTGACCCACTTTTTCTGGCCAAAAATGAGGAATGACGTCCTGAACCACTGCCGATCTTGCCCCACGTGCCAAGCCAGCGGGAAGAGTGGTCGGAAGCTGAAGGCCCCTCTGCAACCCTTCCCTGTGGTCACCACCCCGTTCGAGAGGGTGGGGATAGACATTGTGGGGCCTCTGGACCCCCGCACGGCACAAGGACACAGGTTCATCTTGGTACTAGTGGACCATGCCACCCGCTACCCCGAGGCGGTGCCCCTACGGACAGTGACAGCTCCGGTGGTTGGCCGGGCCCTGATGGGGATCTTCTCCAGGGTAGGCTTCCCCCGAGAAGTCGTCAGCGACCGAGGTACGAATTTCATATCTAAATACATGAAGTCCCTCTGGCAACAATGCGGGGTCACCTACAGATTCACGACCCCCTATCACCCCCAAGGGAACGGACTAGTGGAGCGTTTTAACCGCACTCTCAAGGGGATGATTGGGGGATTGGAAGAGCCTCTCCGTCGCCAGTGGGATGTGCTGCTCCCGTGCCTCCTCTTCGCCTACCGAGAAGTCCCCCAGAAGTCCCTCGGCTTTAGCCCTTTCGAACTCTTGTACGGGCACCCTGTGCGAGGGCCCCTCAGCCTAGTCAAGGAAGGTTGGGAGATGGCCCCCTTAATGACCCCTCCCGACGTCTTCAAATACATCCTGGCCCTACGAAACCAGACCCGGCGCTTCAGGGAGATGGCCAAGGCGAACCTCGAGGCCAGTCAGGAGGACATGAAGAGGTGGTATGATCACAATGCCTCCTCCGTTGAATTAGAGCCTGGGCAGCAAGTATGGGTGATGTCCCCCACCGAACCATGTGCCCTGCAAGACAAGTGGACGGGGCCCTTCAAAGTGGTCGAGCGTAAAAGCCCCGTCACTTACCTCATCGACATGGGGTCCACCCGGAACCCCCTGCGGGTCCTCCACACCAACCGGCTCAAACCACACTTTGTGCGCTCCGAACTAAGCCTCCTGATGGCGACAGACAGTGGTACAGAAGAAGACTCCGAGCCCCTCCCGGATCTCTTAAAGACTCAGGAGAAGGACGGCTCCGTGGATGGGGTCCGGCTCTCTGACGCCCTCACTTCGGAGCAACGCCAGGACTGCCGGGACCTCCTGCTGCAGTTCGCTGCCCTGTTCTCCCTCACCCCCGGGGTCACCCCTTGGTGTTTGCACGACGTAGACACCGGGGACAGTCCCCCTATCCGGCACCGGGCCTACCGCGTACCAGATCGGGTACGGGCCTGCATACAGGAGGAAGTGGCCAAGATGCTCACGATCGGGGTCATCGAGCCCTCGGACAGTCCCTGGGCCAGTCCGGTTGTATTAGTTCCCAAGGCCGCTGCCCCCGGCACCGCCCCTGAACTGAGATTCTGCGTCGACTACCGGGGCTTGAACGCTGTCACCCGGACCGACGCTCATCCCATCCCCCGAGCAGACGAGCTGATCGACCGGCTGGGGGCCGCCCGCTACCTTAGTATCTTCGACCTAACGGCGGGCTACTGGCAGATCGGCCTCACACCCAGGGCTCAGGAACGGTCAGCCTTCTCCACCCCCGATGGCCACTATCAATTTAAGGTCATGCCCTTTGGCATGAAGAATGCCCCCGCCACATTCCAACGTCTTGTGAACCAGGTCTTGGCAGGGCTCGAAGAATTCAGCGCTGCCTACCTGGACGATATCGCTGTATACAGCCGCCACTGGTCCGACCACCTCCGTCACCTCCAAGAGGTCCTCCAAGCCCTCCAGCGGGCCGGCCTCACCATTAAGGCCGGCAAGTGCCAAATTGGCCAAGGGTCTGTGACCTACCTTGGGCACCAAGTGGGAAGCGGGCTGGTGGCCCCATTACAACTTAAGATTGCTGCCATCCAGTCCTGGCAGCCCCCCGTCACCCAGACCGAGGTCCGAGCCTTCTTGGGGCTCACCGGCTACTACCGGCGGTTCGTGAAGGACTACGGCAGCATCGTGGGGCCCCTCACGGGACTCACATCCAAGAATCAACCGAAGCGGGTCCACTGGACTCCTGATTGTCAAGCGGCCTTCGAGGAGCTGAAGGCCGCCCTGTGCACCGCCCCGGTGCTCCAGGCCCCCGATTACAGTCGGGAATTTGTGGTGCAGACCGACGCCTCCGACCACGGCATCGGGGCCGTCCTCTCTCAGCTGAACCCCGAAGGTCATGACCAGCCGGTGGCCTTCATCAGTCGACGTCTCCTGGCCCGAGAACAGCGTTGGAGCACAATCGAGAGGGAGGCATTTGCAGTAGTGTGGGCCCTCAAAAAGCTCCGACCCTATCTCTTCGGTACCCACTTCCGGGTACAAACCGACCATCGACCCCTGCAATGGCTGATGCAGATGCGGGGGGAGAACCCAAAACTCTTGCGCTGGTCCATTTCCCTGCAGGGGATGGACTTCACTGTGGAGCACCGGCCAGGCCAAGACCACGCCAACGCGGATGGCCTGTCCCGCTTTTTCCGCCTCAACGAAGAGAGTCCCCAAGGAGATGGGTGACTCTCCCCGCCTTCAGCTGGGGGGGACGCATGTTGGACAGGCCACACAGAGGGCTTGCTCCCTCCCCGCACGACAGGGCCCGAGCTCCGGCCCACCAGGCATACCCCCGTGACAAGCCCATGTACTCCGTCTCCCGACGGACCCTCTGCCCTCGGACCCCTACTCATCACGGGGTCCAGCCCCACCGGCTTCCCCGGCCGGGTCAAGCCGCCATCTTGGGCCCTGCACCACGCGGCCGCGTGGCCTCACCTCGACCCTAACCCCGGGCCTGGCCGGCCCCGACATCCCGGCACCACCATCCACCCAGGAGGTGAGCGGACCACTTGGCAGGTCAATGGGAGAACGAAGTGTCAAGAGCTCTTCCCCCGCCAGGTACCGATCGCCTCCAGCCCCCCCAGGCGCTGGCTCCCCCCCCTGCTGGGTGTCTGGACACCTTCATCCCGGACCCCCCCGACCTCCAAGTGCGAGGGTCCGGACATCAAAGGGCACCAGCCCTATAACTGAGGCAGCTCCGGAGCAGGAAGGCAGTTGTATCCTGGAGTCGAGAGACACCGAGTGAACTCAACCCTGACGGTCTACTGGCGCTGCCGTAGCCGCTCTTGTGAACCATCGTCCTGCCTGCTGGCGCTGCCGCGGCCTTCTGCAACCTTCATCTTCCTGGGACCTGCTGGCGCCGCCGCGGCCCGTTGTAACGACCATCCTCACCGGGACCTGCTGGCGCTGCCGCGGACCGTCATCTTCCTGGGACCTGCTGGCGCTGCCGCGGCCCGTTGTAACGACCATCCTCACCGGGACCTGCTGGCGCTGCCGCGGCCCGTTGTAACGACCATCCTCACCGGGACCTGCTGGCGCTGCCGCGGACCGTACATCTTCCGGGGACCTGCTGGCGCTGCCGCGGCCCGTTGTATCAACCATCCTTACCGGGACCTGCTGGCGCTGCCGCGGACCGTACCACCTAACCACCAAGCTCGAGGATTGTGAGCTCATCATCATCTCATCCGAGCTACCGGATTGGTAAATAGACTGTCCCGCTACCCCCTTCCCTACCTTGCGAGACTCTAATCGAGGGGACCCCTGCGTCCAGACCTCCTTGTACCATTCTACAGTATCATAACTAAGTACCTATAAAGAACACTGAACCTTCTCCGTGTGTGATATCTGTCTGTGGGGGGGAAGTTACTTGTCTGTACGATCGCTGGAGACGGCTCTCCCCGGAGACCTCTCCCCCTGACCCCGGCCGACCCTCCCGGTCCGTCTACCTTTTCTAACAGGCACCCACCCCTCCTATGTCTGGGCACTGCTGGGGGGACTCTGCACCCACCCCTCCTATGTCTGGGCACTGCTGGGGGGACTCTGCACCCACCCCTCCTATGTCTGGGCACTGCTGGGAGTGATAGGCACACACCCCTCATATGTCTGGGTACTGCTGGGAGTGATAGGCACCCACCCCTCCTATGTCTGGGCACTGCTGGGGGGCTCTGCACCCACCCCTCCTATATCTGGGCACTGCTGGGAGTGATAGGCACCCACCCCTCCTATGTCTGGGCACTGCTGGGAGTGATAGGCACACACCCCTCATATGTCTGGGCACTGCTGGGAGTGATAGGCACACACCCCTCATATGTCTGGGGCACTGCTGGGAGTGATAGGCACCCACCCCTCCTATGTCTGGGCACTGCTGGGGGGACTCTGCACCCACCCCTCCTATGTCTGGGCACTGCTGGGAGTGATAGGCACACACCCCTCATATGTCTGGGCACTGCTGGGAGTGATAGGCACCCACCCCTCCTATGTCTGGGCACTGCTGGGGTGACTCTGCACCCACCCCTCATATGTCTGGGCAGTGCTGGGGGGACTCTGCACCCACCCCTCATATGTCTGGGCACTGCTGGGGGGACTCTGCACCATCCCCTCCTATGTCTGGGCACTGCTGGGGGGACTCTGCACCCACCCCTCCTATGTCTGGGCACTGCTGGGAGTGATAGGCACACACCCCTCATATGTCTGGGCACTGCTGGGAGTGGTAGGCACCCACCCCTCCTATGTCTGGGCACTGCTGGGGGGACTCTGCACCCACCCCTCCTATATCTGGGCACTGCTGGGAGTGATAGGCACGCACCCCTCATATGTCTGGGCACTGCTGGGAGTGATCTGCACCCACCCCTCCTATGTCTGCCACTGCTTGGGGGACTCTGCACCCACCCCTCCTATGTCTGAGCACTGCTGGGAGTGATAGGCACCCACCCCTCCTATGTCTGGGCACTGCTGGGGGGACTCTGCACCCACCCCTCATATGTCTGGGGCACTGCTGGGAGTGATAGGCACCCACCCCTCATATGTCTGGGCACTGCTGGGAGTGATAGGCACCCACTCCTCCTATGTCTGGGCACTGCTGGGGGACTCTGCACCCACCCCTCCTATGTCTGGGCACTGCTGTGAGTGATAGGCACACACCCCTCATATGTCTGGGCACTGCTGAGAGTAATAGGCACCCACCCCTCCTTTGTCTGGGCACTGCTGGGGGTGATAGGCATACACCCCTCATATGTCTGGGCACTGCTGGGAGTGATAGGCACCCACCCCTCCTATGTCTGGGCACTGCTGGGGTGACTCTGCACCCACCCCTCATATGTCTGGGCAGTGCTGGGGGGACTCTGCACCCACCCCTCATATGTCTGGGCACTGCTGGGGGGACTCTGCACCCACCCCTCCTATGTCTGGGCACTGCTGGGGGGACTCTGCACCCACCCCTCCTATGTCTGGGCACTGCTGGGAGTGATAGGCACACACCCCTCATATGTCTGGGTACTGCTGGGAGTGATAGGCACCCACCCCTCCTATGTCTGGGCACTGCTGGGGGGCTCTGCACCCACCCCTCCTATATCTGGGCACTGCTGGGAGTGATAGGCACACACCCCTCCTGTGTCTGGGCACTGCTGGGGGGACTCTACACCCACCCCTCCTGCGTCTGGGCACTGCTGGGAGGACTCTGCACACACCCCTCCTGTGTCTGGGCACTGCTGGGAGGACTCTGCACACACCCCTCCTGTGTCTGGGCACTGCTGGGAGTGATAGGCACCCACCCCTCCTATGTCTGGGCACTGCTGGGGGGACTCTGCACCCACCCCTCCTATATCTGGGCACTGCTGGGAGTGATAGGCACACACCCCTCATATGTCTGGGCACTGCTGGGAGTGATCTGCACCCACCCCTCCTATGTCTGCCACTGCTTGGGGGACTCTGCACCCACCCCTCCTATGTCTAGGGCACTGCTGGGAGTGATAGGCACCCACCCCTCATATGTCTGGGCACTACTGGGAGTGATAGGCACCCACTCCTCCTATGTCTGGGCACTGCTGGGGGGACTCTGCACCCACCCCTCCTATGTCTGGGCACTGCTGTGAGTTATAGGCACACACCCCTCATATGTCTGGGCACTGCTGGGAGTAATAGGCACCCACCCCTCCTATGTCTGGCCACTGCTGGGGGGACTCTGCATCCACCCCTCCTATATCTGGGCACTGCTGGGGGGACTCTACACCCACCCCTCATATGTCTGGGCACTGCTGGGAGTGATCTGCACCCACCCCTCCTATGTCTGGGCACTGCTGGGAGTGATAGGCACCCACCCCTCCTATGTCTGGGCACTGCTGGGAGTGATAGGCACACACCCCTCATATGTCTGGGCACTGCCTGGTGTGATCTGCACCCACCCCTCCTATGTCTGGGGCACTGCTGGGAGTGATAGGCACCCACCCCTCCTATGTCTGGGCACTGCTGGGAGTGATAGGCACCCACCCCTCCTATGTCTGGGCACTGTTGGGGGGACTCTGCACCCACCCCTCCTATGTCTGGGCACTGCTGGGAGTGATAGGCACACACCCCTCATATGTCTGGGCACTGCTGGGAGTGATAGGCACCCACCCCTCCTATGTCTGGGCACTGCTGGGGTGACTCTGCACCCACCCCTCATATTTCTGGGCACTGCTGGGGGGACTCTGCACCCACCCCACATATGTCTGGGCACTGCTGGGGGGACTCTGCACCCACCCCTCCTATGTCTGGGCACTGCTGGGAGTGATAGGCACCCACCCATCCTATGTCTGCCACTGCTTGGGGGACTCTGCACCCACCCCTCCTATGTCTGCCACTGCTTGGGGGACTCTGCACCCACCCCTCCTATGTCTGAGCACTGCTGGGAGTGATAGGCACCCACCCCTCCTATGTCTGGGCACTGCTGGGGTGACTCTGCACCCACCCCTCATATTTCTGGGCACTGCTGGGGGGACTCTGCACCCACCCCTCATATGTCTGGGCACTGCTGGGGGGACTCTGCACCCACCCCTCCTATGTCTGGGCACTGCTGGGAGTGATAGGCACACACCCCTCATATGTCTGGGCACTGCTGGGAGTGATCTGCACCCACCCCTCCTATGTCTGCCACTGCTTGGGGGACTCTGCACCCACCCCTCCTATGTCTGAGCACTGCTGGGAGTGATAGGCACACACCCCTCCTATGTCTGGGCACTGCCGGGAGTGATAGGCACACACCCCTCATATGTCTGGGCACTGCTGGGAGTGATCTGCACCCACCCCTCCTATGTCTGGGGCACTGCTGGGAGTGATAGGCACCCACCCCTCATATGTCTGGGCACTGCTGGGAGTGATAGGCACCCACTCCTCCTATGTCTGGGCACTGCTGGGGGGACTCTGCACCCACCCCTCCTATGTCTGGGCACTGCTGTGAGTGATAGGCACACACCCCTCATATGTCTGGGCACTGCTGGGATTAATAGGCACCCACCCCTCCTATGTCTGGGCACTGCTGGGGGGACTCTGCACCCACCCCTCCTATATCTGGGCACTGCTGGGGGGACTCTACACCCACCCCTCATATGTCTGGGCACTGCTGGGAGTGATCTGCACCCACCCCTCCTATGTCTTGGCACTGCTGGGAGTGATAGGCACCCACCCCTCCTATGTCTGGGCACTGCTGGGAGTGATAGGCACACACCCCTCATATGTCTGGGCACTGCCTGGTGTGATCTGCACCCACCCCTCCTATGTCTGGGGCACTGCTGGGAGTGATAGGCACCCACCCCTCCTATGTCTGGGCACTGCTGGGAGTGATAGGCACCCACCCCTCCTATGTCTGGGCACTGTTGGGGGGACTCTGCACCCACCCCTCCTATGTCTGGGCACTGCTGGGAGTGATAGGCACACACCCCTCATATGTCTGGGCACTGCTGGGAGTGATAGGCACCCACCCCTCCTATGTCTGGGCACTGCTGGGGTGACTCTGCACCCACCCCTCATATTTCTGGGCACTGCTGGGGGGACTCTGCACCCACCCCACATATGTCTGGGCACTGCTGGGGGGACTCTGCACCCACCCCTCCTATGTCTGGGCACTGCTGGGAGTGATAGGCACCCACCCCTCCTATGTCTGCCACTGCTTGGGGGACTCTGCACCCACCCCTCCTATGTCTGCTACTGCTTGGGGGACTCTGCACCCACCCCTCCTATGTCTGAGCACTGCTGGGAGTGATAGGCACCCACCCCTCCTATGTCTGGGCACTGCTGGGGTGACTCTGCACCCACCCCTCATATTTCTGGGCACTGCTGGGGGGACTCTGCACCCACCCCTCATATGTCTGGGCACTGCTGGGGGGACTCTGCACCCACCCCTCCTATGTCTGGGCACTGCTGGGAGTGATAGGCACACACCCCTCATATGTCTGGGCACTGCTGGGAGTGATCTGCACCCACCCCTCCTATGTCTGCCACTGCTTGGGGGACTCTGCACCCACCCCTCCTATGTCTGAGCACTGCTGGGAGTGATAGGCACACACCCCTCCTATGTCTGGGCACTGCCGGGAGTGATAGGCACACACCCCTCATATGTCTGGGCACTGCTGGGAGTGATCTGCACCCACCCCTCCTATGTCTGGGGCACTGCTGGGAGTGATAGGCACCCACCCCTCATATGTCTGGGCACTGCTGGGAGTGATAGGCACCCACTCCTCCTATGTCTGGGCACTGCTGGGGGGACTCTGCACCCACCCCTCCTATGTCTGGGCACTGCTGTGAGTGATAGGCACACACCCCTCATATGTCTGGGCACTGCTGGGATTAATAGGCACCCACCCCTCCTATGTCTGGGCACTGCTGGGGGGACTCTGCACCCACCCCTCCTATATCTGGGCACTGCTGGGGGGACTCTACACCCACCCCTCATATGTCTGGGCACTGCTGGGAGTGATCTGCACCCACCCCTCCTATGTCTTGGCACTGCTGGGAGTGATAGGCACCCACCCCTCCTATGTCTGGGCACTGCTGGGAGTGATAGGCACACACCCCTCATATGTCTGGGCACTGCTGGGAGTGATCTGCACCCACCCCTCCTATGTCTGGGGCACTGCTGGGAGTGATTGTCACCCACCCCTCCTATGTCTGGGCACTGCTGGGAGTGATAGGCACCCACCCCTCCTATGTCTGGGCACTGCTGGGGGGACTCTGCACCCACCCCTCCTATGTCTGGGCACTGCTGGGCGTGATAGGCACACACCCCTCATATGTCTGGGCACTGCTGGGAGTGATAGGCACCCACCCCTCCTATGTCTGGGCACTGCTGGGGTGACTCTGCACCCACCCCTCATATGTCTGGGCAGTGCTGTGGGGACTCTGCACCCACCCCTCATATGTCTGGGCACTGCTGGGGGGACTCTGCACCCACCCCTCCTATGTCTGGGCACTGCTGGGGGGACTCTGCACCCACCCCTCCTATATCTGGGCACTGCTGGGAGTGATAGGCACACACCCCTCATATGTCTGGGCACTGCTGGGAGTGATAGGCACCCACCCCTCCTATGTCTGGGCACTGCTGGGGGGACTCTGCACCCACCCCTCCTATATCTGGGCACTGCTGGGAGTGATAGGCACACACCCCTCATATGTCTGGGCACTGCTGGGAGTGATCTGCACCCACCCCTCCTATGTCTGCCACTGCTTGGGGGACTCTGCACCCACCCCTCCTATGTCTGAGCACTGCTGGGAGTGATAGGCACACACCCCTCCTATGTCTGGGCAATGCAGGGAGTGATAGGCACCCACCCCTCCTATGTCTGGGCACTGCTGGGGGGACTCTGCACCCACCCCTCCTATATCTGGGCACTGCTGGGGGGACTCTACACCCACCCCTCATATGTCTGGGCATTGCTGGGAGTGATCTGCACCCACCCCTCCTATGTCTTGGCACTGCTGGGAGTGATAGGCACCCACCCCTCCTATGTCTGGGCACTGCTGGGAGTGATAGGCACACACCCCTCATATGTCTGGGCACTGCTGGGAGTGATCTGCACCCACCCCTCCTATGTCTGGGGCACTGCTGGGAGTGATTGTCACCCACCCCTCCTATGTCTGGGCACTGCTGGGAGTGATAGGCACCCACCCCTCCTATGTCTGGGCACTGCTGGGGGGACTCTGCACCCACCCCTCCTATGTCTGGGCACTGCTGGGAGTGATAGGCACACACCCCTCATATGTCTGGGCACTGCTGGGAGTGATAGGCACCCACCCCTCCTATGTCTGGGCACTGCTGGGGTGACTCTGCACCCACCCCTCATATGTCTGGGCAGTGCTGTGGGGACTCTGCACCCACCCCTCATATGTCTGGGCACTGCTGGGGGGACTCTGCACCCACCCCTCCTATGTCTGGGCACTGCTGGGGGGACTCTGCACCCACCCCTCCTATATCTGGGCACTGCTGGGAGTGATAGGCACACACCCCTCATATGTCTGGGCACTGCTGGGAGTGATAGGCACCCACCCCTCCTATGTCTGGGCACTGCTGGGGGGACTCTGCACCCACCCCTCCTATATCTGGGCACTGCTGGGAGTGATAGGCACACACCCCTCATATGTCTGGGCACTGCTGGGAGTGATCTGCACCCACCCCTCCTATGTCTGCCACTGCTTGGGGGACTCTGCACCCACCCCTCCTATGTCTGAGCACTGCTGGGAGTGATAGGCACACACCCCTCCTATGTCTGGGCAATGCAGGGAGTGATAGGCACCCACCCCTCCTATGTCTGGGCACTGCTGGGGGGACTCTGCACCCACCCCTCCTATATCTGGGCACTGCTGGGGGACTCTGCACCCACCCCTCATATGTCTGTGCACTGCTGGGAGTGATAGGCACCCACCCCTCCTATGTCTGGGCACTGCTGGGAGTGATAGGCACCCACCCCTCCTATGTCTGGGCACTGCTGGGGGGACTTTGCACCCACCCCTCCTATGTCTGGGCACTGCTGGGGGGACTCTGCACCCACCCCTCCTATATCTGGGCACTGCTGGGGGGACTCTGCACCCACCCCTCATATGTCTGGGCACTGCTGGGAGTGATAGGCACCCACCCCTCCTATGTCTGGGCACTGCTGGGGGGGACTCTGCACCCACCCCTCCTATGTCTGGGCACTGCTGGGAGTGATAGGCACACACCCCTCATATGTTTGGGCACTGCTGGGAGTGATAGGCACCCACCCCTCCTATGTCTGGGCACTGCTGGGAGTGATAGGCACACACCCCTCATATGTCTGGGCACTGCTGGGAGTAATAGGCACCCACCCCTCCTATGTTTGGGCACTGCTGGGGGGACTCTGCACCCACCCCTCATATGTCTGGGCACTGCTGGGGGGACTCTGCACACACCCCTCCTATGTCTGGGCACTGCTGGGGCTGATGGCCACACACCCCTATGTGTCTGTCCACTGGCGTGGTATGACCCGTACCCACGTCCCACGGCCTGGGTACGGCCCGTACCACCATTGCAGTGGTGATGTAGAGGTACGCTTGGTACGAGCCGTACCCACGTCCTTGAGGCATGGGTACGGGTCGTACCCCCATTGTTGGGGTGCCGTAGGGGTACGTACCGTACCCATGCCTTTGGACGTGGGTACGGCCCATACCAAGCATACCCCTACATCGCCACTGCAATGGTGGTACGGGCCATACCCATGCCTGTGGGACGTGGGTACGGCTGTACCACCATTGTGGCGGTGACGTAGGGGTACGCATGGTACGGGCCGTACCCACGCTCTGGGGGCGTGGGTACGGGCTGTACCACCATTGTTGGGGTGCCGTAGGGGTACGCACCGTACCCATGCCTTTAGGACGTGGGTACGGCTCATACCAAGCGTACCCTTACGTCAACACTGCAATGGTGGTACGGGCCGTACCCATGCCTGTGGGACGTGGGTACGAGCCGTGCCACCATTGTGGCGGTGATGTAGGGGTACTAGTGGTACGGGCCGTACCCACGCTCTGGGGGCGTGGGTATGGGCCGTACCACCATTGTTGGGGTGCCATAGGGGTATGCACCGTACCCACGCCTTAAGAGCGTGGGTACGGGGCATACCACGCCCACCCCTACCTCACCCCAAGAATGGCGGTACGGCTCGTACCCATGCGTTTGGGACGTGGGTACGGGCTGTACCACCATTGTTGGGGTGACGTAGGGGTGGGCGTGGGACGCCCCGTACCCACGCTCTTAAGGCGTGGGTACGGTGCATACCACAATTGTTGTGTTGCCGGTTCGCGTCCATGTTGACTTCCGTTGTGGCGGACGCAGGCCTTGGTGGAGACGCCCCCACCCCCGAAGTGACCAGGCCCTGGGGGTCAGGTATGTACAGGGCATGTTTAATTTTGGACTTGGGTGGGGGTTATGTTTCCTGCCCCTGCCCCCCCACCTTTGACCCTGGGTGTTGTTCTGACCTTCTGCGGCGTCTGCGTCGGTTCCTGTACACCAGGTGGACTGCAATGAGGGCCGGGATGACACGTAGGTTTGGGTCCATGGCTGTCCGTCGCGTACAGGTGCTCCTTGTGCGCGTCGTCCTGATTTCCCGACAGTTTTTGGCTCCCGTAAAATATTGTCTGTGCGGAGTGACGTCGGTACGAATCGTACTTGCTGGTTCGTGAAACGCTGCCTGACTCCGTCCGGATGTCACGTCCGCGTCGTCCCGGATCGGAATTAGGGGTATTTTTTGTTCGGTCGGTGTTTTTTACGAATCGTACGCAAATGGAGTTTGCGTACGAATCGTACTTGCATGTTTGTAAGGTATTTCGACCGGGTACGAGTCGGACGGAGAAAACGCTCCGTCCGACGGTTCGTACCCGGTTTATCCAGGATCGGAATCGGCCCCTATATATTTGCAAACGATATTAAACACTTCGATATTTTAAAAATCGATATTACTTACCTTAAGTTGATATTCCTGACCACGATATTCTTGCTGTTGATGTTTCTGAACCACAATATTTATTACTCAATATTTGCGCAACTCTATATCTTTTACTTGATATTCTGTCTGCACACCTCGTGGATAGAGGGAGACTGTGGGGAGAGGGGTTACACTGAGAGTGCAGAGATGACAGGAATCAAGTTTGGGGTTTGCTCTATCGCGTTTTAAAAATATCCACAGTAATACCGAGAGCAGAGACAACGATGGGAGTGACCAGAGTCGAGGCAAGACACATCGAAACATTTGTGAAAACCGTAAACGCATGCAATGGGCGAAGGAAACTACTCAGTGTTGACATGGACTGTCAACAGATTGGGCAACAAAATTAGAAGGGGACTGGGTACCAAATTCATTAAAAGGCTCAAACCGGACAAGAGACGCATTTAATGGCTCACACTGTTCCTTCCTGGGGAGGGGTACGTATACAGCACTTGCACATGCAGGTTTTTCCTCGGGGTGTAGGGGAGTCACCATACTGATTAGGAAATCACCACCCTTTCATACACCCAGAACATGGGCGGACCCAAACGGCTCGTTTGTAGCGGTGAAGGGGAATGGGGCCGTAGAGACCTCACATTGATCAGTGTTTATGCTCCCCAAGACTACAACAGCAGACACTAGATAAAATTGCAGGGATACTCATAGATTCGGGTCCCTCCACGCATATTATAGACGGCGACTTCAATTGCGTCACTAATCCCCACTTGGACCGCATACGCGTAGGTCCTGGAGCACGGTCTTCCACCCCCCTAGAACGGTTCCAAAACAACCTTGGTCTGACTGATCTCTGGCGTCGACACCATTCAGTAGACTGCACATACTCATACTTTTCAGGAGCTCATAAGGTCTTCTCTAGGTTAGACTGTTTCTTTGCCCAAGCGGAAGAAGTGGAGACAGTAGAAAAGGTGAAATATGTGGCATATCTACAAAGAAAATAGGATATGGAGAACCTCCGTTCCTGTACACAGCGCACTGCTTTGTGCCCCTAAGGTTTCTATAAAAATGTACACACTTTAAAAATTTTGTTCAATAACCACAAATTTTGCATCAATTCAGTTGAAATCAATTCAATTCATTGATTTATTCACTATTTTTTATATAAATTTAGAATTTGGAAATTCAAAATGCTTTTCTGTAGTATACCGATTCTAAACAATCATGAAATTTACAAGTCAAATGATATACAGTTGAAGCAAACTTAAAAACATCCCCTATGCATTTCGGGTGCAAAACCCTTCCTCAGGGGTTTTTTTTTAAATACATGTTGCTATAAAGAATGTTGGATTCTGGATCTTGAGTAGCCTCCTGCCGGAACAATCACAAAATGAAACAATCAATCAATTTGTTACTCTGAACTTATACAATATGCATGAAATAAAAGATATCTGTTTCCGGATTGACTGTGATACATCATCGTGACTATGAGCATGCTTGTGTGTTCAAGTGCCATTCATTGAAATGCGTGATGTAGAATCGCCTGTAAAACAGTTCGTAGTGGATTAACCTTATAACCCATGTATGGTGAAACAGATCTACTGTCTGTACGTCCTCTGTGATTAAATAACCAGTAACTCCAGTAAGTAAAACTACCTTAAAAAATTAATGAAAGACTTCACTGTAAGCCGGATGGCTAATTGAAAGTTTAAATCTGTTGAAAAAGGTTAACAGATAAGTTGGTAATGTCCGATTCCAAACTAACGCTAATACGATATAAAATTTGTAAAGCGTCGCTTACCCAAAAAAGAAGGTACTGTGGCGCTGAAATTTGAAACATAAGACGGCCAAGAGTAAACTTGTTGTACGCGTCTTCTACGAGTCATATAATAATGTATCCAGCATCAAAAATCACTCACCGGCGTGTGTTGTCCCGGGTGAGCTCCGAATGACGTGACTGCGTCTTACGCTATTTCCATTTCCAAAAAGAACTGCAGTATGCCGGGTCTTTTTGTTACGCGTATTCAAGATAGAGCTAGCTTTATTGAGAGGAAAGGACGCTTTTCAACAAAATCCTTACCATGCTTCCCGTAAATTAAATAGTTCTAGATATAGAAACTTATGTACCCAAAGCTCTACTCGAGTAATGTTGGTTATCGTAATGATGGATATAAAATTTAAAAATGTGTGAATATAAAGTGTGAAAATAAAACGAAAAGCACTGAAAGTCAGTGTTCCAATGATTTGACAGTGAATACGGAATCAGATGCACATATGCATGGTAAACGGAAGACACCAGACAATCCTGAATTTTTTGACAATGCTAACAGCAATGCTTACAGGAAACATAACATTTCGTAATGATCACTGAGACCTTTAGGTATAATTGTATCCAAATATTGAATCCAAAACGTTTCCCTACGAGCTAATTGTGAATGGGAAACTGATCCCGTGTGAGTGGAGATTTTCTGTAGAATTGTGAACCTAAGTTGTGGAATCATATGATGAACCAGTGTGAGGCTAAGCATGAGTTTCTGTTTGTGCGTATCATGCTTTTGTGTTCGATGATTCTTGTTTTGATTTTACGAGAGGTTCTTCCTACTTAAGTGAAACCACATGGACATCGTATGGCGTATATTACGCCTTCTGTGTTGCAGTCCGATGTATGTTTCAAAGTGATCTTTTTTCCTGTGTGACGGTGCGCAAAAGTATCGTCTGTGATTACATTACCACATTTTTTGATTGTAATAGCCTGATAAGAGTGTTTCAATACAAAGACTTCACGTTTTTGATTTCATTTTGTGGAACTTAATAGTAGTTCTTGACGTTGTGTCTGATATGCTCTGATTTGGGCTTTTTGTAATGTTTCCGCGGGGTAGCCCCTTTTCAAATACCTTTGAAACTGTTCTTGTATAAGTGTTTCTGCATCAGTTTCATTCAAGGTGATACGTTTGATTCAAATAAATTGGGAAACTGGTAAGTGTCTTTTGAGTGCCATAGGATGAAAATTATCATAGTGAAGTGCATTATTCCTGTCTGTCGGTTTTTTGCAAACTACTGTTTGTAAACCCGTTGGTGTATTCTGTATCAAAATATCCAAGAAATGAATTTCTTCTTTTTAGATATTGTGTTTGAATTGAATACGTGGATTACATTGGTTTAGAGCTTGTATGTTGTCTTCAAGTGCTTGGTGTGGCCCATGCCAAATTACCAGTCTGTCATCTATAAAACGCATGTATTTAATTTTGTCATTTTGCCAAGATGCCTTATGCAAAATATGTAGATGCTCGAAGTGTGCCATGTAGGTATTTGCATATGAAGGCGCTCCGGGGAAACCCATTGAGGTTCTCGTCCTTTGCAGGAAAAAGTTCCCATTCCATGAAAAGTAGCTCTGATATAGTGAGAATTATAATAACTCCAGTAGGAATATCCCATTTACTTCATCATTGGGATTGTCCAATAGTCTCCGTTCCACAGCTTCCAACCCCTCCCCATGCAAAATAAAGGTATATAAGGCGACAACGTCAATTGTACCCAACCAAGTATCTTGATCAAATGCCTCGCGTATCGATTCCAGTTTAAGACAGTCTGTAGTGTCCTTCACATATGTACTCCACAATTGAACTAATGGTTGTAAATAAAAATCCAGATAATGCCCGATTGCTTCATGAATAGAACCGCAACCTGCCTCAATCGGGCGGAATGGTGGATTCATAGCATTCTTATGCATTTTCAGCAGCATGTATATGTGTGATACCTGCAGCGATGTTGATTGTAAAAATCTTTTGGTTTTGTCATTAATCCAACCCATCTCTTCAGCATGCTCCAAGATTCCAGTTAACGTGGCCATGAATTCTCTTGTGGGATCCCCTTCTAACTGTATGTAAGTGTTTGTATCATTCAGGTGCTCGTTAACTTTCTGTTCGTAAAATATTTTGTCCATGACAACTGTAGCCCCTCCTTTTTTGGCTGGTTGAAAAATCAAGTTGTTGTCCTGTCTCAAAGAGCGTAATATTCTTTGTTCCTTTAACCCCTTGCATGCCCGCCCCTTTCCCCGCCCAGTGCCGCGCCTTGCATTAGCGGGCGGAGTTCATGACGAGCTGGACTCGTCATGGGCACAGCGCCACCGCAGCCCATGACGAGTCCAGCTCGTCATGGGCACTGAAGGGGTTAAGGTGAGATTTGTGTGTTTAGGTCGTTGGTAACTGATGTTTTTTAAATCTTTTTTAACTAATGATTCAAAAGTATTGATGGTCTTGTGCCATAAAGGTACTCTTAGGGTGAAATTTCTCAGTGGGTTCTTGTGGTGGTTGATCTTGTGAAATCGCTATGGTATGGAAGAACCATCTTAATCTGAGCTTGCGCATGAATTTGAACAGTGCAATTTCAGTTTCCAAAGGGTTAGAAGAGTAAGTCGGAACGTATGTCATGCCCTTGTTTAATACTGCCTTTTCATCTGCATTCAATGTTCTTTTTGAAATGTTCCTAATTAAGTCACCGTTTTCTTCAGATTCCGCTGAGGATTGGATGACTTTGCCATTCTTTTTTTGCCCCCTGCGGTTTCGGTTGTTTTTGAAGTTTCTCCTTTGTCAGGTGGATGGTTTGAAGTGTGTCCCTGCTCCAAAAAAGACTGTTTTGCACTGGTTGAACTTTCACCACCTGTGGTTACTAGTGTTGACTCTCCTGCCACGGATACTGGTGGTCTTTGTACTGATAAATCGTGCTCTGAAACGATACTTTCCTCGGATGATGTTTTGCCCGGTTTCTTAAAAATCTTTTTTTTGCATACGGTTCGGCCCAAGAGGACACCTCGTCCAACTTGTAATCAATAGTATCACGCTTGACTTTGCGAAGTTTACAATCATGCACCTCTTTGGCGTGTGCGTCAAGTCTGGCATTTATGTCATTCAGGGTCTTCGACAATCTTCTGTTTCCATGCGTTTGACTATTTCATCTTTCAAATTGCCTATTTCTGTAGTTAATTCTCTGAGAATAGAATATAGTTCTTCAATTATCAGGAGAAATAGATCCAACGAGCACTTATTTAAGATCGTGTACCAGCGTGTCATAAATGCTCTGTTATATTTAAACAACATTAGTTTTAAAGCTATTCGTAGAACCCTTGGTATGCGTTTTACTCTATGATATTCAATGAGTGTCGTCGTGTGTAAGCGTTGATTTATTTCCTTTTTCATCGTGTATTCTAATTGGTATAACATCTGTTGTAATGTCCTGGGGATGGTTCCGAAAGATCGGGCATCCTGTATCAATGAATAGATGGATTTGGCTTCTTCTACAGAGTAAACTTTGGTTTCTGCCTGATTGGTAATAAGGTCAGCTATGTCTTTAAATGACATTTTTCTATGGGTGCTGGTTGTGTAGGGATAGCAGAAAATGTACTACAAACAAATAAAGGTTGCAACCTGCAAACCCGTGATAACAAAGTCCAACAAAGTCCAACTTGTAATCAATACTATCACGCTTGAATTTGCGAAGGTTACGATCATGCACCTCTTTGGCGTGTGCGTCTAGTCTGGCATTTATGTCATTCAGGGTCTTCGACAATCTTCTGTTTCCATGCGTTTGACTATTTCATATTTCAAATTGCCTATTTCTGTAGTTAATTCTCTGAGAATAGAATATAGTTCTTCAATTATCAGGAGAAATAGATCCAACGAGCACTTATTTAAGATCGTGTACCAGCGTGTCATAAATGCTCTGTTATATTTAAACAACATTAGTTTTAAAGCTATTCGTAGAACGCTTGGTATGCGTTTTACTCTATGATATTCAATGAGTGTCGTCGTGTGTAAGCGTTGATTTATTTCCTTTTTCATCGTGTATTCTAATTGGTATAACATCTGTTGTAATGTCCTGGGGATGGTTCCGAAAGATCGGGCATCCTGTATCAATGAATAGATGGATTTGGCTTCTTCTACAGAGTAAACTTTGGTTTCTGCCTGATTGGTAATAAGGTCAGCTATGTCTTTAAATGACATTTTTCTATGGGTGCTGGTTGTGTAGGGATAGCAGAAAATGTACTACAAACAAATAAAGGTTGCAACCTGCAAACCTGTGATAACAAAGTCCAACTTGTAATCAATAGTATCACGCTTGAATTTGCGAAGGTTACGATCATGCACCTCTTTGGCGTGTGCGTCTAGTCTGGCATTTATGTCATTCAGGGTCTTCGACAATCTTCTGTTTCCATGCGTTTGACTATTTCATCTTTCAAATTGCCTATTTCTGTAGTTAATTCTCTGAGAATAGAATATAGTTCTTCAATTATCAGGAGAAATAGATCCAACGAGCACTTATTTAAGATCGTGTACCAGCGTGTCATAAATGCTCTGTTATATTTAAACAACATTAGTTTTAAAGCTATTCGTAGAACCCTTGGTATGCGTTTTACTCTATGATATTCAATGAGTGTCGTCGTGTGTAAGCGTTGATTTATTTACTTTTTCATCGTGTATTCTAATTGGTATAACATCTGTTGTAATGTCCTGGGGATGGTTCCGAAAGATCGGGCATCCTGTATTAATGAATAGATGGATTTGGCTTCTTCTGCAGAGTAAACTTTGGTTTTTTGCCTGATTGGTAATAAGGTCAGCTATGTCTTTAAAAGACATTTTTCTATGGGTGCTGGTTGTGTAGGGATAGCAGAAAATGTACTACAAACAAATAAAGGTTGCAACCTGCAAACCTGTGATAACAAAGTCCAACAAAGTCCAACTTGTAATCAATAGTATCACGCTTGAATTTGCGAAGGTTACGATCATGCACCTCTTTGGCGTGTGCGTCTAGTCTGGCATTTATGTCATTCAGGGTCTTCGACAATCTTCTGTTTCCATGCGTTTGACTATTTCATCTTTCAAATTGCCTATTTCTGTAGTTAATTCTCTGAGAATAGAATATAGTTCTTCAATTATCAGGAGAAATAGATCCAACGAGCACTTATTTAAGATCGTGTACCAGCGTGTCATAAATGCTCTGTTATATTTAAACAACATTAGTTTTAAAGCTATTCGTAGAACCCTTGGTATGCGTTTTACTCTATGATATTCAATGAGTGTCGTCGTGTGTAAGCGTTGATTTATTTCCTTTTTCATCGTGTATTCTAATTGGTATAACATCTGTTGTAATGTCCTGGGGATGGTTCCGAAAGATCGGGCATCCTGTATCAATGAATAGATGGATTTGGCTTCTTCTACAGAGTAAACTTTGGTTTCTGCCTGATTGGTAATAAGGTCAGCTATGTCTTTAAATGACATTTTTCTATGGGTGCTGGTTGTGTAGGGATAGCAGAAAATGTACTACAAACAAATAAAGGTTGCAACCTGCAAACCCGTGATAACAAAGTCCAACAAAGTCCAACTTGTAATCAATACTATCACGCTTGAATTTGCGAAGGTTACGATCATGCACCTCTTTGGCGTGTGCGTCTAGTCTGGCATTTATGTCATTCAGGGTCTTCGACAATCTTCTGTTTCCATGCGTTTGACTATTTCATCTTTCAAATTGCCTATTTCTGTAGTTAATTCTCTGAGAATAGAATATAGTTCTTCAATTATCAGGAGAAATAGATCCAACGAGCACTTATTTAAGATCGTGTACCAGCGTGTCATAAATGCTCTGTTATATTTAAACAACATTAGTTTTAAAGCTATTCGTAGAACCCTTGGTATGCGTTTTACTCTATGATATTCAATGAGTGTCGTCGTGTGTAAGCGTTGATTTATTTCCTTTTTCATCGTGTATTCTAATTGGTATAACATCGGTTGTAATGTCCTGGGGATGGTTCCGAAAGATCGGGCATCCTGTATCAATGAATAGATGGATTTGGCTTCTTCTACAGAGTAAACTTTGGTTTCTGCCTGATTGGTAATAAGGTCAGCTATGTCTTTAAATGACATTTTTCTATGGGTGCTGGTTGTGTAGGGATAGCAGAAAATGTACTACAAACAAATAAAGGTTGCAACCTGCAAACCTCTGATAACAAAGTCCAACTTGTAATCAATAGTATCATGCTTGAATTTGCGAAGGTTACGATCATGCACCTCTTTGGCGTGTGCGTCTAGTCTGGCATTTATGTCATTCAGGGTCTTCGACAATCTTCTGTTTCCATGCGTTTGACTATTTCATCTTTCAAATTGCCTATTTCTGTAGTTAATTCTCTGAGAATAGAATATAGTTCTTCAATTATCAGGAGAAATAGATCCAACGAGCACTTATTTAAGATCGTGTACCAGCGTGTCATAAATGCTTTGTTATATTTAAACAACATTAGTTTTAAAGCTATTCGTAGAACCCTTGGTATGCGTTTTACTCTATGATGTTCAATGAGTGTCGTCGTGTGTAAGCGTTGATTTATTTCCTTTTTCATCGTGTATTCTAATTGGTATAACATCTGTTGTAATGTCCTGGGGATGGTTCCGAAAGATCGGGCATCCTGTATCAATGAATAGATGGATTTGGCTTCTTCTGCAGAGTAAACTTTGGTTTCTGCCTGATTGGTAATAAGGTCAGCTATGTCTTTAAATGACATTTTTCTATGGGTGCTGGTTGTGTAGGGATAGCAGAAAATGTACTACAAACAAATAAAGGTTGCAACCTGCAAAACTGTGATAACAAAGTCTGAGTGTACTTTGTTACATACCACTATATACCTGTGCGTGCAGCTGTGTATAAGGGCTCTGCCTAACCCATATGAATTACTTACAAAGAAAATAGGATACGGTGAACCTCTGTTCCTGTACACAGCGCACTGCTTTGTGCCCCTAAGGTTTCTATAAAAATGTACACATTTTTAAAATTTTGTTCAATAACCGCAAATTTAGCATCAATTCAGTTGAAATCAATTCAATTCATTGATTTATTCACTATTTTTTATATAAATTTAGAATTTGGAAACTCAGAATGCTTTTCTGTAGTATACAGATTCTAAACAATCATGAAATTTACAAGTCAAATGATATACAGTTGAAGCAAACTTAAAAGCATCCCCTATGCATTTCAGGTTCAAAACCCTTCCTGAGGGTTTTTTTTGAAAATACATGTTGCTATAAAGTAAGTTTGATTCTTGATCTTGAGTAGCCTACTGCCGGAACAATCACAAAATGAAACAATAAATCAGTTTGTTACTCTGACCCTATACAATATGCATGAAATAAAAGATATCTGTTTCCGCATTAACTGTGTTGCAGGGATTCTGCTCATGCACAGAAAAATGCGCAGGAAACATGGACCTCAGTGAATTGTGGTGTACCAAAAAACTCACCTCAGTACCCAGAACCCCTATCCGACTAGCATCAGTGTCTCATTCGTTCTCCGTATCATCTCGAAGCTACCAATGATTAGACAACCCAGAAAAAGCGACTTAGAGTACTCTCAGGAATGGTGGGAATCTGAAACACCTTTTTGTTATTATTCTCATATCAGTCCACAACAAGAGTAATCAGAGTCACGGTAAAGTTTAAAATGTTTATTTTTAACTACGTGCTCTAAGGTGCAGTACCTTGGCTAACATAAGCAGACAAATGATTGTCAAATCAAGTCAAGTCAAAGATAGCTTTATTCGATTTTAGAGTTAAAATCATAAAAGCACAATCAAATGAACATAGTTAAAAAAGAAATCGAATTACATACAAGTTATGTACATCAAAAAAAGGGGATAACAAGCATAAAAACAAGCACTAAAAATTAATCCAAGGTTAATCTACATCGAATTGCAAATTTTAAAAACTTGGATACAGCACTAATAGTTATTTCATCTTCTAATAGGAGTAACTTTAAATACGCAGATCTGCACCGTCTTAGGCCCCAAAATTAAGAAGGGGTATCAGATATTTCTTTCTTCCCCAAGCATAATACTTGCAAAATAGAACACAGTGTATTGAAGATTGCAAAGCAAGATCATCACAGGGACAATTAATTAAATTTAAGGACCAATCATTGCTAACTGGGAATGTTATCAACCTATAATAGGTGCCAGTTCTCAATCGCGATAGCAACATTCTGTCATAACAAGGGTAGTCAGGAGACAGATAAAGCTGCAAATCAGGGTCCTGCACAAGTAAGTTGTATTGAATTACAGATGTCTTAGTCCTCTCCTCAAGCCATCGTTTGTTCTCCAGGAAAGCAAGACAACTTATCTTAAAAGCCTTTCTGGAGATCAGGGATAGCGAGGAGGGATTATCAAAAAAAGCTTGATGCCCCATATTGGTCGTAAACTCCTTTACATAGGAGATCCAACGGATGTCTTTCCACCTCTCTAGTTTAAGGCAATCACTCAAGATGGTTCTATTGAAAGCAGTTGCCTCTGAAGTCCATATCTTATGCCATAAGAGTAATGGATTGATTTTAATGAGATCCGAAATATAGACCAAATCCAATTCCCTATGACAAATATATGTAGAGGTCGATTTGGGGACCGCTAACAAATAGCGCAGGAAAGTGTTTTCTTTTACTTGGATTTCCTGAGAATCTGCGATACCCCATATGCCAGATCCGTATAGAGCAGTTGATATACATTTGGACTTATAAATGTCCATTAAAATACGTACAGGCCTGCCCCCTAATTTATTGGCAAACTGTCTTATTGCTCCTAAAGTACGGGCAAAAGCAAGATTCCTAGCCCTAATTGCTGCTTTCCAAGTACCTTTTTGATTAAAAGCAATCCCCAAATATGAGAAAGTACTGGTAAGTTCTATCTTAGACTTGTCGATAAAAGTCTTACAAGAAAGTTTATTCTTTGACGAGCAGCACATGGAAAAGGTTTTCCCTATGTTTATTTTTAAACCCCTAGAACTCATAAAGAAAGAAAAGCTGGTTAATGCCTTTTGAAGGCCCAACTGAGTTCTGGCCATGATAACCGCATCGTCCGAATATAGTAAAATGGGAACTGCCGTGCCGTCAATTTGAGGATAGTCTAACTCTTGTTTGGCTAAAAAATCTGCCACTTCATTTATGTACAAATTAAAAAGAAAAGGTGCCAAAATACAACCCTGTCTGACGCCTTTCATAATTGGAAACTTGTCAGTACACTCCCCTTTGTTACCGAAACGCACCTTAGCCCCTGCCTCTCTGTATAATTCTTTGATAAAATTAAGGATGTTTAAATCTATGCCCAAGCCTATTAAAGTGTCCCATAGTACGTCGTGGTCGTGGCAATCAAATGCTGAACTAAGGTCAACGAAGGTCATAAAAAGATTACCCTTTTTTGCCATCATGTATTTGCCAGTTATTAAGGCCAAGTTGAGCCCTTGTTCAACAGTACCTAGACCAGTCTTGAAACCGTACTGGAACTTAGAAATAACATCGTATTCCTCTGCCCAAGTGTGCAATCTGTTTAAAATAATTCTACCTGCCACTTTCATCAGTGAATCAAGTAGGGAGATGGGCCTATAACATTTGGGATCAGTTCGATCTCCCTTTTTAAAAATAGGCACCACAATGGCTTCCTGCCAGGTCGGTGGAAATCCCTTAATGTTAAAACTATTTAGCACGTTAGTCAACAGTGGAGCCCATAAAGAAACAGTATCTTTATATATATCTGTAGGGACCCCATCAGGCCCGGGGGCTTTGTTTCTTGCACTTTCCTGTAGGGCCAATTCTACTTCAGAAGCAGAGAATACAATCCCCAAAGGGAATAGAACAGAAGCAGTAGGTTCAATAGCAACCTGCTGGATTAAGGGTTTGGAGGCTATACTGAGCAAAACATCTTTTTTATAGAGCTCAGTGAAGTAATCCACCCAGGTTGATTCTTCTATCGCAAGATCCAGCTTATCAGAATTCCTTTCCACGAAAAAGGGGGCATTTACTGCTCTCCAAAACGCAATGTTATCTCTCAAGGAGCTTGCCTTTACTAATGCATTCCACGCATTCTCCTTGAGCTCCCGCTTCCGTTTTTTTATCGATATTTTATAAGCTGCCCTGGCGGCTCTAACTTCTAGCATATTTTTAGGTGTTTTCTTTAAAATCTGCTTTAAGTTAGAATGTGCTTTGGAACAATCCGAGTTGAACCATCCAATTGTTTTTTGGCAGGCCTTGTCTCGTAGTGTTCCTGTTAACTTTTTGGCAATGAATGACGTGATCTAGTCAAAGGCACAAATAATCAAACTGGGGTCAGGATGATCCTCTAGACAAATCCTGACATTATTATATTGATCCAGTATCAGGTTCTGGAGAAAGTTTGAAGGGTCGACCTTGTTCCATTTTATAGCATATCCGTTTTGTCTTGCCAATGAAATAGCATGGCGGGAAAGATTTTCCGCTACTTTTGGGACAGATCTGGTACTCCTATCAATATCAAAGATTGAGCTAATCGGGAAGTGGTCACTCATTGCAGTGTCCAATGTTTTGCACAACAGGACTTTACGGTTGTGAGTAGTGCTAACCATAGTGTAATCTATAACAGACTCTAGACCACGCCCATTAAAAGTGGGTTGGAAATGAACCTGAGGTGTACACAGTTCATTTGCAAATCCCAGATCCCATTAAAAAATTAAGCTATTAAACATATTTCCCAGCACGGTATGCTCAAAATGTGTACATGGGTCGCCAATTAAATTAACCATTCCACATATACCGGAATTGTTATAAGGGCACAAGTGACAATTAAAATCCCCCGTCAGAATGATACAAATATCATTTTGTTCCAAACCAATAGCACGGGATATTGAATTATTTAAATCTTCAAATACTTTGTTCAAGTCTTCCTTCGGGATTTTGTTATATAAATTTATTAAAATAAGTCGGTTTCCTCCTGCAGTTAAACAGAAGACCTGATAACAATTATGCCCCCCTGTATTCTGTTGCTTTATTGCCAAATTGACCATATTGGAAATATAAGTACAAAGCCCCCCCCAAGTTTCTACCTCTCCTGGACTGAGTTGCAGGGGTAAAATACATACGGTACCCTGCAAAATGAATCTCAACCTGTTCCCAGCACTCCTGCAGACAAATAATGTCATTCTTCTCAATTAGGTCACAAAAGATAGGTTCATTTACCTTATTTGCTAAGCCTTCTATATTCCAGGATAGAAGAGCCAACTCTCCCCTTTCGGCGTCTCGATGACGCTCCTCGTCAGGGGAACAATCTACACACAAATTTGTTTCCATCAAAGGAATGTTGCGTTCAATATCTAACTCCTCGTCAGGAGAGCAAACCGCACACAAATGTGTTTCCACCAAAGGAGAGTTGCGTTCCACGTCAGACTGCACTGTGGGATGAACAACTTTCGGGGATAAAACGCTTTTTGTACCAGGGACAAAATGTGTAATTTTTTCAGACTCTTGTTTGTCAAATTCATCAAATGAAACTTTGGGTGTTATTAGGGGATCTAACAAGTTTTTTATCCTACCCTCATTAACATCCCTTTGGGGGTCATTTAGCGGGTAATTTAAACTTTTGTACATTTTATTGAAACTAAAACAATGGACAGGAAAGCTGGGTTCAGTCCGATGGAGTCAATCCACCGTCTCTAAACTACTATATCGATTGAAGGTTGGTAATCCTCTCCAGATGTCACTATATGTTGGATCCCTATTAACTTGCCTTCCCCAATCCCTTGTGACCGCTTTTCTATCACGGGAATTTACAGTGACCCAATTACAATCATTGGGTAAATAGGGGTGAGATCTAGGAGGATAAAAAAAAGATTATCGTTTAGTTTCAATGCTCTCATTTATAAACTGATTCCCCCAAGAGCAAATATAGTCAACCGTTTCCGGGTCCTCAAAATTGACCAGGACACAATCACCCTGTGTTGTTTTTCTTTCTGCCCCCACCCAGGAAACCCTGCGGACCATTAGGATCTTACTCGTCCTATTCGGAGGGAGTGGTCGATTTGTATTAAGCCAATATTGGACCTTATTTTTCAAAGATCCAAAGGGTTCTTCTTTGTCCTCTTTCAATTCAGGGACCCCCGTTAGAATCACCAAATAAGGAGATGCTTCTGGGGGCAAATCTATAACTAAATTTCCCGGTTTAAGACCCCTATTAGAATCTTTCTGTGTGTTTAGCCCTTGAACATTATTTCCAGAAGGATGGTTAATTTTTTCTGTTATATAGTTCTCTGTATTAACAGATGCCAAACTATTTACTTTTGTAGCGTGGGTTAGCGATTTAACTGTTGGAGGTCCCACTAATAGATTTTTTGTACTTTTTGGTATCCCATCCACAACCTTTGATGGCTCAGTATTAGTCGAGATCTTAGAGAAAGCAGCCAAATCTATTAACTGCATCTCAATCTTCTTCAGTCTAGTTTCTAGCGGGGTAAGATATATTTTAAAAAGCTCCCTTATGTGTTCAATTAACTTATAGTCAGCCTTCAAAGGCTCAGAATTTATGGACATGGGGGAAGAAATAACAACACTCGACAAATCCAATAACAGACTATCCGCATTAGGACAATTTTGAATAGGGCCATCCTTTAACTGTTCAGTTCGTTCTATCCTTCTAATGGGAAGTTCGCCTATCCCTTTATCCCCAGTAGCAATAGTTTTTTTTGGCTTCCTGGACTTTTTTACTTTAGGTTCATTTTTCTTATACTTTCTCTTGGGGTTTTTAGATGTCTTTGGTATAGCACCCTCTTTCTCTCTCATCATCTGACTATTGGTTGGGTCTTGCGACCGTGGTTCTAGTACCAAAGGCTCCGGAGCAAGAATCGGGGACCTCTCTAATTGCGAGGAAGATATGCATTCCGTCATTGAAAAAGACAAATCTACTACATTAGGGATGCTATGTATATCCGCATGTACTAAGGCAAGGGGTACTTTGTTACTTGTATTGTCGGGAGTTTTAGCTGTCGCAAAAAGGCCCATAGAGGAACGCTTTGCTAATAATAGGTCTTGTGACACTCTTCGTTCCATAAGAGCAATTCCTTGGTCAATAACAGAATTCGCTCTTACAATAAAATTATCTAATGGACCAGTAATATTAGTAACATCCTTGATCACCTTGCTCCTACTCCCTCGTGTAGTCGCCATGGATAATAACATATAATTACAACAATTATTAAACAGCCGATATTTACAAGGCAGCGACGACGTCCAGTACACACCACTTCAAAATTGGAAACGTTAGAAAGGGGGCCCGGTCCGGTCTTACTCGGTCTGTAACGGGCTAGAACGGGCCCGCCCTTGGCCCGGGCTTCGCCCGGCGCGCGTCCTGCGCCGCGTCCCGCGCCGCGTCCCGCGCCGCGTCACTGGTCTCAGAATATATAGGTAGTGACCTGCTAAGAGGGGAGTGTCCGGGAAGAGGCCGCAGCTGTAGCTGGTTTCACAGCCGCAGAGCCTCGCAGTCCCTCACACCCAGGGCAGACACAAAGTTCAATGAGCAGAGTTCCACAAGGCACGAATGGCTCCCGCGAAGCGGGGGCCGTGAGTCGTCTCTTTGAAGGCAGGCAGGGGGAGTGTCCGGGAAGAGGCCGCAGCTGTAGCTGATTTCACAGCCGCAGAGCCTCGCAGTCCCTCACACCCAGGGCAGACACAACGTTCAATGAGCAGAGTTCCACAAGGCACGAACGGCACCCGCGAAGCGGGGGCCGTGAGTCGTCTCTTTGAAGGCAGGCAGGGGGAGTGTCCGGGAAGAGGCCGCAGCTGTAGCTGGTTTCACAGCCACAGAGCCTCGCAGTCCCTCACACCCAGGGCAGACACAAAGTTCAATGAGCAGAGTTCCACAAGGCACGAACGACAAATGATTGAAAACAAAACCATCAGCATTGTTACAATACCATAGAAAATGAAGGGAGAAATCATATTACAAATGATAGTGGAAAACAACCACCCTCCCTTCGCTAGTAAACTAGTTTTATGAAACTAATAGGTCTCTAGGCTTGAATGGGGAACCCCATACCGTAAATATCAGCTTAGGTGAATCACATCACAGGATCAGCTCTGCTCTCTGTGTCTGGAAAGTTTTTCTCCAAGTGCCTGAATCATGCATGCAAATCCAATATTAAAGGCACCCGAGTTTCAGATATTTGCAGCTGTGTGCGTGTTATAGCTAGAGCGTGGGCCGATCAACCTGAATTCAAAAGCATACATTGTTATTTGACCTTGACGGCTTCTGCACACAGTGTTCAGACTAAGGTCGCGGTGTACGTCTAGGGATGTGAACAACAGACCGTTCTCATGTGAAGAAAAAGTAAGCAAGCAGTTTCTCTTGTAATAATAGCTACCTGCAGTGTCGTGTGCAAAAGCAAAAGCAGCAAAGTGTCAAGATGGTGTTTTATATCTAAAGCACTTATGCTAATCTAGCAATGTGTGCACATAGAACCCCGTCTCCACTACACCCTCCCTTGATTGGACCACAAACACAATAGGGAAGCAATGTAGGAACGCAGAGTTCAAGTTCGATTGAGAAAGAACCAAGTTCATGTATTGCCAATTCCATATAATTGGTAGTGACAGTTCGAAAAACTTGAGGGAAAAGGTAAAAAACTAAAACATCTCACAACGGTGTGACACAGCCCAATGACGAGTAAAAAGAAAAAAATTAAAAATCTTGATTAGGACGTGTGGAAGACGGACAACTGCCAATTTAATCCATCAACGTGTAGGCACAATAAGTAGCAACTGCCTGTAAGAGGATTATAATGTTCAGTAAAAGAGTCTGCCATCCAGTCAAGTAAAGTAAATGAGCATACATGTTCTTCAATAACTGGAACCTCTGGCACAATCAGAGGACAACTTGCGTGTTCTTCAATATAACTTCTCGCCAAGAAGTCATATGCTGCTGCATATATATCCCAATTCCCTAGGACTCCATGTGCCGCTCCAAAGGCCATAATCCCGATGCCAGAACAGTCCAACTCATGAGCCACAAAGGGACTCTTTAGTCGATCATAATCCGGGGCAGGAGACACCGTGTTCGAGAGGCACAAATCCAGAGCCCATTCGAATGGACAATCTAGACAATGGAAAACAGGTTGCACGCAAGTAAAGTAAGAGAACCGGAAGGATAATCCATAGGCTACGCTTAACGTGGCCAGTGGTAATGTTCCATAGTATTCAAGCATCCGGTTGTGCAGTTGAAGCAGCCGGGGCAGGCTGTCGTGTAACACACACCGTGCAGCCATTGTGAAGCAAGCAAACCAACAGGAGCACACCAGCAGTCAGGGTGAGAATCAACAGTAGCCCGCCGAAGACGCTGGAAAAAATAGAATGAAAAAATGCCGGTATCACACCAAATATTGTTTGGAAGGAGGTCACGAGGCCAGAGCCCACAACTTTGAAAAAATGCACCAAGCCAGTTGTTGACGAGGCTATGAATATAGTATGAATCAGAGCACCGAAATGAAGGGGGAGATCAGTATTTAAAAGTGCATGCACCTCGGTGCGGGTGTTTGCCACGTGAAGGAAAAATGTTTCATGGGAGGAAGTCAGAGTGACTTCTTTTTGAGACAATAGAGCCCTTATTCTGCTCATCTTGTTGAACTCCACTTTCAAGGTTGGGATGGAAGGCCATATGGATTCATCCAGTCTCCCATGCAGGGGTGGGAAAAGGACATTTTTACAACAGACTACGCGCTGTGAGACAGTGACAATGTACGGATTCCTCACTAGCATCCCTCAGCATGCCTCATTATTTAAAAGCAAATAACTACCGTTAGCTAATAATGTAAAAGTGGGTGTAATTGCTGGCACAGGAGTTCCCTTCAGAATGCAAGCTAAATTCGGTGCCTGAACATTGCAGGCGCCATGCAATTGGATGTTCCTACAGACTACTGAGTGATCAGGTGTGGAAGTGCATTCCTCTCCTTTCAAATAAACTTCTTTACCCTCTCTCAGGCACCTGTATGTAAATGGGAGTGACTAAACTTTATGCAGGAAAGCTGTACCTAATGGTTCGTATCTGCCTAGGGCATAATGTTTCATTCATGAACTGAACTTAAACAGTGGAAATGGTAAGGTGATTAAACCGTAGATAAGCCACACAGCTGAGTTTGATTCGGCCACAGAGAAAGGTAAATGTTTCAACTTTTCAATATGCAGTAATGAATATGTTGCATCCTTCATGGACATGAACTGTTGTTTGTCAGTCAGATTAAATGGCAAGAATAAAGATGATGTGTTCATGTAGCCCCAGGGAACTTTCCCAGCCTTCAATGTTTGTAAAGTCTATGCAAACTACATGATAGAACGCAATTGATTTTGACCATGGTATAAAACAGACATATCATCCTGTACAATATCCACAACAGATGAAACAATATTATCTAATGTGTAAATTCTGGAAGAAAGGGTGTTAATGTTATTATCGATGACAGCTAGCACTTTTTCTAAATTGGCTTGATCAATAGCCCTTAATCTGGAAGCAGCCTCAATTTGAGATAATTTCCAAACTTCGCTGTAAACGGCATACACCCATCTTTTGGATCCGCCACCCACAGGACCCTTAACAAAATCATTCAAATCTACTTTGTCATTTAATTTAGATAAATGAAGTTTAACTGATGCCAAGGTGGAATGTTGCAGCCAGGTCTGACATAACTTCCCTACAGAATAGGTAGTTACAGAATGGGAAGATTCAAATCGGGGGTCTACCCTAACCTGTGTATAGCCGGGGTACAGACTCAGAAAACGATGTTGACAGGAATCTGAGCTTTTCTGCTATATTAACCACCCTTCAGGGCCTAGGTTGGAAATGTTGAAGGATGTATTAGTAATAAATGACTGCAATGCATCAAGGGACAGATCTGTGTGATTATCCCATCTTGGATAAGCACCCATATCAGGAATAGTAGGGCAATTCATCTTTTTAGAAGTAGCCAATCCAACGCAGGTGGGTTGAAAAATGGTAGAATTCAAAAACAACATGTGGTTTGGGATAAGGCAAGCACGATGCAGAGCTTCCGTACCCTGTACCTGCCATGCTTTAGAACCCCAAACAGATTTAAGATCAATGGTATCTTTCCACAGCTCATAGCCCCCTATAGCTAATTCATCCATAAAGGACTTGGAATACAATAATTTAGTGTGGGTCAGTCTAACTTTGGAAGCTGACTCAGCAGCCATTTTAAAATAAAAGGCTTCAGGTTTGGATACGCTGAAGTCAGTAAAATATGTAAATTTGCTCAATAGAGCTTTGGAGCTGCCTTCAATTGGTGCTGGACAACGTTCCCATTGTGTACAATTGACAAACTTTCTAAATGTATTCGCTTTATGCAGGAAATGATTGCCATAATGTTGGTAGCAAAACAACTCCCCATAATTTGCTGTGTCTAAATATAAATCTTCAGCATCAAAAGCAGCATAATATTTCAAATTAGAAAAAAGAGCCTCTACGGCTGGGACATCCCAATCATCAGAGCGGATGTTTTGTTTCACAACATTCCCCATAGAAACACAAAGTACATTTGGGACATTAATCACCTCTGTGGGACCATGAATTTGAAATGTAACAGCATCCCATACAATCCCATCTAACACAGGCCAGGCAGTAATATTAACAAAAGTCTGGTCTCTCTTCATGATGTGTGATGAGGAGTGGGGGGACAAAGTTCCATCAATTAATCTAAATAATACAACCACAAATCCAATGGACATAAATAAAAAAATACATATGAGCACCAGCTATATGTAAGTCCAAGGGGGAATAAAAAAATGTCTCTTAAACCAAGCATCAAAAATAGAAATTTTCGATGGGGCCTTTGAAGTCATAGAGTTAGTGTCACATGAAAAACGTGACTGGTCAACTGCACTTGATTGCAAACCAGGCAACAACACATCTGTGGGATATGTATACTCCGTATCCTCAACGGGACAACTAGCCGGTGGAGGCAATAAAGGATTAGTAACTGTATGCATCTTGATGACAATGTCAGGCCTGTTGGTAGTTGCAGGAGCCAAAACAGAATTTCTCAGCATTGCTGGACAAGAGACCGCTGTAGTCATACTAAGAAGAATCGGCCACTCTTTGTAGTTTGACATTGTCAATGGAGATGTACCTGTTATCCTTGCGACCAGGAAGTGGAGGTAAAATGACTGTTCTTGTACCCTGCACGCCAAGCACTGGTACTGGCGGTACAAAAGAGGGTGGTGATGGACGGAGCATCAGAATCAATCAAACACTCACACCCAGTCAACAGATCTGGGTTTGATCCATCACCGTTCTTTAGCCCACTCTGCCACCCCAGTTCAGACATGGCCATATGCAAATCAGTCTGACCCTGTGCCTCATGGGAACAGTCCAGCCCGAACTGCCAAGCCATGCCTTCCCTGGACCGGAAACAAGCTTCCTAGTACCGGTTTCTGGCATTTCAGCCGTCTTCAGCCAGGCTTGCTTGAATCCAGTGGCAAAGTGAGCAAGGGACTCACGTCTGAGCATACCCTGCCAACTTATGGCAAACAAAGCGGTACAAAAGAGGTTGGTGATGGACGGAACATCAGAACCAATCAAACACTCACACCCAGTCAACTGATCTGGGTTTGATCCATCACCGTTCTTTAGCCCACTCTGCCACCCCAGTTCAGACATGGCCATATTCAAATCAGTCTGACCCTGTGCCTCATGGGAACAGTCCAGCCCGAACTGCCAAGCCATGCCTTCCCTGGACCGGAAACAAGCTTCCTAGGACCGGTTTTTGGCATTTCAGCCGTCTTCAGCCAGGCTTGCTTGAATCCAGTGGCAAAGTGAGCAAGGGACTCACGTCTGAGCATACCCTGCCAACTTATGGCGAACAAAGCGGTACAAAAGAGGGTGGTGATGGACGGAGCATCAGATCCAATCAAACACTCACACCCAGTCAACAGATCTGGGATTGATCCATCACCGTTCTTTAGCCCACTCTGCCACCCCAGTTCAGACATGGCCATATGCAAATCAGTCTGACCCTGTGCCTCATGGGAGCAGTCCAGCCCGAACTGCCAAGCCATGCCTTCCCTGGACCGGAAACAAGCTTCCTAGGACCGGTTTTTGGCATTACAGCCGTCTTCAGCCAGGCTTGCTTGAATCCAGTGGCAAAGTGAGCAAGGGACTCACGTCTGAGCATACCCTGCCAACTTATGGCGAACAAAGCGGTACAAAAGAGGGTGGTGATGGACGGAGCATCAGAACCAATCAAACACTCACACCCAGTCAACAGATCTGGGTTTGATCCATTGCCGTTCTTTAGCCCACTCTGCCTCCCCAGTTCAGACATGGCCATATGCAAATCAGTCTGACCCTGTGCCTCATGGGAACAGTCCAGCCCGAACTGCCAAGCCATGCCTTCCCTGGACCGGAAACAAGCTTCCTAGTACCGGTTTCTGGCATTTCAGCCGTCTTCAGCCAGGCTTGCTTGAATCCAGTGGCAAAGTGAGCAAGGGACTCACGTCTGAGCATACCCTGCCAACTTATGGCGAACAAAGTGGTACAAAAGAGGGTGGTGATGGACGGAGCATCAGAACCAATCAAACACTCACACCCAGTCAACAGATCTGGGTTTGACCCATCACCGTTCTTTAGCCCACTATGCCACCCCAGTTCAGACATGGCCATATGCAAATCAGTCTGACCCTGTGCCTCATGGGAACAGTCCAGCCCAAACTGCCAAGCCACTGGCAGTTCGGGCTGGACTGTTCCCATGAGGCACAGGGTCAGACTGATTTGTATATGGCCATGTCTGAACTGGGGTGGCAGAGTGGGCTAAAGAACGGTGATGGATCAAACCCAGATCTGTTGACTGGGTGTGAGTGTTTGATTGGTTCTGATGTTCCGTCCATCACCACCCCCTTTTGTACCGCTTTGTTCGCCATAAGTTGGCAGGGTATGCTCAGACGTGAGTCCCTTGCTCACTTTGCCATTGGATTCAAGCAAGCCTGGCTGAAGACGGCTGAAATGCCAGAAACCGGTCCTAGGAAGCTTGTTTCCAGTCCAGGGAAGGCATGGCTTGGCAGTTCGGGCTGGACTGTTCCCATGAGGCACAGGGTCAGACTGATTTGCATATGGCCATGTCTGAACTGGGGTGGCAGAGTGGGCTAAAGAACGGTGATGGATCAAACCCAGATCTGTTGACTGGGTGTGAGTGTTTGATTGGTTCTGATGCTCCGTCCATCACCACCCTCTTTTGTACCGCTTTGTTTGCCATAAGTTGGCAAGGTATGCTCAGACGTGAGTCCCTTGCTCACTTTGCCATTGGATTCAAGCAAGCCTGGCTGAAGATGGCTGAAATGCCAGAAACCGGTCCTAGGAAGTTTGTTTCCGGTCCAGGGAAGGCATGGCTTGGCAGTTCGGGCTGGACTGTTCCCATAAGGCACAGGGTCAGACTGATTTGCATATGGCCATGTCTGAACTGGGGTGGCAGAGTGGGCTAAAGAATGGTGATGGATCAAACCCAGATCTGTTGACTGGGTGTGAGTGTTTGATTGGTTCTGATGCTCCGTCCATCACCACCCCCTTTTGTACCGCTTTGTTCGCCATAAGTTGGCAGGGTATGCTCAGACGTGAGTCCCTTGCTCACTTTGCCATTGGATTCAAGCAAGCCTGGCTGAAGACGGCTGAAATGCCAGAAACCGGTACTAGGAAGCTTGTTTCCGGTCCAGGGAAGGCATGGCTTGGCAGTTCGGGCTGGACTGTTCCCATGAGGCACAGGGTCAGACTGATTTGCATATGGCCATGTCTGAACTGGGGTGGCAGAGTGGGCTAAAGAATGGTGATGGATCAAACCCAGATCTGTTGACTGGGTGTGAGTGTTTGATTGGTTCTGATGCTCTGTCCATCACCACCCCCTTTTGTAAAGCACTGGTACTGGAGCACGATAAGAGGGGCCAAACTCCTTTTTGTTCTCCACCTTCTCACGGACCAGGTCACCAACTGGAGGTAGCCAGCCAACTACCGGAATCTGAAGCGCAGCATCAGTTGTGGAGGGCAAGTGTTCCTTTGCAAGACTGTCTCTGGTCTCTTGTAGATTCTGTAATACAGCACAGTGATCCTCTACGTCAAAGGGTGCGGCTGACGCCGCCATGTCTAGACCATCAAGGTCCGGGATAAACATCTTTATCCCAAAGAGCATTTCTCATGGGGTCTGCCCACCCAGAGACCTTCTAGGGAGATTATTAAGTGCACGTTGAACGCTATACAGATGGGCCAACCAGTTCCTGCCAGTACCTAAAACCCTAGCTGTCAGGGATTGCTTTAAGTCACGGTTCATTCGCTCCACAACACTATTGCCCTCAGGCCGGTATGGAGACGAAAATTTGACCTGGACCCCCAAAGATCTCATGGCTTCTTTGTACGCCTTAGAGGCGAACGCAGGACCTTGGTCAGAATGAAGGGTACCACATGCAAAAAATCCCACAAAGACACGCAAATCCCTGATGACAGTTCGAGCATCAGCACTCCGTTGTGGCCAGACCCAAAGAAAAGGTGTGTACGAATCCACTGCAACTAAGATATACTTATACGCAGTATCAGAGGAGAAAGGACCGCAGTGATCTAAATAAACGCACTCAAGTGGTTTATTAGATATGTATAACTGTGTTTGAGGTGGGCGCGCAGCAGTTGAAGGTTTTATCTGCTGGCAGATGTCACAATTAAGAACATAAGCACGAGTCTGTTTATACAATCCGCGCCACCAGTAAGGTTGTTGTAAGAGAGTAACAGTCGCCCAAATGCTGGCATGGGCAGAAGCCATACCTTCGTGAGCTGATGTTATCAAGGAAAGTCTGCTGTCCACGTTGGGAATCAATCTGTCACCAAAGTCGTTAATCCTCACATAGGGAACTTTTTCAGGACTTAAATGATAAGAGTATTTAGAAAGTAAACCCCGAGGGTAATTATCACCCTTCTCTGTCTCTGCAATAGCTGCCAAGATGTCATCATCAATTTTAATTTTGGATCTTGTAACTGCTGCTACTAGATATGTTGCCACTGCTGTTTTCGCTGCTTCGTCAGCTAAGCTGTTCCCGACAGCGTGGACACCTACTCGCTGGTGCCCAAGAGTATGAATTACATTCACGAGCGGCAGACGCTGTTTAAGTTTTGCGACTCGAACCCAAAGCATTTTATGCTTGATTGTGCTACCTTTGGAATCATGATACTCATTTTGAGACCAAAAGAATAAATTGTCGTTGAAAGACTGAACACAGTAAAAGAGTCACTCACTATAAGAGTAGTAACTCGAGGATCTGCAAACTCCAGTGCAAGCACCAGAGCACCAAGCTCTGCCAACTGGGCGGTACAATCACCCAATAACTGCGTGTGCACGACATCAGATTTAAATTCACCATTCACGAAAGTACCAGCCACTATTACGCAGGCCGCCGAATAAGCATGCTTAGAACACCGTCGCCGGTTGCGCCGAACCGTCAGTGTAAATGACACAATGGTAATCCTCAAGCAGGCGTAAGGACAGAGGAGCTGGATGAACAAATTCATACTGAAAGTACTCCTGAGTCTGCAATGAGACATCAAAGATGTAAGTGACATCCGAAGACGTCAAAGAAGTGGCCCATTGTATCCAACGCGGATGCAAAGCTTTAGAATTTGGTACACTGGCTTTCGTTACTGCCTCTAGGGCAGGATACGGTGTGACAACTAACATGCGTTTCCCTTGCGACAGCGCTCTCTCTTTCAGAATCGCCATCTGCACTGCAGTCAAAAAATTTTCGACAGCGGAAAAGCGCATTTCAGCCAAAGTGTACAAGTGTGATTTGTAAGAAATGGGGACTGTGTCGCCCTCATTGAACGTTAAGTACGTGAAACCCACTGCGCCAGGCACAATTCTTATTACCAGGTTAGTGTGGTTATCACGCGTCAGTAAGTATTTCGAAGCAAGAAGATCAGCCTGCAAAGATTGCAGGATAGCTGAATGTTCTGGCAGCCAGCTCGATTTGGAAAAATGAGGTTGTACCAAGGCATATAGCGGCTTGATACGCTGGGCATAATCGGGAATGTAAGTATGCCCGAAATTCAAAAAACCCAGCAAAGATTGTAGTTTTTTCAGAGTTGTTGGAGCACGCAGGCATTCCCACTTCTCCAGGAAGTGAGTTGCTAAACCTCGTCCTTCGTTGTTGAGTTTATAGCCCAAAAACAACACTGTATACTCTGCAATGTGTGACTTTGCAAAGTTGAATTTGTAACCGAAGTCCGCAAACATGACAATGATGCGGTCAACGTGACACAGATGCGGCCATAATTCGTCTGTGAGATAGATATCATCAACATATGAGTACGCATCAGGGTCAATGCTCTCTAACAGAGAGGCTACACGTGCGGCAAAGACACCTGGACTGTTTTTATAGCCCATGGCTAATCTTTTAAACTGTTTCTGTTTGCCGCCAGAAGTAAAGGCTGTCCATTGACTACTAATCGAGGACAAATTATGGCTATAAAAGTCATTGGAGATGTCAAGTGTGGTCTTAAACCTTTTTCTCACAAGACTATCAACAAGGGCAGACCTGTGGGTATTCTGTACCGCACAGGTCCGACAATGAGAGTTCAAATGCCGGTAGTCCAAAACTAGGCGGTACGACCCATCAGGTTTGGTTACAGTGAATAGAGGATTATTCATGGGTGACACACATATTTCAATAACACCTTGATATTCCAATTGTTCAAGGATTTCTGTGACGTGAGATCTAGCTTCACGGCGCATGGGATATTGGGGTTGTGGCTGGGGCATAGACCGTAATGGAATCTCATGGCTTGGCGACAACTTATCCCACCCAACCTGAGTACGGTACAACGCCGGAGCAAGTACCTGAGCCCACTCTTCTGCAAAGTTCTGAGCCTTATCCTTCGGCACAGTGTGCGCGAAAGATGGGAGGATTACCTCCTCCCCTCTAGAAGCGGCCAAAACTAAAGCCGGGGGCCAGTCTGCCTCTGCTAATAGAATTGCATATGTAGAGGTCAGATTTTCCCCAAAAATCCCTTTTATGGTACGTTGTATGTCACCTTCTATTAAAAGGACTATATCATATAGTCTGTCAGGGGGAGCCACTCTAGTATCAGCAGTTTCTACAGTAATGAATGTGTCAGTTGCTGTCGCCTTCAGATATGGACGCAGTGCTTGCCGCACTACTGTATCCTCCGCTGTGCTGTCTAGCAGCGTTAGTGCCCATGTCAGGTTCCGAAGCTGCATTCTCACTATCTGTGGCATACCTCGCTGTTAGTGCAGCAACTTTCTTCTTTTGAAACGGGGGTCGTTGTCGTGCAAATTCGTCCTGCTTGCCTTTGCCGTCAGTCTGGCGGGGCTGCTCACGTCCTTGTTGGGCACCCCGACCTTTGCCACGTTCTCCTCCACCAGACTGTGAGACTGATGTTTCCTGTGAAGAACGAGGAGAACGTTGTTTAGGAACCTGAAATCTATCAGGAGATCTAATCCTAGTGCGATCGCGCAAGTCATATGTGCGTTCAGTAGTCGCTTGAACCGGCGACGCGGGACGAGACCCCTGTTTCTGTTGCTGCTTCCCTTGTTTTTTAGCTTTCCAGTTTTGTTTAGGAAAAGCTGGATGGTCGTCTTTAGAAGACGTCCCTGTCTTAGTTTGCGGTTTCGTTGTTGTCGTTTTAACAAAAGGCTTAACCCCTAAACTATTGTGGCCAATGTTCTTATAAGCCTCCGCAATAATCTTTGGTAACTGCTGGGTTTATCGACATCGTCGACGAGGCGCAGCGCATTCGACACTTGAAAGTTAACCGCATCTCCCTTGACGTTAGCAAGGATGAGCGTGGCCAATACTTCGAACACGCCGACAAACCTCATCCCTAACTCAAACGCCGCCTCCGGACCGTGTTGATCCTGAACATGCTTGATCATGGAGGGCAGTACAGCCATAGACGGGGTGCCGAAGCAATTCAAGTAGACTGCCGCAAACACTTTACAGCAGTTATCACAATCAGCTACTTCAGGGACTAAGTCTTTCTCCAAACTAATGGTGAGGCTCCTGTGTTTTTCCACAGGAGTAGAGTTTGGAAAAACTGCTTCCAGCTGGTCAAATTTCTCAGCAAGCCAATAAGGCATATCGTCTTTATTCTGGGGGTGCTTGCCCATTACAGAATTAACCATGACGGGACTAATAGTAATCCCGGCTGGGCCAGCTGGGTGCGCCACAACCCCAGGTGCCCCCACCTGGACATTGCGTGAAACGTATTGCACTAAAGCCCTATGTACCGTAATTAGGGCGGTATGAAGTTGACGTAACTCATCCACTGGGGCTTGCAAATAACGTGGATGTGGTGTAAACCCGGCCAAGACTGGCCAAGTTGCCCCTGGAATGGACAAGGGACCCAAACGAACCGGTGTAACCATGTGGGGGAGGGTGCCATTGAACCAAATACGATGCTGCCAAGCAGAAATTGGAATTTCCTGCGTCCTATACGGCGTGTAATTAGCCGGGACTGCCGTAGGAGTGTAACTGTGAAACGTATTATCATCCGCAGTCACCTCCGGCAAAGTAACCCAAGAGTAAAATAGCTCATAGGGATGCGATGCAACGGCACTCACTACAAAGATAATAGACATCCCATTGTCAGGCACTCGTACTGCGTCAAATGATGCCAGAGAGGTGCGCGACTATGCGTAGCAATAGCGACTTCAGCCATAAGGACACAGAGAAGAAAAACAATCTATATAAACAGGAGCACAAAAAGGGTATAAGATAAAACAAAAACCTTTTTAATTGTCAAGCTTGAGAGAACCTATATATTAACTAGTTAGGTAGGTTGAAACAGTCACTCGCGTTAACGGAAACAAGAGTGAGGGTATTGTGGACTAATATCAGCACTACTAAGGCGTCTCAATCATAAGACCAAAACGTTAGGTGCACCATGTTGCAAGGATTCTGCTCATGCACAGAACTATGCGCAGGAAACCAGGACCTCAGTGAATTGTAGTGTAACAAAAAACTCACCTCAGTACCCAGAACCCCTTTCCGACTAGCATCAGTGTCTCATCCGTTCTCTGTATCAAATCGAAGCTACCAATGATTAGACAACCCAGAACAAGCGACTTAGAGTACTCTCAGGAATGGTGGGAATCAAACACCTTTTCGTTATTATTCTCATATCAGTCCACAACAAGAGTAATCAGAGTCACGGTAAAATTTAAAATGTTTATTTTTAACTACGTGCTCTAAGGTGCAGTATCTTGGCTAACATAAGTAGACAAATGATTAAAAACAAAACCATTAGCATTGTTACAATACCATAGAAAATGAAGGGAGAAATCATATTACAAATGATAGTGGAAAACAACCACCCTCCGTTTGCTAGGAAACTAGTTTTATGAAACTAATAGAAGGTCTCTAGGCTTGAATGGGGATCCCAATACTGTAAATATCAGCTTAGGTGAATCACATCACAGGATCAGCTCTGCTCTCTGTGTCTGGAAAGTTTTTCTCCAAGTGCCTGAATCATGCATGCAAATGCAATATTAAAGGCACCTGAGTTTCAGATTTTTGCAGCTGTTTGCGTGTTATGGCTAGAGCGTGGGCCGATCAACCTGAATTCAAAAGCATACATTGTTATTTTACCTTGATGGCTTCTGCACACAGTGTTCAGACTAAGGTTGCGGTGCACGTCTAGGGATGTGAACAACAGACCATTCTCATGTGAAGAAAAAGCAAGCAAGCAGTTTCTCTTGTAATAACAGCTACCTGCAGTGTCGTGTGCAAAAGCAGCAAAGTGGCAAGATGGCGTTTTATATCTAAAGTGCTTGTGCTAACCTAGCAATGTGTGCACATAGAACCCCATCTCTACTGTGATGCATCATCATGCCTATAAGCATGCTTGTGTGTTCAAGTGCCATTCATTGAAATGCGTAATGTAGAATCACCTGTAAAACATTTTGTAGTGGATTAACCTTATAACCCATGTGTAGTGAAACTGATCTACCGTCTTTACGTCCCCTGTGATTAAATAACCAGTAGCTCCTGTAAGTAAAAATACCTTAAACAATTAACGAAAGACTTCACTGTAAGCCCATTAGCTAATTGAAAGTTAAAATCTGTTGAAAAAGGTTAACAGATAAGTTGGTAATGCCCGATTCCAAAGTAACGCTAATACGATATAAAATTTGTAAAGCGTTGCTTACCCAAAAAAGAAGGTACTGTGGCACTGAAATCTGAAACATAAGACGGCCAAGAGTAAACTTGTTGTACGCGTCTTCTACGAGTCATATAATAATGTATCCAGCATCAAAAATCACTCACCGGCGTGTGTTGTCAAATTGCGTTTTCCCGGGTGAGCTCCGAATGATGTGACTGCGTCTTACGCTATTTCCGTTTCCAAAAAGAACTACTGTATGCCGGGTCTTTTTGTTACGCATATTCAAAATAGAGCTAGATTTATTGAGAGGAAAGGACGCTTCTCAACAAAATCCTTACTATGCTTCCCGTAAATTAAATAGTTCTATATATAGAAAGTTATGTACCCAAAGCTCTACTCGAGTAATGTCGGTTATCGTAATGATGGATATAAAATTAAAAAGTGTGAAAATATAACGAGAAGCGCTGAAAGTCAGTGTTCCTATGATTTGACAGTGAATACGGAATCAGATGCACATATGCATGGTAAACGGAAGACACCAGACAATCCTGAATTTTATGACAGTGCTTAAAGCAATGCTTACAGGAAACATAACATTTCGTAATGATCATTGAGACCTTTAGGTATAATTGTATCCAAATATTGAATTCAAAACGTTTCCCTACGGGCTAATTGTGAATGGGAAACCGATCCTGTGTGAGTGGAGATTTTCTCTAGAATTGTGAACCTAATTTGTGGAATCGTATGATGAACATCTAACCAGTGTGCAGCTAAGCATAAGTTTCTGTTGTTTGTGCGTGTCATGCTTTTGTGTTTGATGATTCTTGTTTTGATTTTTCGACTCAAAAGCCACTTACTAGTTTCCCAATGTATTCGAATCAAACCTATCACCTTGAATGAAACTGATGCAGAAACACTTATACAAGAACAGTTTCAAAGGTATTTGAAAAGGAGATACCCCGCAGAAACATTACAAAAAGTCAAAATCATAGCGGATCAGAAACAACGTCAAGAACTACTATTAAGTTCCACAAAATCAAATCAAAAACGGGAAGTCTTTGTATTGAAACACTCTTATCAGGCTATTACAATCAAAAAACACATCCTAAAGAGATGGGAAATAATGGAACAGGAAACAGAATTCGCATTGAAATTTCTTAACAAACCGCTTTTGGCTCATACCCGTTCGAAAAACTTGACAGAAATGTTGAAAACTCTGCGTCAAGAGACACCTCACAAATTTAAAGGCATGATGAAGTGTTGGAATTGTGGTCAGTTTGGTAATGTAATCACAGGCAATACTTTTGAGCACCCTCACTTCGAAACACATCGGACTGCAACTCAGAAGGTGTAATATATGCCATACGATGTCCATGTGGTTTGACGTATGTAGGTAGAACCTCTAGTAAAATCGAAACAAGAATCATCGAACACAAAAGTATGATACACATAAACAACAGAAACTCATGCTTAGCCGCACACTGGTTAAATGTTCATCATACGATTCCACAACTTAGGTTCACAATTCTAGAGAAAATCTCCACTTACACAGGATCGGTTTCCCATTCACAATTAGCCCGTAGGGAAAGGTTTTGGATTCAATATTTGGATACAATTGTACCTAAAGGTCTCAATGATCATTACGAAATGTTATGTTTCCTGTAAGCACTGCTATTAGCACTGTCATAAAATGCAGGACTGTCTGGTATCTTCCGTTTACCATGCATAAGTGCATCTGATTCCGTATTCACTGTCAACTCATTGGAACACTGACTGTCAGCGCTTTTCATTATATTTTCACACTTTATATTCACACACTTTTTAATTTTATATCCATCATTACGATAACCAACATTACTCGAGTAGAGCTTTGGGTACATACGTTTCTATATACAGAACTATTTAATTTACGGGAAGCATAGTAAGGATTTTGTTGAGAAGCGCCCTTTCCTCTCAATAAAGCTAGCTCTATCTTGAATACGCGTTACAAAAAGACCCGGCATACGGCAGTTCTTTTTGGAAACGGAAATAGCGTAAGACGCAGTCACATCATTCGGAGCTCACCCAGGAAAACGCATTTTGACAACACACGCCGGTGAGTGATTTTTGATGCTGGATACATTATCATATGACTCGCAGAAGACGCGCACAACAAGTTTACTCTTGGCCGTCTTATGTTTCAGATTTCAGTGCCACAGTACCTTCTTTTTTGGGTAAGCGATGCTTTACAAATTTTATATCGTATTAGCGTTAGTTTGGAATCGGGCATTATCAACTTATCTGTTAACCTTTTTCAATAGATTTTCACTTTCAATTAGCCATCGGGCTTACAGTGAAGTCTTTCGTTAAGTTTTTTAAGGTATTTTTACTTACTGGAGTTACTGGTTATTTAATCACACGGGAGGTAAAGACGGTAGATCAGTTTCACTACACATGGGTTATAAGGTTAGTCCACTACGAAATGTTTTACAGGCGATTCTACATCACGCATTTCAATGAATGGCACTTGAACACACAAGCATGCTCATAGGCATGATGATGCAACGCAGTCAATGCGGAAACAGATATCTTTTATTTCATGTATATTGTATAGGTTCAGAGTAACAAACTGATTTATTGTTTCATTTTGTGATTGTTCCGGCAGGAGGCTACTAAAGATCCAGAATCAAACTTTCTTTATAGCAACATGTATTTTTAAAAAAACACCCTGAGGAAGGGTTTTGCACCCGAAATGCATAGGGGATGTTTTTAGGTTTGCTTCAACTGTATATCATTTGACTTGTAAATTTCATGATTGTTTAGAATCTGTATACTACAGAAAAGCATTTTAAATTTCCAAATTCAAAATTTATTAAAAAATAGTGAATAAATCAATGAATTAAATTGATTTCAACTGAATTGATGCAAAATTTGTGGTTATTGAAGAAAATAAAAAAAATGTGTAAATTTTTATAGAAACCTTAGGGGCACAAAGCTGTGCGCTGTGTACAGGAACGGAGGTTCTCCGTATCCTATTTTCTTTGTAAGTAATTCATATGGGTTAGGCAGAACCCTTATACACAGCTGCACGCACAGGTATATAGTGGTATTTAACGAAATACCCTCAGAATTGTTTATCACAGGTGTGCAGGTTGCAACCTTTATTTGTTTGAGGGGCATATCTGACCACTCACCTGTCTAGTTAACAGTTGGTGGGAGAGCAACAGGGAACAGACGGGAGTGGAGGCTGCAGGCTTGGGCTCTACAGGACAAGGAGATTACCGATGAGATCAGAATTGATTCGGAGCTCTACTTTCAAGAAAATGAGGGCTTAGTGTCCTCCGCAGCAACTTTATGGGAAACGAACAAAATAGTTCTACGAGACAGGGTCCAAAATATAATAGCTAAGAAGAAAAGGGAAGAAAATTGAGAAATTGAGACTCTGGAACGTGGGCTTTCAGAGCTAGAAGAACAAATGGACTCTAATGTTAACCAACACATGTTACGTCAGATGGTTATAAGCACGGGGGATTATAGAACACTGGTAAATCAAGAAGTGAAATCCCAACTCCTCCCCACACAACACCACCTATATGAGGCAGGAGACAGAGCAGGAAAACTACTAGCCTGGTTGAGCAAGAAAGAAAGGGAGACGAGATGGGTAGCCTCCATACACAAACAATACAAGACACACATTAGATCCCCAAGCATAGCAAGCGCCTTTGCCCACTATTATACAGAGCTATACAGGGCCAGGCCACTTGCAGATAGCGCGCAAATTGACTCTTATCTACATACCATAGAGGTCCCCACCCTTTCTCAAGAGGACAGAGAAATTTTAGAGAAGGAATTGACTCTGGAGGAAGTGATGGACACAATTGGCAGACAGAAGTCGAGGAAAGCTCCGGGCCCAAACAGTCTTCCTGCTGAATTTTTCAAACGTAACACCAGCCTGCTGGCTCCACACCTTTTGAATATGTTTCGGGCTTCCCAGTAAGAGGGGACACTCTCACCTGATCTTCGAAATGCCACAGTAGTGGTTATACATAAACCAGGGAAACCCCCAACGAAATGCAGATCCTATCTGCCCATATCGTTGCTTAACGTGAAACCAAAGATCTTGGCCACTATCCTGGCGACATGCCTTCTGTCGGTGATAACATCCCTCATACACTGGGACCAGTCCTGCTTTATGCCAAAGCACGACTTAATCTCCGCCAATCTGCGCCAACTGGCTCAACACAGTGAAGAATAGACCCACTGCACACATGTTCCTCTCTATAGATGCTTAGAAGGCCTTCGATACAGTCCATTGGCCATTCCTGAGACAAACCTTTTCGAGGTTTGGATTTGGCCCAGTCTTTACATCTTGGGTTGAAATGTTATACACCGATCTAGTGGCCAGGGTCCGAGTCAATCGGAGACCTTCCGGGTCCAGAGGAGTACTAGACAGGGTTGACCCCTGTCTCCTCTGTTGTTCACGCTAGTATTGGAATCACTGGCCTTTGTAATTAGAACATAATAATTACAAACAGAAATAAGCGGCTGTCGAGATAGTGGGGAGGCCCCTAAATACGAGCGCTTATCGCTCTATGCTGACGACATCCTACTATACGTCACTAACCCCGACAGGACACTCCAGACGGTTTTACACATCTTTGAATAATACGGCCAACATGCAGCATACAGCTGGGATCAATCTAATCTTTATTCGGCACGGGGGCCCATAGAGACATGAAAGCTCCCGGGGTGCATCTAGGTGCCTCAGGAGGGGTTCCGCTATTTAGGTCTGTATATCACCAGCAATGACATAGCAAACCTCAATCAAAATATTCGACTGGTGCTCAGAAAATTCCATGGAGACGTTGAGAGATGGAGGCGGCTTCCACTAACAATAATGGGCCGAGCGGCCCTATACAAAATGATCACGCTCCCAAAACTACTGTACATGCTACGAAATACATATTGCAGAATACCAGGGGCTATATTTACAACAATGAACACTGACCTACGCACACTTCTGTGGGATGAGGCGCACCAGAAAGTAGCACTACAAACACTCTATTGAAACCAATACAATGTGGTCCTCGCACTACCAGACATAAGATCCTATTATAGGGCAGCCCACCTCGTAGTGAATAATGAATAGGGACACGCAGTGGGGGACCAGCCATATACACACTTCAGTTTCGACGCCACACATATCTTCATTACCTGTCTCGGGGCAAGGGAACCCGCCAACTGCTGCTGGCCACTCAAAAGAAGATAGAGGCTTGGAGAGGGGCAGAATGACAAATTAAGTGGGATAGACGATTCACAAGGGAGATCCCTCTCTGGGAGGGATCAAGACTGCCAGAAATTGGTAAGCTCCAGGGGCTTAAACACTGGGAGCTAATCGATATTTCTAAATTAGGTGAAATCTTGGAAGGAGGCACCCTTGCCCCCTTTGACACGCTAAAAAACACATATCAACTAGGTGACACCCAAAGATATTCATGTTTTAGGCTGCAGCATGCATGGAAGGCAGAGGGGGTAGAAGCCACAGACATCCCAGAATTTGCACCCCTAGAAGGCAGGTTACAGCAGCAAGAACTCTCCAATAAGGCCATTTCATGGACATACAAAACGTTAATGAATAATATCCCTGATAAATTGGGACCCCTCAGGGTCAAATGGGAAATCACCACCAGACCGTTGGAGGACATTGACTGGGAGGTGGCCCTAATGCACCCAAGGGAAGTGGCCATTAAACAACGGCTACGCCTCATACAATTTAAGATTCTCCACAGAATGTATTTTGACAGAGTGCGCCTCCATACCATGGGCAGAGAAGAGACACCTTACTGCCTAAGATGTAAAACAGTGCAGGGTACATACATACATAGGCTTTGGGATTGTAGCCATAACAAAACATACTAGAATCAGGTAGTGGGGGAACTGACCAGAGTGCTGGGAGCATAACTCGAGCCGGAGCCCAAATATGTCCTGCTGGGCATTGCCACCAAGATAGACCTACCACGTAACAAACTCATACTATGCAACCTAGTATTAATATTGGCCAAAAGAAACATAGCCTGCTACTGGGGAGTACCGGATCAGCCCACGCTTACCGAATGGAAGGCCCATGTGGGTCTCTACATGGTGGCAGAAAAAGTGACATACCAGGCGAGAGGATGCCCCCATAAATTCTGGAAAATCTTAACACCATGGTTAAAACATTACGGGCTAGAGGTGGGGGAGGAGGAAGAGGTACACAACTCAACAAGACGGGACCCGGAGAGCGAGAGAAATTAGAGTAGCGCCCCCCCCTTGTTTATTTCTTACTCTTATTCTATATCATCCATCCTTGCCCCAGATATTCATTGTGATGAACACTGATTGAGGCCCTGATAAGACAAAATTGATTGTAATCCAACTTGTGTCATTGCCGTTCCATTTTACTGTATCTGCACTATTGCAATGTCATGCAATTGTCGATGCTTCTCTGATTTTTGACTTTCAATGTACTTGTTATGCTTGCGTTATTAAAAATAGTTTAAAAAAAAAAACAAATGTCAATCCCCACCCTTCAGAATGGGGTCCCAACACAGGAAGTGGTATCCGGGGAGCCTTTAGCTTACCCCCTGTCTTGCCACTGGCTTGACAGGTGACACAAGTAACAGAATTCCTTTATTTTCCCTGACATCTGGGGCCAGTAAAAGTGATTGACAAACCTCTCCCAAGTTTTGGTCTGTCCTGAATGACCAGCTAAGGGGATGTCATGTGCTAGGTTAAGGAGCAACTCTCTGTAGAGTTGGGTGAACACCATTCTCCTGGTTGCCCCTGGTTTAGAGTCCCTTGCCTCACTGTACAGGACTTCCTCCTCCTAGTATACTTTATGGATACCACTGACATCTCACTGTTTTGGCCTTGCAGCTAGCTGCCTCAGGCCTTCAAGAGTAGGACAAGTCTTTTGGCCCAGACCCAATGCTACTCTGGATGGACCACCTGCTCCCTGAAGCTCTTCCTGCTCTTGCAAGCCAAAGAACCATCCTCCTCTTTGGGCACCAGACCCTTCTCCTGAGGGTTAGGCTCCTTCTGAGGACACTGAGAAATTGGCTGACCAACCTTCCTGCCCTTCCTTTTGTTACTAGGTACCTGGGTTGTTCTTCCAGACTCCAGTGTCCCATGAATTTTCCTCCATTTCACCTGTTCTCTATTCAATCCTTTATTCAGAAGGTTTTCCAACCATGAAAGTAACATACATAAAATATTGTACATTTCATATTTTTAAAACACCTGTGCACTAATGGAGAAACACACCCACTCAGGGAGACCCAGTATTGATACATGAGTTATTCTCTCCAACTCCATCTAGACAAACGTTTCAAGGTCATTTCCTAGCAGACACTGCACTAGGATGGCGGTGGACACAGCTACCTTCTTTAGGCAGGTAACCCCTTACCACTCAAATTCCACCATAACCATGGGATGTGACTCTGTGTCATTGTCAGAGGTGAATATCCAGTGCCACGCATTTGAGATTATGTTGTCTGGGGAAACCAGCTTAGCCATAGCCATGGTTATTCTATCACCTGTAGCCACATAGCCTTCACTTCAACCCCCTTGAGTCTTGACCACAGCCTTTACTTTTGCATGCTGGGAGGCAAGTGAGCCAAGGGTTCAATTTCCTTCCCACTGACTGCAATCAAGGTAGCATCAGTGTACCCCCTGGAAACTCCCAGGGACAATTTCCACTCCTATCCCTGCACTGGCAAAGCACTTAGGATAGTCACCAGTGGGTGATGTGTTTATGCACCCAGCATCTCCTCTCTTGTGCCCTTTCTGCTGACTGCCATAGCACACCCCAGTCTTTTAAGGGTCATAATTCTTTCCCAGGTTCCCCCTTCGTTTAGAATGGGATGGGGTACTGCCCACCTGCTCACTTGGGCCTTCTTTTGGAGCTCTTTAGAGGTCTCTTTCTTTTTATCCTTGCCAACTCCTTTCCCCTAAAATAGTGACTGTCCCTCTTTCTTAGGATCACCTCCTTGGGACTTCTTTAACACCCTCCCTGCGTACCCTTTCATAAATTATATTGCTCTGCTCTCTAGATACCTTAGAATCCACAAGATGCTGATGTAACTTCTCCGAGGTACAATTAGCGAGTATGTGCTCCTTACTACTAAATTGTAGAGCCCCTTAAAGGTATTCACTTTGCTACCTTGAATCCAGCCTTCCAGTGACTTCCCAGGAGCATCCACAAATTTCACCCATGTCTTTGTTGCCCCCTTGTGAGTGTTCCTAAACATTTGTCTATACTCTTCAGGGGTGAGACCAAAGAGTTTAATAAGTGCTGCCCTTATTTGGGTGTAAGACTCTGCCACATCATCCTCTAGCATCAGGATTTTATCTCTTCCAGAGATCCCCAGTATTAGACTCTCACCCTCCTCATCCTAGGAGCTCTTTCATAGGATGCCAATCAATTAATAATGCCACCCCCCTCAACATACTTAGAAACAATACCCTTGGGCAACCTGTAATCATAGGCACAACCTGTACTTACCTCGTTGTCTTTGTTGCGGCCAACATTCTCTATGGCCTTCAAGTCCAGATTGAAATTTCTCTGCTCAAGGGCCAATCTTCTTTCCCCTAAGGCCAGTCTCCTTTCCTCCAATTCCAGCAGACTAACTTGGACATCAAGGTTGCTTGGACCCTCTCGGATGGTGTCCTTCTTTCACTATCAGATGTAGAGGGGAGCCTCCTTCAGATTGTGGGGACCAGGCTGTCATTGTCCCCCTCATCCTCGATGAACTCCTCTGTCATCATCTTCTTACCCACTAAGAGGGGTAATTTCCTCATTTGATAATACGTGGGCTCGGCTGGCTTCTTCTTCTGAGGGCTTTTTCAAAGTCATCTTTCTTGGTTGAGACGTCTAATCTGATTTTCCTGTCTTTGCACAGTGCCCTCATGTTGTTGAATTTCAGCATAGGCAGAGTGGGAAAGTTGCTCTCTATGTTTCCTATTCCTTTTTGTGACCTTTAGGAACTTTACAAAACTTTGGCAAACTTTTCTCAAACCTTTCCAAAATGTTTTGAAAGTTTGTAAACTCTTAGAAACAGTTCGTAGGAGACTCCAGAATTGGGCAACTTAGTTGGTAATTGCAAGAACTTCTTTCTAGACCTCGACTTGGCCAATTGTTGGCAGTCTCAGACTTATCAACTGTTTGATACTTAGGCACATGTTCTAGATCCCATCGCTAGGCATCAGTGAAAAGAGCAGTTTATTATATGGTGTGGTTGTGAGACCTCACCATGTAATAAACTTAATAAATCTTCTTGGGTCAGGTCAGGCTCGTTTGTTAAACCTTAGCTCAACCCTGGGCAGCTGTGGCTTCGGGCAGTCAGACTTTCACACAGGGACATGTGCAAAGCATTTAGAAGTACCAAACCAATTAAATAAGAAAGGAACACAACTCAAAGGCAATTCATAAAATAGATCTTATTTTTGTGAATTTTTAGACACCTAAATTAACAAAATCTATCGAAGGGTTCCAGAGATATACATTTTTAAGCAGATTGTAAATCACTGCTTTTCACTCAAAATGCAAACAAGCACTGTCAACTACTGCTTTTAGCGGTTACCTTTGGGAAACATTTATAAAGTTGTGTTTTGGTACTCCAGCCCAGTTTGGGCAACTAATTCCAGTACAGAACAAGTCACAGGGACCAATAAGGCTTAGCAGGACAGTTAGCCTGCATTCAAAGTAGTCTCCAATACAGTTCCAGGCTCTATGGGCGATTTACCAATGGAGAGGTGCTGATGCAAGGGATGCAGGATGCTGAAAATGCTTAGGATACTGATCCAGTCAATGAGAGTCTTCCTGGGGCCACCCGTCTGTCCACAAACATGATGGGGAGACTTTGGCCACAGAGGTCGACGTCCTGTGAAATCAAGGTGAAGTCCAGCCAAAAATCAGTTCCAACTGATCTACCGGTCTCCGATCAAAGTATAACCAGTGGTTCAGTTTAACTGCGGCTAGTGTCCGACCAAACTGCAATTTGACAACTCTTCTGGGTCCAGTAGACTTGGTTACAACTGTTGAGGTTCAGGGATCGGCCTCCTGAGCTGTACTTTGGCGGTCAGCTGCGAACAAGCAGTTGTGGATACCAACTTTGCCAAGGTAACTCCTTCAGCGTTTGTGGCTCTGGAGCCGTAACAGGAAGCCAGCCAACAGACTTTTCTGTTTGTGCTCAGGGATGAGATTACCTTGAGCAGGTTCACCACAAGCACTGTCCTCTCTTTACTAGCCCAGGAGTGGCAGGTGCAGTCCAGTCTTTGGTGAAGCATCTTTTTGGCAGATCCAGGGAACAGCGGTTCCGTTCTTTCATCCTCTCTCCAGTGCAGATGTGATCTGAGGTCTGGAGGCCAGGGGAGCCATTTTGATGTCCACAACCTGCCCTCCGGGGATGTGGTGACTACTGGCCCCCTCCCACCTGATGATGTCTTCATGCAATGTGCAGCATCTAGTTATCCCAGAGTGCAATATTCTGCCCATTCCCAAGATGGCAGGACCCCTCTCTCTGTTTGTGTAGTTTGGTAGCCTACCCTAGTGGTGTGGCTAGCTGAGAACTACACAGGCACGTGAAACAATGTTTGGCAATGGTTTCAGCTCTCTGTCCTGGACGCCAACCTTTCTACCAGAACAAAGGAGCAGCCACTCTCATGTCGGTCCACTATTTTCCTTTCAAATGCAGCTTCCGCTCTAAAGCTTGACTTTTGGGCAAACACCATGTGTGGCTTCCGGCCCAGAAGAGGTAACACCTCTTCCAACAGCAGGCGCCTATTGTGTCCTTTCCTGGGAGTCATTCACACATCTCTGCAGGAGGGCAGAAGGCTCTTTCGTGGCCAGCAACTTTAAATGGCTGCTGGAAACCTTGGAAAACAGAATGACAACTTTCTAAAGTTGTCTTTCACTCACAAGTTATGTTAAATTCAACTTGGATATCAAGTTCGGTTTAATGCAATGATTCATTCGTTCGTTCGTAAAACTTTATTTGGCTATCAAGAACAGCCATAGAAGTACTTATAAAATAACAGTTAAAAACTGTTAAAATGTTGAATACGATACATACAATGATAATTGTAAAATGAATTGGTGCACTATTACATAATACTTTTCCTCACAATAGATTTCAGAATAATTACGGCAAACTTTATAACAATCAGAAGGTTTGCTTACATTCATCAAATATTTCATTGCTACTTCATATGACCTAATATTCTGTGCAACAAGCATGAGTTTAAGATAAAAAAACTAAACTTCTGATAAAATTTACAGAACAATAGAAAGTGCAATGTGCTTTGTTTGCTTTGGTTTTCACAAGGGCAGAGGGCCGTGTCTGGTGGGCGGGACTTCATAGTTGGAAAAGCAACTAGATGATGCACAATGCCACACCTCATTCTTACCAGCACAAAACGATGCTGCTTATGAGTCACATATAATAAATAGGTATTTCCTCCCTCCTCCAAGTTCAAAGATTTATAGAAAGAGACTGTTGATTTGTTCCTATCATACATCGATCATTGATCCAGTCTATACTGAAGAAAGGTTTCTTTATTCCTCCTCTTTGATACTGATAATACCTTTTTAGGATCCGACCATATAGATAAATTAAAGAGGCTGGCAAGTGAGGAATTAATATACTGTAACCACGGGATCCTTAGTGCACCATTCAAGGTTGAACAATCTAAAATAATTGATCTGGTAAAACCAGTTTCTTCCTAAGCCCATAATGAGGCCCACAATAGCAATGGTCTGACTAATAAAAGATCCTATAGAAACTGTAGTCCGACCTCATGGTGCTAAATAGTATTTGATACAAAAGAGGGTAAGCATAGTAAACGTTTTAAAAGCAGTTTTTTTCTACTTGAAGGGCCGTGCAATTTGCTTAGCCCAAAAGACCTGCCCCATAAAGGGCTGTTGTCACTCATTTTGCCTTGTAAATAGCTACCATTTCGTTAATAGGTCGAATCACTAATTTTGAGGAGAATTTAAAAAGCCCTTACGATGCCCTAATCATTTTAGCTCTAGTATTTAAAACATGTTTCCATGAGCCATTGCCTGCAAACAAAATGCCAGAATAACAGAACGAGTTCACAAAAACAATTGGAGTGTTATCTATAAAAAACGATTTACAGAATTTGTGCATAGGCCCACAGACCATAGTAAATGTTTTAGGTTTGTTAATCACCATTTTCTTTTGAGTCATAAAATCTGCAAAACCATTGATCAGTCTCTGAAAGCGAACTGGGGTTCTTTCTAATAGTACCACATCGTCTTCATATAACAATACAGGTATTGGGCGACCAGCCACCCGAGGGGCATCAGCCTGGACCGACTGCAGGTAATTGTCTACCCCATTGATTAAAAATTAAAAATAGTATCGGTGGTAGCACACACACTTGCCGAATACCTTGCCCCACTTTAAATTTGGTTGAACATTCCCCCTGGGTACCAAACCGGACTTGGCTAGTTAAGTTCTCATAGAGACGGGAAAGAAACATCATAATTGGCGTAGGTGCACCCATGGAAGTCAGTGTTGACCAGAGTAAGTTATGATCGAAGGCGCTACTTAAATCAGAGAAGTATAAGTAAAGTGTGCCTGCCATAGGCCTGGTATTATTACCAATAAGTAGCTCTAGGTTGATATTAGGGGGGTCCATTAGGATGTAGTGCCGATCGCTACCACCCGCAAGACCGTCCGTCGGTTTTCCGCCGGTCGACCAGTCGACCGGGCGGAAAAGGTGCTCAATATGGTGGCGGTGTCTGCATGACACCGCCATCCATATTAGGATGCAGGCTGACACGTGCCTTTCCGTGGCGGCAAAGGCATGCGGGGTTTGCTGTCGGGGGCCTGTTGCGGGCCCCCAAGGTAGGGGGTGTGGGGGGTGCACATGGGGGTACCTATGGTACCCCCCTGCGTTGTCATGGACATGGTGGCAGGGACCTTGCAGTGCGTGTCACCTTGTGCATGTCAATGCACACAGTGCATTCCCAGCATTGTGGCGGGGGGTGCTGTGAGCAATGCTGGGAATGGAGGATGCCATCGCCGCGGTGGCATCCTAATTGCAGGTGCGGGACCGCCACACCACTGACGGCCGGTCCCAGCACCGCTAGGGTGGCGGGCGGACTAAAGTCCGACCGTCATCCTAATGGGCCCCATTGTTTGATAGTCCCCAGCAGTTTTCTGAACCCAAACTGCACCGGGGATAAAATAGATTGCACTTGCGCCCATTCCTCCAATCTTATTAACAGAAGTCATTTCTTTCAGAGAGAAGTCCAGGAGAGAAATAGGGCAATAGTTTTTTGGATCGGTTTTATCCCCTTTTTTAAATATGGATACAATTGTAGATTCGCCCCAAGAAAATGGAATTGTATCAATTGCGGCTGGATTAAACACCCTGGTTAAAATAGGCCCCCATAATTCAGGGACGGATTTAAAAACATCAGCTGGCACCCCATTTGAGCCTGGGGCTCGACCCCCTGCACTGACCTGTATAGCCAGATCGACTTCTCCATTAGTTATATTCAGGGGGAGATATCCGCCATTGCACAACGACAGCCAATCTTGTCCTATGGCATCCTCACTCCTTGATCTAAAGATTTCCGAGAAATGGGTCACCCATCTATCGCAGGAGATAAAAGAGCAGAACTCAGGGATATCATATTTTTTTACAAAGGGTGCATTCACTGTATCCCAAAATAGTTTCATGTTCCTATTTTCTGCGGCGATAGCCCGGTTTCCCAAACTTCAGCCTGAAGTCTCTTTTTCCTAGTTGCTAGAGCTAATTTATACTTGCCCCGAAGTCACTTAATAGCCAATATATCCCGTGGGGAATTAGATAAGGTATATTTAAGTGACTGTAAGGCTTTAGTGCAAGCACTATCAAACAATCCCCTTCTCTTGTTCCCTGATGTATTTGGGTACTGCGTTAGAAGTGATTTAATAGAAGTAGTAATATGGCTAAAATGATCTATCATTTTGGGGCCGATTCTGATTCCGGCCGCAAAACGAACCGACCGACACGGACCTGGACCGAATCCCGACCGACACGGTCCAGCGCCGTACGACCCGTGCAGTACGATGCAACGCGTATGAATTACAACTGACACGTACGGAATACAAGCCGTACGACTGAGCCATAGGGAAAATAGTGATGCGGCCGGAAAACCGACGCGATTTTCACCAACCGACACGGACCCGGAATGAACCCGACCGACTCGTACCCGCGATGTACAATTAGCGCAGTACGATGCAATGCGTATAAACTCAGATCGACTCGCACGGAGACCAAGCCGCACGACCGACACGCACAGATAACCGGGCACACAAGCAATAGAGACCGCCGCGACTGACGCGTACCAAACACAGAAGACAGGCATCGTGAACGAGGCGGAGAAGCCCACACGAGACAACAGCAGCGTCCGTTTCCGTCACATGAACGTCTCCTTCATGCCTACAAAACACAAAGGAAAAAAGACAAAAAAGTACCAAACAAGCAATGACAAAGCCAATAAATACCAAAGAAAAAAACATGGGACAAAGACACACCCACAACTCCAAATATATAAAGGACTACAATCACTACCATCATCCCTTGCAAACAGGAGACACAGTCAGCAGCAAACACCAGTACACAGCAACCACAGACACACTCACAACTCACCCATCACACAACTAACAAACCATCAGCACCTCATACAAAAGCACACACACATAACAAAACCAACACCAACCCACCATCACTTGCACCCTCACACACACATCCCTCACCATCATGCCTCCAAAGAAGAATCCAAAGTTCACAGATAGTGAGTTAGAAGTGCTGGTAGACGAGATCATCAGAGTAGAGCCACATTTGTTTGGTACATTGGTTCAGAGGACCCGCATCTCACAGAAAACCAAGATGTGGGCGAGGATTGTGGACAAGGTGAACGCACAAGCACCAGCAAGGCGCACAAAGAACGACATCCAGAACAGGTGGTATGACGTGCGCAGGAGGTTCAAGAAACTCATCGAAAAAGATCACGCCCTGAGTCAGTGCACCGGCGGTGGCCCTCCTGCCAAACCAGTCTACTTCAGGACCTGGGAGGAGAAGGTGCGGGACATCCTACCACCAGAGAGCATCCATGGCCTAACACACATCCCAGAGCCTGGTGAGTACACAAACTCTTACCCAAGATTGTGTGGCAAGGGGACAGTGAAACCATGCACCGCAAGCAAAGCTACACTAACCAATAGATAATCAGCCCAAGATGTGTATGCCAGTCACACAAACACACTACCTGCCATCTCAGAGTGACTGGGAACTGTGTCATGACATGCACCAACCTACAAACAAATAGAGCAAGCCAGTGACACTAAGCCAAATATACCCTGCCAGTTAGTTTGACACCACAAACACACCACCTCACAGTGCAGCTGACTGTCAGGAAGGAAGAGTGGGGATGCAGGTGAAGTGAGTGTATCCAAAAGCATGATGGGGCCTATAGTCACAGATAATGTACACCCTCCTGATTGGCCCATCAAGACCTCTCAGAAACATGCCCACATCACAGGGAGTGGAAAATGACTGACAAGATGGCTGTCACTGGGTCCTGCTGTGGGGAGCACAAGGCCCTGCTAGGGGTTGTGTGCAAATCAGAAGCAGGACACCACTGACTGGCATCCTGAGAGACAACTTGCACGCCCTACAATGGAAGCACGTTTCATGATGGGAAGGAGGACTGACAGCCCTGACCATACTAATCATCATGGGGAGACACCCCCCCCCCTCCCCCCTCAACACAAACTCCACACAACTCACCGGGTACAATGCATTGACACACACCTCATTGAAATAACAGCAAAAGATACCCCGTACTGGGTGCTGCTGTGTGAAGCACAGGCGTTACATAACGGGTAGACCCAATAGTACTGGGACCTGGGTAAAGTACAGTACAATAGGAAATGGTCCCAGTAAGTACTAAATGACATAAAATTATTACAAGAAAGAATAACACATTAAAAAATAATACAAACGAAAAATGAACTGAGAAGTGTTATTTAATCACACCCTCATTTTCAGCAAATGTTATAAAAAAAGACATCAATTATTATAAGCGATGTGCCCGGAAGGAAAGAGTAAGGGTAAAGGAGATCAAGGTGAATTGTGCGGAAATAGTGTATGAGGGGAGGACAAAAGAATTGGTGCAATTTACAAGATTAAAGTATGATATACAAAAAATGGGCTAATTTACTAAGCCACCTATTACATGAATAGTCATATAATTAACACATAGCCATGCAGTTTGAAAAAACACAGTACAAGATTATCCGTTGTTTGAAGCTGGCATGAGATAAAAGTGTTGACGTTTCGACCCCAGGAATATGTAGGTAACTGTCCACCTTACAGGGGGTCTTCCTCAGGACTGTGTGGGGGGATTAGGGCACCCTGAGAGGCCAAATCAGAGGGAAAGTAGGCACTGTGGCTCATTGAAGGGAGAGCGTGATAACTGCATCTTGTTTGTAGTCAAGGAAGTCACAGTATACCAAATTCTTCCTGATATTATAAGCGTGTCCCACGAGGGCACTTAATCGCTCCTCGGTAGTCAGACGTACGGTCTAAGATGCGTACCAGGATAGCACCAGAGGATTTGGCAATGTAGTGGGGATCCTCAAGGACATGCAACACGAGCAGGTCGCCCACCATGCCCGCATAGAGGCCAAGTGGGATGCCCTTACTGCGGTGCATCGGGACATACTACAATGCCTTCGCCAGATCAACATCAACCTGTCCATACCCCCCTGTGTGCCCACAACATCTGTCGCAACACCATCTGCCAGCGCCACAGGGAGGGAGGAGGAGTCTGGTGGAGAGTCCCCTGCACCGCAGAGGCCTGCACATGAGGATCCCACCCCCCTGGAAGAAGAGGGGTCGTCCGAAGAAGGACATGTGAGAGGCAGATGTCCCAGCACATCCCCCAGGGCCTCCAAACCTGTTCTGGACAATGTTCTTTGTGCGCAACCCGTTCACCTTGTCCAATCGCACACAACTCGCCCACATGACATGGAGGGTTCATGTTGGGCCAATGTATCAGATGACTGTGGACTTTACTCTGGACATTTCATCTACCAGCACTTCCAACTCCAATGTGAACTTTGGATTCCCAAACCACTGTACAGCACCCACCATCCTGTGCACTTCCCTCACACATGTTTATAAATAAACTCACCAGTCCACCATACTTGCCTCTGTTGTGATTCAAACTTGTCATGTTCAGGGAGATGTCGATCTGCCACACAACACAGTGCATGCCAAATACTGCAACAATGTGACCAACGTAAGGTGAGTCATGCGGATGTGACACATGTGAGGGACACACACCACTATAGCAACATAAAACATACTCACCATGGCCATGTTACTCATCACACACAATGATGTTGACCTGAAACACATTGGCATGCACAGACACAACACCAAGCCCAGTCAGTGGTAACAAGTCCACAGTTGAGGTAAGCAGATGTCACTCAGATGTGGGAAGACAGACAACGCACATAACAAAGCGTAGCACAGGTTCATTACACATCAGCAACACGTTTATTCCACACTAGTTGCACGGTAATTCTACGTAACAGTGGACACACGCTCCCAATGTGTTGGAGAATGGAAGTCCAGGGATGTGTGATACATCAGTTGATGGGAATTGTCAACTTCCACACTGGTGTTGGCTTCAGTGTTGACCACACAACAGGCAAAGTACCCTGGGAAGGACAGACAAGATACAGTCAAAAGCACAGGAGAACAGGAGAGAAATGCAATACAGATGCACAAAACATGTTGCAAAACACCTACACAAACAATATTTAGCAGTACTACCCTATTGTGGAGTACACACCACCTGAATGGACACATCACAGCACGCATCCAGTCAAGTGGCACACAGACACACTCAGACAGCAACAGAGCTGGCTCAACCCATTCCAGGCTACCTCCATACATTCACATAACAACCCTGGAAACTCACATTCAGGTGAAGAAGTTGTTGATGAGCTGGGAGCGGACGTCACCATCATCTTCATCATCACTGGCATCACTGGGATCCTCCACAGGTGCCGGAGGTTGGTCGTCGTCATCGTCATCCTGGATGAGAGGCACCTCCTTCCGCACCACCATGTTGTGTAGCATGCAGCAGACAAGGATTATTTTGCACACCTTTGCAGGCTCATATGGGAGGGACCCTCCGGTCTTGTCCAGGCAGCGAAAGCGGCTTTTCAGGAGGCCGAATGTCCGCTCAATCACCCTCCTGCTCCGACCATGTGCCTCATTGTAGCGCAGCTCGGCTGGTGTCACAGGGTTCCTGAGGGGTGTCAGCAACCACGGCATGTTGGGGTATCCGGAGTCACCTACACACACAAAAATGAACAAGAAGCTGAGTTTTGTAGGAGTGCGGAATACAACAGTGACAAACACACACAATGAGAAACAGTCAGTACACACCGACAAGCCAGGCATGCTGAGCTGGCATCTGTGACATCAGTGTTGCCATGCGACTACTCCTCATAATGTAGGCATCGTGCGCCGAACCAGGGAACCGTGCACACACATGTGTGATCGACATGTCAGCAAGACAGACCACCAGAGCATTGATCGAATGGTAGTGCTTCCTGTTCCGGTATGCCTGCTCATGTGCCTGTGGTGGTATCAGGGCAACATGTGTACCATCAATAGATCCAATGATGTTCGGCATCCTCCCCAGTGTATAAAAGGCATCCTTTATTTCAGGGAGTTCAGCTGGGCTCGGGAACTTCATATACAGGTCGAGGAATTGCAACATCCCCTTCAAGACATCGCGTAGCACGTGACTAAACATCGTTTGCGACATACCACCAGCAGTAGCCACAGTGTACTGGAAGGTACCGGTGGTAAAGAAGTGCAGGGCTGCCATCACCTTCACCTCTGGGGTCAGTGCTGTGGGGTATGTCTGGCCAGGTAGCAGATGTGGCGCCAACTGCTCCGCCAACTTCACAATCAGTGGCCTGGTGAAGCGGTATCGTCTGATGCAGTTGCGTTCCTGCATGGTTGCAAGGTCTGGAAACGGACGATGGACAGCTGGTGCCCTGCAGTACAGAGATGCACAAAGGAAGATTGTCAGTTCATCCACCCATGTGGCCATGACCACGATCACTATCACATGCTAGTTCATGACATTACACAATGTACTGAGGTGTGTGCTGTTGGGCATGGACACACATGTCACCTACAAGACCACCACCTTACATCTCAATTCCACATGTCCACATGAGTCCCATGTAGTGCAATGGCCAATCATCTGGCTGTGTCACCCAACCTATGTGCTGCTGCAACGTTAAAAAAACACACCACAGTGACAATTGAGGCCTCATGTCTCCCAGGCATCACAGATCTTTGCCATGCAGAAACCCACGCTCTCTGTATTGCCACATCAACACAGCAATGTACATGGCGTAGCACGTACACACCACAAGGCAAGCGTAAGTCCCACAGGTAGTGGCCACTGTTGTTCCTGCCGGCCCTACATGTACGTCTCTTAGACACACACCCCATCAAGGTTGATGCATATACCACATGGATGTGGAGACTGTCACCCATTGGTAACATTTGATCAGACACATCTGAGACACAACATGCACACAGACTGTGGGTGCACATCAGTATTGTGGCTACAGGTCTCACTGTAACGTACATGCCATCACCCCCAGGACTCAGGGTGTATGTGACATGTCCTAAACATATCCAACCTGACACTGTGGCCTTGACTCATGCCCATTACTGTCCAATTGCACATCACAGTGGTAATGTGCACAACACACAAAGGATTCTGCCCCCATGTACACGTGCACAGCCTGGGAGTGGCTGCACAAAGTGCCAGCCAAAAAAACAGCTGTGGCCCCCCCCAAACACCCAAGGAATGCAGCCTTACATGCCATGGGACACTGTGTGGCCAATGCTGTAGTGTGGCAGGTGTGCACAGGTGTCCATGGCCAGTATATGTGTGTTGCATCCGTATTATAGTCACACTAATGAGGTCCGATGCGGGTGACAATGCGTACGCATTGCACGGGTCATGCCCGAGCCGTGTGTACGCTTTGTCATGAATGCAATGAGGTCCGACGCGGGTGACAATGCGTACGCATTGCACGGGTCATGTCCGAGCCGTGCCTACGCTTTGGCATTGAATGCAATGAGGTCCAACACGGGTGACAATGTGTACGCATTGCACAGGTCATGTCCGAGCCGTGCGTACGCTTTGGCATTGAATGCAATGAGGTCCGACGTGGGTGACTATCATGCATACGCGTCGGACAGGCATGGTCCGAGACAGGCGTACGCCTTGGCCATTAAATCGTATGGAGACGGGTGCATGTGTATCTTCAAAATACGCATTGTGTCAGTTGAACGAGCCGGGCGCACCCATTGGCTCTGGACTGTCATGGAGACGGATGCGAATTCAAAACTTGTATGAGTTGTGCACTGGAAATTCAGTTGGATACCTACAACAATGTTGCAATTTCAAGTGTTCCATGAAGGTGAAGATTTGAACGATGCGGAAGGCGTGTACGAGTCGTACTTTTAAATGAATTGGCCTGATTCACAGAATGCAACCGTGTTGGACCTATCACTTGAGACACATGGCACAGAGTCTGCCTCTGCAGCACAGATATAAGGCTGGCTGGACCCCAGGGAGCTCACTTACCTGCACTACATGCTACTGGACCACATCCCTGCTACCACTGCTGCTGTCTATGCATCCTCTGGCTCCTGCTATGGCACGTACTCTGGAGAGGGCCCCAGCCTTCACTGAGGAGGAGAACCAGGCCCTGCTGGACGGGCTCCTTCCAGAGTACAGAGAGCTCTATGGGAAACCAGGGGAGCAGGTGAGTGTGCAGTCCACTGCCTTCCTAATTATGCATGTTGTCTGACTAGCAGTACTAGCAGTGTGTACACCAGCGGCAAGCATTCTCAATGACTACTTTCATCCCCCAAAGTGTGTAGGTACATGCAATGAACAGTTTTCCTGCTGCTAAAGGGCATTATTGCAAGCTTAAACTATCCAGGCATTGTTAACATGTCAGACATGCATGTGCTGTTGCAATCCCCATGGTTGCACTACCTGTGTGATTTATTTCCCTTTGTGATGATGACATGTCTATCCAAATGTGTGCTGCAGCAATCTGGGGCATGTGTGTTCATGTACTTTTCACTTTGTCCTCCTCACAGGTTGATGCCCACCAGAAGCAGGAGATCTGGCTGACCATCGCCTGGGCTGTTCGTTCTGTGGGGGTCTACAAGCGCCGGATCCGCAACTGCCAGAAGAGGTGGCAGGACCTTTGGGGCTGGACCCGGAGGATAGCTAGAGTCCAGCTGAAGCTGTCACCTCCACGCAGGAGGGGTGGACCCCGGACCCTGACTCCCCACATGCTCCGTATCCTGGCGGTGGTCTTCCCGGACCTGGATAGGCAGCTGAAGGCCAGACAGCAGCAGGAAGGGGGTGAGTCCATGTCTGATCTGTGTACTATATCTGACATGGAAATATCAGTCTTTTGTCCTGGTCACATTTCCACATTACGTAGGTCTTGCAGTCCTAAACTCAGGTCCCTCATTTGTGTGATGCACCCTCTTTATCTGTTCCACAGGTATGGCCTCTACAATCTGTTGCTTGTGTCACTAGGGCACTGTGTCCCTGTAGTCAGCTATGCTTCTGGTACCGGTCAGCATCAGTTCCCGTGAATCTGTTGTGTGTTTCATGGGTGGGTCAATTGTTTACACAATGCCTGAGATCTGACATGTGATCTGTGTGTGCCCTTGAGATGTGTTCCAATTGCTAGTCTGACTCGCAACATGTGGCTGGGGTATTCCAAACAAACCCATGCAGCAGGGGACTCCAATTTTTGGGCCTCAGGAGTATGTATAGCAAGTATGTCACACTTGCTTAGCCACCTGACTACTGTCCAGGGCCAAACACTGTTTCACTTAGTCCTGGCCAGTCATGCCCCCTCAAAGGCATTTAGAAACACTCTGTAATCCCACTCCTGTGTATGAAATTGCAGGTTGTGCTCAGTGACATGTGCCCTCAGGTGTCTGCCTCTGTGTCATTAGGGTGTGGCTTGTTGCTACGTACAACTGGGGTGTCCATGATTCAGAGGGTCAGCATGACATCTGCAATGTCACTGTGAGAGACAAGACCTGTGTGACATATAGGTGTGTGATCATATGACAGCGCACAATGGTGTATGCAACTGTGTCCTTCATGCAGCTGGGTTACATGCATGGCAGACTGTGATGTGTTAATGTACAGGGATTAGTGTGTGCTGCGACTCATATGTCTGATTTGCATGATGTGGGGTCTTCTGGGTCCTGGATATGTTGTTTGCATGGGATGGGCAAGTGCGCCGGTCATCTGCTGAATTTTCTTTACCCCAGTGCTAGGATTGTGAGTCAGTGCATATTGTTGTTGTCTGGATGCCCTGCCCCTGTGACAGGAGACAGTGCCATGGCATTTAACTTGCTATGAGTGAGCCTGCATTGTGTTCAAGTGTGCACCATGCACCACATTGTGGCATTGCCCATTAGGACAGGAGTACATCATAGTGTGTGTTGCTGGCATGCATCACAAGCATGTGGAATGAGTCTCTGCCCATCCCTTCATCCGGACACCTGTACTGAGTCAGTAGCAACAGATGTGCTGTGTGTATAGTGACATACTCCTACATGTTCACTTGCATGTACAACTAATGTGTGGGTGGTGCATGTTGGTACATTGGGGTGTTAGCATACAACATGCAATGGACATATGTGTGAAAATCAAGGAGGGATATGTATGCCATGGTTGATGTTGAGAATGACAATTGTCTTATCCTAAACAGTGTTGGCACTTTGAGCTGTGTTCAGCTGATGATGCCAGGGCTTGCCCTGTGATGTGATGTACTCACTGTGGTGTGTGCAGTCGGTGCAGGTGACTGATGTTGTTCTCTTACTTCCTATTCCTATCCAGAAACATCCACAGCCACAGGAGGGGACAGCTCTACGGACCATGAGGAGCCACAGAGCCTTACAGGGAAGAAGGAGAGGAGTCGGGTGGACCCAGTGGCACGGAGGGCGAGTGGAGCCACATAGAGGAGTCTTCAGCACCATCACCCCCAGCTGTAGGCCACAGCAGCTCTGAGGATGACTCCCTTGTGGATGCGGGTGTCAGCAGCCACCAAACCCCAGCTGGTGAGGCTGTCCCTGCCCCTGCCACCACCACCACCACCACCCCCCTCCAATCGGCTCCCATCCCAGAGGTCCTTGTGGGCTCCCGTGTTCGTGAGCATGTCTCCTTTGTGCAAGGCACCGCACCCCCTGCCCCTGTGTCCCCTGCTGCCCTGAGTGTGGAGTCTTTGGACTTACTTTGACAGATCCATGTAGGGCAGACGTTGATGCTGAAGGTCCTCCATGCACACACAGGTCTGTTGACACAACTGGTGTCATTCATGGAGGGCATTTCCTCAGGCATGTCTGCCCTACAGAGGACCAATCAGTCCGTGGCCTCCTCCCTGACGGCAGCAGTGTCCCTCCTCCAACAGTCCTGCACCCCTCCTACCCCTGCACCACCCATGATTCCTAGCACCCTACCTGTCCCAAGCACAGAAACCCCCTGGCACTCTGTGCCATGTGTCTCAAGGTCTAGACGTGCACACAAGCAAGCGCAGGGGACTGATTCCACACTCACAGGGGCTGGTTTGCTGACATACACACAGTCATCCACAACAACTCCGCAGTCCTCCGAGACCTCTCCCTCCCAGCCCCCTTTCCTTGCCTCACCTGCAACCCCATCCCCCCAGAAGCTCTTCCTCTGTGACCTTGGCCTCTTCCCCACCGACCCAGAAGATCCTGATTACAAGGGGAAGAGGAAGTCCCCACACACAGAAGGGAGTGCCCCTCACACCCGGACACCCTCCCACAGGCGCAGTCAGACAGACGCCCACCCGCAAGTCCCCCCGGCGCAAGAAGAGCAAGACCCCCCGCCACCACGCAGCTCCAAGGCAAAGTCTCCGTCCTCAATCCCCCAGCCCACCACTCCAGAGGTTCCCCCGCCACTCCCTGCCCTGGGTTCCCCCACACACAGATACACCATCTGGAGTTGTGACGGCACCCAGCATATCTGACTTGTGCCCCACAGTTGTGACAGCACCCACCACTTCAGTCAGCTCCACTGCAGTTGCGAGTGTCTCGCCTTCATCCACCACCTCTTCACTGCCTCCTTCTGCTGCGCCCTGATCCTGTCCCTGTGGTGCCTGGCCTGCCCCCATGTATGCCCCTCCGAGGGGATGACCCCGGTCCTTAGCAGTGCAGACAAGCAAGGTGTGACAGTTGTTACTCTACTTCACTTCAAGGCATTTGGACATGGACTGGCCATTGGCCTTTTGTTTGCACAGACATTTAGATTTTCATATACTGAATTTGTCTCTCTAGTTCACTCCTTGGTATCTGGATATGGACTGACCATTGGCCTTTTGTTAAAACAGATGTTTCACTTTTAATATGCTGAATAAAGCTTTTTTCTTTATCCCTGTGAACTTGATTTAGCTGTACATTATGTTGATGTTGTTTTACATGCCCTTGCACCTGTAATGCTTGGTTTACAATGTTGAATACTGATGTGTTGCTGTGAGGTACTCCCTGTGGTCCATGAGATATGTATCCTATTCTGGTGGGTATCCATGTCATCCTTTGCAGCTACCTGGGTGTGTCAGGATCAACTATTTGTGTGCATCTCTCTGTGAGCATTTCATTTGCATGGTCACATCTGTGGCTTGCACCCCTGCACATATGATGTGCTTCCCATTGTCCAATTTGTCACTTCCACATACTTTGTGCTCATCAACACTGGACTTACAGGTGTGGGCATCATTGTAATAGGAGCAACTTGGGCCTCTGTGCAACTTGCTAGACATGTTTTGGGTATGTGCAGATGACTTAGGGGATGCTCACGTACCCAGGCTGTTGTGACCAGAGCCTTCATTGTGTGGTAACTGATGGCTGACTGACCAAGTGTTCTGCAGACATGAGTGGGACTTGCCGTGAATATGTTTGGCACAGCTGGGCTCCCACAGGAGTTGGGTCCCCTCAAGTAAGTGTGTTGTCCAGTGACATGGCCTGGGCCCATGGTGTGAGTTGTATGAGCATGTGTGTGTGTCCACATCCTTGTTCATACACAGACAGTGTTCCCTTGATATGTTCCTGTTGTTGATGCTTGCTGAGTGGTACTGGGTTCATCCCACTACTTTTCCAATGGGCTACCAGATGTGTGGGTGCATGACACACTACTGTTAATTGGTGTATCATCCTTGGGATTTGTCAGTTCTGAGTGGTGATGATGTTGTCAGACACAGATGGGACACAATCAGGGTTCCTCAAGGCACCTGTTTATTTGCTAAATCATGTAGTTGTCCCTAGGTGGTAGTTTTCAGTGATTGAGACATTTGTATGTGTGTGTGACTGCTCCCACTTGTCGGGTTCATGGCTGCGATGCTGGCAGGTGTCAGCATGTGTGCCTTGTGTTTCCCCTTGGCATCTGCGTTGTCCTGGGACTGTGGCAGGAATTCTGAAGGTTACACGAGCTTTGAGGTCATGGCCGCATACTGTGCAGTATGTCTGCCATTCTCCAGGGTGCATGTGCAATGTCACCTGTCCATATGGGCTTCACAGATACACATTGTTGCAGTTCAGTGTGTGTGGTGTTGACGGTGGACTGATGTGAATGTTTGCATAGGTGGTCCCCTAGCTCCCGTTTGTCCATGGATGAGGGGCCATGCTGAGTGATTTGTGTTTGTGTATGTGTGATGTACGTTTGTGGCACAGGACAGATGTCTGGGTTTCCCAGTTTGTACGACATCTGCCTTTGTCATCACAGTGGAGGTGTCATGCATGCTTGTATCACCCCAATGTCTGTTCCCTGGGGGTAGTGGTGTTGTGTGTCAGTCTCTTGCTGTGTTAGTTGGTGTTCATTCCAGCTTGTGTCACATGTGTCTGCTGTGCTCCCTCTCATCTCCCAATGCCTGATTGCCCACTGAGTGTGTCCCAATGATGGTTTACTTTTGTATGGCACTGTGTCCACATCTGTGTCACTGTGGTTCAGCCCCCCTCATGTGTTGTGAAGTTGCCTGTGGATACGGTTACACACACACACACATGTTGTGTCCGATGTGCAGTGTGAGTTTGCCTGTTTGTGCATCTGCACCAGTGCATTGGTATTGCTGTTGTGGGCCTTTGTCTGGATGCTGTTTCTGTGATTTTGCATGCTGTCCCTGTGAGCCATTTCACATCATTGTGCACATTCATCCTGGTTGTTGGGTGCCATTGCTGGCATGGAATGTGAGTTTGGGATCTGACACCTACAGTCTACACATGTTGTTTTGCTTGGTGTGTCTATTTTCGAGATGGGGTGGCGTAGTGGGCAAAAGAACGATGGATTTAACCCAGATCTCTTGACTGGGGGAGAATGTCTGCATTGTCAGCATTCCGTCCATCATTTGTTTGTTGTAACGCTTTTCGCCCTAAGTGGGATGGGTATTCCCAGACGTGGGACCCGTGCTCACTACGCCACTGGAGTCAAGCTATCCTGGCTGATGACGGCTGATAGCCAGAAACCGGTCCTAGGATGCTTGATTCCGGTCCAGGGAAGACATGGCTTGGCAGTTCGGGATGGACTGTTCCCATGAGGCACAGGGTCAAGACTGATTTGCATATGGCCATGTCTAAACTGGGGTGGCGTAGTGGGCAAAAGAACGATGGATTTAACCCAGATCTCTTGACTGGGGGAGAATGTCTGCATTGTCAGCATTCCGTCCATCATTTGTTTGTTGTAACGCTTTTCGCCCTAAGTGGGATGGGTATTCCCAGACGTGGGACCCGTGCTCACTACGCCACTGGAGTCAAGCTATCCTGGCTGATGACGGCTGATAGCCAGAAACCGGTCCTAGGATGCTTGATTCCGGTCCAGGGAAGACATGGCTTGGCAGTTCGGGATGGACTGTTCCCATGAGGCACAGGGTCAAGACTGATTTGCATATGGCCATGTCTAAACTGGGGTGGCGTAGTGGGCAAAAGAACGATGGATTTAACCCAGATCTCTTGACTGGGGGAGAATGTCTGCATTGTCAGCATTCCGTCCATCATTTGTTTGTTGTAACGCTTTTCGCCCTAAGTGGGATGGGTATTCCCAGACGTGGGACCCGTGCTCACTACGCCACTGGAGTCAAGCTATCCTGGCTGATGACGGCTGATAGCCAGAAACCGGTCCTAGGATGCTTGATTCCGGTCCAGGGAAGACATGGCTTGGCAGTTCGGGATGGACTGTTCCCATGAGGCACAGGGTCAAGACTGATTTGCATATGGCCATGTCTAAACTGGGGTGGCGTAGTGGGCAAAAGAACGATGGATTTAACCCAGATCTCTTGACTGGGGGAGAATGTCTGCATTGTCAGCATTCCGTCCATCATTTGTTTGTTGTAACGCTTTTCGCCCTAAGTGGGATGGGTATTCCCAGACGTGGGACCCGTGCTCACTACGCCACTGGAGTCAAGCTATCCTGGCTGATGACGGCTGATAGCCAGAAACCGGTCCTAGGATGCTTGATTCCGGTCCAGGGAAGACATGGCTTGGCAGTTCGGGATGGACTGTTCCCATGAGGCACAGGGTCAAGACTGATTTGCATATGGCCATGTCTAAACTGGGGTGGCGTAGTGGGCAAAAGAACGATGGATTTAACCCAGATCTCTTGACTGGGGGAGAATGTCTGCATTGTCAGCATTCCGTCCATCATTTGTTTGTTGTAACGCTTTTCGCCCTAAGTGGGATGGGTATTCCCAGACGTGGGTCCCGTGCTCACTACGCCACTGGAGTCAAGCTATCCTGGCTGATGACGGCTGATAGCCAGAAACCGGTCCTAGGATGCTTGATTCCGGTCCAGGGAAGACATGGCTTGGCAGTTCGGGATGGACTGTTCCCATGAGGCACAGGGTCAAGACTGATTTGCATATGGCCATGTCTAAACTGGGGTGGCGTAGTGGGCAAAAGAACGATGGATTTAACCCAGATCTCTTGACTGGGGGAGAATGTCTGCATTGTCAGCATTCCGTCCATCATTTGTTTGTTGTAACGCTTTTTGCCCTAAGTGGGATGGGTATTCCCAGACGTGGGACCCGTGCTCACTACGCCACTGGAGTCAAGCTATCCTGGCTGATAGCCAGAAACCGGTCCTAGGATGCTTGATTCCGGTCCAGGGAAGACATGGCTTGGCAGTTCGGGATGGACTGTTCCCATGAGGCACAGGGTCAAGACTGATTTGCATATGGCCATGTCTAAACTGGGGTGGTGTAGTGGGCAAAAGAACGATGGATTTAACCCAGATCTCTTGACTGGGGGAGAATGTCTGCATTGTCAGCATTCCGTCCATCATTTGTTTGTTGTAACGCTATTTTTGAGATGTGTGCATGCTTGGTGATGGTCACTTCTGCTGTTGTGTCATTGTACAATGTATGCATTGTCAGCCCCGATGGGTGGTGCTTGTCTGCACATGGCCGAGAGTGTGTTATGTTTTCACAGCACTGTTAGCCTCACCACATCTCTGTGTGTATGGGACACAACCACTAGTTTGCCCCAGAAGTGTTTGATGTGTTGGGAGCAGGGATCATACATGTTGTTTGTTATTTGCAGCTTTGACCATGATGACACTTACCTTTTGGTCACTGTGATGAGGGGGGTTTAGTCCCCATCACCACAATGCTCGCCATCTGCTGCATTTTGGGAGTCTCCACTTAACTTCTGTTCTACACAGTGAGGGGGTGTTCTTTTTACATTGCCACAGTGCTATGGTGATGCTTGCCTTGTGTATGTCACACTCATGTGTTGGTCACACATGTGCTGTTACTTACATTGTATGCTCGTAGCCATAATCACTGTTGTGGGCATTTGTCACAGACTACGCACTGTTGTCATGATGTTAGGGGGGATGTATTTTGCAGGCATACCTGATGTTAGAGTACGCTGGATGTGTTGCGCATCACCCATCCTATGGCTGGGGGTGGCTGTAGTGATGGGCAACATAAGCCCTATGGGGGGGGGTGGCAGTAGTGATGGGCAACAGGTCCACTATGGGTGGGGGTGGCAGTAGTGATGGGCAACATAAGCCCTATGGGTGGGGGTGGCTGTAGTGATGGGCAACATGAGCCCTATGGCTGGGGGTGGCAGTAGTGATGGGCAACAGGTCCACTATGGGTGGGGGTGGCAGTAGTGATGGGCAACAGGTCCCCTATGGGTGGGGGTGGCTGTGGTGATAGGCAACATCAGCCCTGTGGGTGTGGGTGACAGTAGTGATGGGCAACAGGTCCACTATGGGTGGGGGTGGCTGTAGTGATGGGCAGCATTAGCCCTATGGGTGTGGGTGGCAGTAGTGATGGGCAACAGGTCCCCTATGGGTGGGGTTGGCTGTAGTGATGGGCAACATCAGCCCTATGGATGTGGGTGGCAGTAGTGATGGGCAACAGGTCCCCTATGGGTGGGGGTGGCTGTAGTGATGGGCAACATCAGCCCTATGGGTGTGGGTGGCAGTAGTGATGGGCAACAGGTCCACTACGGGTGGGGGTGGCTGTAGTGATGGGCAACATCAGCCCTATGGGTGTGGGTGGCAGTAGTGATGGGCAACAGGTCCACTATGGGTGGGGGTGGCAGTAGTGATGGGCAACATAAGCCCTATGGGTGGGGGTGGCTGTAGTGATGGGCAACATAAGCCCTATGGTTGGGGGTGGCAGTAGTGATGGGCAACAGGTCCCCTATGGGTGGGGGTGGCTGTAGTGATGGGCAACATCAGCCCTATGGGTGTGGGTGGCAGTAGTGATGGGCAACAGGTCCACTATGGGTGGGGGTGTTAGTGGTGCTGGCCTTGCAACCCCTATGGTGGGCTGTTGTTATTGGCCAGGAAGTGGATCCCCTGTGTGTGTGTGCCATTTTGCGGGTACGTGTTGTTTGTTTGTGTTGTAGGTGTTTGACTTACTGCCTGCGCCGTCGGTCCCTGAGCCGGTCATAGATGTAGAGTACTGGTATGACCTGCGCGATAAGATTCATGATGTGTTCGTGTCGTACACGCTGCTTATTGCTCCGTCTCGTACCCGCTGCAAGCTGGTCCATCTCGTAGCCGTGTATTGAGTTGTGGCGCGAATCGTAGCTGATATGCTTGTTTTCCGGATTCTGTGATGTGCAGTACGTGATGACCCGCCCGGCGCGTCGGAAGTACGCATCGTACTTGTCATGCCGGAAACTGCTATGGATACTGCTTCCGGGCGACTCGGCTCATCTTTAGGAGTTACGGCTCGGACGGAGAATGGAGCTTTAATCACAGTCTACGTGTCAGTCGTGTTTTTGGCAGTTATGTGCATCGTACTTACTCTACAGGACGGACCGGCTCCGGGTACGTGTCTGTCGCACGGTAAGGTTATGGACAGCTGTCCGACCGGCTATCGGAATCGGCCCCTATGTTTGGGACAATTTTGTCCTGGAGACAATAAGTCATTTTCTGCAAAATCCCACTAGGGTCAATTCCCGTTCACTTGATTCTTATACCATTTACCCAAGTGGGAGTAATACTTTTTTCTAAATGATATGAAGCCTGCCTTTGACCCCAAAAGAAGAAGGGTAGTATGAGTAAATTATGGTCACTAAAATTTGAAGGCACAATACTAAGATTACCACACATATTGTTAGCAGAGACAGAAACTAGTTCACTGACACAACATCGATTTTAAAAATATGGAGTAAAAAATATAGACAACAAAAATATCGACTCCTATACTTAAACAGGTAAGTACAAAAATATTGACTAAAAAATATCGATGTAAAAAATATAGATGTATAAAATATCAACTTTTCTATAAATATAATATTAACATAATATAAATTTCATATACATTTAACAAATAATCTTAATAAAAAATAAACACAAACATATTTTATACATATATATTTACTTTAAAGCAATTAATATATATTAATGATTTAAAATACTTAAAAAATTTAAATCTATCATAAACTAAAACATTAAACTATTAGAAAAATATTTAAACTTAAATTTCACAATGCAATCAGAGCAACAGTAGGGAAAGTGTTGGATAGCCAAGGGGTAAAAATAACAATTCCCACTCCAGTGAGTGCAAAAGTAGGGTACGTGTTAGATAGCAAAGGAATTAAATTTACTATTCCAACTCCAGTGAATGCAACAGTAGGGAAAGTGTTGGATAGCAGAGGGGTAAAAACTACTATTCCCACTCCAGTGAGAGCAACAGTAGGGAAAGTGTTGGATAGCGTAGGGGAAAAAATACTATTCCCTCTCCAAAGAGTGCAACAGTAGGGAAAGTGTTGGATAGCGCAGGGTTAAAAATAACTAATCCCATTCCACTGAGTGCAACAGTAGGATAAGTGTTGGATAGCGGAGAGGTAAAAATTACTATTCTTACTCCAGTGAGTGTAACAATAGGGAAAGTGCTGGATAGTGGAGGGGTGAAAATTACTATTCCCAATCCAGTGAGTGCAACAGTAAGAAAAGTGTTGGATAGCTGAGGGGTAAAAATTACTATTCCAGCTCCAGTGAGTGCAACAGCAGGGAAGGTGCTGGATAGCGTAGGAGTAAAAATTACTATTCCCACTCCATTGAGTGCAACAGTAGGGAAAGTGCTGGATAGTGGAGAGGTAAAAATGACTATTCCCACTCCAGTGAGTGCAACATTAGGGAAAGTGTTGGATAGCGGAGAAACAAAAATTACTATTCACACTCAAACAGTTTAAAAATTATATATATATTGAAAATGTACACAAATCATAAAAATAAACAATATTTAAAAAATAAAATATATTAAACATACAAAAAGAACACATATTATAATATTAATTACCTATAACAAAAACCTACAAATATAAAATAAAATAATAAATACATGTATAAAAAAAATTATTTTAAACTAGAAAATATTTACAAACAAAAATATTAATTAAAACATAAATGTATTTATTTTATTTCCTACCCTACAACACCACACCAATAACAAAACACTTCAACATTCTTAATTACATGTATTTCCATAATTAACATAATTAATAACCAATTAAATATATTAATTAAAAAACTAATACACATTAATTACCTACACACACTTTAACACTATAATGGCCACAACACACACCTAAATTAAACTATAAAATAATAAAACACAATTAAAACTAATTTTTAAATTAAAAACTATTACTAATAAAAACTAATAATTACATAATTAAAATGTATTTAATACCCACCCTTTACCCCTTTTAAAGTAAAAACATTACAAAAAAAAAACAATCACCCAAATATCAAATAATTAATATTAATTAACAACCATATATTAATTAATTAAACACAAATTACTTTCCACCCTTTACTCTTATAAACACCACACCACACACTAAAACTAATTACACAATTACCTTAATGAACTACCAATTAATTAAAATTAATCAACAACCAATGATTAATTAATCAATTAAAAATAAATTACTTCCCACCCTTTACTCCAGGATTCTCCAACGAGTCGCTCGTGAGCTACTGGTAACTCACCACCTACTTGGAAGTAGCAAGCTTGAGCTCGCTTGAATTAGACCCTTTTGCTGGGTTGAGTTAATATATGTACAGCTAAATTAAAAAGTGTGTATTTGAGACAAAAATATGTGTATTTTCAGAACTCACAACCTGATATTTGGAGAGAAATGGTTGAATTTCAAAAATATCTTAAAAGCTGATTTTCTTTTCTTTGAAACATTTCATTGGTAATTTAATACACATCGAGTAGAGCAGTTCACAGACATGACCGTATTCAGTTAGTAACCAATATGCTGTATCACTCAGTAAGTTCGTACACAATAAAAAGACACATAGATACAGGTGTGCCACCCCACCTCCATATAATTACAAAGCTTCTTTGTCTCACATTAGAATTTTCTCATGGCATATCCATTTTCTGAATATCTCATGCCTGAATCAGAGTCCTCCGGAGGGGGGTTACATATGTTTCCACAAAAGTTGTTCCATTTCCCCCACACTCGTGTCCATTTCCAGCGGCATCCCCTATTAATAAAAACTGCCTTTTCTGCCACCATGGCGCTATCAAGATCTCAACATCACTGCTGGTGGGAAGGTGCAATTTGGGCTCCCCAGTGTCTTGCAATGTTCCTTTTAGCCGAGGTGATGCTGAGTGTAGCCCAGTCTTGCGCCGCATGGTTTAGATCAGTGGGTTCCCACACATTAAGTAAGCACATCCGAGGTTCGAGGGGGACCTCGAACCCACACACCTGGGTGATCGTCGCCATAACTGCTCTCCAGTATTGTGTGATGTGGGGGCAGTCCCATATCGTGAGGTGGAAAGAACCAGTGAACCCGCAACCCCTCAGGCAAAGTGGCGTGTCAGCCCTCCCTATTTTATGCAGTACCGACCGCGTATAATATGTTCTGTGTAATATTTTGAGTTGCACAAGTTTTAATCTGGAAGGGGTCGCCACCTCCCCCGGGTACCCCAGTACCTCTGTCATGCCTGGTGGACGGACGGGTGCGCAGGTCCAGTATATAAGGACTCGAAACTGGAACGAACGCGCTTAGCGTTCTAGCTCCGAGCCCTGTTTCCGTCTTTGACTTCGTTTGCCTGACTTCCGTCACGTGACTTCCTGTTCCCGTCCCGGAGTCGTTGTTGTCTTGGATTGTTTTTCCTACCGAGTAGAGAGCACAAGGTCTCTGGCGTTATTGTGCTGTTGGTGACGCCGTTTCAGTTTGTTGCTCTTGTGCCTTGAGCGGCAGAGTTTCCCCGGTGTATCCAGTCTGTCTTCTCTGGGTTTCGCCGTGGTTACGAATTGCCTGCAGCATCGTGAAGCCACTCACGTCTTCATCACCTGAGTGAGTGTATCTGCGCCTTTCCGCCGAGGCAGATTTTCCCCCTTATCCCAGTTCCTTATTTGGTCCCCCGTTTTTGTGTGTCTTTTACCTGATTGTAGGCAGTACCCCTATCGCTCCTATAATCTGTTTTGTCATAGTTTGTCATTAGTCGTTCCTACGCTCATTTGTCCAGTTTGGTTGGAAGTAGAAGTAGAGCAGGATTAGCCCTTTTTATCCGCGCTGTCTTCTGGCATTCTACTGCTAGCTTGGTTCTGTCGCCCCCCTAAGAAGAAGGGATAGCTAGCGTGAACCACCGTGCCTCAGTCTTGTCGACACCTTCAGAACGAAAACGGTAACAGCGTGGGGCGCTGCTTTCATTTGCTCTCATTGGGATATTGCAGAGAGTGGGAAGTGGATTGTTATGTTTCTTTCTTAGGATTACTGCAACACTAACCACACACCAACTCCACTCTTCTTAGGAGACACTTTATGAAGAACATGTGAGTTTATCAAACTGGGAAGAGGGACATACATGCATTGGGGTAGAAGTAGTATTAACTGTCTACTGCCTGTGCGATAGACTGTTCCATAGTGAAGTCATCTTTTAATCCTGGTCAACATTCGATGTGCATAAGCCTTGCAGAGTGATGCCCCATCCTGATTCACATCAGAAGTAGCTGTGCTTGGTAGGCAAATATACAGACAATATTTCCTGAAGAGATAAGGGGGCTGTATGTTGTGTTTGTTAACCCTTTCTTTATGTTACAGCAGAGTGTTGTCAAGTCTCGAAGACCTCTTCACCCATCCATAAACCGGACCCCCCTCCTTCCCTTGTTTTGTTTCCCTGATTTCCCCTGTTGAGTCATCCGCTACTCTAGTGTTTGATAGAGTCGGAGAACCACAGGGGAGGATTGAGGCATACTCTACTGATTCCTGACGCTCCTGCAGAAAGACCTCAGATTCCTTACAGAACGCTAAGCCTTAAGTGGTGTATTCTGCCCGAGCGTCATGGCATTAGGTACAGTCACTTTAGCAGATCTCGCTGGTATGTTAGGCAACATACAAGCTGAAACTCAAGCCTTAGCAGCTCGAGTAGACGCCCTGCAAATCAGACAGGGGGCGTCATCCATGGGAGGAAGTGGCGAAAGTCAGCCAGCAGTGATACAGGTCACGACACCTCCCTCCATTCCCCTTGCTCCGCCTGAGCGATTTACTGGTGACGCAGCTAGATGCGCTGCATTCCTAAGCCAATGCCAGTTACATTTTTCGTGCAAGGCACAGTGTTTCCCTTCTGAGCAGTCCCGGGTGGCCTTTGTTATTTCCTATCTGGGTGGTTCTGCGGCAGACTGGGCCATACCCTTGGTGGATAGGGATGACCCTTTGTTATACAGGTATGAGGCCTTTAAAACAGAATTTCGTAAACTTTTTGACAGGCATGTTTATACGACTGCAGCTGATACAGAGTTATTGTCATTAAAACAAGGCAACCATGATTTGGTACAGTACATTACCTCTTTTAGGAGGTTAGTAGTAGAAGCCAATTGGCCAGAAGAAAAACGCAGCACGCTTTTCTATAGGGGATTGAGGGACGACTTGAAAGACGAGCTCTCCCATATTGTAGATTTACCTACATCCTGCTCTGATCTCATAGATTTGGTAGTACAGATTGAACACCGTATCAGAGAGAAAAAACAATCCAAGACAACAACGACTCCGGGACGGGAACAGGAAGTCACGTGACGGAAGTCAGGCAAACGAAGTCAAAGACGGAAACAGGGCTCGGAGCTAGAACGCTAAGCGCGTTCGTTCCAGTTTCGAGTCCTTATATACTGGACCTGCGCACCCGTCCGTCCACCAGGCATGACAGCACACTCCCCCCACAACGGCCCCCCACCCGTTTGGGTTTGTTCGGATGTGTCAAGTGGAAGAGCCGAATCAATTTAGGTGCATGCACAGCACTGGCAGGTTCCCAGGTACGTTCCTCTACCCCATATCCCTTCCAATGCAGTAAATATTGGAGTACGTTCCGTACTACACGAGAGTCCACTATTGCCTCAACTTCATACTCTTCCGTGTCCTGTACCTGAATCGGAGCTGGTCGCTTCGGGAGTCGAGTACCAGGTTCTACCGGTTTAACCAGGGAGATATGGAACACTGGGTGAATTTTAAAGGAAGCAGGCAATTCAAGTCGTAGTGCCACTGGGTTGATCACTTTCAGTACCCTATACGGGCCAATGTATTTGGGATTAAACTTGCGTGAACCACTCAATGCCAGATGTTTAGTGGAAAGCCACACCTTATCCCCCGGTTCATAAATGGGTTCTAGTCGTCGATGGAGATCCGCCCCTTCTTTGTACCGCACCTTAGCTGCTTCCAATACGTCTATGGTACTCTTGTGTATCTCCAACAACTTTAGTACCAGATCATTAGCTGCAGGGATAGGGCTTTCTTGGGAAACCCCTGCGGGTAGCAACTTGGGCTGAACTCCACTAGAACAATAGAATGGTGAATGGCCAGTGGATTTTGTTGTGGACTTACCTGTCACTGAGAATGAGCACGACACCTTGCTGGTGGTGGTGGATTTATTCACAAAAACCGCCCACTTCATCCCTTTGAGGGGTTTACCTACTGCAGTTGTACTAGCTTCAGTGTTCTTACGGGAGGTGGTGCATCTCCATGGATTCCCTTCTGTCCTAATTTCAGATAGGGGTACTCAGTTCGTGTCTCGCTTCTGGAGGTGCTTATGTTCCCTAATTGGGATAGATGTTCGACTATCCTCTAGTCATCACCCCCAATCCGATGGCCAGACGGAGAGAGTCAATCAATGCTTCGAACAGTACATCCGAACACAAGTATTACACTCTCCAGGGGATTGGGATAAATGGGTGTGGTTAGCGGAGATTGCATATAATAACAGTCCACACACATCCACTGGCCATTCACCATTCTATTGTTCTAGTGGAGTTCAGCCCAAGTTGCTACCCGCAGGCGTTTCCCAAGAAAGCCCTATCCCTGCAGCTAATGATCTGGTACTAAAGTTGTTGGAGATACACAAGAGTACCATAGACGCATTGGAAGCAGCTAAGGTGCGGTACAAAGAAGGGGCGGATCTCCATCGACGACTAGAACCCATTTATGAACCGGGGGATAAGGTGTGGCTTTCCACTAAACATCTGGCATTGAGTGGTTCACGCAAGTTTAATCCCAAATACATTGGCCCGTATAGGGTACTGAAAGTGATCAACCCCGTGGCACTACGACTTGAATTGCCTGCTTCCTTTAAAATTCACCCAGTGTTCCATATCTCCCTGGTTAAACCGGTAGAACCTGGTACTCGACTCCCGAAGCGACCAGCTCCGATTCAGGTACAGGACACGGAAGAGTATGAAGTTGAGGCAATAGTGGACTCTCGTGTAGTACGGAACGTACTCCAATATTTACTGCATTGGAAGGGATATGGGGTAGAGGAACGTACCTGGGAACCTGCCAGTGCTGTGCATGCACCTAAATTGATTCGGCTCTTCCACTTGACACATCCGGACAAACCCAAACGGGTGGGGGGCCGTTGTGGGGGGAGTGTGCTGTCATGCCTGGTGGACGGACGGGTGCGCAGGTCCAGTATATAAGGACTCGAAACTGGAACGAACGCGCTTAGCGTTCTAGCTCCGAGCCCTGTTTCCGTCTTTGACTTCGTTTGCCTGACTTCCGTCACGTGACTTCCTGTTCCCGTCCCGGAGTCGTTGTTGTCTTGGATTGTTTTTCCTACCGAGTAGAGAGCACAAGTTCTCTGGCGTTATTGTGCTGTTGGTGACGCCGTTTCAGTTTGTTGCTCTTGTGCCTTGAGCGGCAGAGTTTCCCCGGTGTATCCAGTCTGCTTCTCTGGGTTTCGCCGTGGTTACGAATTGCCTGCAGCATCGTGAAGCCACTCACGTCTTCATCACCTGAGTGAGTGTATCTGCGCCTTTCCACCGAGGCAGATTTTCCCCCTTATCCCAGTTCCTTATTTGGTCCCCCGTTTTTGTGTGTCTTTTACCTGATTGTAGGCAGTACCCCTATCGCTCCTATAATCTGTTTTGTCATAGTTTGTCATTAGTCGTTCCTACGCTCATTTGTCCAGTTTGGTTGGAAGTAGAAGTAGAGCAGGATTAGCCCTTTTTATCCGCGCTGTCTTCTGGCATTCTACTGCTAGCTTGGTTCTGTCGCCCCCCTAAGAAGAAGGGATAGCTAGCGTGAACCACCGTGCCTCAGTCTTGTCGACACCTTCAGAACGAAAACGGTAACAGCGTGGGGCGCTGCTTTCATTTGCTCTCATTGGGATATTGCAGAGAGTGGGAAGTGAATTGTTATGTTTCTTTCTTAGGATTACTGCAACACTAACCACACACCAACTCCACTCTTCTTAGGAGACACTTTATGAAGAACATGTGAGTTTATCAAACTTGGAAGAGGGACATACATGCATTGGGGTAGAAGTAGTATTAACTGTCTACTGCCTGTGCGATAGACTGTTCCAGAGTGAAGTCATCTTTTAATCCTGGTCAACATTCGATGTGCATAAGCCTTGCAGAGTGATGCCCCATCCTGATTCACATCAGAAGTAGCTGTGCTTGGTAGGCAAATATACAGACAATATTTCCTGAAGAGATAAGGGGGCTGTATGTTGTGTTTGTTAACCCTTTCTTTATGTTACAGCAGAGTGTTGTCAAGTCTCGAAGACCTCTTCACCCATCCATAAACCGGACCCCCCTCCTTCCCTTGTTTTGTTTCCCTGTTTTCCCCTGTTGAGTCATCCGCTACTCTAGTGTTTGATAGAGTCGGAGAACCACAGGGGAGGATTGAGGCATACTCTACTGATTCCTGACGCTCCTGCAGAAAGACCTCAGATTCCTTACAACCTCCTGCCACTCCTGTTCGTCCAGTTCCCCCACTTCTGCCTGCCACTTCTTTCTGATTATTTATCAGCTTTTGATATGTGAGAGAGATTGCCTTTTTTTGATAGCGCGTCTGTAAGTAAACGGTCCTCGAGTGGGGAGGACTCAGGCAGATCTGTTCCTGGGGGTATGGTCTTCGTAAGGGCATGTCTAATTTGAGTATAGCGATATTGTTCCCTTCCTGCCCTCTGGTACGTCTCCTGTAGCTGTGCAAAAGGGACCACCTCGCCTTTTTTCCATAGGTCGCCAACTTTAGAAATGCCTATAAGGTCCCACCTTGTAAAACCTTTGCTCGTGCGCAACTTGCCGAATCTTGGGGAGTCTCACAATGGTGTGTGTCGAGTTATCACCCCCTCCCATCCCAGTGCTCGCTGCGCCTTGTACCATATTTGCACAGTGTGGGCCGTAGGCCCTATTAGCGTGTTTTTCTTTTGCTTGTCGTACAAGGCACCCAGGGGACCATTCACACCTAACATGAGCCTGTCCATGCGCAGAGCTGGTTCGTCCTGTGGTGCGTGCAGACACTTATTAATCACTATAAGCTGGGATGCCCAGTATTATAGCTGTATGTTGGGCAGGGCGATACCGCCGTCATACCATCTGCGAGTTAGTTTACTCAAAGCTATTCGGTGAGGTTTTCACTCCCACAAGAGATGGCCCACCTCCGTCTCGATGGCTTTAAAATATGAGTTAGGAACCGACGTGGGGGTATTTTGTCGTACATATAGGAACCCAGGGAGGGGCATCATCTTGAACAATGCCGCTCTCCACAGCAATGTCAATGGGAGTGATTGCCAACTTTTTACGTCATTCTTCAACCTCCGCAGCGGTGGGAGCAGATTACGTTCCATAAATTGCTCGTGGTGGGGTGTGATATTTATACCTAGGTATTTGAAACCGGTCTGTGTTATCTGTATTTCAGCTCCCCGGGGTAGGATTGGGGGAGGGCCCTGAAGTATATATAGCACCGATTTGGCCCAGTTGATGGTGTAACCGGAGACCCTACTGTAGGACGCGCAAATGTCGAGTAAGCAATTAAGGGACCATCTGAGGTGTGTCAGTATAATGAGATGTCGTCGGCGTAAAGGGAGATACGGTCCTCCCATCCCTCCGCCCACCTCATTCCCTGAATCAATGGGTCTCTTCGTAGCCATGCCGCAAGCGGCTCCAATACCAGGGCGAACAATAGCGGGGAGAGGGGACAGCCCTGTCTAGTTCCCCGCCCCAACGGAAAGTCCTCTGATAGGCGCCCATTGACCGTCACCTGCGCCAGTGGCTGTGCGTAGAGCAGCTATATTCTGGCACAAAATTTGGGTCCAAAGCGCTGTAACACCGCAAACAGGAAAGGCCACTCAACCCGGTCAAAGGCCATACTGGCATCTAGTGAGAGTATCACCGCCTCCTCTTGGATATAGGGCCCCCTAGCCAAAACCCCATGTAGCCGTTGCAGGTTCATTGCAGTATTTCTGCCAAGCATAAAGCCATATTGGTCTGGGTGTATGAGTGCCGTGAGATGGGGCTGCAGCCTAGTTGCTAGTGCCTTAGCTAGTATTTTCGCCTCCGCGTTAAGGAGTGAAATTGGTTGATAGGAGTCGCACTCCTGGGGGGGTTTACCGGGCTTAAGTATTGCAATAAGTGTTGCTACCCTTTGATCACGAGGGAGCGAACCCGCCACAAGGCTAGCCTGGTACATTCTTAGCAGGTGTGGCATAAGAGTGTCCTCCTCTCTTTTAAACAATTCCACTGGGACGCCGTTGAGCCCCAGTGCTTTCCCCGATTGTATTCCCTTAATAGCTGCGGCAATTTCCTCTCTTGTGAGGTCCTCCTCTAGCGATTGTACATCCTGCGGTGTAAGTTTAGGGAGAAGTATGTCTCTTAGAAAATCTAAGTTTTCCTCTACTGTTGTAGTGGCCACAGGGGTGTATACTGCTTCGTAATGGCGTGCAAATGCCTTAACGATGTCATCAGGGTCTGTTATCGTTTCCCCACTAGCTAATTGGTGTTGTGCAACCCACCGGCTGGCCCTTTCTTTTTTATCTAACCACGCCAGTAATTTGCCAGCCTTGTACCCCACTTCATATATCTTGTGCTGCGTCTTCGTGATGCACGCCTTGGCTTCCTCCCATACATGATCCCTGTAGGCTTGTTTAGTGAGACTAAGAGCGTGGGCAGTGTCCTCGTTGGGATCTGTAGTGTGGGCGCCCTCCGCAAGGTCCACCGCCTGCTCTAATGCCAATACCTGTTGAGTCATGTCACGTTTGTGGGTAGAGATTGCAGAGATGGCCTGGCCGCGCATGACCATCTTGTACGCTTTCCAGAGTGTGACTGGGGAGGCCACTGAGTGTACGTTCTCCTGAAAGTATTGGTTCGTGGTCTTATGCATGGCCTTACGTATGATTGGCACCTTGAGGTACCCGGAGTGAATGGGGAAAATACGTCTCCGACCCGTGAGGTGTGATGTATATGATAGTAGTATCGGGGAGTGGTCCGAGATACCCCTAGGGAGGTGTACAATGTCTCATATGGCTCCCAAGCCGGTCGGTGTTGTGAGGAATAGGTCTATCCGGGAGAGACTGTTATGCGCGCCTGAGTGGTACGTATTCTGATGTTCTGTTGGGTTTCACATGCGCCAGACATCCACCAAGCCCATCGCATCAGTGAAGTCTCGTAAAATCGATGTGCACGCTTCCCTCCCCCTCGGTGGGCATCTGTCCGTTGCATCATCCATTGTGGCGTTGAAATCATCCCCTATTACAAGCTCCCCGGGGGCAGTTTTAGCAGGAATTTACCCAGGGCTGGGTAAGCGAGTGTGTGAAGTGCCGAAGGTATGTACACTGAAACAAGATTATACACCTTCCCCTCCCACTGACAGGAGGCCGCCGCAAAGCGCCCTTGGTCATCTGTCCATGCCCCAGTCACTATCGCAGGGCAGCCCTTTCTGATCAGGATCCCGACCCCTCGAGTCACCATCCTGAACCCCCATCTGTCCAGTACTTTAACAGCTGTGCCCACCAGGTGCGTTTCTTGTAGAAGGCAGACTGACGGGCCATGTCTCTTGAGATATTGCAACACTAGACCCCGTTTTATCTTATTTCCGAGCCCATTCACATTCCAGGATATCATGATCAATGGTGTGCCCTGCACATGTGCGTTGTCTAAACGTGAGCTTGTGATCACAGATGGCATAGTCTAGGGAATTGTGTGGTCACTGCATGAAAGTGGGTTTCAACCAGCGGAAAATTAAGCGTGTGGAGTAACGGTCGTGTGACTAACTCTATCTGTTGTACTTGAGCTCGTGTGTATATAAAAAAAGAAACATCCATGAACAAAATAAAAGCTGATTGTTGAATGGTAAATCATGTGGCTTTGGGCAGAGTTTTTACTAATAGTAACTTGGTGCTGGGGCATTGAAGCTATGGCTGTTATGCATTACAGCACCTTGACTATAAATGTATTTTCTTTCATTAATTCATGAATTATCTATGTGGAAGTACTTTATTTCGATAAAGCTTTTTTTACATTACTGCTGGTAACCATTCCTAATGCACTGATGTAATCACTGATGGTAATCTTGCATAGGGTGGCCGCTAGCATAATATTGTCTGATGTGGCCATTATTACAACACTAATAATATTAGTAGCTCATGATGGTTCTCATTGAACATAAGTAGCTCTCAGTACCAAAAAGGTTGGAGACCCCTGCTTTACACCTATAAACACCACAACACACACCAAAAATTAATTCCACAACTACCATAATTAATGAGCAATTAATTCATTAAAATTAATTAACCAAATATTCATTCCTAATTTAAAAATAAATTACTTCCCACCCATTACACCTATAAACACCACATCACACACCTAAAATTAATTACACAATTACCATAATTAATTACCAATTAATCAATTAAAATTAACAACCAATTATTAATTAATAATTACTCTACACATTTAACATCATAACATCTCAATTAAACAAACATTAATAAATAAAAAATAATAAATAAATTTAAAGTAATTACATTATTTCCCACCCTATTCCCCTGTAAACCCACAACCCGCTACGGAACAAAAATGCAAGTTTAAAAAAAAATATATAACTACTAAATATTTAACATATATATTAAAAATTCAAACAATTCTTATACAAAAAAACATACATCACATACATATAAAATATATACTAAAATATATGACATTAATAAAAACCGATATTTTTAAAAACTATATTTTTGCAAACCATATTAAACACTTCAATATTTTTAAAATCAATATTACTTACCTTAAGTCGATATTCTTGACCACGATATTCTTGCTGTCAATATTTCTGAATCACAATATTAATGACTCAATATTTGTGCAACTCGATATTTTGTACTCAATATTCTGTCGCTGCACCACAGAAACCAAATTGTGATCAATAGCTGAGAACAAATTTCTCCCAGTCAAGGTTGGGGCTAGCTCACCATTTATATCACAACCACATCTAAGTAATTGGAGGTCATATTTAGAAATAATTGAATTTGGTGCTTCACAATATGGCAGAAATGTTCGTTGTCCTCTCAGTCCTGGTAAGTATGACCCAATACCTGGGTGGTCGATACTGTACATGCCTGGATATTAAAATCAGCTGCAAAATCCATATGAATCGAAGCTAAAAAGGCTTCAAGGCCATGGTCAAGGGCTGTATCCGCACTGCTATGTGTTGAATCAAATATATTGTTATAAAAATTAACAATAACTAGGTCTCTCCCCCCTTTTTTTATTCAGCCACACTAATTGGGAATGGGGGCCCACTGATGAAATCTTCTTGACATTTACAGTGATTTTATTAGAAATAAGTATCTGTAGTGCCCCTTTTGCCCGCCCAGCTTGCGATGCTAACGCATCTAGGAAGTATGAGGAAAACCCTTCAACTTGTGCTGGGCGTGTGCACCAGGTTTCTTGTATACATATAATATCATAACCAGATAAAGTGCTAATCCAAGCAGCATTTCTTATCTTACTCATTAGCCCATTCACATTTCAAGTTGCAAACTTAACCCCCCCCCCCGTCAAGGGGCTGATATACAATGTCCATATTTGGGGCACAGGTAGATGTATAACAAGTACTAAGATGTTCATTACAACTTGTCTTTACAACCTTGGCTACAGCCAACCTAGAGTCTGGAGCCGTCTCAAAAATAAATATGTGCTCTTTGGGGGGTGGATGGCTCGCCTGAGCAATAAGATCCCATCTACAGTAATTCCTATAGCCCCCGGCATATTATCGGCATGACTGAGTCATTCATTATCATCTAGGGTGCTCAGAACCTGGAATCTATTGGGCACTTCTAAATCAGAGCAATATGGCAGGTGCAAACTCGGCATCACCCTTGGTGTCTGCAGGTTCCGTGCACCATCATGATGTCGGCCTAGACTCCGTAGATGTCAATGAAAGAACCCCAATGAGAGTAAACCTATATCTCGAACAAACACGGTGGGTGACCCTACCTTTATATGAATTCCCGGAGCAACCCTAGGGTCCGGGAAATAATAACTATACAATCACCCACAAAGTGTTTCTCTAGTGGTCCAATCCACCCCACTCTCGTTGTAAACAGAATTTGGTGTGCTATGGCAGGTAAAAATAAGTGTTTGGAGCTAAGCCAGTGAACAACCTTATTCTTCAGGCATTCCTTAGTCTCCCTAACCCCTGTTTTCAACAGGGGAGACATTAACCAGTACAGCCACATAAGGGCAACAAGCAGGCCACAAATTAATAGTGACTAGCTCCTGTGAAGGCAAATTGATATTAGGGTGTTGTTTGTCAGTTTATGTCTGCAAGAATTGGCCCTCTACAAGTGTTGTGGTAATAGACTCCCAGTTAGGCCTTTGCACATTGTTATCCATATTACACCCTAAAGCTTGACTAGAATAGGCCATAGCCTCGGCAGGGACAGACATGCCTCCTACTACATTACTCTGTCTCAAATCTAGTACTCGTGACTCCTCCTTGTTTACTGAACCCACATTTGATAGTGTTACACCAATTAAATTAACGTTTTTCATTTTGCCCTCTAACCTATCCAGTCTCTCTTTGAGGGGTAGTAATAGATTTATAACAATTGTCAGTTTCTCCCAGAATGGAGCCCACGCTGATTTGTCCATAGAGTTACCGCTATCAGCCGTCCCTTGCAGAAAAGGTATGTCTGGGGAGATCAAGTTAACAGAAACGTCATTCTGTTTCTTTCTTTTACGTTTGGCTGCTGGATGGTGGGTAATGGCTGGGACTGTAGCTGTAGCAGGTTGACATGAGGATATTGGGATTGTTACCATTCTAACACAGGTGTTTGACAGGCAATACTATTCTCGGGCCCCTTGGTACATCCAATATCCTGACCATTTTAATCATTACCCATGCCAGACTGCTCCTCAGTAGGTGTTATACACTCAGCTGGTCCATTTTGCCCATTTTGCCTAGTCATACTCAGTGACATACGCTGTTCCGCAAGATCTATTTCTTTGGATATAGCTCCCACGGCGCAAGCAAGTAAGGTATCTATAGTTGATCACTTAGGGGTAATGATTGGTTCAGCTGATGGCTCTGTACCTCCAGCCTTACGCTTGCCCATACTGCTGCTGGAAACTAGCCGGCGAGCAGAAGTATCAAAGGGAACAGGAAACTATATATAAGAGTAGCAACTTACTTTCTCGCTGGGCCCCTCACAGTCTTTTAGCTGTCGTCTTCCATTGATGGTGATATCCCAATAGTGTTTATAAGGACCCAAATGGAAAAACTAAGAGATTGGGCCCAGCCCGGCCTCAGTGAGCCGCTGACTGGTGCAGACGGGCACGCTCTTGGCCCGGCCTTTGCCCGGGCACGCGCTTTGGCACGTCCCACGCAGCGGGAGCCCCGGGCTGGTAAGTAGGTGCCTCTGGGCACAGAATGGCTGGCGTAGTGGTGGCAGCATCACCCGCGGGTAGTGCTAGGGCGTGTAGTCCTGCTCCACCTCCTGCTGAATACGGGCATCCTGTATGCAATGATTCATTTGATATTTTTGAAGTACCAACTGTAATTGTCCCACTCAGAAATTAGCACAGCTGAGTTTTCAGAGTGTAACCCTGTACTTGCCAATTGGGCTACTAGCCTTGAGGTCTTTACTGTTAGGACATATACAAACACATGTCCTACTTTTTAATATACAGCACCCTGCCTCCGGGCTCGACAAGCTTACTGTAGGAGTGACTTATAAGTATTGAAAATGAAGCTCTGGACTTTGTGATTAGTTTTAATGGCAAAGTCGAGTTAGCAGTTTAAAACTGCTCTGCCAGTCTTCAGTGGCAGGCTGGGAGACATAGGTTTAGTTTGTCACACTAGTTGTGGCACAATAAGGTCTGCTGTCCAGAAGGGACACTTTAACATACAGGCCTTGGGTACCCCTAGTACCATATACTAAGAAATGATACGTAAATTAGTGTATGTCAATTGGGTATCAACAATTAAAAACATAAGCTTTCAAGGGTCAGAGCACTGGCGCTGTAGTCTAGTTAGGAGGCCTTAGTGTGCCCTAGAAGTAAAAAAATAAAAAAAAAACCAACAGCATCAGTCCAAAACCTTAGGAGGCTTTTCCTTACATGCACAGTAGGAATCTGCTACAGAATGTTCTATGTTATTGCATGATGGTCAAACAGCAATAGCTTTAGGATACACTTGATGGCGGCAACACCATGTATCACTTGTCAGTGATACTATAACATGTATTATTGTACTAGAAGGCATGATGTGAGAATGGAGCAATGCTTGTGGATAAGACTTCATGCTAGGCCTGGGCGGAGCTCGCGGAGTTTCATTCTGCGAAGTTACTGAAAAGTTTCACCAAATTCCGCAGAATTCCACAAGTGGGCGTAGTATTGTTCGGCCACCCCTAATTGGTACACTACTCAATTCTCTCCAAAAGCCTTTCGCTCTCTTTCTAGACAAAACACCCCTCCTCAATTTTACACATCGTTAACATGAACACCTGTCCACTACTCATGTGGATCGTCCGAGTCTGTTCGTGGTCTGCTATTCATCTTTGCACAGAGGGCATTTGTCTGTGATTTCAGTACTTCCGGTTTGTAAGGGAGACAATCCCACAGCTGAACATATTATCGTGGTTGCCTGGTAAAAGGAGGGACTCCTGATGTGTAAGGTGACCCAGGATTGCAGTATTGGTGGCAAGGATTCCGAAGTGCTCATTTGCTGTAGAGTCACACATGCCTCAATCTTCAGTGTGTAAACACTGCCCGTCCGATTGGTCATTAGCTAGCTGGCGGGCACCTTGTGGCTTGGATCCGACTGTCAGTCTGTGGCTGGCATATGACCTACGTAAAGTCATTCAGAAACCAGCCAGTGAACTTGAGTTGGCCGGTGATAGCCTGTCTCGGCCTGGGCATTCCCTGCAGCTGTCTCTATTTGCTGATACCCTCCCACGGCACAATGTGCGTGGTGGCAACAGCTGTCATTTGGGCTGCTGATGTTGTTCATGCTGTAGGTCGGAGATTGAACCCCTTTCACCACCCCTTTGTGTGAGCACCAGCAGCCCCCAACCTAGCCCCTGTACTGAAAGCAGCGGCCACCGCTCCATTAGGGTGTAAGAGCGACGCCTCACTGCTTTCTCGTATTTTAAATACCATTTTATTTTCTGCTTCTCGCGCTGCGAGAAAGTAGAAGGCAGGGGCATGCCTGGTTGGGGGCTGCTTGGTTGGTATGCCTGGTTGGGGGCGGGGAGATGGGTGAGTCGGGGAGGAGTGGCTTGCACCACTCTGAGTGACACTCTACATTTCTCTATGTAGGCTGCATGCAGCCTACATAGAGAAAATGGCCTCCCTACAGGTGCCTGGTTGAGCGCTGTCCGGGACTCCCCACCAAGCACAATGCTGCCATTGCAGAGTTGTGATTGACTTACAGGAGGGGAGGGAGCATGCCTGTTCTTGTTCAGGAGCAAAGGCGGCGCGGGATCGGTCAGGTAAGTTTTAATTTCTTTTTTATTTTAACATGTCCCTCCACCCCGCGGTGGCTCCCGAATGATCCCTCCCCCTTCCGCCAATATTGTGAGCTGCGACTGCTGGAAACAGTAAAGATTGCATTCCCTTGGAAGTGAGGAGTTGCTACCATTAGGATCTCACACAGCCATTCTTCACAGAGCACTTCGGCTCAAATGGCGCAACTAAATCTGCTTCGTGCCGCCGCTGCTGCCAGCATTCGCTGCCATTAAAGCACCGTGCAAGCTTCAGGCGATGCACTCTCATTATTCACAAGCGTGAGAGGGAGTCGGATGAACCCGATGGGTCCCAGCACACACCGGAGCCAAGGCTGCGGATATTAATTCATGTTGCAGTATCCAACTGCCTGGACCACGTGGGATGATTTCCATCGTCTCTTAGGGTGCACTCAGGGGAAAGCTTTATCTCGGACGCTGCACCTCAATTTTGTGGTGTGCTTCTACTGTGTCCCAAACGTGGCCCCCATTACTTCAGTAGTTCCAGGTATATTCTGGCCTCATTGTAGGTGTTCGAAATCCAGCTCGGGTGTTCAGGGCACTCAGAAGTTACCAGGCCACAAATAGCACCGTAGACAGTTTTCTGTAATGCAGTTATGTTTTGCATTCAGTATTGTATTTGTGTTTGAAAAAGTAAAAAAAAATCACCGTCGAAAGTATTGGGATATGGTTAGGAAAACTCACTTGTGTAATGGTTACAGATCTGCTTTTCTTAAACGTTGCTTTCTTGCACCTTTATCCAGAAAAGATGACTTTAAAAATAAACAATGTGTTAGCTGTGTGCGTGCACAGACGTGTGTGGTTGTATACCTGTGTGCGTGTTTGCAGGGGCTTCGCTACCGTTGGTGTAGCAGGTGGAGTTTGCCGAGGGGCCCACTGAACCCATACAATGCTGTTTTTACCACCCCAACAGCAGTCAAGGGTACCATCCTCCTGCTGGCCCCATGTGCCCATAGCATCCTTGCTACGCTACTACGTGCGTGGGTGCATTTGGGTATGTTTCAGGAAAACTGTCAGTGAACAGATGTCTTCTGGTTTTTAAAAGATACCGAGCCTGTTCGTAAAATAAAGTCGGTATCTGAAAAGAAGGCTTTAAACAGGAAATCATTCTGCAGATTCACCACAGTTCCCATGATTAAAATGCCCCAAGCTAAAAAAAAAAAAATGAAATGTGAGTGACATGCCAGCCACTGGAATTACAGCTCGCTCAGTAGTAAAACACGTTACACCCCACTCCTGATGATATGCAAGTTGTCTACCGCTCCAGTGTGCAGTTTTAGCTGTGGTCACTGAAAGTGCATTGAATTGTCTGATTATCTAATACTTTAAATGCCCAGATTCGCTCAATTTCAGAGAACCCCCTAGCAGTGCCCTCACCTCTGTACCCTCCCCCGACATTAATTTGCAAATCGTGTGTGAGAGAGAGAGAGAGATAGACCAGGCTTGCTGACCACCGGGACTCAAACTTTTGCAACTTACCACTTTCAATTGTCACCAGCCGCCACGGACTGAAAGGAGGGGCTACCTGAGCCTACGTCCACCCAGCCCATGGCATCTCAGACCCAGCATGGCGAGTAACGATGCTGTTACCCAGTGGTTTCGTGCATCCATCTCGTCAGAGTGGTTGTATAATTTTCCAGCAAGCATACACCCTGCTATTTAGCCGCGGTTTGCGGCATTTGTGTTGCTTCTCTGTCCCAGTTTGTGATAAATGCATAGAAAAGAGCCTAGTGCCACCATGAGACAAAGGAGTTTTAAGCTGACTTTTTAACACAACTGGATTTGAATTTAAGTCATGCTTTGCATGGGATGTGGGAAAGTTCTAGACAGGTAGTACAATCGAATAAAGTTAATTGAACTTTGTTCTGCTTGGGTTTTCGGATCAGGTGGAACCCGCTCAACAGAGCCTTTCTAACCCAAACCAGAACGTTACCCCCTCCCTAGGGCCTTTTTACACCTAAATAACCACATATATATGTACCACCTAGGGACAGGGAATTCCTATTATATATATATATATATATATATATATATATATATATATATATATATATATATATATATATATCAAGACCTCACAGCCTCGCGATCTCAGACAGACCCAGAACTTCCTACCCAGACGGCAGCCACAGTCTCGCGGTCTCAGACAGACCCAGAACCTCCTACCCAGACGGCAGCCACAGTCTCGCGGTCTCAGACAGACCCAGAACCTCCTACCCAGACGGCAGCCACAGTCTCGCGGTCTCAGACAGACCCAGAACTTCCTACCCAGACGGCAGCCACAGTCTCGCGGTCTCAGACAGACCCAGAACTTCCTACCCAGACGGCAGCCACAGTCTCGCGGTCTCAGACAGACCCAGAACTTCCTACCCAGACGGCAGCCACAGTCTCGCGGTCTCAGACAGACCCAGAACTTCCTACCCAGACGGCAGCCACAGTCTCGCGGTCTCAGACAGACCCAGAACTTCCTACCCAAACGGCAGCCACAGTCTCGCAGTCTCAGACCTCACAGCCTCGCGGTCTCAGACAGACCCAGAACTTCCTACCCAGACGGCAGCCACAGTCTCGCGGTCTCAGACAGACCCAGAACTTCCTACCCAGACGGCAGCCACAGTCTCGCGGTCTCAGACAGACCCAGAACTTCCTACCCAGACGGCAGCCTTAGCCTCGCGGTCTCGAACGGACCCAGTACTTCCTACCCAGACGGCAGCCTTAGCACGAGCTCATCCTATTATCACCGTAGTACACAATAGGGGAATCGGGGTTACTATGTATCAGATCACACAAAGACTATTAGTTGAGCACAACCTGTTCTTTAGTTCGAGGGGCTCTTTTCTCCCTCATTCAGTTACCACTTACCTGATCAGGATTAACATCTGTTCATGTCAAGTTGAATCTGACTAGAAGAATAGGCTATCCTCCTATACAAGGATACACAACACATGCTGACTCACAACAAGCTAAATACTTTATTTAATTGCTACATGCACACTCACAGAATACATCATATATACAACCTGCAAGGAAAGTAAAAGGTTAAGTTATACACTTCAATAAAAAGGGGTCGACATCACCTTAGTCGTATGTAGCCTGTGCTCAATGGTCATCTAGGTTCCCTTCTCGTCTGTGCCTCGGCTTCGCCTGGAAGTCACACCTCCGCAGTCGCGGATCTACTCCCTTCTCCCTCTCCGAGTCACTGGAACCTCTTCCTCATCGGCTACTCTCTCCTCTTTGGATTCAAGTTCATCATCTGTCTTCCCTGAAATAAGTAGTAGCTTTTCTGCTAACGGCCAGGTGCCGCCTATGGACTAGAAGCAAGTGCCAGTGTCTGCCTCAGACTTTCACTAATATAGATGTGCATTTTCTCATGGAAAATACCAGCACGTAACCTGCCGCCCACCAAATTCCTGTACCTCCCCGTGCCAAGGACACGTTCCCAGCCGGCCGGCCTGATGTAGTGTCTTCGGCATGAAGAAAAATACAATCCTTCGATAAGGGCTGGCCTGAACCGGTTCTCTCCAAGCGAATAACACCTCCTAACTAAAACACTGCCTATGACCTAGAAGCTTCCCAAGCTGCCAGAGCAGGAGGAAAGATGGAGTTTCTCCCGTTTAAGGCCTACCAGGCCTGAATTCAGCACGGCTCCATGAAATACCCTCACTACAGAACAGATTACCCCTAATGCTAACAAATCTATCCCCTAGGATATGTATGCAAACCCTGATCTATGGGGAAGAACACAGGATCATGTCGAAGTGCCTAATAAATAGGCTCTATACACTACTCTAACCCTTAGACTTGAATGGAAAGAGACTGAAGTCACATTAGGCCCCTTTTAACACAAAAAGGCCGGGGAAATCGAGCAATACATTTCACCCTTGACTTCAGTCTATTATACATTCATTAAATAGAACTAACATCGGTGGAAGAATAATATCTCTCCCGTTTAAGGCCTACCAGGCCTGAATTCAGCACGGCTCCATGAAATACCCTCACTACAGAACAGATTACCCCTAATGCTAACGAATCTATCCCCTAAGATATGTATGCAAACCCTGATCTATGGGGAAGAACACAGGATCATGTCGAAGTGCCTAATAACTAGGCTCTATACACTACTCTAACCCCTAGACTTGAATGGAAAGAGACTGAAGTCACATCAATAGCAGTACATTTCACCCTTGACTTAAGTCTATTATACATAACACAGGATCATGTCGAAGTGCCTAATAAATAGGCTCTATACACTACTCTAACCCCTAGACTTGAATGGAAAGAGACTAAAGTCACATCAATCGCTCTACAACACAATAAGGCCGGAGAAACCGAGCAGTACAACTTGAACTAGGTAGTCGAGTCTTTGCTTTTGGTCATCTTTCAATTTGCTGCACAAGACTCGAGTTGAAAGAGAAAGATGTAGGCTGCCCCCATTTACCAGGACATACAGTACCAGGATAGCAACGTCTACTCCATATTAGAAGAACCGTGAAAGCACAGCAGCTATCCTGGAATGGGCCAACTCTACAAGGAAGACACTGTTCACACTGCGCGTACCGGTAAACTCCACTCCACCAGCAGTAGGTGGAGTTTTGCTGAACAACTCCGCAAACTCCACCGGCGAAGTGGAGTTTGCCACCCAACCATCCTTCATGCAGAGGATACAGCTCTTGTTTTGGTCACGGGGTCCCCATTCACTTGAAAATTCCCTATTTAAGGAACTGGCGCTACACCAAAGGATCACACAGGACAAAACTGGGGACCAACACAGGAACCTACTGGTATGTGATGGGGAACATCAAAATGAGACAGTTTAAAAAGCCATAAGAAATCCCTTCAGAGCCAGCCAGAATGCAAACACGGCAGAGATGGTATTCATATCTGATCTGCAAAATGCAATGCTGCAAAGTGTTGTGGGCTTGATGAGTACAATTTAAGGGGGGCGTGGCCAGCAGCTGAAAGGAATGGCCGCACACTAGCGAGGCTCCAGAGCCCTCGCCGTATATCCTGCAGATATCTTGTCAACTAAGTTGCAAATTACCCAAAATTAGGTGGACCCCCGGCCCCTGACCTCGGCGGTAATGAGTGTCGCAGAGAAGCATCCCGCGCTGTGGTGGGAGAAGTGGAGCTGGGCTGCCACGACCGAGGCACCGAAGAACATGGCGGCAGTCTAGGTGACAAGGAAAGGGCACCGCGACCCCCGCAAAGACTCCCTGGCTTCCCCGGCTCTCCTGTGGGGCAGAGACACAGCGCTGGTTGCGAGCAGACCAGTAGACCGCCGGCACCGAAGACAAGGATTCGGAGAGACATGCAGGAGTGAGTTGAGCCACAATGTGGAAAAATCGAGGGTGGCTTGTAGGGCTCAGCAAACCGGCGCTCAAGGGTGCGGACGCCCCAGACGCTTGCTGGAGGCAGGCATTGCTGCGAATTTATCCCCCGCCCAGACGAGAGCGGGAGACAATATCGGGCCAGGATGTTTGGGGCAGACGAGGCCACAGCATGCGGTATCGGCAGGAGTGTCGACAGAGAACTCCAAATATCACAGCGGGGCAGTATAACGCATTAGCATCGCAAGGCGTAATCGAGCACCTAGGGACCGGAGTCCCGACACAAAGAGCCTGCTGGTGCTTGCATGATGACCCAGCTCTTGGGGAGTTGATGGGCTCTACTTGTTGACTCCAGGAAAGGGGTGCCCTTAGTGGGAAGCGAAGAGCAGCGCAGGAGACTTCTTTACCCTGAAGGAGCTCTGTCAGGCCTCCAGGGCCCAGCTAAGTGGCACAAAAGAGTCTGGGAAGGAAGACAGGAGCCTGGGCATTAAGAGGCGAGAATCCATACCTCAAGAGGCCTGCAGCCAGAAGACGGGCCGGTAGTGGAGAGGGGACTGCGATCCTGGGGACTGGTATCTAGGAAACCCAACAGGCCGCTGGAGGGTCAGAAATCCCCACAGGAAGGGGACTGAACACACCGTAACAGCGCCACCTGGAAATGGCGAGCGGAAGGGGGCCCAAACCAACGGCCCAAAACAAACTGGCCAAATTCACCTGGACTAAAGCGGGAGTGGGGCAGGAAACAGTGCATCTAGAAGCCCCAGACCAGCAGAAAAACCCCAACTGCAACCAGACCTAACGGTCCACAACATTATGGAGGCAATAACAGGAGTGCGTACATCCTTGGAAGCCCGTATAGACGCAGTCAACATTGAAGTATCCCTCAGCCGAGCAGATCTTCGCAAAATGGATGCCAAGGTGAAAGACCTGGAAGATACAACTACGGCACTTCATAAAGACACTTCCCTGCTCCAACAGCAAGTGAGAAAACTACAGGACCAACACACCGCGATGAAAAGACAACTTGCCGAGTACGAAGGCAGGGCCTACAGAAATATTATAAGCGTCCTTGGTGTCCCGGAATGAGCGGAGGGGCCGGCAACGGATCTCTTTGTAGAAGATCTGATCCTGAAGCACCTGCAGCCCAAGAGACTTTCGAGCTACTTCTCTATTGAGCGTGCCCACCGGGTCCCGGGAGGGCACTCTAAACCGAGGGCACCCCCGTGGCCGATTATAGCTTGAGTTTTCAATTATAGAGACTGGGACATAATACTTCAAACCGCGTGGGCCAACCCTCCTCTCAAACTCGAAAATAATGTGATCACGTTCTTCCCCCGACTTCACTACAAAAGTCCAAAATCAGCGTTGTAGCTTCCTTGCAGTGAAAAGAGTGCTGAGAGACAGGGAGGTGAAGTACGCCATGCTTTTTCCAGCAAAACTCCGAATAGAATTGGAAGGTAGGACGTGGTTCTTTTCCTCACCAGACGACGCATGGGACATGGCTGGAGGGATGGTGCTGAGTTGAAAAACCACACAAAGAAAGGAATGGTGGCCCCCGAATAAACAGATCCAATCGGGGGACTGAACAAGGCGAAGATCCCCCCCGTGCGGAGAGGGAATCGACAACACACAGCTGAAAAGATGACTTCCCGAAAATGGAAGGGGACGTACTGACCACAGATAAGTGATTCAGAGAGTGTGAAACATGCAATAGGGACACCCTGAAGTTTCCCCTCCACTCGGGGATTTGGCCATATAGTGACTTGGTGTCTCAGCCGTCTACTTGAGAACGACTGCGAAACAAAGGGACAGACTTTGCTGCGAGGGGGGCCGGACTCATACCCTCAGATGAGATGAACCTAATGCCATTTCATCTTAGGGTGGGGGAGGGAGGGCTGACTGCCAGCACCTACTAGTATTTGGGGGAGCGATAGGCACTCTGGCTGGTTGGGGTGTGGGTAGTTCGAAATCCAAGACAAGCCCCCGATCTCGTGTTGCTGCAGGAGACACAATTAGTAGGTAATGAATGCAAAGCTCTCACACGGTGGGAATGCAAACTCTTGAGTCATGCAGACTATTCTTCAGGATCCCAAGGGACGGGTATACTGGTTAAAAAAAAGTCTGCCACTCACACCGACACGTACGTGGGCGGATCCGTGGGGAAGATTTGCAGTTCTGGAGGCGCAATGGGAAGGCGACGCGCTTAATGTAGTCTCGTGTACCTCCCGCCGGCACTAGGTAAAGAAGCACTGGTAGACCTGGGGAAAATTATAGTAGACCTTCCCGTGGGCACACTGATCCTGGGGGCAACTTTAACATGACAATGGACGACAAAAGGGATAGACATCCACAACGACCCCAGTCACGACCCCATACACATATGGCAGAGTTCACGAAGGCCATGGGCCTCACAGATGTTTGGCGATCTTTACAGTCAGACGGGACCCAATACACCTACCACTCTAACGCACACAAGATCATGCCCTGCATTGACATTTTTTTGACACATTCTGCAGACATCGGTCACTTCCGCAACCCTCATGCTTTACCGAGCGGCATCTGGGATCATTCCCCGGTGTGGGTCGAACTTACATACTTCAGCCATTGCCCGCGGGCCACCATAGTTCTTAGTCCATGGCTGCTTAAAATTCGTGATATCAGAGTGAATATACTCACACAGACCGTTAATTACTTCAAAGAAAATGTCAGGTCAGTAGACTCAGCACAGACCATATGGGAGGCCTTTAAGGCGGTACTGAAGGGGCAGGCACTGGCGCTGAAAGTGGGCTATAGTAAGAAACGCCAGCAACAGATTTCACAAGTGGAAAGCGAACTCCAACAGCTGGAAGAAGAAAGTATTAGATTACCCACAGATACGGCTATACACCGAGTTACTATTAAACAGTTAGGGCCCGATTCACAGAACTAACTTAAGACAAAATCCTAAACTTACTACTTTTGGTATTCACAGAAGGCATTTAGTAGTAGTAAAGTTAGGATTTTGTCTTAAGTCTATCTTAAGTCTGTCCTAAATCTGTCCTAAGTTTGTCTTAAGTCTGTCCTAAATCTGTCCTAAATCTGTCTTAAGTCTGTCCTACGTTTGTCCTAAGTCTGTCTTAAGTCTGTCTTACTACTTATGGTATTCACAGAAGGCATTTAGTATTAGTAAAGTTAGGATTTTGTCTCAAGACAGTCTTAAGACAGTCTTAAGACAGACTTAAGACAGACTTAAGACAAAATCCTAACTTTACTACTACTAAATGCCTTCTGTGAATACCAAAAGTAGTAAGTTTAGGATTTTGTCTTAAGTTAGTTCTGTGAATCGGGCCCTTAGAGTATAGGACTCTAGTGAGGGAACATATGAGAACCAAACTGTTACATGCCCAACACACTTTTATGAAATGGGGGACAGGGCTGGGAAACTGTTAGCCTGGTTGTAGAAAAGGGAGCAAGGCTGGCCCTCCATGGAACAAAGCAGATTTCAAACCCACAAGATATAGCAAATGCATTTGCAGATCACTAGGAAAAGATATACACCCCATCAACAACATACACAGCAGAGATATTCACCTGCCTACGCTTTCAGAAGAAGACAGAGATTCTCTAGACGAAGAGCTTACAGATGATGAAATACAGAAAGCCATTAACACTATTCAGTCTGGAAAGGCGATGGGACCGAATGGGATACCTATAGAATTTCTGAAAATGGTCGCCTCCCACGCCGCGCCTCACCTGCAGGCCATGTATGATGAAAGTTACGATAAAGGGGTCTTACCAGAGGATCAACGGCTGGCCTCGATAGTAGTTATCCGTAAGCTGGGGAAACCCGCTGAGGATTGCGGCTCTTATAGGCCGATTTCTTTAATTAACATCGAAGCAAAAATCCTTGCGAAATTGCTGGCCTCACGTTTGGTCTCGGTGATTCCATCTTTGGTTTACCCCGACCAATCTGGCTTCATGCCAAGAAGGAATACAGCACTAAATATCCGTTGTCTTCATAATGTCCTACCGCGACAAAAATACATAGAGGAAGACGCAGTGGTGCTCTCCCTAGACGCATCAATGGCGTTTGACTCTATCGAGTGGCCATATCTGTTTGAAGTCCTGAGATGTCTGGGATTTGGCCCGAAATTTTTGGGCTGGGTAAAACTGTTGTACACTGATCTGCGGGGTCAAGTACGGGTTAATAATCATACGTCAAGAATATTCCAGCTAAAGAGAGGCACCAGACAGGGCTGCCCCCTGTCCCCCCCTAATTTTCTCCTTGATGCTGGAACCACTGGCATCCTGGGTGAGAGGGGATGTAATGATGAGAGGGTTAAAATGGGCAGAATGGCATGATGACCGAATATCGCTCTATGCTGACGATATCCTGCTCTATCTCGCATCCCCATACACGTCCCTACACAGTGTTTTAAATATTTTTACGAACTTTGGGAAATACTCTGGGTATGCGATAAACTGGAGTAAGTCGATACTATTCGTCCTTCAGGGCCTGGTTCCCCAGCTCCCCCCGGGCTGCAAAGTAAAAGTGGCCTTGGACGGATTTCGATACCTCGGAGTCTTCATAACCCCTGATCCCCAACTGTTTTATGCTTGAAACCTAGCGACACCCTTGGACAGGTTGCGCAATGATGTCTAACACTGGAAATCCCTCCCCTTATCTTTACTGGGCCGAGCTGCCCTGTTCAAGATGTTGGCCCTTCCGCGCTTTTTATATATCCTTCAAGATTGTCTGAATAAGGTTCTGGGCACCTATTTCTTAAGTGTGGAAAGTGATGTCAGAACGCTATTGTGGAATGGACGATCGCCGCGTAACGCTATGCGAAAGTTGACTAAGGGATGGCACGAATGGGGGGATCTCCCTCCCGGATGTGAGACTCTATTACTTGGCCTCGCAGTTAGTGGTGGTAAACCACTGGGTATATTGTTCCCCGATGGGTCCGGCCTACATGCTGGATAGATATCAGATGGGTAGAGAGGGATATATGGGGGACTATATACGAAAGCTCGGAAGGGATGGTACATCGGCCCAACAGCCCATAAAGTTGCGATGGGACACCATTGGAATTTCCACTATAGGGGACCTGGTGAAAAAGGGCGAAATCCTCAAATTCAGGGAACTGAGGGAGAAATACGAACTAGCTCATGGGGAGATTTTCAGATACTTGCAGATCCGACATGCCCTCACTACTGCAATCCCGGACATGAACAAGATACCGGAGTCATCCCCTTTGGAGGATCGGGTGCTGGATGAACCAATTTTAAATAAAGCCATATCACTAACATACAGTAAACTGTGTAACAACTTACTAGACTCCGAGAAAAATGGCAGACAGACTTAGGGCCCATTGATGATGAGGAATGGCAGGCGGCGCTAATGTCCCCGAGGGAGGCAGCTATTACTCTTCGATTCCACTTGATCCAACTAAAAATCTTACACAGGTCCTACCTCACTGGAGTTACGCTAGCGAAAATAGGCTCAAATCAGACATGGTATGCCTTCGTGGCTGCCACCAAGAAGCAACCTTTTTTCATACTATTTGGGACTGCCCAATTATATGACCGTTATGGGAAGGGGCCACAAAACACATCCAAGACGCACTTGGGAAGGCACTCACCCTTACACCACAACTTGGCCTGCTTAATATATGGGAAAATACTGACCTCACAGAAGTGGAACAGCAAGTGACCACATTGGGTTATACTCTAGTGAAACGTGAAATTGCTCAAAAGTGGGGAGTGGCGGAAAGGCAATCTCTTAGAATATGGGCAAAGGAATTAGACAAGTGTATGAATGCCGAGAAGGAGGTTTTTAAATCTGGAGGGTGCCCCAAGAAATGGGATAAAAAATGGGGCAAGTGGAATGTGTATCGGGAGGACCTGTGCATTTCCCCAACTGTAGAAATGGAACTGCAACATAATAGGGCGCAATCTATGGAAGTACTGTGATTGAATTTTGTATATTCTTCTGATGATATGAACATGCTTTGCAGATGGCTGTACTGTAGACTAATGCAAAAACAACAGTTGATGGACAGAATGCAGAACAATGTCATACATTCACCCCAGTACAGAGATCTGGGCCTAAAGCCATTGTTTTTTGCTCGCCATGCCATTCCAGTTTGAACCCAGCCATATGCAAATCAGTTTTGACCCTGTGCCTCATGGGAACAGTCCAGCCCGAACTGCCAAGCCAGGTCCTCCCTGGACTGGAAACAAGCATCCTAGGACCGGTTTCGTGGTTTCACCCCTCTTCAGCGAGGATAGGTTGATTCCAGTGGCATGGAGAGCACGGGACCCACGTCTGGGCATACCCGTCCCACTCGGGGTGACAAATGCAAAAACAACAGTTGATGGAATGAATGCAGAACAATGTCATACATTCACCCTAGTACAGAGATCTGGGCCCAAATCCATCGTTTTTTTACTCACCATGCCATTCCAGTTTGAACCCAGCCATATGCAAATCAGTCTTCAGCCTGTGCCTCATCGGAACAGTCCAGCTCAAACAGCCAAGCTAGGTCCTCCCTGGACTGGAAACAAACATCCTAGGACCTGATTCGGGGTTTCACCCCTCTTCAGCCAGGATAGCTTGATTCCAGTGGCATGGAGAGCACAAGACCCACGACTGGGCATACCCGTCCCACTCGGGGTGACAAATGCAAAAACAACAGTTGATGGACAGAATGCAGAACAATGTCATACATTCACCCCAGTACAGAGATCTGGGCCTAAATCCATTGTTTTTTCCTCACCATGCCATTCCAGTTTGAACCCAGCCATATGCAAATCAGTCTTGACCCTGTGCCTTATGGGAACAGTCCAGCCCGAACTGCCAAGCCAAGTCCTCCCTGGACAGGAAACAAGCATCTTAGGACCGGTTTCGGGGTTTCACCCCTCATCAGCCAGGATAGCTTGATTCCAGTGGCATGGAGAGCACAGGACCCACATCTGGGCATACCCGTCCCACTCGGGGTGACAAATGCAAAAACAAACGTTGATGGACAGATTGTAGAACAATGTCATACATTCACCCCAGTACAGAGATCTGGGCTTAAATCCATTGTTTTTTGCTCACCCTCCCATACCAGTTTGAACCCAGCCGTATGCAAATCAGTCTTGACCCTGTGCCTCATGGGAATAGTCCAGCCCGAACTGCCAAGCCAGGTCCACCCTGGACTGGAAACAAGCTTCCTAGGACCATGTTTCTGGGTTTCACCCCTCTTCAGCCAGGATAGCTTGATTCCAGTGGCATGGAGAGCACGGGACCCACGTCTGGGCATACCCGTCCCACTCGGGGTGACAAATGCAAAAACAACAGTTGATGGACAGAATGCAGAAAAATGTCATACATTCACCCCAGAACAGAGATCTGGGTCTAAATCCATCGTTTTTTGCTCACCATGCTATTCCAGTTTGAACCCAGCCATATGCAAATCAGTCTTGACCCTGTGCCTCAAGGGAACAGTCAATCAATCAATCAATCAATCATAGACATTTATAGAGCGCTCTACTCACCCGGAGGGTCTCAAGGCGCTGGGGGGGGGGGGGGGGGTGCTGCTACTGCCCGAACAGCCAGGTCTTGAGCTTCTTCCTGAAGGCGAGGTGGTCCTGGGTCAGGCGCAGGTCGGTCGGGAGGGAGTTCCAGGTCTTGGCGGCCTGGTAGGAGAAGGATCTTCCTCCTGTTGTCGTTCTTCGGATGCGGGGGACGGCGGCGAGGGCGTGGCTGGCTGATCGGAGGTGTCGTTTGGGAGCGTAGAAGTTGATGCGGTTGTTGAGGTAGCTCGGGCCTTGGTCGTGAAGAGCTTTGTGTGCGTGGGTGAGGAGACGGAAGGTGATTCTCTTGTTGACCGGGAGCCAGTGCAGGTCTCTTAGGTGTCCGGAGATGTGGCTGTGTCGTGGGATGTCGAGGATGAGTCTGGCTGAGGCGTTCTGGATCCGTTGGAGTCTCTTCTGGAGCTTGGCGGTGGTTCCGGCGTAGAGGGCGTTGCCGTAGTCCAGTCGGCTGGTGACGAGTGCCTGGGTGACATTCTTCCTGGTCTCGGTGGGGATCCACCGGAAGATCTTCCGTAGCATGCGCAGGGTGTTGAAGCATGACGAGGAGACGGCGTTGACTTGCTTGGTCATGGAGAGGGAGGAGTCCAGGATGAAGCCCAGGTTGCGTGCGTGGTCTGTCGGTTTGGGTGCGGTGCCCAGGGCGGGGGGCCACCAGGAGTCGTCCCAGGCGGAGGGCGAGGATCCCAGGATGAGGACTTCCGTCTTGTCCGAGTTCAGCTTCAGGCGGCTGGTCGACATCCACTCCAGCCCGAACTGCCAAGCCAGGTTCTCCCTGGACTGGAAACAAGCATCCTAGGACCGTGTTTCGGGGTTTCACCCCTCTTCAGCCAGGATAGCTTGATTCCAGTGTCATGGAGAGCACAGGACCCACGTCTGGGCATACCCGTCCCACTCGGGGTGACAAATGCAAAAACAAAAGTTGATGGACAGAATGCAGAACAATGTCATACATTCACTAGGCCTGGGCAAAATTTCCGTTCCGTTCGCGGAATTTGCGATAATTTGGCATTTCCGCGTTCCGCGGAGAGCGCGGAAATGTCAAAATTTCCGCATTCCGCAGCTTTGCGATAATTTGCTTCTTGCTCGCGCTGTAAAATAATACATTCTCGCGCGCGCGCGATCGCCTTACCTGAATCCCCGCGTTCGCCGACAAGTTTTCCCGATCTGGTCGCGTTTTCCATGAGATGTTGTATTGTTTTAGCCATTTGCGCTGTCTCGCGACAGTTCGCGTCCGCAGTGACGTCATGCGTCGCGCGATCACGTCTTTCTTCTCGCGATCATGCACCGCGAGACAACTGAAAACAAGATGGCTGCGCCCGCGAGCAACGGCAGGGGTAAGTTAGCGACCCGCAACCATGCAGAAAATATCGCGAACGGGCGGGAAAAAAACTTCCGCATCTTCGCGATATTTCCGCTTGTTTGCGGAGATTTTTAACATTTTCGGCGATAATTTGCGAAAGTCGCTTTCGCAAATTCCGCCCACCCCACAGAGAACTGGGCCTAAATCCATCGTTTTTAGCTCATCATGCCATTCCAATTTGAACCCAGCCATACGCAAGTTAGTCATGACCCTGTGGCTCATGGGAACAGTCCAGCCCGAACTGCTGAACCAGGTCCTCCCTGGACTGGAAACAAGCATCCTAGGACCGGTTTCGGGGTTTCACCCCTCTTCAGTCAGGATAGCTTGATTCCAGTGGAATGGAGAGCACGGGTCCCACGTCTGGGCATACCGGTCCCACTCGGGGTGTCAAATGCAAAAACAACAGTTGATGGACAGAATGCAGAACAATGTCATACATTCACCCCAGTACAGAGATCTGGGCTTAAATCCATTGTTTTTGCTCACCCTCCCATACGCTTAAATCCATTGTTTTTGCTCACCCTCCCATACCAGTTTGAACCCAGCCGTATGCAAATCAGTCTTGACCCTGTGCCTCATGGGAATAGTCCAGCCCGAACTGCCAAGCCAGGTCCACCCTGCACTGGAAACAAGCTTCCTAGGACCATGTTTCTGGGTTTCACCCCTCTTCAGCCAGGATAGCTTGATTCCAGGGGCATGGAGAGCACGGGACCCACGTCTGGGCATACCTGTCCCACTCGGGGTGACAAATGCAAAAACAACAGTTGATGGACAGAATGCAGAACAATGTCATACATTCACCCCAGAACAGAGATCTGGGCCTAAATCCATAGTTTTTTGCTCACCATGCCATTCCAGTTTGAACCCAGCCATATGCAAATCAGTCTTGACCCTGTGCCTCAAGGGAACAGTCCAGCCCGAACTGCCAAGCCAGGTTCTCCCTGGACTGGAAACAAGCATCCTAGGACCGTGTTTCGGGGTTTCACCCCTCTTCAGCCAGGATAGCTTGATTCCAGTGGCATGGAGAGCACGGGACCCACGTCTGGGCATACCCGTCCCACTCGGGGTGTCAAATGCAAAAACAACAGTTGATGGACAGAATGCAGAACAATGTCATACATTCATCCTAGTACAGAGATCTGGGCCCAAATCCATCGTTTTTTTACTCGCCATTCCAGTTTGAACCCAGCCATATGCAAATCAGTCTTCAGCCTGTGCCTCATCGGAACAGTCCAGCTCAAACAGCCAAGCTAGGTCCTCCCTGGACTGGAAACAAACAGCCTAGGACCTGATTCGGGGTTTCACCCCTCTTCAGCCAGGATAGCTTGATTCCAGTGGCATGGAGAGCACGGGACCCACGTCTGGGCATACCCGTCCCACTCGGGGTGACAAATGCAAAAACAACAGTTGATGGACAGAATGCAGAACAATGTCATACATTCACCCCAGTACAGAGATCTGGGCCTAAATCCATCGTTTTTTCCTCACCATGCCATTCCAGTTTGAACCCAGCCATATGCAAATCAGTCTTGACCCTGTGCCTCATCGGAACAGTCCAGCTCAAACAGCCAAGCTAGGTCCTCCCTGGACTGGAAACAAACAGCCTAGGACCTGATTCGGGGTTTCACCCCTCTTCAGCCAGGATAGCTTGATTCCAGTGGCATGGAGAGCACGGGACCCACGTCTGGGCATACCCGTCCCACTCGGGGTGTCAAATGCAAAAACAACAGTTGATGGACAGAATGCAGAACAATGTCATACATTCATCCTAGTACAGAGATCTGGGCCCAAATCCATCGTTTTTTTACTCGCCATTCCAGTTTGAACCCAGCCATATGCAAATCAGTCTTCAGCCTGTGCCTCATCGGAACAGTCCAGCTCAAACAGCCAAGCTAGGTCCTCCCTGGACTGGAAACAAACAGCCTAGGACCTGATTCGGGGTTTCACCCCTCTTCAGCCAGGATAGCTTGATTCCAGTGGCATGGAGAGCACGGGACCCACGTCTGGGCATACCCGTCCCACTCGGGGTGACAAATGCAAAAACAACAGTTGATGGACAGAATGCAGAACAATGTCATACATTCACCCCAGTACAGAGATCTGGGCCTAAATCCATCGTTTTTTCCTCACCATGCCATTCCAGTTTGAACCCAGCCATATGCAAATCAGTCTTGACCCTGTGCCTTATGGGAACAGTCCAGCCCGAACTGCCAAGCCAGGTCCTCCCTGGACAGGAAAGAAGCATCCTAGGACCGGTTTCGGGGTTTCACCCATCATCAGCCAGGATAGCTTGATTCCAGTGGGATGGAGAGCACAGGACCCACGTCTGGGCATACCCGTCCCACTCGGGGTGACAAATGCAAAAACAAAAGTTGATGGACAGATTGCAGAACAATGTCATACATTCACCCAAGTACAGAGATCTGGGCCTAAATCCATCGTTTTTTGCTCACCATGCCATTCCAGTTTGAACCCAGCCATATGCAAATCAGTCTCGACCCTGTGCCTCATGGGAACAGTCCAGCCCGAACTGCCAAGCCAGGTCCTCCCTGGACTGGTAACAAGCATCCTAGGACAGTGTTTCGGGGTTTCATCCCTCTTCAGCCAGGATATCTTGATTCCAGTGGTATGGAGACCACGGGACCCACGTCTGGGCATACCCGTCCCACTCGGGGTGACAAATGCAAAAACAACAGTTGATGGACAGAATGCAGAACAATGTCATGCATTCACCCTAATACAGAGATCTGGACCTAAATCCATCATTTTTTGCACACCATGCCATTCCAGTTTGAACCCAGCCATATGCAAATCAGTTTTGACCCTGTGCCTCATGGGAAAAGTCCAGCCTGAACTGCCAAGCCAGGTCCTCCCTGGACTGGGAAAAAAAGCATCCTTGGACCGTGTTTCGGGGTTTCACCCCTCTTCAGCCAGGATAGCTTGATTCCAGTGGCATGGAGAGCACAGGACCCACGTCTGGGCATACCCATCCCACTCGGGGTGACAAATGCAAAAACAAAAGTTAATGGACAGAATGCAGAACAATGTCATACATTCACCCAGTACAGAGAACTGGGCCTAAATCCATTGTTTTTTGCTCACCATGCCATTCCAGTTTGAACCCAGCCATATGCAAGTTAGTCTTGACCCTGTGGCTCATGGGAACAGTCAAACCGGAACTGCTGAACCAGGTCCTCCCTTGACTGGAAACAAGCATCCTAGGACCGGTTTCGGGGTTTCACCCCTCTTCAGTCAGGATAGCTTGATTCCAGTGGAATGGAGAGCACGGGACCCACGTCTGGGCATACCCGTCCCACTCGGGGTGACAAATGCAAAAACAACAGTTGATGGACAGAATGCAGAACAATGTCATACATTCACCCTAGTACAGAGATCTGGGCCCAAATCCATCGTTTTTTTACTCACCATGCCATTCCAGTTTGAACCCAGCCATATGGAAATCAGTCTTCAGCCTGTGCCTCATCGGAACAGTCCAGCTCAAACAGCCAAGCCAGGTCCTCCCTGGACTGGAAACAAACAGCCTAGGACCTGATTCGGGGTTTCACCCCTCTTCAGCCAGGATAGCTTGATTCCAGTGGCATGGAGAGCACGGGACCCACGTCTGGGCATACCCGTCCCACTCGGGGTGACAAATGCAAAAACAACAGTTGATGGACAGAATGCAGAACAATGTCATACATTCACCCCAGTACAGAGATCTGGGCCTAAATCCATCGTTTTTTCCTCACCATGCCATTCGAGTTTGAACCCAGCCATATGCAAATCACTCTTGACCCTGTGCCTTATGGGAACAGTCCAGCCCGAACTGCCAAGCCAGGTCCTCCCTGGACAGGAAACAAGCATTTTAGGACCGGTTTCGGGGTTTCACCCCTCATCAGCCAGGATAGCTTGATTCCAGTGGGATGGAGAGCACAGGACCCACGTCTGGGCATACCCGTCCCACTCGGGGTGACAAATGCAAAAAAAAAAGTTGATGGACAGATTGCAGAACAATGTCATACATTCACCCCAGTACAGAGATCTGGGCCTAAATCCATCGTTTTTTGCTCACCCTCCCATACCAGTTTGAACCCAGCCGTATGCAAATCAGTCTTGACCCTGTGCCTCATGGGAACAGTCCAGTCCGAACTGCCAAGCCAGGTCCGCCCTGGACTGGAAACAAGCATCATAGGACCATGTTTCGGGGTTTCACCCCTCTTCAGCCAGGATAGCTTGATTCCAGTGGCATGGAGAGCACGGGACCCACGTCTGGGCATACCCGTCCCACTTGGGGTGACAAATGCAAAAACAACAGTTGATGGACAGAATGCAGAACAATGTCATACATTCACCCCAGAACAGAGATCTGGGCCTAAATCCATTGTTTTTTGCTCACCATGCCATTCCAGTTTGAACCCAGCCATATGCAAATCAGTCTTGACCCTGTGCCTCATGGGAACAGTCCAGCCCGAACTGCCAAGCCACGTTCTCCCTGGACTGGAAACAAGCATCCTAGGACCGTGTTTCGGGGTTTCACCCCTCCTCAGCCAGGATAGGGTGAATCCAGTGGCATGGAGAGCACGGGACCCACGTCTGGGCATACCCGTCCCACTCGGGGGGTCAAATGCAAAAACAACAGTTGATAGACAGAATGCAGAACAGTGTCATACATTCACCCCAGTACAGAGATCTGGGCCCAAATCCATCGTTTTTTTACTCACCATGCCATTCCAGTTTGAACCCAGCCATATGCAAATCAGTCTTGGCCCTGTGCCTCATGGGAACAGTCCAGCCCGAACTGCCAAGCCAAGTTCTCCCTGGACTGGAAACAAGCATCCTAGGACAGTGTTTCGGGGTTTCATCCCTCTTCAGCCAGGATATCTTGATTCCAGTGGCATGGAGACCACGGGACCCACGTCTGGGCATACCCGTCCCACTTGGGGTGACAAATGCAAAAACAGCAGTTGATGGACAGAATGCAGAACAATGTCATACATTCACCCAAGTACAGAGATCTGGACCTAAATCCATCGTTTTTTGCACACCATGCCATTCCAGTTTGAACCCAGCCATATGCAAATCAGTCTTGACCCTGTGCCTCATGGGAACAGTCCAGCCCGAACTGCTGAACCAGGTCCTCCCTGGACTGAAAACAAGCATCCTAGGACCGGTTTCGGGGTTTCACCCCTCGTCAGTCAGGACAGCTTGATTCCAGTGGCATGGAGAGCACGGGACCCACGTTTGGACATACCCGTCCCACTCGGGGTGACAAATGCAAAAACAACAGTTGATGGACAGAATGCAGAACAATGTCATACATTCACCCTAGTACAGAGATCTGGGCCCAAATCCATTGTGTTTTTTACTCACCATGGCATTCCAGTTTGAACCCCACCATATGCAAATCAGTCTTCAGCCTGTGCCTCATCGGAACAGTCCAGCTCAAACAGCCAAGCTAGGTCCTCCCTGGACTGGAAACAAACATCCTAGGACCTGATTCGGGGTTTCACCCCTCTTCAGCCAGGATAGCTTGATGCCAGTGGCATGGAGAGCACGGGACCCACGTCTGTGCATACCCGTCCCACTCGGGATGACAAATGCAAAAACAACAGTTGATGGACAGAATGCAGAACAATATCATACATTCACCCAAGTACAGAGATCTGGGCCTAAATCCATAGTTTTTTCCTCACCATGCCATTCCAGTTTGAACCCAGCCATATGCAAATCAGTCTCGACCCTGTGGCTCATGGGAACAGTCAAGCCCGAACTGCTGAACCAGGTCCTCCCTTGACTGGAAACAAGCATCCTAGGACCGGTTTCGGGGTTTCACCCCTCATCAGCCAGGATAGCTTGATTCCAGTGGCATGGAGAGCACAGGACCCACGTCTGGGCATACCCGTCCCACTCAGGGTGACAAATGCAAAAACAAAAGTTGATGGACAGATTGCAGAACAATGTCATACATTCCCCCCAGTACAGAGATCTGGGCCTAAATCCATCGTTTTTTGCTCACCCTCCCATAACAGTTTGAACCCAGCTGTATGCAAATCAGTCTTGACCCTGTGTCTCATGGGAACAGTCCAGCCGAACTGCCAAGCCAGGTCCTCCCTGGACTGGAAACAAGCATCCTAGGACCATGTTTCGGGGTTTCACCCCTGTTCAGCCAGGATAGCTTGATTCCAGTGGCATGGAGAGCACGGGACCCACGTCTGGGCATACCCGTCCCACTCAGGGTGACAAATGCAAAAACAACAGTTGATGGACAGAATGCAGAACAATGTCATACATTCACCCCAGAACAGAGATCTGGGCCTAAATCCATCGTTTTTTGCTCACCATGCCATTCCAGTTTGAACCCAGCCATATGCAAATCAGTCTTGACCCTGTGCCTCATGGGAAAAGTCCAGCCCAAACTGCCAAGCCAGGTCCTCCCTGGACTGGAAACAAGCATTCTAGGACCGTTTTCAGGGTTTCACCCCTCTTCAACCAGCATAGCTTGATTCCAGTGGCATGGAGAGCACGGGACCCACGTCTGGGCATACCCGTCCCACTCGGGGTGACAAATGCAAAAACAACAGTTGATGGACAGAATGCAGAACAATGTCATGCAATCACCCCAGTACAGAGATCTGGGGCTAAATCCATCATTGTTTGCTCACCATGCCATTCCAGTTTGAACCCAGCCATATGCAAATCAGTCTTGACCCTGTGCCTCATGGGAACAGTCCAGCCCGAACTGCCAAGGCAGGTTCTCCCTGGACTGGAAACAAGCATCCTAGGACCGCGTTTCGGGGTTTCACCTCTCCTCAGCCAGGATAGGGTGATTCCAGTGGCATGGAGAGCACGGGACCCACATCTGGGCATACCCGTCCCACTCGGGGTGACAAATGCAAAAACAACAGATGATAGACAGAATGCAGAACAGTGTCATACATTCACCCCAGTACAGAGATCTGGGCCTAAATCCATCGTTTTTTGCACACCATGCCATTCCAGTTTGAACCCAGCCATATGCAAATCAGTCTTGACCCTGTGCCTCACCGGAAAAGTCCAGCCCGAACTGCCAAGCCAGGTCCTCCCTGATCTGGAAACAAACTTCCTAGGACCGTGTTTCGGGGTTTCACCCCTCTTCAGCCAGTATAGCTTGATTCCAGTGGCATGGAGAGCACAGTACCCACGTCTGGGCATACCCGTCCCACTCGGGGTGACAAATGCAAAAACAAAAGTTGATGGACAGAATGCAGAACAATGTCATACATTCACCCTAGTACAGAGAACTGGGCCTAAATCCATCGTCTTTTGCTCACCATGCCATTCCAGTTTGAACTCAGCCATATGCAAATTAGTCTTGACCCTGTGGCTCATGGGAACAGTCCAGCCCGAACTGCTGAACCAGGTCCTCCCTGGACTGGAAACACGCATCCTAGTACCGGTTTCGGGGTTTCACCCCTCTTCAGTCAGGATAGCTTGATTCCAGTGGCATGGAGAGCACGGGACCCACGTCTGGGCATACCCGTCCCACTCGGGGTGACAAATGCAAAAACAACAGTTGATGGACAGAATGCAGAACAATGTCATACATTCACCCCAGTACAGAGATCTGGGCCTAAATCCATCGTTTTTTGCTCACTATGCCATTCCAGTTAGACGGATATTCCCAGACGTCGTTCCCGTGCTCTCCATGCCACTGGAATCAAGCAATCGTGGCTGAAGAGGGGTGAAACCCCGAAACGGGTCCTAGGATGCTTGTTTCCAGTCCAGGGAGGACCTGGCTTGGCAGTTCGAGCTGGACTGTTCCCATGAGGCACAGGGTCAAGACTGATTTGCGAATGGCATGGTGAGCAAAAAAACGATAAATTTAGGCCCAGGTCTCTGGACTAGGGTGAATGTATGACATTGTTCTGCATTCTGTCCATCAACTGTTGTTTTTGTACTGTAGACTAACCAAAATTGGTGACTTTCAATCGTTAAAAATGATAAAAATATATTAACTTTTTTTTTTTTAAAATAGGTTGCAACCAAAAATGCCAGCTGAGAAATCAGGGTTAGGAGAGGGTGATTTTTAGGTCTGGCCTGAGACAGCATGCATACTGTTAGACCTGGCACCGTTGGCGTGGGTCATCCTTCCATTTTTTCTGCCTCAATGTATTTTTGTGCTGGTGTTAGCTGCTCAGGGCCCTGTGACACTGCCATCCAGTGCCACAGGGCAAGTGCTCCCTATGGTAAAATGTATTATGTGAATTGACTTCCACGATTGGTTTATTTGGTTTACTGTCAGCCCCTAGTAAAGCGCACCAGGAGTGCCAGGGCTTGTAAATACAAATGCCGCTAGTGGGCTGCAGCACTGGTTGTGCCACCCACAGAAGCGGCCTAGTAAAATGTGTCTAGGATCTGCCACTGCAGAACCTGCGCGCAGTCAGGTACTGTCGCGCTGGCTGCGCAAGTGCACCCACTTGCCAGTCCCTAAACCTTCCCTTAACTGCATGTTAGCCACCCCTCTGGTAGGCCCAAGGGCAGGGTGCATTGTATGCATTAGGTAGGACATGCCCTGATGTGTGTGGCATGTCTTACTAGTGAATTACAGCCCTTTTCGTTTTTCACTAGTGAAGGCTACCTGCTCTCCATAGGCCAGAATGGGCTGCTGGGATTGCTACACGCTGTGATCCCAGTGGACTCATAGAGCATGGTAGAAAGTCATGTTTAGTATGCCTGAACTCAGAATAATAAAATACTTCTTTTAGTAAAGTTTATTTTAATATCCTGTGTGCCCCCCCCTCCAAGGGTCGTGACACTCAGAAGCCTGGCCGCCTCCACTCGCCGAGAGCCCCGCTCTACCTGAGTCGCTCTTGACCCCTCGGGTCTGGCCGCCCCGCTTCCCTGTCACCCGCCTGCTGCTGGAGTGGGCTTGGTGCCCTCTCGCCCTCTCGCCGGATTTCTGCTCCGACCGCGAGTTCAAAGCCCCGAACAGCCGCCCGTACGTCGTAACGTATCCGGCCGCCCCGCTTTGCCTCCCCGCAAGATTCAGACCGCGCCGCCCCCTGAGGTGACCTCCCGCACCGTCCGTGTTGGAGGCCCTGGGCCGTGCCTGTCGTCCGAAAGCCGCCCGCTGATTCCAGATCCGGAGTCCCTCCAGGTGCCGAAGCTGCACCCCAACCGAAGACGCGTCCAACCCGCCGCACGAACCAAGGTACAGTGAACACTCTATCGGACTCGGGGTCTGCAACGTTCTGATTTCCCCGTATCACTGTACCCTGGCCGCACGGCGTTTCACCGTGGCTGGACAGATCCAAGCGAGCGCTACAGAGCGCCCGTAACAAAGAACTTACCAACAAAAGAGAACTGTGCCGAATTGTCATCTTGTCTCCCCGTTCACGAACGTTATTTATGGTCTTGTACTAAGTCTGCATAACAAAGAACCTTTTACATAAAGTATACGTATTTTTGATACAACTTACGCCTGGCGTCCATTTGTGGGGGATCTGGTGATTTACTGTGTGTGCTCATAAATGCTTAACTGACGTAACGCCCTGAGGTTTAGCCCTGACTGCTCGCGCCACACTACCTATAGGGTGAGCAGGAGTTGTTCTGAGGGAGTAATTCTCTTGCCCTGACTAGAAGAAGGGACCACTGCTTGTCACAAGTACCTACCTGTGCCAACCAGGGGTTCCCCATTCTAACATTGGTGGCAGCGGTGAGGATTTTGGATTTGCATTTATGATTTACATACAGTGAATTATTGATCACCACATAGCGAGAGCAGACCTATAACGCAGCCACAGGTTGAATTTTGTTTTGCTGAAGAATCTCCACTTGAAGAAACCATGCCTAGCTCAGTGGAGGCGGAGCATCTTCCATACTCTCTGGGATTGATGACATAGATTGGGAACAAGAGGCACTGAGAAAGTGCACTAATGAAGTCTTGAAAGGATACCTCTCCAAGTACAGAATTAAACAAAGTGGATTGACCACCAAGGATCAGTACATAAAGGCGCTGAGGGCCTGGCACGAATCAAAGTTCCCAGAGAATGCAAGAGAGGTGATACCCCCAGAAGGTGTTCCTGAGCCTGGCAGAGGCCTGTCGCCAGAGGAGATGGCCGACAGGAGTGCTGCACGCGCACATGAGGTGGAGATGGCAAAACTTCAAATGGAGATGGAAAGACAAAGATTGGCCATGGGGCATGAGGTAAAAATGAGGGAGTTGGATATCAAGGCCAAGAGTTTAAACCACTCTCCCTCTGGTGGCAGCAATTTAACAGAGTCAAGGGTGCATATTCCTAAAGATGTAGTAAGAGAGTATTATAAACAGGATGATATTGGGCAGTGGTTCAGGGCCTATGAAGTAGCCATGTCCTCCCACCGGGTCCCTGAGAAAGATTGGGGAGCGGGGTTGTGGGGAAGGTTCCTGAGTGAGGGGCGGGACACACTGCTGGATCTCCCCTCTGATGTCAAACCATCCTATCCACACATGAAGGAAGCTCTGATGGCAAGGTATGGGTTAACTCCTGAATTGTACAGGCAGAGGTTTAGGGATTGCACCAAGAAACCTGGTACCACTTATGTAGAGTATGTGACTTTTTTTTCCAGAGCGCTAGATGGTTGGGTGAAGGGTAGCAAAGTAAATGATTACCAAGGGCTGTTTGATTTAATTGCATGGGAGCACTTGTCGGATAATTGTTTTCCTGAGCTACGCCAGCACCTGATCGATAGCAAGCTGACTAACCCTAGGAAGCTTGCTGAGGAGGCGGACCGCTGGATCAGCACCAGGGTCCACAAGGGTCCCGTGGGAAGCCCCGCCAAAGGTGTTCAGGGTCCCCAGCAGAAGAGTGGGGGAGACAAGGGTAAACAGAGGGAGTTCTACAGAGGGCCCCAAAGTAATTCCCAAGGGAACCAAGGGAAAGGTTGTCAGCCACCCCCGCCCCCGAAGCAGACCGGGGCCCCGACAGGTAACCCTGTTCAAAGAGGGCCCCTCAGATGTTACAAGTGTAACAACCTGGGGCACATTTCAATGGATCCCAAGTGCCCCATGTATGGTAAACCGGCACCCTCTGGTGCTCCACCCCCCAAGCAGGTGAATAGTGTAGCCTTTGGGAGGGAGATAGATGTCCAAGGGGCGGGGGATCCCGTACAGATGACCCTAGTCTCATTAGGAAACAGTGAGATGGCCGCTGAGGCCCAACTGCCCCCCAATACTCAAAAGTATGGGCAGTGGGTGACCATAAATGGCCGAAGGGTGGGGGCTCTTAGAGATACAGGAGCCAGTGTGACTGCTGTCAAGCAACACCTGGTGTCTCAAGAGCAGGTTGTCCCACACGCATTCTGCCGTGTTGTCAATGCTGACAACACAGAGAGTCAGTGTCCAATGGCTCAGGTTCCCTTTGAGTGGGGGGGGGTCTCTGGTACTCTGCAAGTGGCTGTGAGAGAGGCCATGCCTGTTGATTGTCTCCTAGGTAACGATTTGGAGAGCTCCCCTTGGGAAAAGGTGGAGAAAACAACTCACCTGAGGATGGTGGGTTTACCTGATTGGGCGTGCGTGACCACCCGGTCGATGGCAGCCAGTAGGGGTGGTGAAGGGACCCTAGAGCCTAAGGGAGAGGCCCAGGAACCGGCCTTAGGGAGAGGGCACAGGAGGCACGGGAATCCGGCTCCTGACGTTCCCACGGCCCAGGAGGAAGCAGACCCTGAGGGGGATGCCCTGGAGCCTACCGGGGAACAGATAGCCGAACTGGGGGACCTGCCTGAGCTGACCCATTGGCAGCAAGAAGGAGGCCCCACCAGGGAGGAATTCTGCAGGGAGCAGAAAGAGTGCCCCTCTCTAGTGGGTATGCGGCAGCAGGCTGCAGCCCAGGCCAATGGTGATCAGTCCGGTACTCACTTGATCTACTGGGAGAACAACCTCCTGTACTCAGAGCCTAAGGTTGCAGAACCTGGGTCAGTCCGTGCGCTGGTGGTACCCCAGAAGTTCAGAGCCTTCCTACTGGGGCTGGCTCACGACGTTCCGTTAGCAGGGCATTTGGGGCAGGACAAGACCTTTGAAAGGCTTGTCACCCACTTTTATTGGCCTCAAATGCGCAGGAGTTCTGACACTCACTGCAGGACATGCCAGACTTGCCAGGCAAGTGGTAAGAGTGGAAGGAAGCTGAAGGCTCCACTCCAACCTTTCCCTGTGGTCAGTACCCCATTCCAGCGAGTGGGAATTGACATTGTGGGGCCACTGGACCCCAAGACAGCCATGGGCAAAAGGTTCATCCTGGTCTTGGTGGACCATGCCACCGGGTACCCTGAAGCCATCCCTCTGAGGACAGTGACGGCCCCCGTGGTGGGACGAGCAATGATGGGAATTTTCTCACGAGTAGGATTCCCTCTAGAGGTGGTGTCTGACAGGGGGACCAATTTCATATCGAAGTATATGAAATCCCTTTGGCAAGAGTGTGGTGTGACGTACAAGTTCCCCACCCCTTACCATCCCCAAGGAAACGGGTTGGTTGAGCGCTTCAACCGAACCCTAAAGGGCATGATTATGGGTCTCGAGGAACCCATGCCTGCTCTTCGCGTACCGTGAGGTGCCACAAAAGTCTCTGGGGTTCAGTCCCTTTGAGCTTTTGTAAGGCCACCCAGTACGAGGACCTCTTAGTCTGGTCAAGGAAGGCTGGGAGCAATCTCCCAGGAAACTTCCCCAGAATGTATACAGTTACATGCTGGCTTTCCGGAACCAGACTAGGCGTTTCAGGCAACTTGCTGAGGCAAACCTGGAAGCCAGCCAGGAGGAAATGAAGCGGTGGTACGACCAGAATGCCACTCTGGTTGAGCTTCAACCTGGTCAAAAAGTGTGGGTCCTGGCCCCTGTGGAGCCTTGTGCACTCCAGAACAAGTGGACAGGACCGTTTGAGATTGTGGAGCGCAAGAGTTCTGTCACCTACTTGGTGGACTTGCAGTCTCTGAGGAACCCCTTGAGGGTCCTCCATGTCAATCGACTGAAGCCCCACTTGGAGAGGTCCGAAGTGGGCATGCTCTTAGCCACAGATGATGGGATGGAGGAGGAGTCTGAGCCTCTTCCTGACCTCCTGGTGGCCTCGGAGCGAGACGGGTCAGTGGATGGAGTTAACCTCTCACCCACCCTGACCCCTGAGCAACAGGATGACTGCCGCCACCTGCTGGGGCAGTTTCCTGACCTGTTCTCCCTGGTTCCTGGTATCACAGATTGGTGCGTCCATGATGTGGATACAGGAGACAGCTTACCTGTGAAGCACAAGGCTTACAGGGTAACTGACAGGGTCAGAGCCTGCATCAAAGAGGAGGTCTCAAAGATGCTTGCTCTTGGGGTGGTTGAGTCCTCCAGCAGTCCTTGGGCCAGCCCAGTGGTCTTGGTCCCAAAGGCTGCCTCGCCGGGTGCCACACCCGAACTCCGGTTCTGTGTGGACTACAGAGGACTCAATTCGGTCACGAAGACTGACGCGCACCCCATCCCCAGAGCTGATGAGCTCATCGATCGGTTAGGGGCTGCACGGTACCTCAGCACGTTTGATCTAACGTCTGGGTACTGGCAGATCGCCTTGACTGATGGGGCCAAAGAGAGGTCCGCATTCTCCACACCATATGGGCATTTCCAGTTCTGGGTTATGCCCTTTGGGATGAAGAATGCCCCTGCCACCTTCCAGAGGTTGGTCAACCAGGTGTTGGCTGGGCTGTCCGAGTTCAGCGCAGCATACCTGGATGACATCGCAGTGTTCAGCGGCAGATGGGAAGAACACCTGCGACATCTCTGGGAAGTGTTGATGGCACTGCGCAAGGCAGGCCTCACGATCAAGGCAAGCAAGTGTTAGATCGGGCAGGGTTCCGTGGTGTACTTGGGACACCAAGTAGGGAGCGGCCAGGTGGCGCCCCTACAACCCAAGATAGAAACCATCCTGGCTTGGGAGCCCCCAAAGACCCAGACGGAGGTGAGGGCCTTTTTAGGACTCACAGGGTACTACAGGAGGTTTGTCAAGGGGTATGGCAGCATCGTTGCCCCCTTGACAGAGCTGACTTCGAAAAAGCAGCCCAGAAAAGTGATATGGACTGACACCTGTCAGAAGGCCTTTGACACCCTGAAAACTGCCATGTGCACGGCGCCCGTGCTCTTGGCTCCTGACTTCTCCAAAGAGTTCCTGGTGCAGACAGATGCATCAGAGCATGGTGTAGGGGCTGTTCTCTCACAGATCACTGAGGAGGGCTTTGACCAACCCGTAGCCTTTATTAGTAGAAGGTTACTTCCCCGGGAACAGTAGTGGAGTGCGATTGAGCGAGAAGCATTCGCGGTGGTCTGGGCATTGAAGAAGCTAAGACCCTACTTGTTTGGGTCTCACTTCCGGGTTCAAACAGACCACCGGCCCCTCAGATGGTTGATGCAGATGAGGGGTGAGAATCCTAAGTTGTTGAGGTGGTCCATTTCCCTACAGGGGATGGATTTCATGGTGGAACATCGCCCCGGTACAGACCACGCCAACGTTGATGGTCTTTCCAGATTTTTCCGCCTTAGTGATGAAGAACTCCCTGGGGTAGGGTAGTTCTCCCCACATTTCAGCTGGAGGGGACACGTGTTAGACCTGGCACCGTTGGCGTGGGTCACCCTTCCATTTTTTCTGCCTCAATGTATTTTTAGCCGCGGACGAGCTGAGACGTGTTGCAAGCCGTTAAACCACTTGGACTCAGATCGAGGGTAACAGCGCTTTGAGTGACGATTAACTCGCCTCAGTAGAGCTTTATGAGATTGGACCATCTTGGACCATTATCAAGAAAAAGCAATAGATACCTTATCAACCTCGTGACAGAGTTACAATCACGACGTTCATCGTTGAGATACATTCAATCACTACCTGCGGAAAGGATTGAATACTCCGCCCAGATTTTAGGCCATCTTTTTGTTACTTGTGTCCTGATGAAGACCCGCACCGACTTATCAGTAGTGCGACAATAGGGTTGAAACGTCGACAATTTTGCCGGACCAGCCTTTAGAGTCTGCCCTAACTATTGAATTGTCTCAGGGGGCTCGACTATTATGAACTTTGGTTTTGCTGGCCAATAACATCATTATTTTTGTACTATTACACTGTGTGTATGTTGTTTTGCACTTATTTCACTGAGCACTAAGTTCTATCTTGGTTATTATTTGTTATGTCTTTGTATTACGATGGCCCTTGCAAATGATTTTTTGATGACAAATTTCATAAATGAATGAATTCATATAAGGATATTGAGGTCTGTTTGTTTTTGTGTCACTGTTGATTCATTCAGATATTCTGCTGCATATCCAGTTGGATATGGTTTTACCCGACAGAACTATTGTAATTTTGATATCAATGTATTTTTGTGCTGGTGTTAGCTGCTCAGGGCCCTGTGACACTGCCATCCAGTGCCACAGGGCAAGTGCTCCCTATGGTAAAATGTATTATGTGAATTGACTTCCACGATTGGTTTATTTGGTTTACTGTCAGCCCCTAGTAAAGCGCACCAGGAGTGCCAGGGCTTGTAAATACAAATGCCGCTAGTGGGCTGCAGCACTGGTTGTGCCACCCACAGAAGCGGCCTAGTAAAATGTGTCTAGGATCTGCCACTGCAGAACCTGCGCGCAGTCAGGTACTGTCGCGCTGGCTGCGCAAGTGCACCCACTTGCCAGTCCCTAAACCTTCCCTTAACTGCATGTTAGCCACCCCTCTGGTAGGCCCAAGGGCAGGGTGCATTGCAGGCATAAGGTAGGACATGCCCTGATGTGTGTGGCATGTCTTACTAGTGAATTACAGCCCTTTTCGTTTTTCACTAGTGAAGGCTACCTGCTCTCCATAGGCCAGAATGGGCTGCTGGGATTGCTACACGCTGTGATCCCAGTGGACTCGTAGAGCATGGTAGAAAGTCATGTTTAGTATGCCTGAACTCAGAATAATAAAATACTTGTTGGACTTGGCCCTTCTGGCAGGTTCACCCCTGGACTTTTTTGCTTTTTACTGATGACTTGGTGTGGTGATTTTTTTGGTTTCCTGCGCACTTTCCCTGTGTCCCAGGGTAAAGTGCGTGCGTGCTCTGAGTGCATGTGGTGAGATAGGCCTGCCCTCCCATAGGAATGCATGGGGAGTGTATGTGTCCCTAGTAGTTCCTGATGCGTGGGGTGTGCAGGCCCGAGTTTGGTATGTGCGGACTCGTGGGAGTGAATGCTGCGCGATGATGTGTGCGGCGTGCATGTACCTAGTGTGGAAGTGCCACTTCTAGAAGTGGGCACTTCTGTGTGCAGTGTGTCTGTCGTGTGATTGGCTGGTCGTGTCATGTGACGGGCTAGGGATTCCCCAGAGTCAGGATGAGTCACCCAGTGGTGAATGGGGAGATCAGCAGCTAGATGGGTGGGAGGAGTACACCTGGGTCCTGAATAGGACAGGGTTTTCCACACACAATGCTGGCCCCGCCCCCTGTGGTGCGACTGACGACCCTAGCCCTGCCAGTGAATAGAGTGAGGGGCTGAGCACATCAAGGGTGCTCCCCAACCAGCTGCGACTGGTTTTCCCCCTCACCCTGAACCCAGAACAAAGGGTTTGCCTGTATAAAAATGGGGCTGTGTCCCCACAGAAACTGTTCTTTGCCAGGATCCTGCCTGAGGGGGGCTGCTGCTGCTGCTGGACCAGAGGACCGCCACCTGGACTACCTCCCTGCCTGGAGGCCCAGTGAGCTGGCTCTGGGTCCAGCCTTGCCCCCCACCCCTGCCCTGCTGCATGCAGGGGAAAACTCTGCTGGACTTTGCTACTGGCACCCTTAACGCGCTGGGAGCGCTTTATTTGGATCTCTAAGCGCCTGGAAGCGCTGAACTGGCCTTGAGCGCTGGGAGCGCCCTCCCTTGCTTTCCTTAGCGCTTGGAGCGCGCTATTTCGAAAAGCCGGTGCCCACCCGGCGTGTGCCCCGTTCTCTGCAAATCCTAAAGTCCCCTGGCAGGTGCCCACCCTGCCAGGGACATTGCCGCAATATCGAGTGCCCACCTCGATTTATTGGATTAGAATAGCGCCGGTGCACACCCGGCATTTGCCCCGTGAATCGCCCTCCGGCGCCCGACCAGGAAGTCAGGCGGGCCGGGGGCGGGCCTCCGGGACAACCGGAAAAGGAAGTAGGAGGGCGGGAGCCTACCCCGCCTCCTACCGAAGCATCGCGGCTGGTTTTGGGGGCCCCGGAGCAGGCAGGAGCCTACCCTGCGCCCGGTGCCCTTGCCCGGAGGAGAAGCGTCCTACCCAGGCGGGAGCCCACCCCGCACTGGGACGAGCTGCCGTCGTGTCCGGGGCCCGTAGGCTCCGCATTTGCTGAAGATCTCCGGCCCCGGGAAGAGAAGGGACGACGCTGCGGAGAGCCGGTGAGTGGGGGCGTTCCCGCCGGTCTCTCCTCGGTCCCCCACGAGCGGAGATTGAGCCAGAGCCCGGTTGAGACTCTGACATCGGGGGCAGTGTCCGTGAGCCCCCGAGAGGCTCCAACGCGGGCAGAGCGTTGTTGGGAGCGCGAGGTCGCTCCAAAGCGGGGCCCATTGTTGTTTAGAGCCTGCGAGGCTCAGGGGGCATTTCTCCAACGCGGGGGCAGATTTGTTAAAGAGTCCAGAGGGACTCCAACGTGGGACATTATCTGTTTAAAGTCCAGAGGGACTCCGGGGCCACGATTGGTTTATAGAGCCTGAGAGGCTCCAACGAGGCCCCACCATTTGTGTAGAGCCCACGAGGCTCCCTCATTATCGTGGGGCATTTCAGAGCCCAGAGAAGGCTCCAAAGGCACCGTGGTGCCCAAGTATTTTCCCAGCTGCCCAGCACTTAGTGGGCAGCTGCAACGTTTAGGTTGTGGCCTCTGTGTTTTGGCTGGCGCAGCTTGCGCAGCCGTGCCCTGACTTTCCTGGACACAGAGCGTCCTAGCCTGGACAAGGCCAGTTGGCCCAGGGACTGCCACAGTGGTGGCTACTGTAAGTTTTTGCGCTATTGTACCTTTCCTGCACCTCTGAATGTGTTTATGCGTCATGTGCTTTGCTTTACACCTCTGAATGTTATGCATCATGTGTTTAGGTGCTTAGACCCCTACAGGTATTGTGATACTTAGGTGGTTGTTTTCTCCCTAGTACAGGTGGTGCTAGTGAGGTCCTGATTCCCTGCGCAATACTGTCCTAAGGTGGTTAGGGTTGCGTAGGTGGTACTTACCTGATACCAGTAGTGACTGGTTGTGTGCTAGGTGTAATTTTGTGCAACAGTAATTTTATTTCCTATGTTCCAAGTGCTATGTGCTAAGAGTGCTAATTCCGGACAGCGGTCCATGTGGCCCTGTCCCCTGTACATATAATCCCTTGTAAATTCTGCCCGTGCCTGTTGGCACATTGTAGAGTGTGTGTTTTTATCTAATGTGTTGTGTATAATACAAAGGCTATTTTTATAGAATACCTTGTGTGGAGTTTCCTTTGTGGTGGGCCTTGGGTGTTGTTGCTGGGTGCGCGCGCAAACGCTTTACACATCGCCTCAGGGATAAGCCTGTCTGCTCGTGCCAAGCTACCAAGGGGGTGAGCAGGGGTTATCTTTGGCGTGTAACTTCCTTGCCCTGACTAGAGTGGTGGTTTCTGTCTGGCTTTGGCGCAAGCCCTAGCCAACCAGAAATCCCATTTCTAACAATACTTCTTTTAGTAAAGTTTATTTTAATATCCTGTGTTTGTAAATACTACTTTTAGAAAGTTAGTATTTACTGATCTGGCCATCCAGTCCGCCTCTGCGCTGTGTGTGTGTTCTGCCTAGTAACAAGAGGAGCAGGGCTGGGGAATTCCAGGAGACAGGTTGGCTGCCAGGTGGTGGGTAGAAAGATTACACCAGGATGGGTGGGAGGAGTACACCTTGACTCTTGAATAGACCTGTGCTCTGCCACCACAAAGCCGGCTCCGCCCCCTGTGGAGCGGCTGATGTCTCTGCCCTGCTGCTGAAAAGAAAGAGCAGAGTCACCACAACAAAGTGCTCCAAAACTGGACTGAGCCAGGCCCAGGCCCCCTGGCGACAAAGAACAAAGGATTTGCGCTCTAAAAGAAGGAGCCCTGTTCCTAAGAAATCAGATCCTGCTCGTGACCAAGAGGAACGCTCTGCCTGAGGAGGAGGAACCTGAAGCTGAAGGAGGAAACGCTGTTCCTAAAGTCTGGAGGACTTGCCTGCAGTGGTTGCCTCGCTGCCAAAGGAGAGAAGAAACCTGCATAAGACTTGCTTTATTTGTTTGACCCAAATACTTGTGCTCACAGCAATCTCAAAGGGCTTGATTGAGCTTGCCCCCTGAACTGAACCCCAGGACCAGTGGGTTCACCGTGCCTCCGCTCGTCTGTGAATCGAGCCGTGTGCTTTCTCCCGCCGGAGTGCTCTGCGCACCTGCCCCCCCCCCCTCCTCCAAGGGCCGTGACACTCAGAAGCCTGGCCGCCTCCACTCGCCGAGAGCCCCGCTCTACCTGAGTCGCTCTTGACCCCTCGGGTCTGGCCGCCCCGCTTCCCTGTCACCCGCCTGCTGTTGGAGAGGCTTGGTGCCCTCTCGCCCTCCCGCCGGATTTCTGCTCGGACCGTGAGTTCAAAGCCCCGGACGGCCGCCCGTACGTCGTAACGTATCCGGCCGCCCCGCTTCGCCTCCCCGCAAGATTCAGACAGCGCCGCGCCCAGAGGTGACCTCCCGCACCGTCCGTGTTGGAGGCCCTGGGCCGCGCCTGTCGTCCGAAAGCCGCCCGCTGATTCCAGATCCGGAGTCCCTCCAGGTGCCGAAGCTGCACCCCCACCGAAGACGCGTCCAACCCGCCGCACGAACCAAGGTACAGTGAACACTCTATCGGACTCGGGGTCCGCAACGTTCTGATTTCCCCATATCACTGTACCCTGGGCGCACGGCGTTTCACCGTGGCTGGACAGATTCAAGAGAGCACTACAGAGCGCCCGTAACAAAGAACTTACCAACAAAAGAGAACTGTGCCGAATTGTCATCTTGTGGCTCCCCTTTCACGAACGTTATTTATGGTCTTGTACTAAGTCTGCATAACAAAGAACCTTTTACATAAAGTATACGTATTTTTGATACAACTTACGCCTGTCGTCCATTTGTGGGGGATCTGGTGATTTACTGTGTGTGCTCATAAATGCTTAACTGACGTAACGCCCTGAGGTTTAGCCCTGACTGCTCGCGCCACACTACCTATAGGGTGAGCAGGGGTTGTTCTGAGGGAGTAATTCTCTTGCCCTGACTAGAAGAAGGGACCACTTCACAAGTACCTACCTGTGCCAACCAGGGGTTCCCCATTCTAACACATACGCAGTTGCTTGTAACGGTCTATGGTTTCTAAAGAAAAAAAAGGATGAAAAACAACCTGAAAAGGGGCTTTTAGACTACCCATTACTTACTGTTGGTTGGCTTTATTGTCGCTTTTATTTTTATCCTTTTTATTGATGAGCATGTCTCCACATATCAACTTCACTTCATAGGACTTGGGGTGATATCTTGTTTAAAAAAACTCTCAAAAGGGTATTTCAGCTTACCCATTGCTTACCATTGGTTGGCTTCACTGTCACTCTTTTTTAGGTCTCACCTAGTGACGCAGCGCATGCTCTGCTCACCTTGGCGAGATCTATTGTTGTGGGTTTTGCGTCCGAAGGGGAACAGGAGACGTGCACTTGCCCGGACAGCAGATGTGCACACGCACGGCGTCTCTTCTCTGGGATCTCAGCTTTCGCACGCTCGATATCAGCTTTCACTTTCACGTGCTCAATGCCCCCGCTGCACTCGTGACACAGAGTGCTGCGTTTGTATCCAGCGTCTCTTCTCTGGGATCTTAGCTTTCGCGTGCTCGATCTCAGCTTTCACTTTCGCGTGCTCAATGCCAAGGCTGCACTCGTGACACAGAGTGCTGCATTTGTATCCAGCGTCTCTTCTCTGGGATCTCAGCTTTTGCGCGCTCGATCTCAGCTTTCACTTTCGCGCGCTCAATGCCCCCGCTGCACTCGTGACACAGAGTGCTGCGTTTGTAGCCAAGGACGCTTTCAGGCTTGTAGCTCTTTCCTTGGTACTTCGCTCAGCTGCCTCTGCGCACGGTTCGAGGCCATTCATTTTATTTACCAGGATGAGCTGTGCTTTTAAGCTCAGAGCTTTTGGGACTTGTTTGGTGAGAGCAGCACATAAAGGAAATATTTTTAGCCAGATAAATTGGTTACATGGCATCTGCATGAATCATACTTTTTACATTTTTTGCTGCTTAAGAAAGGGCTTTTACCTAAAACCTGCTGCTTTAAGCGATCGCACAAGTCATGTGTTGACTAATGACAAAAAATAGAAGGATTATTTTTCAGGATACATGAAGTGCTACTGAAAAGATGTTGGAGGTCTCTTGCCTTTTCACCTACATATCACTCATAACGACCGCACCAGTAAGCCTCCTCACTTTACCTCCTCCTCCTCCATTTCTTCACTCGCACTAACTTGATCCTTTTTGCTTGCTGAAGGCAGAATGCTGCAGGTCACGGTGGAGGTCACCGCCACAGAAGCGGCACTGAAAACCTCTCATGTTGCATATGCTCCCCTCCTGTACAGCCCCTCCTGCAGATATGGCACAGGACAACAATAGGTTAACCTGACTATAACCAACAAAAATGGAGTTCCCATCTTGTGTTCCTAATCTATTTACAAAACGCCTTGTCCGTAAATATGTGCAAACAATTGCGCATGCGCCTTTGACAAGTTGTTGTTCAGACAGCGGCCAGTACTGACTGAGCCTGTTTTTTCTCGCCTTGTCTGCATTATGTTGGCGAATATTGGCACGTATTCACACACAGTAGGACCGGCCGTTCATCAGAAAATAAAATGTTTGTTTTACAGTGTGTCTCATAACTTTCTTACCAAATATGGTGGTCAGGCCTACGTGAAGAGGGCTAGCTACGCAGCAGAACACACATAGGAAGAGAACGTGATAGGTGGAGATGTTCAGGAGTTATCAAGGCCAATGTTTAGGGTATGCTGAAAGAACTACACAAATAACAAGCATTTGCAATGAAATAGGTCTTGCATTTACGTGAGTTTGAGCTATTGACATTGCAAATGACAATGCCTTTTATTTCTGTTTCCGTTTTTAGAACATAAATAAAAGGCATTGTTATTTACAATATAATATAGCTTAAACTTGCGTATATTCGAGACCTATTGCATTGCAAATGCTTGTTTCTTCCTTTTCATTGGTGAGTTTGTGTCTGTCCATTTCCGCTTCACTTTGTCTTTGCATGTTTTTCTTTTCTTCCCTGGAGCATGGACCTAGTACAGATTGATTTCTTGGTTAGTGTTCTTTGGCGCTGTGTGTGTTCGAATTGTGGTACTTTTTTTTAAGAGGGTGTATTTTTTAATGTTCTTTTCACACACTCCCACATCGTTCTAGCTCGTTTTTAGCTTCTTTTAAGCTCCTTCGTTTTTGCTTATATATTTTCAGCCGGCTGTTCCCCTTGGTCATTGTTTGTTTTCCAGATTTTCCCTAACTTCACTTTCCAGTAGGTAACATTTCTCCAGCTTGTCTTCTCAGAGCTGCACAACCAAACAACAGAATTTAATACATTCTTATAAAGGTACGTTACAGAATTCACAAAGGGTGCATTTGTTTATGACTTGCCCTTGTTTTGGACTAACCCTGGGCGTAGTTTGCGTAGTAGCACTACACGTAGCTATGCGAAGTACACTTTGAACTACGCTCAGCTACTCCTCAAACTGCGTAGTGCGTAGCTGATAGCACTGTGTGCTTGTCTGATCTGAGCAATAATTGCAAACAGCATCTTGCACAGTGCAAGTTATGATAAAATAAGTATTTCTGTCTGTATCTTTTTTTGTTTTGAAAACCTTTATTTAAGTTATATAAAGGCACACATACAGGAAAAAGACAATCTACAATATGCTCATAAGATGTAAGAATCTCGTTACAAAATTACATTTCTTGCAGGTGTCAGAAAAAAAACCTATACAAGTGCCACTCCTTATAACCCGATGGCAGGGTATTATGCATCAGAAAGGAGCAAACATGAAGCCTGTTTTAAGTGATCCATCCCTTCCATTTGTCCGTATGCCAGAGTGCACCAACTTCAGAAAGTTTAGTCCAGTCCTTTCTCTGCCCAAGACAGAATCAGCCATTGCAGGCCAACACAGCAGAGCACACAGCAAAGTGGTAGTTCCTCCTCACAGCTCTTCTTCTTGGCAGGTTCCTTGATACAAAAGAGTTTTAAAGTCCAGGGGTCAGGGCGCCAATATTTATACCACATTTTCCCTTTGCTCTCATTGTGGCAAGGGTCTCTGAGCCCAGTCCAAATCAGTTCTGCCCTCTTTGGCCCACATTCATTACAGGAGGTGGAGACAGCATTGTGCAGAGAAGACAGACACTGCCTATTCAGGTGCCAGTGAAAACTCCTCTCACCCCTCTAAATGCAGACCAGGCCTATTCAGCCCAACTATGAGTCTGACACCCAGGAAAGGCAGGACACACCTCAACCCCACTTGTGGCTGCCTTCGATGAATGCACATCACTCCAAAACCAGACAATCAATACACAAATCAGCAGAGGCACATAGAATGGTTAGGCAAGAAAATACCCACATTCTAAAAGTGGTATTTCAAACACATAATATAAAAATCATCTTTACTAAAATATGTATTTTAAAATCCTTAGTTTAGGCATACTAAACTCTATCTCCACATCTTGTCCCAATGGAAAGTTAGGCTTGTAAGATGTTACAAAGCAACTCCTGTGTTAGCCTATGGGACAGATAGCCTGTCAATAGAGAAAATGAAATTGGCAGTATTTAACTATCAGGACATGTAACATACACCAGGACATGTCCTACTTTTCACATACACTGCACCCTGCCCACGGGGGTATCTGGGGACTACCTGAGGGATGCCTTACACGTAAGAAAAGGGAAGATCAGGGTCATGCAAGTGGGGGCACTTGCCAGGTCGACATGGCAGTAAAAACTGTGAGCAGGCACTTCAGTGGCAGCTCTGAGACACTTTTGAAAGGCTGCTTGTGTGGGTGCCACAATCAGTGCTGCAGGCCCACTAGCAAAAGACACACAATCGATGGACGGAATGCAGAACAAATCAAAACATTCACCCCCAGTCAAGAAATCTGGGTTAAATCCATCATTATTTTGCTCACCATGCCATCCCAGTTTAGACCTGGCCATATGCAAATCAGTTTCGACCCTGTGCCTCATGAGAACAGTCCAGCCCGAACTGCAAAGCCAGGTCCTCCCTGGACCGGAAACAAGCATCCTAGGACCGGTTTCAGTTTCACCCCTCATCAGCCAGGATAGCTTAAAGCCAGTGGCACAGTGAGCCCGGGACCCAAGTCTGGGCATACCCGGCGCACTTATGGCGAGAAAGCAAAAGACACGCAATTGATGAAAGGAATGCAAAACAAATCAAAACATTCACCCCCACTACCAGCATTTGATTTACAGGCCCTGGGCACACACAGTGCACTGTACTAGAGACTTAGTAGTACATTAAATAAGCCAGTCATTGAAACACCAACTCATAAACAAAATTTACATGGAGAGCATATGCACTTTGGCACTAAATATCAGTGGTAAAGTGCCCAGAGTCATATAACCAACAAAACAGGGTCAAAAACAGGAGGCCGAAAAGTCTGTGGATGAACCCACTGAAAAAGGCAAGTCTAACAACGTGTGAATCCCCTTAAGCATCATTGGAGCGGTCCTGACGCAAGGGATACAGGATGCTGAAGATGCTGAGGATGTTGCTCTCGTTAATGGGCGGAATCTTCGTGGGGCCACCCTTCAGTCCAAGAACATGGTGGGGTAACTTTTGCCACAGAAGTCGTTGTACCTAGACTTCTAGGTGAAGTCCAGCTAAAAAACTGTATCCACTGGTCTCCGGTCATAGCGAAATCAGTGGTTCCCATCAGCTATGCCTTCGCAGTGTCTGTCCTTGATGACCAAAGTGCACTTTGACGACTCTCCCGGGTCCAGCAGACTCAGGTGCAATGCTTGATTGTCAGGGATCAGGCTCCTAGGCTGGGCTTCAGCAGACAGCAGCGATCAAGTGATTGTGGCTACAATCTTGACCAAAGCAGCTTCTTCAGCTTTTGTGGTCCGGGAGCTGTAACAGGAAGTTCACCTCTTTTGAGGCTCGGAAACACATTTTTCTCGAGCAGGGCACCACGAACACAGACCCCTCTTTGCTAGCCGAGGACCAACAGGTGTTATCCAGTTTTTGGTGAAGCCTTTCTTTTGACCCAGGGAACAGCAGGGCAGTCCTTAGTGGGTCTTCTCTCCAGTGCAGACATGATCTGAGGTCTGGGTGCCAGGGGAGCCACTTTTATCACCACAACTTGCCCTCAGGGATGGGGTGACTACTAGCCAATAGGATACCAGGTCCTGTTGTGTGTCGATTTAGAATACCGTTTATAGGTTTTGCGATTCATGTCCTTATATAGGCACAATTCGCATTGCCCATATTTAGGCATAGAAATCCTACCCTTATTTAGGCATTATCCATGCTAACCAAATACAGGCATGGCCACCTACATCCGTTCATCTACGTCACAACGAGTTCTTGGAAAACCAGACTCTTAAGCCTTTAGGACTTCCCCTTGCTTGGATATTGATTTCTCCAAGAACTCATTTATAATGCATGAACATCTATTCCTTAGGGGTTCATTCATGACGTTCTTCTGCCCGACTTTTACATCAATTCTGGCATTCCTAAACACCTTCAAGGTATAAATATACCTTCACTTACCATGGCAAACCACGGTTCGGCTGCCTACTTGCACGACGCGGCTCGCCACGGCAAGTTCGGAAGGAAGTCAAGTCCCCGCCTGACGCACTGACCAGACGCTGTCATCCTCCTCGCAGAGAATCCAGCTCCAGTGTTTCTGACTCCCCTTGCGGGGTGTTAGAGATCGAGACTAGGAAAGAGATTCCAACCTCACTCATTCTAAGGTATGGAGCGGACTAGAACCTAGAGGGACTTTTGGCAAACCTTGGCAACTATAGCTAAACTAGACTATAGACAAACAGCACTTACTTCTTACCTCGTACTACACTTATGGTAGGTACACTGGGGTAGAACTATCTAGAAGCATCAGATGAGTATTAACATTTTAGCCTGTGTTGTTTATGTATGTATTTTTATGAATATCTGTCATAGCTATAAACCATGCTATTGCAGTATTATTTTATCTTACTGCTAACGCTGTACGTATTAAACTTCGCATTCTGTCTTACGATTGTAGCAGTTCATCTCTTGCACGAGAAATAAGACTGTTCAATAAACCCTTTTTATTGAAACGCCCGTTTATCTATTTCTGTGTAACTCTGTAGAAACGAAGCATGCACAATTGACTGAGTGAAACTGTTATCTATTGTTTCCACAATTCTGAAATTGTTCCGATTCTAAGGGAAACAAAGTTGTCATGTTTATGCGGTTGTCAGAAACGAATCCTTTCTTGTTTATTCGAGAAGTTTCTAGTGACCTCTGAGTTAGCTGGCACACACAACTAATTAAGTTTAATGTACTCGATAGAGACATACTGACCTCAGCCCTATGTCAAAACTATAGTGTATATAATTCCAATGCGCAGAGCCTATCTGGGATATAGGAACTACACTACAGTCCCCTCCTGCCTGATAACGACTTCCTGCAGATTCTGGCATTTAGCTATCCCAGACTGCAACATTCTGCCCATCCTTAAGATGGCAGGACCCCTCTCTTGCTTTGTTTAGCTTGCTAGCCTAGATGTGTGGCTACCTGAGGACTACACGCTGCAGTGTCATGTATATTAGAGATAGCAGGACCCCTCTGGTCCCTGACGGACTCTGTACAAGAGTGACATAAGTGATTCGGTGTGGTTAAGAAATTCATGACGTAGTACAGGCAGTTAACGGTTACACTCTGAAGAATAAATATGTATAATATTAAGCTCCGTGTGTGGCATTAGCATTTGCATGTACCCAGGCTGGGAAGGAAGCTATAACTGGTGATGAGATACAGGATTATGTAAAGCCCGCAATCCGAATAACTGAGAGTGCTCTGCCGTGGCGTTTGCCTTGGTTCAACAAACTGCTTGTGCATGCGCCAGGTGTGCCTCAGTCAAATTGAAAAATTGATGGTTGGAGTTTGCGGAGTCAAACCGTCACTCCAGCCAATGCAAGGCCCGTGAAGAAAGTGAAGGCTTTACAGAAAGTTTGTTTGTCGTTGGGTAGAAATGTAATGGCAAAGTTGAGACACGAGAAACTGCGCCATAGCCTAACAAAGAGCTGTGATTCAGACAGTATGACAATGCTAAAGGCAGCGACAACCAGGTACAGAGAAGCACTGAAGGAAGTAATTGCCAACTACAAGGAAGCACTAAAAGTGGAAACATTTCAAACGCAAGGAAACGCTAAAGGCAGTAGAAACCAGGTACCATGCAAAGAGGTAAGAGTGGGGAAGATACTGTGCAAGAAACATAGCCGCTCCTCATAGCCAAAGAAGAAGATGGCACCTCACAACCAGAGAGCGGGCGCAAAGGCCCTAATGTTAACACATAGCTAGTGCTTATCAAGGTTCCTCAGGTTATGATGCTAACGCATGCTGTATTCCTAAAACCATCTCTTCCCTTTGATACCACCAAAAAGCAGAATATTGGCACACAAATGGAACTGCCTGGATAGAATTATTTGAGGATTTAATTGATGTGCTAGAAGAAGCAAATAACAAAAAGATCATTAAGTATCAAAAGAATTTGGCAGTGAAGGAGTAAATAATAGTAATAGTTTGTAAAGTGAATGATAGATTAAGTGCTTCACGTCAAGAACACAAAATGGCTGTCAGAAAGTTCCAGAGACGTTGCATCCACACCCACAAGGCCAAGCTGCAACATCAGTCGAGGCAAGTAGAAACTGAACAATGGCGATTGTCGTCCAATTCCTTGTCTAAAAGCTTGTCATAGTCATTTTCAAATGACAGCGAGGAAGATGGGTGTGTGATTCCAATGTCAAACACTGGCCAACATGTGCATGTAGGATTAGCTTCTTGCAAGGAAGAATGCTGGTCGAAGAGAGATCGACAAGTGAAAGTGCGACATTCATTGGACACTGTCCCAAAATCACACTGTAGGTGAATGGGTGCTCCATACCTTTTAATAATATGCCAGCGGAAAAGTTCAATGAACTGTCTCCAGTACCCCGGTTAACCCAGTCGCAAACCAAAGTGTATACATCGGCTGCTTTGATGCCACTGCAAAGTCAAGGTTTATTGAAGCATAAAAAGACAAAAGTCCAAGCACCAATTCGTCTCCTGTCAGGCACTTTATTGAGTGCATGTTTACTTAGTTTCAGCACTGCTGCTTACATGTGGCTGATTTCTGTAAACTACAATGTCAGTGCCTATCATGAGATAGTGGATCAGTGTCCCTCCTTGTTTCATGGACTAGAAAGACTTATGACAATGAAAGTGCACCTTCACATTAATGAGGACTTTTATCGTATTGCTCAATGACATAATTGAATTGCGTTGCCTTTACAAGAGGCTGTTGAGAAAGAACTTGAGACGCTAGTTAAGCATTACATCATTGAGCGATCCACTGGTCCGATGCCATGGGCGTCACCCATAGTGGTAGTGCCTAAGAAGGATAGTGGAGGAGCTGTGCACATCTACGTTGATATTCACCAAGCTGGCAAGGCGATCGAAAGAGAACAAATTCCAGGTCCGCACATTGCTGACATGATTATGTAGCTGAATGGAGACAAAGTCTTTTCTGGCCTTGATTTGAACAAAGGGTATAACCAACTAAAACTGGAAGAAAGTTGCAGGTACATTACTACGTTTTTGACTCATGTTGGTTTGTTTAGATATAAAAGCCTACGTTTTGGAGTGTCATCTCAGCAGAACTTTTTCAGGATGTCATTTGTTGCGTAATACAGCCAGTCACAAAAACTTTCAATTACAGTGATGACATGCTGGTTTTTGGGGCCCAACGAAGAGAACATGATAAATCTCTTACCCAAGTGTGTTGTATACTTGCTGATGCAGGTCTCACTTTAAATGCCGAAAAACGTGAGTTTCATGAAACAATACCCAAGTTTTTTGGTCTTTTCTGATGGGGAATGACTTCAGATCCAAATAAAGTGCAAGCTTTGTCATACACGTCTCCCCCACAAGATGTAACTATGCTGTGATCCTTTATTGGTATGGCTAGTTACTGTTCAATTATATGAATACAATGGTTCTGTCGGGGAAGTTTCAATTGCTTTTGGGTGTTCACAGTATAAATACATTACATGTAACACATATCCATAAGTAAATATAACAAAACACACCCAAGCTAAATTTTTCAATCAGTATTATTTTTAGAAAAAAGGAAATGACAAATAAACAAGGCTACAGTTATACAATTGACAGATTTGTGAAGAAAGAGTGACATGTAGTGGTAAGTACAGACGATACACTGTAGTATGATAGAGAAATCACAAAAAGGTTATTTTAGGGGGGATACAAATTTTGATTATGTCCATATGATTGATCACATATGCTTCATCATCATGTGTAAGTTAATTTTTGAACTGAAGCGTTGTGTAGACTCATAGTATGCGTCGACGTTTCGACCCTATGTAAAGCGCAATATTTAATACGCGTCACGCCGGGTCTTCCTCGGGACAGGGGGGTAGGTGTGTAGCCTATGGAATAAAATGAAAAGCTGATTTGGGGGTGTGTGTTTAAAAGAACAGAAAATAAATGGATGTTCCATTAGGTAGTGGTGCTTACCCTGAGCAGAGGGTCATGAATCACTGCGCATGCGTTGGGTTTCTTAGTCCAGCAAAAAACGATTTAGACCTATGGGGTGATAATATGGTTTATAGAACTCCCAAGGTTGTGATAGCTTAAAGCGCAAGTTAATCACGGAGCTGTGAAACATGGTATTTATTGAGACAAGCCTTAAATGAAAGCAAGTCACAACGGTAAACAATTCTGGCATTTATTTAACCAAACCAACAAGGAATGGAAATATATAATTAATCATTTACTGAAAATGCCAAGGTTAAGTCTAATTAGAGGTGAAGACCTCCGCGCATAGGCAATGCTATTCAAAGTTATTTAAACATGTTGAAAATCCTGGGGCAAGCCTTAAAATGAAAGCAAGTCACAGCGATAAACACTTCTGGCAATTGTTTAGCCAAACCATAAAATAACGAAGGCTAATTAATCATTACTACAGAAGCGGAGGTTAAAGAGGAGGTCAGTCTATTTAAAAGTGAAAATTCGAGCATAGACAGTGCTTTTCAAAGTTAATGAGACGTACCTCAAAAGATATAAGAATCTTGGAGGTCAGGGAATAATTTCCAAGGGTTAATCTTTATGAGCCAGTCGGATGATTTACTGCAACATAAGTGAAAAGGAAGGTTTTAAGAAGCGAAGAGCTTCTAGAGGTGGGCTAATCAAAAGATAAGAGCACTTTAAAATGTGAGCTTACCACGATCTGGTGGATGCACGTCTCTTCCAGTTCTCAGTCTGATGCAGTACTGAGGCTGGAGACAAAGGCCTGTATTTAATGACAGATTGACGTGCCTGCAACGTGCACGTTATCCCGTGACGGTGAGAGCAGGAAAAGACAACACCTGTGCTCTGTTACCCTGGAGTCAAGGGATGTGGTGTAAATTCTGAATGGTGCATGTGAAATGCTCACACATGCTCAATTAAGCAGGAGTCAAGGGATGTTGTGTAAATTAAATAGTGTATGTTTAAGTGCAGGCATGATAATCAACGTCAAGCTCACTATTCAATATCACAATGACATGTGTTTAACAATGGTTTAACACAGATGTTCAAGGCACATACATGATTTTGCCACTGTAAATGCCTCATTTAGAGACTTAACGAAACAAACTGTTCAATTTCAATGGTCAATTGAATGGGAACAAAGCTTCAAGAAAATCAAACATGCAATTGATAATGGCACTTAAATGGCATACTTTGATCCAAAATTACAAACAGAGGTTATTGTTGATGCCAGCCCAGTGGTGTTGGGTGCCATACTTGCCCAGCACAATGGACATCCTAATGCACCAAGGCACAGTGTGGCTTATGCTAGCAGGATTTTGTCACTGATGGAACATGCTTACTCACATCCTGAAAAAGAGAGCCTCGCTGTGGTGTGGGCTTGTGAACATTTTCATGTGTACCTGTATAGAAAGTACTTCACAGTTGTCATCAACCACCAAGAATTACTCACCATATTTGGCAATCCCAAAGCCAAGAGGTCTCCTCCCATTGAGAGGTGCGGGTTGCGACTGTAAGAGTATGATTATACGATTGTGCATCATCCAGGAAAAGATCATAACCCTGATGACTACTTCTCACGTGGACCAATACTGTGTCATGGCACCACTTCTAAAGTGCCTGATGCTTATGTTAACTTCGTCAGAAAATCCAGTACACCTGCTGCCATATAAGTGTAACAAATCATTGCTGCCACGAGCACTGACAGAGATTTGGAAATACTTATAGACATTAGTACACATCCGAGTTGGAGAAAACATACTCGACCTCTTCATGATGACCTTGAATACTAGAAATTCAAAAATGTGCAGGAAGAACTTTGTCACCTCAGAAGGCAATATATTATGAGGGCCAAGAATTGTGATACCTGAGAGCCTGAAACAACAAGTCATTGACATGGCACATGAGGGACACCGTGAATTTGTTGCTACTAAACAAGCCCTACGGAACCGAGTGTGTTTCCCTCGTCTTGATGCAAGAGTTGAAAAGTAATTAAGGGCTTGTCATTTGTGCAACAGCCTGTCATCCAAAACAACCCTGCATCTGTTAAACATGTCTGATCTTCCTGAGCATGTATGAGAGAAGATTGTAATTGATTTCTTTGGGCCCTTGACAATGGTCATCATCTACTAGTAGTTCTTAATGAATATTCCACTCCACTGCCTCTATTGTGTCCTTTCCCGGGGAGTTGTTCACACGTCTCCCCAGTAGGTCAGAAGGATGTCTTGTGGCTAGCATCTGCTAATTGCCACTGGAAAAGTTATATTAAATTCGACTTGGGCACCAAGTCTGGTTTAATACAACTATTATGTTGATACATTAAAGTACCAAGTGTAGCAGTCAAATTCAGAAGTTAGCACATCTGAGTTGTCAGCATGTAAACCTGCACTCGCTTTTCTACAGTAAAAACGACAATTTGCTGTTTTTTCTGTCAGGACACATAAAAATACATGTCCTACTTTTTAATATACAGCACACCTCCCTATACCTGTGCCCAGGCCTGAAACAGCAATTCATCCTCACCTGCCTTTACCTCTACCACCGCTGAACCCTCAAGTCGCCCTCAACTCCCATTACCTCTACTCACCACTGAGCCCTCAAATCACCATCACCTCCCTTTACCTCTACCAACCCCTGAACCCTCAAGCCCCCTCATGTCCTTTAACCTCTACTCACGCTCAAGCCAGTACAATTTTATTAAACTTGGTAAATCCTCATTAGCTTCATTATGTTAGGAAAGGGACGAGGACGACGTAGATGAGGGCGTAATGGCTTGGTATTCAGACATAGAGGTTTACATGTACCTACAACATGACTGTGCCTTGTTAAGGTGAAGCCACCAAGTTACAAGTAAAGGGCAGACAAATGGCTTGTAGGCATTCCTCCAAGCCCCCTTGTTTGGCTTGTCAGCCATTGTTCTGAATCTGAGTAAGCATTGAGAATAATATCACCTGGACATAAATTGTTTTCAAGCCCAACCTCTTCTGATAAGCATTCCAGATGTTATGGCTGCTTTCACCAGATGAGCCAGATTATAAACTGCCTTACTGTCTCCTAGCAAGGACAGTGGCTTAGTCCCAGTATCTGGATATAGGTCTATTAGAGGTTTATATTTGGCTCTTTAAAGACCTGCAAAGTGTGTCTGGGCACCAGATCATAAATTTCACATTCTGGGCTCCCTAAGTCCTCTTTAGATAATGGATGATGTAATTTATCGGGGTGACTCTTTTCCTACTTCCCTTATAGAGCTCAAGACAAGTAAGTTGAGTTCTTTATAGTTCCCTTGGATGAAGATAATTGGAATATTGCAACGCACAGCCTTAGGAACAGCACCATTTTGGTAAGAGCAATTCCACCCATAACTGATGGTGGTAAACCTCTTCAGAATGTCATGGAGCGTCAAACATTGCTTTATGGAAATCACTTTGTAAACGGTCAGCTTCAGATTGGTAAATATTTCTATTACCAGGTATCAAAACATAGAAGGTGACCATTTTACTGGGGGTGGATCAATCGAGATAATTTTGCAAATAGTAGTTTGCCTCATTTGGAAAAGGAAAGATTTGTCTCATATTATTCACAGGCTGAGTAATTCCCTGAAGCTGTTCGCCATTTCTATGATAGGTTGCCAAGTGTTGTGATTGGCCCCTAATGTAAAATAGTCCATTATGTGAATATTGCTAAATGATCTGATGGTCTCCAAATACATTGATACCTCTTTTGGAACCAAATATACAAAAACAGCAAGTCAATGGTTCCGTTGCCAAGGCATTCAGGGGTCCCATTCAGACCCTAGGTACTGCCTTAGTGTACTAGTTACCCAGCTCAACATTTGTGGTTAATGTCCAGTCTTATCTAGGACAACATTTAGGTATGTACAACTCAAAGACTCAAATTCCTTCTGCCTCTAAAGAGAGGGAAAATGGCAATAGAACCATCAATAGGATGTACTAATATCATGTGCAACAGTAATCTAAGATTGAAGGACATGCTACCCCCTGGTACAAAGACCCTGTGGTCAGGTGGACAGTGATGTGATTACTCTGTTTGTGATTAATTTCCCCAATACTTTGTCGATCAGCAATGAAAGTGTCCTATATGATCCTTGATTTAGTGTGTCATTCACTGGCTTGGGCAGCACCACTGTAGTGGTCTATGGCAATTCCCTCAGATCTCTAACGTCATTATACAGAAGCAACACTTGGGTTATTAACTGTGCTCTGTATGTGTCCTAACATTCAGGTAGTGAGCCATGCATGCAAAGTCAAAGTCAAGGTTAACTTTATTCGGTTAATTAAAACCATCAAAGTGCAAACACAAAACAAACCTATCAAGACTGCATACATTAAATACATAAATGTAGACTTGTTCAATTTCCGCCACCTTACAACAGGGTATCAGACATCATATTTTCAAACAGAGGACAATTTAACAATTATTACACTTCATAACCTCTTGCTCTGTTCAGGGTCATTATCTACAAGAGATTAAAATACACTTCACGAGGTTGAACAACATTTCATGCGCAAAGATAAACACCCCGACAAACTTGCTGCAAGCAAAATAAAAAATACAACTCTCCAACACAAAATAATTATGCCCGGGAATTAAATAAATAAGTAAGATAAAATCTTAGCCCAACTTGTTTTTATCCAGTGTCATATGAAGAGGACATTAAAAATAAGTAAGTAAATATCTTAATTTAAAACAGAGACCGCAATGCGGTTCAATGATAACCTATTCCTATGCCTAATTGCTCCTATTAAAAAACTTGCTACTCTAAAAAACACCATGGGTGACGCTAGCATTTGTAACTATACCAGCGCCGGCCTAACTTGTTCAAAGATACAGCATCTGAGTAAAGGAATAATACATTTCTTCCGTAGTGAATCATAGTAAGGGCAAAAAAATATTAAATGGAGGGCGTTCTGGTCCGAGAAGTTGTCACATGGGCAGGGATTTAATGTTCCTTCTTTAAAATACCCTTTCGGGAACGCTAAAAGCCGAGGAACCATATTATGCCTAAATCTTATTAAAACAAACAAATGGTAAGGTTTATTTATATAGGATAAATATGGTTGCAACTGTCTGCCCAGACTTAATTTGACAAAACTTCTCACCGTGGGTTTTGCCAATTCATTCTCCTCCCTTAATGACATACATCTATCCAAAAACTGCCGCTTGAAGTCCCTTATGGTTGATTTGGCCATTACTATAGGGCTCAAGAATAGATCAGAACAGCCAAGGGTTTCCATCTGGACCTTGATGTAACAAATCCATGGGATATCAAGCGCCTTGTCTAAAGAAAGGCAATCTTGGATGATTAATTGATTGAGATTTGGAGTGGGTTGTGCCCAAATTCTCAGCCAACACAATAAAGGGGCAACCGCAATCTGGTTGGAAATAAAACCTGCTCCTAGCTCCTCATGTATATTAAAAACTGGCATGGAAGTCGGGACCGATAACAATTGGCGCAAAAAAAGTATTTTCGGCCCCCTGAATTTCTCTGATGTCTATATATCCCCATATGTCGCTCCCATAAGTCGCCATGGGGAGACACTTGGCGTTGTAAATCTTTGTGAGTCCCGGGAGTGGTTTAGATCCAATTCTTTTTGCAAAGTCCAGGATAGCCCCCGAAGCTCTAGACTGCACGTTGTTTTTATGTGTGCGCTGCATGAGCCATGAGCGCCTGTCATCAAAAAGAACCCCTAGGTATGGAAAAGCGGGGACTTTTATTAATTCTAGATCTTTGCAATAGAATTTGACCTTCGTTGCCCTCCTTGAACCTATCGACATTGTATGTGACTTTTTAAAATTAGTAATCAAGTCCAAAGACTCCATAAAATCTATAAAACAATTTAAAAGTGTTTGCAGCCCCCTAGCAGTCCTTGCCACCAACACCGCATCGTCGACATACAGAAGTGAGGGAATCATTTTAGTGCCAGCTCTAGGGATGTCTTTACAGCAATAGATCGGGGCGTCCCCTAACTTATTAATATAGAGCGTAAACAGCAAGGGTGCCAAGATGCACCCCTGCCGGTCCCCTCTTTTAACTGCCCAGGAATCAGTTAGGCTGCCATCTTCATTAAAGTGCACCGCCGCTGTTGTATTTTCATGGATGGCAGCCAAAAAAGAGATCAGGTTAGCGTCTAGCCCTATATCTAAAAGGGTCGCCCACAGTTTTGATCTATTGACAAGGTGGAAAGCCGAGGTTAGGTCCATAAAGGCCAGATGGAGATCCCCGTACTTAGCGACTGTGTACTTCCCTATCACCAGATGAAGGTTGAGACATTGGCCCAAAGTACCTTTTCCTTGCCTGAAACCATATTGAAGGTCAGAGACTATATTTGCTTGGTCAAGCCGCTCTGTTAGGCGTGCAAGGACAACTTTCCCCATAATTTTGGCCGCAGAGTCATAACAGGCCGGATCGTCTCTGGCTTCCTTCTTGAAAATCGGTATAATAACCGCCTTGGGCCAAGACAGGGGAAAGCCAGACAGGGTGGCTGCATTAAAAACATGAGTTAAGATTTTAGCCCATAACTTAGGATCTGTTTTATAGAGATCGTCCGGAACTCCGTCAGGACCCAGGGCTTTCCCCCCTGACGTTGATATAATCGCCTTTATAACTTCATCCGTTGCAAAAACTAAGGAATGTGAGACACGAACACTACCTACTGACCTTACAGGCATTGCAGTGATCACATCACTGTACACTTTCCCAAAGTGTTGAACCCACCTATCAGCAGGAACTAAACAGTCTTTACTGGCATTTGGTGATTCATCAAACATTGGACTATTAACAACGGACCAGAACCTAGTACTATTTGCCAGAACACTGGCCTGACTGAGCTCCTCCCAAGCCATCTCCCTTAGTTGTTTTTTCCGCCTTTCCACTGCAAGTTTATATGCCCTCCTTGCATTCGTGACCCCTAAGGCTACCCTAGGTTTGTGCTTGAGTTCCTGCATGAGTTCATTATGGGTACTCATACAGGTTTCATCAAACCATTTTTTATATTTTAGGGGCCTTGGTCTGCGCGATACAGTTAGGGTTGAGGCAACCTGCTTGGTGATTCGATCAAAGGCACCAAGGACTAATGATGGGTGGGAGTACTGGTCTGAGCAAATCCCAAACTCCTGTGCACAGTCAGTAATTAGTTTATCAATGAATCTATCAGGGGCAATCATTTCCCACCTTATTCTACGTGCTTGATCTACAGGTGCGATATTAACATTGCTAAGTTGGACCATCGGCCTCCCTTTATTATCGGCGCAAATTTTAATGTCCAGTGTCAGCGGGTTATGGTCACTTAGACAATTATTTGTTGCACTTAGTGTGCCTAGTGAGGACAGCAATGAAGATGAGACTAAAATATAATCAATTATACTTTGCCGACCTTGGCCAATGTATGTAGGTACGGGAAGCATCCTTATCCGACTGTACAGGGCAGATCAGATTATGGGCTGATAAAAACCTTTCTAAAAAGGTCCTGGAGGGTGTATGTTCAAAATGTGTTAACCCCTGGGGGCCATACTCCTCTTCCAGTCTTAATAGACAATTGGTAGGGCAAACGTGAATGTTAAAATCACCCAGGACTAATATATTATAATGAGTTGAGGAGTTGTTGGCATAATCAACCAACAAGTCAGTAAGGGCTCTTAAATGCTCTAGCTCATCACTTCTAGTGAACGAATTATAAAAATTTACCACTAGAAGAGTTGCCAGATTCTTCCCTATCAATTCAACTGCTAAAATATTAGGGGAACATGTATCTAACAACTTTGCTTTATATAACAATATGAGGTTAAACAACAACAATAGCACCCCCCAGCTCTCCCCATACAGGATGGTATAGCATATTTAGAAAACGATATAAACCCATCCAAAAAGTAGGTTTCATTAGCCTCCCATGTTTCCTGTAATGCTATAATATGGTAAGTAGCAAGAAAAAGTTCCCAGTTAGCGTCACCTCTTTTGGCCCTTAGGCCAGCAATATTCCATGATAAAAGTTTCATACTACCTCCGTCAGTCAATGCCCACATGGTACTAGAATTTGCAATGCCTGGTGGAGGGGGCTGGCAATTCCGAGGAGGAAATATAATCGGGGTCGATGGGCTGTCGGTAGGGGCATGTAATTCGTCCTCCATCAATTCCTCCCGATTGTCTAAAACCGCTAGTACTGTATTACTGACGGGGAGTCAATCTTGGGTATCTAGTCCGGACAATGCCTGGAACCTATTTGAAACAGGGTTAGGGAGAGCTTTCTCCGTCAATGTACTCGATAAAGGCTTATAGAAATATCCCAATGGCAAGGCCCAGATGGAGGTGACAGACATTGGGCATGGAGCTTGTGCCCTTAAAATCATCTGGACAGTCGAGGGATTTCGGAAGTTAACAACCACACAACCCCCCTCGATATTCTTTATCGACCGTCCCACCCACCCAACTCTACGTACCATAATAATATTATTGCTCATAGGTACCCTAAATCCTTTATGTCTGGATAACCAATCTATGGTCTTATTACGCAGTTGGGTCCAAGATTCAAATTGGTCTGGTCTGAGCAGGGGGACACCAGCCAGGACCAGAACATAGGGGCATGCAGCCGGTGGCAGATCTAGAACATCCCCAAGGGGCTTGGTGATCCCAACATTCATCATAGTATAGCCGTCTCTATGTTGTTTACCAGGTTTTGGAATGGATTTGGCCTGATCAACGGATAATGGTCTCAAGGGGCCCACAGGCATGGGCGAGTTCTGTTCATGTGGGCGAAGAAAATTCGCCGGGCCACCTGTCCCCTCACCTCCTGTGGACAGTTGTACAAACACCCCCCCTGAACCAGATTGCAAACATAGTGATCGTGACGTGACAGGGCATGCCTTTCCAGTGCGCGTTTTTCCTACCTCATTAACCATATCGCTATTATGAACCCCCACAGGGCCAATGGTCTCAGACGGCGACGACGCCACAGGTGCTTTAGCCCCCCCCCCGCATAGCATGGTGACACCCACATGCCTTCGCACTGTCTCGTACTTTGCTTGATTTTAAAAGATGAGACAATTTTTTCTTCAATCGCCCCTAGTTTGTTTAAGAAAGGCGCTAGGAGAACAGAAATTAAAATCTCCAAGCGTTTCCAATGATCAAAGTCACCTCCATGCTCCACCATGGTGGGGGAATCAGGGTTTAAAATAAAAGGCGCACCACCATTGGATTTCGCGGAGGGATTCTCACTTGTCCCTGGGGCTTGGTGTTTAAGCTTAGCCTTGGCCTTATTTCTCATTGCCACGCCACCCCTTGTGCGTTTTGCAGGCGGTTCCCCGTTCCCTCCATCACTATTAGCTCCCAACCTAGACTTAGAAGAATGTACCACACTTTCCCTTTCCCTAGGGGTTCTTTTAGGCCTGGTGGCGGGATCGCCTTGGGCAACCCAAGACATAACTGAAGAGTGAGGTTGAGGTAGGACAGGGGATATGGGCAAGTCTGACACCTCAGTGGCAGTCACCGCCTGATCCCTAGGAAAACTCAGCCTTCGCTTTGGATGAATTCCGAGGTCCCTGGGTTGTCGGCCTCCAAAGCCCCTATCTTAGAGGTTAGGCCATCACTTGGGCCCCCACCTGAGCTAGCATCTAAAGCGTCCAAACTTGGATAGGCCATAGCTCGCGAGTCACCCAAGGGAGATTTGGCCAAGGTTATAGCCCCCAAAGACATTCTTATTGGCCCTGCATACGTCCCCAAAGAAAGCCTTTTTTCTGTAAGCTGTATTTCATGCAATAAAACAGATTCTGCCCTTGATAAGAACGCATCCAGCGTTCCCGCTACAACCCCCCCCCCTCAGTCCGGTAGCCTTACGTTTAGAGATCATGTCCACAAAGCAGAAATAGCCTCAAAATTGATCAGAGTCCAGGGGTCAGGAAGTCTTAGTACAACAAACAGGGGGGTGGCCCAGCCCAGCCTCCTTCAGCCTCTGACTGGCTCAGACGTGCCCGCCCTTGGTCCGGGCTTCGTCCGGGCTGCGTCCCGCGCCGCGGTCGGATAGGCTGCGCTATAAGCGCATTGGCCCTGCCTCCCCCTCATTCGCGGCAGCTGCGGGCTGGGGCAATACCCTCTGGGGGTTGTGGTCCTCCCCAGAGTGTTTGCAGCAAGGAAGGAAGCGATATGGCAGCCGCGCAGCCCCTGGGACCCTCGTCCCACCAGGGGTTCCAAGAAAGTCAAATGCGGCGTAGTGGGTGTTATGGGCGGCCAAAGGTGAAGCAGGAAACACTCAGGCAGGTAAGGAAATCTCCCACGCCGCGGGGGGAGAGGCTGCAATATAAGCGCGTTGGCCCTGTCTCCCCCTCACTCGCGGCAGCTGTGGGCTGGGGCAATGCACTCTGGGGTTTGTGGTCCTCCCCAGAGTGTTTGCAGCAAGGCAGGAAGCGATATGGCAGCCGCGCAGCCCCTGGGACCCTCGTCCCACCAGGGGTCCAAGAATGTCAAATGAGGCTTTGCGGCGTTATGGGCAGCCAAAGGTGAAGCAGGAAACACTCAGGCAGGTAAGGAAATTCCCCCATGCATGCAATGTATCTTGCCCCATCACCAGAATTGCTGCCTAATCTTATGGAATAAGAGGTGCTTTGTGTAGCTCCTAGTTTGGGGGACATTTTTTAATACCTGTTGTTTTCAGGTATTCATGTAAACATTCCACGTTGGGGGATTTATACACATGAGTGTGTACTTGTCTTAGAGGCTTTTGTTTATTTACAATTATGATTGCCCTAACATGCTGTTTGGTTCCTGTACAGCTGTCAGTTCTAGGCGGCTGTTCTGAGTAGAGCTGCCCATCTGGTAACTCCTCATAACTGTCTGCCTACCCATGAATTATCTTGATGTGTGAGTGTTAATATAGGCCGCGGAGTCCGTCCATAGAGATACAGCACACATTTTTTACCTAACACATGGTTGGTGTCATGTGTCAAGTAATTTGCTTATCATGTCTCAATCTGTTTCTTACTGTCTTTGCGCTCAGTCAAATCTCTCAGTAAAGGCTCGTGTACCCTTCCAGGTCTTCTACACCCCTTTTACTGTCTTAATGCATATTCCCTTCACTATTACTTTGAATGCTTCCCATTCATGCATGCGGCCCAGTACTAAACCCTTGTTCGCATGAAATTAATAGTTCATTTTACGTCTAATGGTGCAGCTAAAAGCTGCATCTTGCAGGTCTGACTATGACGTTATACATTACAGTGGCTTTCCGTATGATGGTTTTTATAATGTAGTTGTAAATTAGTATTGTTTTGAAGAGATCTTCAATATCTATCAGGTTCTATATCTTGCTTAATAGAGCAAGGCATGTATTTATCCTTATGTGGAGGCTGGGCACTTGGTAGTAGAATGAGTGTACCCAGATTTAATGGTAAATCTCTATTAACAAATACCATAACACCTCAGTGTGTAAGCCATGTTTTCGTGTCAGCAGCATATTTCATGCCTGCAGTTGTTGTTAGGGGTGGGAATTAACTATCAAGGGTATCAACTCTCACAATTGAAGTGACCACCACACACAGTGGATACTATTGATGATCTCTAATGTCATGTATCATTCCTTTCAGGAATTTCATGAAAGTAAATTGTCCCCAATAAGCTTTAAGTATGACTGTACGTTGTGGTGCTTCCTCAAATTCAACATTGCTTTAACATTCCATGACAGAATTTTAATATGACTAGGCGGGATCCTGGTCTTGATTATCTCAAGGATCAACACCCTGTGCCCCCCTCCTGTTACGGGTCTTCTTTTGTCACCGAGCACCACAGTAAACATGTCACCATGCAGTTCATTAGGTATTTCTGACATTAACAAAACATCATGAACCCCACCACAGTGCACCCATCTACCATGGTCCACGATTGGGATGCAAAAGTGAACCTCGTGGACTCTTGAAGGCCTGAAACTTCCCCCTAACAAATTCACCCAATGACAAGACCAGAACATGGAGCTACCCAAACAAAACATAAGTTCTAATAGAATACTCCCACGTTCGGTCTCACAGATCGGGATTGTATGGGAAGGAACGTGTAGATCAGCCCCTCAGCTTTGGACCACCCAGATACAATGCTGTATTGCTTGGAAGTGAGTCAGTGGCTTCCCACAACTGGGCCATTAATTCACATATGTCATCGTGGGCATCTCTACCCACTTCCTGCTGAAGCAAGCAGCATTCATTTGCGTACATTCTTGTCTGAAGTCATGGATGTAACTAAAACCACCATTCACTGAATCGTTTCTGCGCCTTCTATATCAGAACTAGTGACAGGAGGTGGCTTCGGAGTCACTCAGGAGTTTAGAAGCTATAGATCCATATGGTTCCCTGCTGCTGACATATCTGCCGCCATCTTTGAGCCTTTGTTTGTTTTCTAGTTCTTTTTGGTTGCCTATAGTTCCAGCTTCTGGCTGGTAGATGACGCATTGGTCCTCCCCAGGTCGCTCTATTTATGGCATCCAACATTTTAAGCAAGTTCTCGGATGCTTTTGGGTCCTTAAAGAAATTAACCTTTTCCCCATCAAGAATTTACAATTTATCTTGAACAAGTAACATATACTTCAGACCACACTTATGGAGCTTATTCTTTACTTTCAAAACTGAGCTACCCCCTAGGCTGCACTGCCACGATACAGTCAGATAAAAATAAGGACCCAGTTGTTGTCAGCCATGAAGGGACCACATATTAAGGCCCTCTGAAGCACGGTCTCTACAATGGCGCAGCTGGGTCACCTGTGGGCGTGGTGCAAATCTAGGTGAAGGAGGAGGCATCATTTGAGCCCAGACTACTGTCAAAAATGTTAACAACCCCTTTGAAGGCATATGATTACTGAACCAATCTTTCAAAATAGCTTGAGGTTGGGACTTTCAGTCTCATAATATCCTGCAGGTCTTAAATTTGAGTCTGCAGTTGTGAGATCTTAGGTTGTATTTTTGCCACTTGTGTTTCGGGGTCTGTAACTCTACCCGATATTTGTTGTGGGGCCCGTCCTTAGGATACTCAAATACAGGGTCGATTTTCATCTCCAGTGTCTTATGATTTTCACGAAATGCACCCACAATAAAATCCAGCTCGTCTTGGTAAAACTGAAATTAGTGACTGTTGAATCGCATTCCATGGGGTCTAGCATTGTGCATGACGTGAAGCTGGAGGTTTAGCTTGCTTCAGCTTACCAATCGTGGTCAGACCACTGACTAGCCTTTATATGATGCTCGGCCACCAGCCCTAGAGGTGTCTGTTAGCCAAACTCTCCCTCCAAATCAGGTGCACTCAGTAATGGAAAGGCTCAGCGGCAGGTGCCCGTTGGATCAATGTCAGTTCCTCTCTTTCAGTATTTACTGGGAATACTAAACGCCAGTTGTCGTCTGCACTGCTGTAAGCCAACCACAAGCAACTAGAAAGTGACCGCTCTAAGTTGAGATAGGGGACCAATCCATCACTCAGAGCCTTGATCAGCAAAGTCTGTAACCCAGCTGGATCCCACCTGGGGCTAAGTACATCAGGGTTTGCCCTCTTCAAATGAGCCCTAGAACTTCATGCCGACTCAACTCCAACCCCAGAACTCGGACTGCTATGTTCATGAGATGGCAGTCAGGATTTCCCCATAGTTAGCATCTGCATTAAAAATGTCCGACACAACATTCCACAGCTCCAGCTGCTATGCGACCTATCATCTCGGGTTCTGGAGGGGTGGGCTTGTGGTCGCCACCCATATCTTTGTTACTACTGAGTCCTTGTTGGAGGGCTGGTGTCCTTTATACCGTTTCCCTGTATCCCATTCTTGGCCCTATCTACTCCCTAATTGTGGACCTTGACTTTTCCACCTCCTCCTGTGCCACCAATGCTGAAATATGGCAACGCAAGATGAGGCCTGGGACACGGCCCAGTCTCATCACTAAAAGGAAGCAGTCAGTGCTGGAGTCCCTCCTCACTAATCTAGGCCAAATACTTCACACCTCTGTCCCGGTAGCATCTCCGTCAGGCCCCACAAGGGTTATTTAACCTGATGGGCTACAGATGTGCCCCCCGTCCACACTTCCACACTATAGTCAAGCCAGAGTCACCGTGGAAGAAGTGACACATTTCACCTTCCAGACGTTTGCTTCCAGGTGGTGAGCCTCCATGGGGCCTCAACCCCACCGCTCATGAAGAGCTTGGTGTCAGTTGCTGCCAACTGCGCTCTGCTGCCTCACCACCAGCGTGGGGCAGCGATGGAGGGGCTGAGACAAAACACATCTTACTCCGTCAGTCGTTGGCTATACCTCACACCAAAGCAACTATACCATAGCAAGTTGTAAGTTTTAGTTTTTTGGCTTACTGTTGCTTTTCATATACAGTTTCCATAATTAGATATAATTCCCTAGTAGTGAAATGCTCTACAGGGTAGGTTTCCCATTAGTTATAAATAACTTAAGTTTCATTTTTTAAATGTCATTCTTTAATTCATTTTTCCATTTTCCATTTTCATTTTTAACCTCATTTTATAATTCTGTTCTCAGGTGTACCAGCTGTTATTGTTGCAGTAACATTTGGAGCCACTTACCCATTTGATGATTTGAGGTACCGGCAGGAAGAATTGTAAGTAGCTCAATTGTAGTATGTTTACTTTGCTGTTTAAGGTTGCTTAGTAAATAGGCAACCAACAATACAATAGCACAATCGACAAGTTATTGATATAGCTGTGTGTGTTTATAGCATACCTCATTGGTGTAGCGACTCAAGAGTTGGTGCATCTCGGTGCCAACTCTGAGGAAACAGATTGGCTACTTAACACGGCCATAGGTATTCCAATCAGGGTGCCTAGAAATGCGGATAAAACCTTTGACCAACCCCTTTTCTTGGTGCCTATTTAGCATTAGGCAGACCTTTCCACGTCCTTATTTTTCTTCTCACACTTTGGAGCAACCACAGAGTATGGTGCTGACCTACAATCCTCTCCTTGGATTATTACGTCAGAACTTCAAGAGGCTTTCTTATGCATAGCGTACATTGAGGCTAACCTAAGTCAATTTATGGCCAGTGTTCTCTGTAAGTAGCAATATTGTGAATGTTCACATGCTTAAATACATTTGCAGTTGGACTAAACATAATAATTCAGGCTTCAAAGTGCTTCTGCATTGACACAAGAGAGGTACGACTCATTTTGCACATATTTCGAGCTACCTGATTTGTGATTAGGTCTTGGTTCAGGGGTGAGTTGTCAAAACTTTAAGGAATGCAGCATGTTCCCGGTATTAGAAAAACAGATGAATGGGAGTTTAATCTGAGCAGGGATTGGACAGTTTGTCAGCGAAGAAGACTGGGACAGATTTATATATTGATGTGCGGCCCGCCGTGCCCCCATGGGAGTAAATGACTCCCTCCCCTTGACAGAGGGACCACCTGTCAAATTTATAAATGGCAGGTGGTTATTTGTAAAGCATTTAAGAAAAAGAACAGTAATAACTCTAGCAGGATACATTTGATTTGTTTAGTCAACAATAATACATACATTGTTATTGTAAAAACTTAATTTGAATAATGCATTGAGTAAACGTTTAAATCCAGAAGCCTCCTTTAGGGTTACTATACATCACCAATTTATTATATAGATATTTGATACAGACAAGATTACAAGGGCTTTAAGATGACTGTCACACTATCCTCGTATGCATGTGAATAATTGAAACATGTCATGGGCCAATGTATGTTTCAAGCAGGGTCTGTCAAGAGATAATCCACTTTATCTGTAGCTGTCACAGTCCACTATAGCAGTAGCCATCGCCTAATGCTTATGTCCAGTACACCCAATGAGTTTAGGCTGGCAGTCCTTAAATTAATTTATCTTTTCCAACTGCGGGATGGGGGCGGATCCTCCGCGATGGCGAAGGAGCGTCGCCCCACTGCACAGTGCTTGTGGTGTCCCTGAGTACGCATATGTGTTTGGCCGGCTGTCTCAGGCCGACCAAAACACACATGAGCACTTAAGTTTTTCCAGACTGTGTACATTCAGCAGCCAGACTGGAGAAACTCCACAGGCTCCATGACTTGAGTGGAGCGTCTTTCCTGCCTGCTCAGGCCAATCCGAGCGGTGCTCTGGAGCACAGAGATGAATGGGAGTTTGTCCCACGGCTGCTGTGACTAGGAGAGTATCGCTTGAGCGACACGACGTGGGAGGCGGCAGGTGGCTTTAGGTACGTTTTATTTATTATTATTAACATGTTCCTCCCCCCGCGCGCTCCCCCACCCACTCTACCACCCTTTGTTAGTGGCGGCCTCACTGTGGACTTGCACTACATGAAAGTCTCAGTCTTTGTCAACTCGATATACACAAGGAGAGTTTCTCTGATATTTCATTCACTTTTAACAATTTGGTTTACTTCCCTGGTTCCAGACCGCATGCATGATAGATATTTATTTACATAAATACGGGTGTCCATAAAGATACGCCAAATACTGACCCCATTAAAAAATGTTTTCGAATTTTCTTACAACAAATACGTTTTGATACAATATGTGTTTTTAGTCTCCATGACCTCTCCAGTAGTTTCACTTCCGGAAATATCCAGGGGTGTATAAACGCACAGAAATCTGGCACCGGAACCGCTTTGTAAGTTGCGCAGTTACGCTATAACTCAATCCGCTCCCGATATCGACCCTGTGCCATATCTACACGTTGTGAGAAGTTGGCCTGGTATATGCTGTCCACTAATTAAAGTGGGCACCTTGTATCAGTCCAAACAACCCTTATTGATGATTAGGTTAAAGACAACCTTTATAGAAAGCTATCCTAGTGGTAGCTATGGAGAGCAGCCTTCAGGCTAAGTCTCGAAGGAATGTAAAGCAGCTTGTTTTACCAGATAAGAACCTCCTGAATGACCAAATGAAAGGAGAACCACACAAGTGTTATATAAAATATATGTATTTATTACTAACACTCTCTACTAACCTCTTTATGAGATTAGAGCACAAGGCACACAATACTGAATCAATAGAATTACAGTAAATAGCACAATACACAGCAGGCTCCAGGGAGAGACCGAACCATATACTAAAAACATGGTATAACAACAACGACTTCACTAGACACAGTGCCTAGAGCACGTAGAATCACTGGGACCCCAAGGAACCACCAAAAGGTGTTACAAAGGGAGCCCACGGAGGACGGGTGCAGTGTGGGAACACAGACGCGAGCTTTGTACAACTCTATGGGAAAGTCGCGCCTGAAAAATTACAGTTAAGGACACTTCGGAGAGGACTTCAAGCAAACCCTCTGGAACATAGAAGGTTCTAAGGCCAGCACCCTTGTGAGTACTGAGGTACCCGTGTTACCTATCCCAGAGGAGCCGGGTGCATAGGGGTCAAATGGTGTCGGAAACCCTCGAGTGGCGTGATGCAAAGAAGTGCTGCTGCCTGGAAGATGAAAAGTGTCCGGTGGAATCCAAGCTTGGATCCGAGGTGAGAAGAACCTGAAAGCAGAGGGGACATAGTCTGGGTCACTTCAGGGAGACCAGGGGCTCAGTAAACGAATGCCCACCGATGTCAGGTGCTTCACGTGAGAAGATAGGATGCTTGACTCTGCAGCCACGGGGACCAGGAGACGTCGACGACAACCAAAGTCTGGAGGTGACCTGTTCCACGAAGGATGTCGAGTGCTGGGGGGGTCAGTGTCCGAATTGAACAGCAAAAAGCCTTGGCAATGGCAACCCACGCGGGCAAAGGATACAAGTTATGGTGAGGACCAGCAAGGTCCTGGGGACTCTCCAAGCAATGGAGAGTCAGGGCACATCTGGAGCAACCAGCGAAGCCCAAGGAAATTCAAAGTTACCTTAACAGGAACCCACAGGCCAACAGGCCATGGATCGCGAAGGGACATCGAGCTGAATCACGAAATACCAGCCCACGGAACACTCATGGAGTGTAAGCCGGAAATCTTCGGTGGAAATACTGCTCGGGGTCAGGACTACACGTAGCCTAAAGCACAGCCTCAGGGATTGCCAAAAAGCATATGCGGCTGCAAAAGTACACGGTGCACAGGGGTTCAGGTTGCACAGTCCCCACGAGGGATACTGGTCTCAGAATTGCTGAGAGAGCAGATCGACCTCAGAGACGCTTGGGAACCTACCTCCTGTGTTGCAGAAATCTTCGGAGTCCTCAGGAGCTCGGGAGATGCAAACTGGTCAGATGCGTTAAGGTGCCTGCTGCTTCAGGGGAGTAACTCCTTTACTCCAAGGGAGATTCTTCTGTCGTCCAGCGAAGTGTATACCACAGAAGTACGTGGTTTCTGCTTGCAGAGTTTAGTCCAGGTAAAATCTAAAGTCCTGTAGTCAGGGTTCCTACGTTATACCGAAGGAAGGGGTTGGACAAACTCTGGGGACCCACCTATGGGAGGGTCAGGACAGAGGGTTGGCTACACCCATGGCCTTTGTCCAGTTTCGCGCCAGAGCAGGAGCAAATGGCTTCTGCAACTGGTTTGAGCTGGACTATGCACAGGGACACCAAATGTGCTCCCAGTGCAGACTTTCTGGCACTCTGAGTGCACCCACCCATCCCCAGTACACTAAAGCCTGTCTGGGAGGTGGTCACACCTCCCTGTGACAGGAAACATATTGTCAGGCCTTCCTCTTGAGGTTCTGGACTTTATTAGAGTCCAGAGGTGTCAGGGAAACAACACCCAAAAGACCCCTGAGTTCCTTCCTGCCTTGGTGCACAAATAAACAAAGACACGGGCTTCTCGATGGTGGCGTCAGACACAAGGTTTATTTACTGGAGGGACACAGAAGTCGTAGGAACCACACAAAGGCAGAATCTAGGAGACTGTTCGCCTTGTATAAAGTGGGTCGCACCTTAAATACACCAAAAATGTCCTCAGGCAATGTTGCAAAAATATCTTTCATGCCTAGCCCGGTATCCCAAACAAACAATAAACATATATCAAACGATAATTATTTGTAAGTTTCCAGTGTTCGATCAAGTCTTCATGTCAGTTTCCCATTCTTCGACGATCCTCCCCATCATAAAAATTGTATCCTCCCCATAGTAAAAGCCCAGAAGGAGAGGAGCGGAGCCAGGTGGGAAAGATTGATAAGTAGGATAAGAGATGCTTGTGGGTCATAAACGGGCATGGCTACTGGCTTCGGCCTCCTAATCGTGATCAGGCCAACGAACACAAGAACCAGTATAGCACGATTGGCCTCAGGCAAGGGAGGTAGCTTCTGCCTAGTCATGCAGCATCAGCTTCTTTGGACTAACGCTTACGTGTCCTTAACAAGGTGATTCAGCCAGGGTCATTGCTTTGTCCATTGACTATGTGAGGGCAAGAAACAAGATGGATGCCGTATCTAAGATGGATGCCATGAAGTGACACTGTCACATACTATATGGATCATTTACGGTTCGCTGGTACCAAGATCGTGTCAGTGCTGCGATACCGAACACACGGGTTTGGATCGAGACAGAACCTCACTCTGCTAGAGCTTGGCTCAGCACCAGGAGGGCAGACTCATGTCTGTGGCTGGCAGCATCCATTTTGTGATGCCCAGGTAGAGAAAGCCGGTACCAGACGTACCGGTGTTTCACATAAGTCCCTCTAGAAGGGTGGAATCATACCTTCCCTGCCAGTTACTGACAGGGTGGTATGATTTTAAGGTGTTTGACACACAACACAACATGTTTCTAAGCAGCCGTTTTAAAGTTAGCATTTACTGTGAGGTTATATTGCACTTAAATATATATGGTTGGCTGCATCACAGACAACCCCGTAAAATAGGTTCTGAAGGCTGCAGAGGGACTCTGCTCATGCAGGGGCACCCTCTCACATAAAACCCAGCACCCTGCCTTCCGTGCCTTCCGGATTGATCAGGCCTGCCATAGGGGTGACTGATAGGTTTATATGTGCAGTGATTTAGAATAGATATAGGTAACTTATATCTAAGTAAGGGGTGCATGCACCACCTTACACAGGCTGCAGTAGCAGACCTGTGGTGCCATTTTGAATGGTCTCCCAGGGGTGGCACAATACATGCTTTAGCCCCCGGGAGGCTTCTGGGGTACCTATACCCTGGGTACATGGTGTACCATATACTAGGGACTGATAAGGGTACCCCAATATCCAATCTGGAGTGTACCTAAAGTACATGCAATCAATTTAGAGGAGAAAGCAGATAGACTGGGGTCCTGAATAGCAGGATCCCAGTCAGTCTAAGTCGAAAACAGTGATACATCAGCAAAAAGTGGGGGTAACTATAAGAAGCAGATCCTACTCTCCTACACCAAACGTAGGGACATTAAACTTACCTTGACCAGTTGAGTCTTCATGTTCTAAGTGGAAATATCTTGAGAGTCCATCTGCATCTGCATGGTTACTCCCAGGTCTATGTTCCACTGTATAGTCCATCCCCTGTAGGAAAATGGACCACCTCAGAAGTTTGGGGTTTTCATCCTTCATCTATTTTAGCCATAAGAGGGGCTTATAGTCTGTCTGAACAATGAAGTGAGTGCCAAACAAGTATGGCCTCAGCTTCTTCAAGGCCCAAACCACAGCAAAGGTTTACCTCTCAATAGCTGACCAACGTTTCTCTCTGGGGGTCAGCCTTCTGCTAATAAAAGCTACTGGCTAATCCTGACCCTCTTCATTCAGTTGTGATAACACAGCCCCTACCCCCAACTCAGATGCATCAGTTTGAACAATGAATTGTTTGGAATAGTCAGGACTTTGCAGAATCGGAGCAGTGCACATGGCCAGCTTCAGGTCATCAAATGCCTTTTGACAGCTAACTGTCCACTGAACTTTCTTAGGGATTCTTTTGGATTCTTTTGGAAGTTAAGTCATTCAAGTGGGTCACTATGGATCCATAACCTTCGACAAACCTCCTGTAGTACCCAGTCAGGCCAAAGAAAGCTCTGACCTGAGTCTGGGTAGTTGGAGCAACCCAGTCCATGATGGTCTGGATTTTGCTCTGCAATGGTTGAACCTGACCTCCACCCACAAGGTGGCCTAGGTATACAACCTGACTCTGCCTTATATGGCACTTGGTGGCCTTGATAATGAGGCCTGCTTTTTGCAGAGCCTCTAAAACATTTCTCAGGTGGACCAGGTGATCCTCCCAGGTGGAGCTAAAGACAGCAATATAATCTAGATAAGCTGCATTATAGGCGTTCAGGCCTGCAAGGACTTTGTTCACCAACCTTTGAATAGTGGCAGGTGTATTCTTCAAGCCAAAGGGTATCACCACAAATTGGTAGTGCCCACTAGTGGTTGAGAATGCTGTTTGGGGCTTTGCATCCTCAGCTAATGTGATTTGCCAGTAGCAAGCTGTCAGGTCAAATGTACTCAGAAACTTGGCTGAGGCCAAAGTATCGGTAAGTTCATCTGCCCTGGGTATTGGATGCAAAAACAACAGTTGATGGACAGAATGCAGAACAATGTCATACATTCACCCCAGTACAGAGATCTGGGCCTAAATCCATAGTTTTTTGTTCACCATGCCATTCCAGTTTGAACCCAGCCATATGCAAATCAGTCTTGACCCTGTGCCTCATGGGAACAGTCCATCCCGAACTGCCAAGCCAGGTCCTCCCTGGACTGGACACAAGCATCCTAGGACCGGTTTCGGGGTTTCACCCCTCTTCAGCCAGGATAGCTTGATACCAGTGGCATAGAGAGCACGGGACCCACGTCTGGGCATACCTGTCCCACTCGGGGTGACGAATGCAAAAACAACAGTTGATGGACAGAATGTAGAACAATGTCAAACATTCACCCCAGTACAGAGATCTGGGCCTAAATCAATCGTTTTTTGCTCGCCATTCCAGTTTGAACCCAGCCATATGCAAATCAGTCTTGACCCTGTGCCTCATGGGAACAGTCCATCCCGAACTGCCAAGCCAGGTCCTCCCTGGACTGGACACAAGCATCCTAGGACCGGTTTCGGGGTTTCACCCCTCTTCAGCCAAGATAGCTTAATTCCAGTGGCATGGAGAGCACGGGACCCACGTCTGGGCATACCCGTGCCACTCGGGGTGACAAATTCAAAAACGAAAGTTGATGGACAGATTGCAGAACAATGTCATACATTCACCCCAGTACAGAGATCTGGGCCTAAATCCATCGTTTTTTGCTCACCATCCCATTCCAGTTTGAACCCAGCCATATGCCAATCAGTCTTGACCCTGTGCCTCATGGGAACACTCCAGCCCGAACTGCAAAGCCAGGTCCTCCCTGGACTGGAAACAAGCATCCTAGGACTGGTTTCGGGGTTTCACCCCTCATCAGCCAGGATAGCCTGATTCCAGTGGTATTGGATGGGCATCAGTCCTAGTGACTGCATTGAGACCCCTGTAGTCAACACAGAACCTCATCTCTCTCTTACCACCCTGGGTTTGAGGTTTTGGTAGCAAGACTACTGGACTAGCCCGAGGGCTCAATCACTCCCAGGTCCAAGATTTTCTGGACTTCAGTCCTGATGCAGTCCCTGACATGGTCAGGTTGCCTGTAAATCTTATTTTTAACAGGCAGACTGTCACCTGTGTCCACTTCATGAGTGCACCATGTAGTATGACTTGGAGTCAGAGAGAACACATGTCTGTACTGATTGAGGACCTTCCTACAATCAGTTTGCTGCGGGCTAGTGAGGCTGCCTGCCAAGGCTACACAATCAACTGAATCATCATCAGGGTTCTGTGAGAGCAGGTCAGGAAGTGAATCACTCTCTTCCTCCTGTCCGTCATCAGTAGCCATGAGCAAGCCCATATCTGCCTTGTCAAGATATGGTTTGAGCCTGTTCGCATGGAGCACCCTATGTTGGCTCCTGGGAGTTCCAAGGTCCACCGGGTAGGTAACCTCTCCCTTCTGCTCAATGATTGTATGAGGGCCACTCCACTTGTCTTAGAGGGCTGCTGGGGCCACAGGCTCCAACAACCATACTTTCTGTCCTGGCTGACAAACAGTCAACACAGCCTTTTGGTCATGCCAGGCCTTTTGAAATTCCTGGCTAGCCTCAAGGTTTTTGGATGCCTTCTTCATATACTCAGCCATCCTGGAGCGGAGACCAAGTACATAGTCCACAATATCCTGTTTAGGGGGTTTGAGAGGTAACTCCCATCCCTCCTTCCCTAGACATAAAGGTCCCCTAACTGGATGTCCAAACAGAAGTTCAAAAGGGCTATAAATAACCCCGTTCTGAGGAACCTCTCTGTAGGCAAAGAGAAGGCAGGGCAAAAGGATGACCGATCTACGCCTGAGCTTTTCAGGGAGTCCTTTAATCATGCCCTTGAGGGTTTTGTTGAATCTCTCAACTAACCCATTGCATTGTGGCTGATAAGGGGTGGTACATTTTTAATTTACTACACACTCCTTCCACATAGCAGTCAAGTAACCAGACATAAAGTTTGCATCTCTGTCGGATACTACCTCCTTAGGAAAACCCACTCTGGGAGCTGTGGTAGTCCTATGTGAAATTTCTTCTGGATACCTAGTGGCATGGTCCACCACCACTAGTATGAATCTGTGCCCAGATGCAGTTTGAGGATCCATGGGACCAACAATGTCAATCCCAACCCTCTCAAAGGGAACCCCACCACAGGTAGTGGTATCAGGGGGGGCTTTGTAGTACCACCTGCCTTACCACTGGCTTGGCAAGTGATACAGGAGCGACAAAACTCCTCGGTGTCCTTTGACATGTGTGGCCAGTGAAAGTGAGGAACAAGTCTGTCCCAGGTCTTGTTTTGCCCTAAGTGTCTTGCTAATGGGATATCATGTGCCAGTGTCAATAGGAAGCCCCTAAACTTCAGAGGTATAACCAACCTCCTGGTGGCACCAGATTTGGGGTCTTTACCCTCTGAGTATAAGAGTCCCTCATCCCAGTAGATCCTGTGGTACCCACTGGCACTCCCAGCAGCCTCAGCAGCAGCTTGCTGTCTGAGGGGTTCAAGAGAGGGGCAGTTCAGCTCCTCCTGGCTCAGATCTGCCCTGGAAGGGCCCGCTGTCCCCAAGAACTCAACCTGATCAGGTTCAAGTTCCTCTGAGATAGTTCCTTCTTCAGGACTAAGATCATCTCCCTCAAGTGACTGATCTGCACTCTAAGGCAGGGGGAAAGACACTGCCTTACCCCTACTGCTCCTTCTCTTGGAAGGCACCTGGTCCATTATTCCAGGATCCAGGGCCTGTTCGGTGGAAGACATTTTTGCCTGCGACCTAGTCATGGCAAACACATCTGCAAGGATGCCCAGCATTTCTGCCTCTGTCCTGAGTTCCACTTCAACCCAAGCTAATGTTTCCAAATCATTGCCCAATAAGCATTCAACAGGGAGGTCTGAACTTACCACAACCTTCTTAGGGCCAGTTACCCCTCCCCAGGTGAAATTCACAACTGCCAAGGAATGGTCTGTCCTGACATTGCTTGCATTGGCCACTTGGTGCATCTCACCAAGTATGATTTGTTCAGGGGCCACAAGATCTTTTCTTACCATTGTGACACTTGCACCTGTGTCCTCGAATGCCATGGCCTCCTTACCATTGATCAAAGTCTGCTGTCTGTATTTGCCCAGATTACTGGGACTGACAAATAAGGAGGCAATATCCATGCCTCCATCACAGACTAACACAGCCTGAGTTGGAACTCTGACTAGGCCAGACCCCATCTCAGATCCCTGGGTTAACCCTACTACACCCTTGTTCTGTGTACCACCACTGTGAGCTGAACTAAGGGGGACAGTTGCCTTATGGGCAGTGGTGGCTGGAGTAGATTCCTTGGCCTTTGGACGATCGGCATCCTTTGTCCAATGGATCTTATCCTTACAGATATAGCACCAAGGTTTCTTCTTGCCTTTACCCTTGTTAGATTGTGACTCCCCCCAGATGAAGACTTTTGGGGCCCTTGTGAAGACTTCTGGTCTTTACCTTTCTCCCCACCCTTATCTGAGGTTTTAGAATCTTGCTTCTTAGAGTCACCACCTTGGTTCTGAGTTTTCTGCTTCACCCTGGTTCTGACCCATTTGTCTGCCTTCTTTCCCAATTCTTGGGGAGAGGTCAGATCAGAGTCCGCCAGGTACTGATGCAACAACTGATTTTGACAATTATTAAGGATCTGCTCCCTCGTAATTAAATTGTACAATCCTTTAAAATCACCCACTTTACTGCCAAGTAAGCAGTCTTCCAGAGCCTTAGTAGCACAATTTACAAAGTCAACCCAGTCCTGAGTCCCGGTCTTCTGGGTGTCTCTGAACTTAATCCTGTATTGCTCAGTTGTTAAGCCAAACCCATCAATGAGAGCACTCTTCAAGACTGTGTAATTATCAGCATCCTCTTCTCTTACAGTGAGGAGCTTATCTTTACCTTTGTCAGCAAAGGAGAGCCACAAGAAAGCTGCCCACTGCTCTTGAGGGACCCTCTGTACTTTACAGGCCCTCTCTAGGGCAGTTATCCATTTGTGGATGTCATCCCCACTCTGATAAGAAGGGACTATCTTATTCAGGTTCCTATGATCATGAGTATACTCTCTAGTTCTAAGGACACTGTTGCTGCCACCATGGGACTCTAGTCCCAATCTTCTGGAAACTCTCTGGAGTTCTAGTGATTCCCTGTCTAAGGCCAATTGCTCCTTCTTGAGCCTGATTTTGATTCTCACATACTCTAGTAAATGGCACTTCTTATCATAAGAGGATTCTCTTTTATGAGACGCAGAGGTCCCTACAGAAGTACCTGAATGGTTAGACTCCTCAGAGGGAGATCTTGATCTTCTAGGCAAACTTTGTACTCTCCCTGGTGGAGTAAAGAGAGGGCCACTGGGGCCTTCTCCTCCACCTAAAGGAAGAGTTGGCCAGGAGGATCATTTTGATCCACCTGGCCAGGGTTAGAGTCCATATCAAAGAAGTGTTCACTTCCTGGTCTGTCCTCACCTCCTGTCCCACCCACTCTTTCTACTTCATTAGACCCTGGGGTCTTTCTGAGGTCATCTAAGAGCAACATCTCTATGAGACGTTGGGTGCTTGCACTTCTCCCTGTCCTCAGCTTCCTAGATGTACACATATTTTTCAATTGCTGAAATGAGAGATGATCATATCTAGTTGGCAGACAACCACTGGCTTCTCCTTTAGCAGACATTCTTGTGTTATGTGGTGTTAGTGGGAACTAAACTCTCTTGAGTTGGAGAAAGGGTGTGCTAGACCCTTAACTACCCAACTCCAAGTTCAGTAGACCTTACTTATTCTAATCTTGATGTATTATATGTACCTGATACCTTTAGTGGTTTTCAGTTAATCACTCAATGAGATTTATCTGGTAAAACAATAGCAAGCTTTAATCCCAACCGCTGCACACCAATGTGATAAGTTGGCCTGGTATATGCTGTCCACTAATTACAGTGGGCACCTTGTATCAGTCCAACCAACCCTTATTGATGATTAGGTTAAAGACAACCTTTATAGAAAGCTATCCTAGTGGTAGCTATGGAGAGCAGCCTTCAGGCTAAGTCTTGAAGGAATGTAAAGCAGCTTGTTTTACCAGATCAGAACCTCCTGAATGACCAAATGAAAGGAGAACGAACCACACAAGTGTTATATACAATATATGTATGTATTACTAAACACTCTCTACTAACCTCTTTATGAGATTAGAGCACAAGGCACACAATACTGAATCAATAGAACAACAGTAAATAGCACAATATACAGCAGGCTCCAGGGGGACACGGAACCATATACTAAAAACATGGTATAACAACAACTTCACTAGGCACAGTGCCTAGAGCATGTAGAATCGCTGGGACCCCAAGGAACCACCCAAAGGTGTTACAAAGGGAGCCAACGGAGGACGGGTGCAGTGTGGGAACACACATGCGAGCTCTGTACAACTCTATGGGAAAGTCGCGGCTGGAAAATTACAGTTAAGGACACTTCGGAGAGGACTTCAAGCAAACCCTCTGGAACATAGAAGGTTCTAAGGCCAGCACCCTTGTGAGTACTGAGGTACCCGTGTTACCTATCACAGAGGAGCCGGGTGCATAGGTGTCAAGTGGTGTCAGAAACCCTCGTTGTTTTCAATGGCGTGATGCGAAGAAGTGCTGCTGCCGGGAAGATGAAAAGTGCCCAGTGGAATCCAAGCCTGGATACGAGGTGAGAAGAACCTGAAAGCAGAGGGGACATAGTCTGGCTCACTTCAGGGTGACCAGGGCCTCGGTAAACAAATGCCCACCGATGTCAGGTGAGAAGATGAAATGCTTGACTCTGCAGCCATGGGCACCAAGAGACGTCGACGACGGCCAAAGTCTGGAGGTGAGCTGTCCCACGAAGGATGTTGAGTGCTGGGGGGTCAGTGTCCAGATTGAACACCAACAAGCCTTGGCAACGGCATTCCACGAGGGCAGAGGAAACAAGTTATGGTGAGGACCAGCAAGGTCCTGGGAACTCTCCAAGCAATGGAGAGTCAGGGCACGTCTGGAGCAACCAGGGAAGCCCACAAAATTCAAAGTTACCTTAACAGGAACCCACACGCCAACGGACCAGGGATCGCGAAGGGACATCGAGCTGAATCACGAAATACCAGCCCACGGAACACTCGTGGAGTGTAGGCCAGGAATCTTCGGTGGAAATACTGCTCGGGGTCAGGACTACACGTAGCCTAAAGCACAGCCTGAGGGATCGCCAAAAAGCATATGCTGCTGCAAAAGTACACGGTGTACAGGGGTTCGGGTTGCATGGTCCCAATGAGGGATACTGGTCTCAGAATTGCTGAGAGAGCAGATTGACCGGGACCCACCTATGAGAGTGTCAGGACAGAGGGGTGGCTACACCCATGTCCTTTGTCCAGTTTTGCGCCAGAGCAGGAGCAAATGGCTCCTGCAACCGGTTTGAGCTGGACTATGCACAGGGACACCAAATGTGCCCCCAATGCAGACTTTCTGTCACTCTGAGTGCACCCACCCAGCCCCAATACACTAAAGCCTGTCTGGGAGGTGGTCACACCTCCCTGTGACAGGAAACCTATTGTCAGGCCTTTCTCTGCTCAAGCTTGGGTCAGCAGCAGGAGGGCAGACTTGTGTCTGTGGCTGGCAGCATCCATTTTGTGATGCCCAGGTCGAGAAAGCTGGTACCGGGTGTACCAGTGTTTCACATAGGTCCCACTAGAAGGGTGGAATCATACCTCCCCCGCCAGTTACTGGCAGGGAGGTATGATTCCAAGGTGTTTGACACCAAACACAACATGTTTCTAAGCAGCCGTTTTAAAGTTAGCATTTACCGCGGGGTTATAAGGCACTTAAATATATATGGTTGGCTGCATCACAGACAACTCCGGAAAATAGGTTCTGAAGGCTACAGAGGGGCTCTTCTCATACAGGGGCACCTTCTCACATAAACCCAGCACCCTGCCTTCGGGATTGATAAGGCCTGCCATAGGGGTGACTGTGCAGTGATCTAAAATAGATATAGGTAACCTATATCTAAGTAAGGGGTGCATGCACCACCTTACACAGGCTGCAGTAGCAGACCTGTGGTGCCATTTTGAGTGGTCTCTCAGGGGTGGCACAATACATGCTTCAGCCTCTGGGGTACCTATACCCTGGGTGCATGGTGTACCATATGCAAGGGACTGATAAGGGTACCCCAGTATCCAATCTGGAGTGTACCTAAAGTACATGCAATCACTTTAGAGGAGAAAGCAGATAGACTGGGGTCCTGAATACCAGGATCCCAGTCAGTCTAAGTCGAAAACAGTGATACATCAGCAAAAAGTGGGGGTAACTATAAAAAGCAGATCGTACTGTACTACACGTATCTACAAATAGCAAGGAGATATCATTGGTTCCTAAAATAATGTAATCTCGTTTGACCTTGAGACATATCTACAAATATCAAGTAAATGCCATTGTTTTATTTAAATAATGCAGACTTTTTTCTTCAAATTATGTAACCTTCTTTGGAGCACTAAAAATGGCCCATGCATTCCCCCAATTAGATAGATAGATACATTCTTTATTGTGCGATTATTTAAACTCATCACAATAAAAGCCATAGATGCATTTTTATGTGTCAACAATATAACAGTGCTCACAAAGGGCTGAAGCGGCATAAAACTTGAGCAAAATGAAAGTCTCTAAAATTTTGAAAAAATGATTTAAAAGGTTGCTGTGCCTTTTAAAGCTGCATGAATGTAAGATATACGAGAAGTCTAAAGTCCCCTAGCCACACAAAGTACAACTTCATAGTACCTGGGTTAAAGTGCAGTTGCTAAGTGGTTTCTCGAAGTCAAAACTTGGGTGGAGATCTAGTCAAAAGGATAGTCTATTTGGAATAGTGCTTATCCATGCGCGGTACCTCTTAACAGAGCCCAGGTTAGGATACAATCACTAAAAAAGTTTCACAGAATCAAAGGGGGCAAATTTGATCACAAATAATCTTTCTATGGAGCTAAATTAAAAAGGGAAGGAACCTTGGGCTCTTAAAAGTGCATTTTTATGTGTGGTGGCTCCTAAATAGACCCAGATTAAAATGCAGTTGCTAAATAGTGTAAGGAAAACGTAGGGGCTAAATTTAATCGCAAGTAATATTTCAATGAAGCCAAGATAAAGAGGGGAAAGGAACATTGGACTCACCTGCGAAGCTAAGCATTCCAAGATTTGGAAGTCTTCAGCAGTCTATTGGGGCGTGGTATCTGGTACACATATTGGTGATACCAAAACTCCGCTCAGGAACTTCAGGAATCGAGCTACCAACTGTGAGGACTCGCTTTTCAGACATGCTTCGACAGCTGCACAGAAAGTTCTAATATTTTGGGCACGCTATATTGGGCGCAGCCAGAATATCCTAAAATGGAGCAGCTTTTCACACATGCAAAGGATATGGATTAATGATTCTTCCTTTTTTGCACAGAATCAGAAAGTCTTTCATGCTCATCAAAAAATCTCTGCCCGCACCAATACATTTTTGATGGAATCAAGCCCAATCGCAGTCTCATTAGATCCTGTTTTAGAGCTAGAATAAAAGGCAGGGAAAGATAAATCGGCAGGGCCCCTGGTTCGTACAGTGTGGACGCCCAGCTGCCATGGGCCAATTTTTTAATGGTCAGAGCATTCTGTTCCCTTGAGATTGCTATTGCTTGCTATGTTATTAGTCTAGAGACTGTTGGCACTGGTAGTCCCCTAGACCAAATCTCTCAAATCTCTAGTGTATCCAATGCAGAGCTGAGATATTTGTGCCAGTTGGTCAGGGTATTTTTTTATTATTTCCCAAATTATGCTTTTTAGCATGTTTTCTTTTGCCTGTTTGCCTTTCAAGCAGTTTATAAAAATGTTGGCTTTGAGTGCCCTGTGCAGCGAGACCAAGCAAAACTTCTCTCGAATGTGAGCATGTGCCATGCAGTTGGGAAGGGAAAAGATTCTTCGATAGCAAATGGATTGGGCCCTATCAAGCCAGTTTGCCATTCTTTCTCTAAAGGTGATTGAGCTTTGTATTATTGCTGGAAGTAATTCACAACCCATCACCTTTAGCAGTGGCCTTAAGTCAGGATTCACCAATGACTTCCGTAATTTGCTTAGTGCCCATTCCAGTGAGTTAGTGACTGCCTGTTGCACATGGATGTGGGATGAAATTTGGCCCCTATGGTCCAGCCATACTCCCAGATATATATATATATGCTTCCATGACTTCAACAGGATTCCCCTCAATAAACAAGGTGCAACTTTTTTTCAGTTTAGATGAAATTTTCAGGACTTTTGTCTTTGTTACATTTATCTTCAGGCTGTTAATTTGACAGTAGTTTGCTAGTTTGTGGAGGAGTCGCTGCAGCCCAATAGGTGTCAAGTCGAGGAGCACAGTATCGTCTGCATATTGTAACGGTTGTATTCTGGTACCTGCCATTTTTGGTGGAAAGGCGCTCACCATCTCTCGGTGGGTTGGCAGGTCAGCCAGATAGAGGTTAAACAATATAGGTGCCAGTATTCATCCTTGTTTCAAGCCTTTGTCTGTCTTCATTTTTCCCATGGTGGTCCATCCAGCGCTGACTTTTATTGTGACACACGCATCTGTATAAAGTGTGGTGATGGCTTTTAATAAATTAGCCGGAATTCCGTAGACATTCAGTTTTGACCAAAGCCTCGATCTTCAAACGCTATCAAAAGCGGTTTGAAAATCTACAAGGCCAGCATACAGGTCTGTGCCCTTTACTGCCGTTAGCTGGAATTCTTTAGGCATTCAGTTTTGACCAAAGCCTTGATCTTAAAATGCTATCTAAAGCGGTTTGAAAGTCTATAAAGCCAGCACACATAGTCGTGTCTTTTGCTGCCATGGTTGCTTCGGAAAAGTGGAACAGGTAGATGAGATTGTCCTCAATGTGACATCTCCTTTGGAAACCTGCTTGTCTGATGAGAATTACATTGATGCTTTAGGCCCGGCCTTAGAGCTCCATGTTTAGGATACTGGTGAAGCACTTCCCTCCTGTGTCCAGGAGGGCAATTAACCTGTAGTTCTCAGCGGATGACCAGGAGCCTTTTTTGTGTATCGGTACCAGTATTTAGCCCCTCCATAACTTGGGGATAGCTGATCCCAATAGGTATTGCTGAAATAGGGGAACCATAACTGAGGCCCATCTGTTTGGATCCCATATGTATACTGCTGCTAGAATTCCGTTTGGGCCTGGGCAGCCACTTGGGCGCATTGCTTTAATCACCTTGGTTACTTGAGCCAGGCTTATTGTTATCAGGTCACCAGTCAATGGGCTAGATGATCTCAGGGGCAAGTTGATGATCTTGCCAAGAGCCTTGCTTTCATTTTTGTGTTCATTTTTGTCCTTCGCCTGTTCCCTGTATAGGCTTTTGACATACGATTCCCAATCAGTGGGAGCTACATTTCCTCTTGTCGCCTGAGGCTTTGGAGTGAGACTTTTATTGATCCACCTCCAGAATTTTCTCTGGTCCTTTGATTTTATTATCTTAAATTTTTCCGCCCATTTTCTGGCCTTCTCTTTTTTTTGGATATAGAGGGATTTTCTGTATTTTTTCTTGATGGTGGTGATCTGGAATCACAGCCATTTGATCTGCCCTTGTTGTTTCATGGGGTCTTCAAGACTTTGTTTAGTTGTTGCTTTAAGGCACTGGTTTGGTTTTTGCTGGTTGTTGAGGGCATGAGCTGGAATGATTCCATGTTGCTAGAATTCCTTGTAGCAATACTGCCTGTCTCCTTTAAGAATGTGGCCAGGCACCCCCAAAGATTTGAGTTGAGAGTTTCATTGCCTGCAGTCAGGATTGCCTCTAGGAAGTCATCCACTCGCATACTGTGCCCTTCTTGGTTGTCCATGTCCCACCTTACCATGTTGATGGGTTCAAGTTCGTCCTGCCTTCCGAAGAGGACTGCTTTAGGGCGGCAGGGGCACAATATTGTGGCTTCACAGCTAAGAATGGCATGATAGCTGGCTAAGGTTGTGGAGACTTCATATTTGCCTATGCGTTGGAAGTGAGCCAGAGACACCGACATGTAATCTAGGGTAGCCATCCTAATAGAAGAGGTATGTGTGTAGCCTGCTGGAATGTCCGGTGCTACTCTACCATTTATAATGCGAAGGCCCAGTTGATTCAGTTGCACTGAGAGCACTTTGCCTTGCTTCTCTCCTCCTTCGTATTGCGCATTGATTGGCTGAATATCCCAAATTTCATTGTGGAATCCTATTAGACTGTTGTTCAAATCATCTTGCATTATGTTGGTGTTGAAAGTGCCACATATAATCTGGGTTTGCAGCGCTGGGATCCCACAAAATGGGGAGGAGTGACGTCAAGGTAGATTCCCTTCTAAACCTGGTGGGATGTAAATAGATGCAGCCTGCAATGAGGGATAGCCTTGTTCTCGTTCACCCACAGCTGGTCAGGGTTATTTTCAAGTTTATGTAGTCCCCCTTTCCTGCATTTAGTACCTTTGTTGTTGCCAATAAATCGTTCTGTACATAGATTGATACCCCACCAGAGGTATGACCCCAACTTGTGATGCCATTGCGGAGGATTCATATACTGTAAGGTCCAGCCAGGGGGAGGAGTTTAGTGCCCATGTTTCTTGGAGAGCAATAATGTCATGTTTCTGCAGCTCTTTAATAGTTTTGTTCTTGACTGCTGAGTCGGATAGCCCTCTTATATTCCATGAGCTTATTTTCAGGTGTCCTTATTTAGTTTGTAGTGTTTTAGAGGCCTCTAAAATTCAATGCACCTGATAGCCACTCCCAATCCGTTAGTGTGGAATGTTGGGCTGCGCAATGACGGCCTTCACCGAATCTACTTGCTGTAATTGTTAATATCTCTTCCATAATTTCCAGAGGCCGGCTTGCTTTTGAGGTGAGCCAGTGGTGAGCATATTCCTATTTTTTGGATTGCATTCCTGGTCTGTCCCTTTATGTATGTGCGCATTCTGCTCCAGGAAACAGGAGGGGTGTTTGCTTAGCACGGGATCAACACGTTTTATACCCCAAAGTTCAAGCTGTGTATTACTTTTCCTTAGTGCATTAGCATGATTTGGATTGTTAAAGATGATTTCAGTGCGCTTGTTGGTCTCGCCATTCCCTGGGAGAAGAAAGGCTACACCTTCTATCAGCAGAGGAGATTTGTTCCAGAGCTGGTATATGTGCGCATAATTTCAAGAAGTTTCCTCTATTGAGGATATCCCATGTTCCCCTTGATGCGTATTCTCGGTAAAGGTTTAATATTTGGTTCATTTCAAGTTTGCGCTTATCGTTTTCTAAGAAGTGGGTCTTTTAAAATTGGTCTTTTGCTGGGATTTTCTTCCCATTTACTTGATCTGGTTTGGGTTGATGCTGACTCCTTTGGGGATTTGCTGTTCCCTTGGTTCTTTATTATGCCTGTTGGCCACCCCGATTCACTCATGAGCCTGTGTGCAGTAAATGGTGGTTAGATGGCTTACCTGAGTCTCCCTGAACAACTTCATCTCTCAGGTCTCTTAGCAATGATGTTGTTTGCGTTATTTGCGACCCTACTTAGGGCTTGGAGAGGACTGAGGGACTTGCTTCCTTCAGTTGAGTTGACTCTGTTATCTGGGGTGGATGGAGTGGGGGGTCCTTTTCTGGGTGCCGTCCTGGATCACTCGCTATTTCTGGAGTCTTATTTGTTATTACTATGGCCTCAGGGGCTTCCATGGTAGCTTTATTTGTGTTCAAATCGGGGTCCCCCAAGTCACCAACGCTCACCTCTTGACAGGATTTGCAGGTCCTGTTATCTTTTGGCATGTAGGGTTCAACTTTTCCATGTTCTTCTTCTGGCTCTGATCGTAGTCTTTGGAGAAGAGTTTATCTTCTGTTATTGCTTTTGTGTAATTTTTTCAGTTTGTCTTTTCTTATTTTTTCTTGACAAGGAAGGTCTCTGATTGTCAGGTAGCTCTGGGTTATTGGTTATGTCTTATTTTGTAGTTGCAATGTTCTCTGCCCTGGGCAGGGTTGATTCAGGGCATTGCCTATCTTAGGCAAATCGTTTTCTCTTGAATAGTGGTAATCTGCACGTATCATTACCGCGCCTCGGATTTTATGAGGTGCATCTTCATCCGCCAGGGGTTGGTTGCATACTAGTGTGGTGGCCTTCTTGGTGGGGTTTTGTACTCCTGGGCTTTGATATACAGTCGGCCCATTGCTGGTATCCTGGGGTATGGTGACTTTTTCAGGTCGTCAATCAAGGTAGTCCTTTATGCTGGTAGAGTTGATCATTTTTCGATTATTGGCAGTCGCTACCGGCATGGCTCGCAAGTGGGGGGGCAGGGAGGTCGCGCACGGTGGTGGGGTCGCGTGGGGATGGGGATTGCGGGGGATATCACGCGGGGGGTTGTTTAATAAAAATTTTAAAAATTAAACTTACCTTAATTAAACGTACTCTTCTTAGCTCCTTCTCTCTTGCCTCCGACAGGAGCAGGAAGCAGGCAGCCAGGCTCCCTCCCTTAAGCCAGTCACAACGCTGCATGCAGGGTTGTGATTAGTCAGGACGGTGCCCAGCAAGGGGCTAATGGGATGGGCATGTTCTCCATGCAGGCTGCATTGCAGCCTGCACGGAGAAGGGCAAAGTGTACATGACTGGTTTGGGCGGCCCGAGAGGGCCAACCAAACAGTCTTTCTGCATTCAGGAGTGGGCACACGGTAATCAGTCACAATATCGAATTTTGAATATCGATATGGCAAAATATTGAGTTTAAAATATCGATTGGACATAATATCGATTTACAAAAATATAGTGGTGCAGAATATCGAAATGCAGGTAAGAAATATAGTTTTTCATAATATCGAAGTTAGTAATATCGACAATCATAATCCACCCGCTAGCCATGACTTTCCCTACTGTACCACTCGGAGTGAAAATAGTAATGTTATTGTTTATGCTAAGCAACGTTTTCAGTATTATATTTCATGTAGTGTAAAATATTTTTTTAAATAAATATTAATTTTAATGTTTTAACTTATATATAATTTATTTTTATATTTATATTCTAGGTTTATATATATATATATATATGTAATTATATGTTAAATTATGTTTTTAACATTTTATAATAAAAAATATTAATTATTTTAATATTATTAAGTTAATATATATAATAAAACATAAAAATGCATGTTTATTTTATTTCTTAACGTTACATTTATTATTTATTAATTTTAACAGTCTTTGTAATTATTTTAAGTATGCTTTACTTAATTATATTGATTATTTCCTTCATTTTATATTACTTTTAAGACATTTAAAAAAGTCGATATTTTAGCAAACTATAATATTGACAACGATATTTAGGATTCGATATTTTTGTACTTACATGTTTGTAGATAGGAAGTCGATATTCTGTCACTCGATATTTTTAGCTTGATATTTTGGCAGCTCGACATTCTTCTCCTCGATATTCTGTCAGTGATCCTGGGCACACCACTCCTCCTCTGCCCTGCTCAAAGAGCAGAGCAGCCCCGCCCACCCGACTGCAACACAAACATAAAATAGTAATATCTAAAAGAGTTATTACCATTTTATATTTCTGATTCTTGCACTGCGAGAAAGCAGTGGGGTAACGCTACTCCACCATAGCGGAGGAGCAGCCCCTGGTTATTGGCCTGCAGGTGTACTTAGCTTGCTTTCGTTCCACTTGAACTAAATATTCAGCTCTGATGATTAAGTTATTTAGGGTGTCTAGTTTTCTGTCAATCCTTGTTATTAAATCGGCAATCATTTGTCGTATGCAAATTTTCACTTCAAGCTTGTCGAAGTGTAGGAGTGCAGTATTAGCCATGGCATCAAGTGTTCTGTTGATGTTTACGATTGCGGCCATTTAGGGCATAGTTGTTGTCTGCTGTTCCACTATGCCGGCTGGTTGCTTGAATTCCTGGTGATGAATAAAGCATGAGCTTGAGAAGTCCGAGCACCAACTAGACAGGGAGCAGCTTTCTTGATGAACCTCTTCTGGCAATGCCTCCCGAGCTTGTCGTCCGGGCTGCGTTTCCGATGATGCCAGCGCAGCTATCGGGGAGTCGGCTTGAGAGGCGAGGTTTGATCTTGTTTTTGTTTCTGTACTCTGGCGTTAACCCCACCCTCTTTTCTTTTATCTTTTGAATTCATAACTTCTCCTGTGACTACTGTCTCTTTATGTTGGGCTAGAAGAGTGTAGGGGGGACACACCTGGAGGGACTTGGGGGCCACCTCAGTGGGCAGGGGAGTTTCCTAGATCCCCGATAGAGCTCCTACTTTCCTTCTTGATGTTTAAATTGCCTTTAATAACTTGTACCTTTGGACTTAGTGGTGGACTTAGATCCATCCCTGTTAGTTTCCTCCGCCCTGGGACTTTCCCCCTTGGGGTTGAAATTAGGGGTGGGGAAGATCCCCAATGCTGGACCCTCTTTTTCGCCAAGGTGGATTTTAAGTTATGAGGTGTTGAGGTTGCCATTAGGTTCACATTTGGCTACTGGGTTGAGTTGAATGTGGCGCTTTTGCCCCCAATGTGTCTGGTGGACCCGACATCTGGCCCCAATATAACCGGTTTTGTGCTCCAGGATTGGGTTTGTCTGTGCTGAAAATAATGATTCGGGCTTGATGTATTGCACAAAATACCCTCGGATATCGTTCTTTGGTTTTCCTTGTTGCTGGTAAACCTCTAAACTGGCTTCTTTGCTGGCAAGAGGAATATCCTCCTTGCACATTTCCAAGCCCTGGTTAATTTTTTCCTTGATTGCTCCTTGGAGATTTCTGGGCCCTTGCTTACTGATGTACAAGAGCTTCTCTTTTCGGCGTTTTGCAGATTTGTGAGGTATTTGGTGGGCCGATACTAATAAAAAATGTTTTTAGAGCAAAAAGATATGGACACTTAAGCATGCACGCAAATCATTACATGTGTTAGTTAATCTTTTAATATTATCTTTTATTCATTAGAGTTTTTTTTGATTTGTGCTATTTTAAAAGCACATTCTCACTCCCTGGCACAGTCCTGAAAAGGCCACAAACAGGCTGAAACACTTCAACTATACATTAAAAGGAGTCCACGCTGACAGTTGGAAAAGATAAATTAATTTAAGGCCTGCCGCCTAACCTCAATGGATTTTTTTTTGGTTTTGTTTTTTTCTGTCCCTCACCACCAGGGTTTGGCAGGCAGTACTTGACAGTAAAAAAAAATGGCTACATGTCCGCCCATCCTGGACATATATATATATCCATTATCCATTCGTCCGATGATTCTTACTCCGCTGGACCATCTGAGAGGTTTGGCTATGTCGGAGTAGTCACCACCGTAGTCAACGTATTGGCGGACCTTCATGTTGGCAGTATGTATGGTCCGTTGCAATGGAGTATAGATACAGCCAACATTTAAATTGGGCCCTTTATATATAAAGTAGGGCCAGTAAAGGAGCTGTTTTGTTGAAACAGGAAAGATCTGGTGCTTGCCATTGACCTACCACTACATGTTAAGCTAAATGCATAATTGTTATCCTTAATTTCACTAATACTTACCTCCCAAGTGGTGGTGTGTCAGTGTAGCATATGAAATATTATTGTCGGTTAATAGTACCCATCTAGATATACTGCCAATAATCGACTTCAGCACAATAGCAATCATCGCAGAATATTTACCATTGTGTTTGTGAGAAGTGAGTTAGAGGAGCTGTGCATCGGAAGATGAGGTATGCTTCTAAAACACAACTCATGCATGGTACTGTCGCAGCCTGCTAGCTGTTAGGCATGTCAGAAATATATTGGAATGGGTTTAATTAAAAAAACACAGGATGAAACCAAATTTGCTGCTGGGTTTTCTAAAAATATATATAGATGGCATTCTGAGGTCAAGGACAATATGAAAGGCGTAATCCTCGGAGAGGGTACCCTGCCTTCATGTCGCCACTTTGTCATTTTTGTACTGTTCAGAGGACATGTAGAGCAAATAAGGCTACTCTCTGATTTATCAATAAATATGATGCATTTCAGGGCACTGTGAGGGGGCAAAAACAAGATCGTCAGTCATGTGTTCTACTTTTTTTAATACATTGGGGCCTATTAGCATGGCGGGCAGATCGCCACCGCCCGACTGGCAGTGGCGATTCGCCTGCCAAAACACCCCGCCGGACAGCCTTTTATCCCCTGTCACATTAGCATGGCGGGGTGTACTGCGGCAGACGGAAAGACCGTACGCCGCTTTTCCGCCGGTAGGCAATCGTCACGATTTCCTACCGGGCGGAAAAGGCCTATAACATGGTGGCGATCCATATTATGATGTGGGCGGTGTTTGGCCTTTCCATGGCGGAGACTCCGACATGGAAAGGCATGCAGGAATCGCTTTGGAGGCCCGTTGTGGGGGGCTGCATTTGGGGGGTACCCATGGTACCCTCCTACATTTGCATACACAATGTGGCAACGCGCGGTGCCTGTCACTTTGTGCATGCCAATGCACAACATGCATTTTCTACATTGTGGCGGGTGCTGCTCTCCGCACCGCCCGCCACAATGTTGGATATGCAGGATGCGACCGCCACCCTGGCGGTCGCATCCTAATTGGCGGTGCGGGACCGCCCCACCACTGGCGGTTGGTCCCAGCACCGCTAGGATGGCGGGCGGACTCCCCACCCTAATGGACCCCTTAGTTTTGTGTCCATGTAAGAAAACCCCACTTTATTGACTTTTTCGTTGTGTGTGTTTGTCAGCTTGTTCTGCCGCCTTTGGCCTTTTCGTTTTTTGCTGCAGGCTAATATTTCAAAGCCTTCAGTAATGAAGCACACAGTTATAGACCACGCAACGGGTTTTGCAGTTATAATGTATGCATATTTTCAACACAATGGTGCACCACTGCTTCTCAGCCACATGGATACGAACGAAGGATCACTGCCTCTTATATGCATAGTAACAGGTTCAGGACCTCAGGTGCTTTGGATTCCTTGATCATGAGACCTGAGGGAGAGCGAGGGGGAAAATGCAATGTTGGGGTATGCTAGAGAATCTAGGGTTACTCTGCAGTAAGTATATAATTAGGCTGAGGTAAGCGGTCGAGGAGATACCGATAATGTCAGAATCATGCACCTGCTGCTTCGTTGGGAAAGGTAAGTGTAATTCAGATACGTCGTATCCCAGTACCTGCAGAGTGGAGTACCAGCGCTCATATCTCCTTTACGTCACTCTGGTGGCTCCTTCTGAGGATGTGCTGTAGCCTTGTCAGCCTTTTGAGAATGCTCTTCCATGCAACCAGATGATTCATTATGCCCAGCCCTCAAGGACTTTGTTTTTCAGCCCCAGACTGTTATTTTTTTGATTATTAAATTGTGTTTTACATCCACTGAGTGTGAAAGAGAGTGGCTCGTTTTGTCTAGATTCTGAGCCCTAATGCCGCCACCTTTTTTTAAATTTCCTTAAATAAAGTTGTGAAACTGAGCACTGCCTGCCATTCGGTGACCAGCAACGCAGGTATTCTAATCACGTTTCATTCCACCCCATGGCTATATCACCTTGCCCTGATTAAATCACTACGAGACGGCAGTAATGACTGAAATACATATCCCCAAGAAGAACCAGTTCAATGTCAGAAAGCCATGACCCGGTGTATGCGTTCACTAATGAAGTGTGTAATGCCGGCTACACATCTGCATTTCCCATAATACCTAATGCTCATCGTACACCCTCCGGCATTCTGTAAATGTACCTTTAATAAGTGTCACTTGGTTGCTCTTGAGGCCATATTGTGATTGTGACGTTTGAACTGTGTAACTTTGTTCCCTGAGCGTGGGATGATCTTGTGGAAGATTCGTATCTGGTATCGTAAGGGCTGAAGGCTGCCCACTCAGCAAAGTGTCACAAGTCTAAGACTTTAAGATGTCTTAGGCCCACAGTATTAAGGTTGGATGGAGACTCCATGCATGAGGCGCCCTTCGCCTCATGCCGATCGGATCTCCTTTTGTGCGACCCTGGGTGACTGTCTTGTGTCGTGGTCAACAGTGTTTCTCTTTTCTCCTTTGCTGGTCTCATACAAAGAACACTGTGTTTTCTGACAACTTGAACAGTAATTTTGCATTGTGTTTTATTGCTTTTTAGCTGCTGGCTTGCTGCACTGAACGAAGATCAGAAATTTGATATAAACAGACCGATGCTCTGGGCATTCCTCTTGCCCATTGGACTCATCCTCATCTTCAATATTATTATCTTTCTGTCTGTCTCTATCCTCGTGATATGCACTGACAAAAACAAACCGCAAAGGTAAGGAAAGTAAGGTAACAAAGTAACTAAAATCAATTTTGTGGCAAAAAGGTAAAGGTAGTTTGGTTTAACTTAAATGTTGTTTGGAAAGAGGATAAACAAAGCAAGGCTGTATATTCTGTCTCACTTTGCATCACCATAGAGCATGGGAGTCCAATTTAGGTCCAGGAGAGTCATAGCCCTCTAGATGATCAGGAGTGATTGAATATGTGAGTTATTCAGCTTCATTCAAATTCATTGCACCTTTCTCCTGCTTGACGCTGTCTCCTACTGTCTTTGTAGTCCAGGCCCTGTGGTCTGGCTGGCATATCACAGTTCTCGCTTCGGCTTCATATACTGTGCCCTAAAACAGATAAATGAGTTTTTTTTAAATGTAGGATACTTGACATTTTCATGGAGGAGTTGAAACGTGTGGGTGTTTGCTATGTTGAAATAAATATAAGTGGAACATTCTTACTGGCGGTCGTAGGTAGATATAGTTAGGACCTATTTTCCATAGGAAATCTGCAACATTCTATTTGGAATAACGTTGGCGCCGATTGACGAACACAGCCCCCCTTCTAAAAAAAAGAAGGGGAAAAAAACCGGGATTGGGCTGGAGGCCACGCCCCCTCCTTACACCACTCTGCAAACGCGCCCCCTGGCACGTTTGCAGAGGGGGAACTAATTCCCCAACTTAAAACACGCCACGGGGCACGTTTGCACATTGGTGAAGGTAGGGGGTGGGGCCTGAGGTGATATGTGTGCAAACACGCCCTGTGGCACGTTTTAAGTTGGGGAATTAATTCCTCTTCAATCCAGAAGTCCCCTAGGGGCCAACTAGCCCACCAGGTACCTCCAGGAAGCGCCACGGAGCTGCGTTGCAGAGTGTTGTAAAAAGGGGCGTGGCCTCTGAACACCTCTCTGCAACGCAGCTCCCTGACGCATACTGGAGGTACCTGGTGGGCTAGTTGGCCCCCAGGGGACCACAGGATTGAAGAGGAATTAATTCCCCAACTTAAAATGCGCCACAGGCTTTGTAGAGGCCTGTGGGACAAACCACCAACACTTGTCTAAATTTGCTTTTTTTCAGATCGGCCGCAAGGAGCGCCTGGGTCCTAATGCTCCATAACATTTCACTAAGAAGCATCAACCTCTTTTTTTCTAACTGCACTCCAATGCCGGTTAGCATCAGCGGGTGACTACATCCTGGTTAACTGCACTTTATTGTCTTACATAGGGTTTTGAGTTCTAATTGCTTCCTATGAGAGTTTTTTTAGGTTGAGCTTTGATCAACCTGTTGTATCTTCTTCTATGGGCTCTGGGCCACCCACCAAAGGTTGTTTCATATGGCATCCAGAAATGCTGCCTTTTTATTGGTGCATTTCTGAAAATGTCCCTCCTTTGTGTGCTTAGCTCTCTTTCTGGTGATTGCAATCTGAGAACACTTTGGTAGGCCATCACACTGTACAGCGTGTGATGAACACTTTGGTAGGCCATCACACTGTACAGCGTGTGATGGCCCCTCCTTCTGTTTGGGCATTGCCTTCACCGGTCGTCCAGGTTTCCATGAATTCCCTTTCCTTTTACTTCAGCATGATTTGCTTCTCATTTCACATCGACAAACCCAGGTTGCTTCTACATGCATGTTTGTTTGGTATGTACAGCTGCTTTCGTTGCGGAACGATTTGTATTGCTACAAGACTGCCCGAGCAAGGTTTTCAATTCTGGCTTAACAATACTTTGCATTAATCAGGATCAGCATGCCAATCTTCCACCAGTGTGCAGTGCAGGCAAACTCTGTCAACTTTGCATTAGTTAATACAATTCAAAAGAGAAACTTTCAGTGGCGGCTCCCCCATTGGGGCGTGGGGGGCGTTGCCCTACTGCTTTCTCGCAGTGCGAGAAGGCAGAAACATAAACGGTATAAACTACCATTTATGTTTCTGCCTTCTCGCATTGCGAGAAAGCAGAAGTGCCTCTGTGCCTGGTTGGGGGCGGAGGGGGTGGGCGGTCCTGCTCGAGGGCCGGGGGGAGTGGCTTACCCACTGTTGTGGGTAGTGACTCTTTGGTCAGCCCTGAGCCGACCAAACAGTCAGTACCCACAACAGTGGGTAAGCCACTCCCTTCGGCCCTCGAGCAGGACCGCCCACTCTTCGTCTTTCTCTATGCAGAGAAAACGTCCCGGCTGGGGCGCTAGTCTGCTGCGCCTACCAGCGTCTGATTTGCTTCCCCCTTCCTGCAGCAGGAAGGAACACGCGGACCCACCATTACAGGCCGAGTGGAGGCAGTGCGGTATCCCGGCGTGCGGCACTCAGGTACGTTTTCTTTTATTTTAAATTAATTGTGTTTTATTGACCACCCGCGGGCCGTGTGTCCCCCCCCCTCCGTCGAGCATGCCGGTCGCCGCTGGTTACTATGTGGTTATGGAAAATAACCACAGTGCCAATTTAATGAAGTTTTTCACAGTGACTATGAAGTACTTATTAATGACATATTTCCTCTCTTGCTGACGACAAATATGTTTACTTCTAATGTGGCACTTTAAATATTCTTTCACTGCGTAATGAAAACTGTTGAGAGTGACTTTAAAATATAGAAAGAAAGGTCTTCCAAAGACTTTCACAATGCCCATTTAAAATCAATTACCAATTGCTCAAAATACGCGAACTATTTAAAGGAGAATATTTACACTCACCTAAAAATATTCACCATCATGTCATCAGATCTTTAATTTGCTTTCGAAGCATTGTATTTCAATTTTGATCTACTCGTCTCAGTTGCTATATTTCTAATCATATTGTCACACTATACAGAACTGAAAAACACGTGAAAACGTAGGCAATATTTGAAATTTGTGAAGATTTTTATTTTTTTCTATTATTTGATTTATTGTGGTTTTTGTAAAGAGCTACATACCAGTGCCCATATTGTGATACTGTTACAATTATATCCCTGTTTTTCCTACACTGTCCTTCCCTCTTTTACCTCTCTCCTCCTTTGGTATCTTCCTCCTTTCCTTTCCCCCCGCTCTCTATCCTCCGTTGGTACTTCCCTTCTGTTGGCCGAGAGGCTGCTTTAGAATGTTGGGAACGTTCCTAGTGTAGCTCACTTGAGACGAACTGTGGAACGCTGTGGAGGTGGAATAAAGAAGATCTTACTTCACCATTGTGCTGTCATCTTTTCAACACTGGCGACTAGAAGACTGCGTGAGGGAGCAGTTTCCACCTCCATCCCTTTGTTATTCATACACCTTGTGGCCCACGAGGTCAGGTACTTTTAACATGGTATAGGAAATGTTAAACCATTCCTGGTAATTAACCAGCGTAGCGGTGTGTGGTGGAGCTTAACCACTGGGAGGTGACTTTACGGCACTTCGAGTATTTGCTGGTTTTGGACGTTTAGTACATTCGGAGGTACGTCAAACTCTCACCTCAAAATCTTTGGGTGTTCCGTTCCTTCTGGTTCCTGATGTGTTTCCAGGGACGATCAGATTTCAACGCTGAGTAATCTTCGTTGAGGAAGTTTTTCCTTTGACGTTTCCCTGCTCATTCGTGCGTTTGGTGCGTGGGGCTCAGTACCGAGCTAGGGAGCAGAAGACAGCTGTTGTTTGGGGGCACTAGGCGGATGGCCTTTCTCTTCTTCCTCGGAGTGATCGTGTCAGCTTCCTTGTTCCGTGTTCGTCTTTGCTGGCGCAGCCGTCCTTAGTTCAGCCACGCCTGCAGTGTCATCAGAGGCGGGGCTGGTTCCTCACGAACTGTTAACCCCTTACAACCCATATTCTACAGTTTACGCTTTCAAAGGAGCTTTGTGTGAAGTTTCTACTTCATTTCTTCTTCACGGGTTTTTTTTTAGTTTTTTTTTTTTTTAGTATCTTTACCTCGTTTGCGGTGACAGGCACACCACTCCAATCCGTAGCAGCCTGTCATCTCTGTTGTACTGCGGATGCCATCCATTATTAAGCATTCTGAGGAAATCGACGTGATTAGAAATCAACGGTGACAGGCACACCTCAAACCTTTAGTAGCCTGTCATCTATATCTTCACCTCGTTTGCGGTGACAGGCACACCACTCCTATTTGCAGCAGCCTGTCATCTCCATTAAACAGCGTTGCCATCCATTATCTGAGGAAATCGATGTTGATTAGAAATTAACGGTGACAGGCACACCTCAAACCTTTAGCAGTCTGTCATCTCAAATTCAGCGGAGGACAACCATTAAGAAGCGTTCTGTGGTGGATTTGACACTGTTTAAGACATACTATCAACTGAAATCTTCGTAGCATTTCCTCACTCAAGCCAGTTGCTAGTGACAGTCTCTGTTCAGACTGTAGTATTGTTGTTGATTATTCCTGTGTATATTACCAGTGCGTATATATTTTGTTAAGATGGCGGCTAATATGTCTCAACCTCCTCCATACTTAAATGAGTTTTCAGAACCAAATTGTCCTTGGAATGAATGGGAAAAAGTGTTTGAGTCATATTTAATAGCCATTGGGGGGAAAGATTTGGTCCGATAAGAAAACAGCACATTTTGTTGCATAATCTTGGGTCCCATGGCAGAAAAGTTTTTGATACGCTTCCTGACATTCCGCAAGATTCCAACTTAGCAGATGATCAATTGGATCTTTACCACTTGGCATTGACAAAATTGAGGTTACATTTTGGTGATAAAGTGAATATTGTTCTTGAACGACACAAATTTTTTAGCAGGGTTCAGGGAAAGCAGGAAAGTGTCTCAAGTTATGTGGCTGTACTTAGGGGTCTAAGTGAGTTATGTGAGTTCGAGAATCTTAGAGATTCACTTATAAGGGATCAGGTGGTTAGATGTACTAACAATCCTAGGATCCAAGAAAAACTATTACAGAAGCAACCTGATCTTAAAAATACTATAGAAATAGCGAAGTCCATAGAACACACAGCGCTATGCATCAAAGAGATGAAAACACCTATCAATAGTGAACCGGTGTCAGAGGTAGCCAAGTTAAACCTTGAGGATACGGTATGTAAGGTAAAAGAGAAAAGTAATGAAAACTCACGTAATGATGATAATACTAAACTAAAATGTTATCGCTGTGGCAGCAGCAATCACTTAGCCAATAGTCCGAATTGCCAAGCAAGATCGTATATTTGTAGGAAGTGTAATAAAAAAGGTCACCTGGCTAGGTTGTGCCACAGCAATCAAAAGAAACCGTATGTTGCAAGTGATGCTAATGATAGTAAACAAGAGAGTGTGAAGAAAATTGTATTTCAGATTCATGAGGGCGGGGAAATCAATCAGATAAAATATCCCCAATGTGATGTCAGATTGAATGGTAAAGTGATTAAGATGTACGCAGATTCGTGTTCACCGTTTACTCTACTTAATGTGTCTGATTTCAAGGAAATGAACATTGGGAAAGAGAAAGAATTACAGGTTGCTGATATTTCACCAAGCAGTTACACAAAAGACTCGATTCCTATAAAAGGGATGATGCAAACCCTAATTTCTTTTAAGGACCGTTCCACTTCAGGGAAAATTTATGTTGTGGAGGAAGGGTCCAATCTGCTGGGTTGGCAGCATCAAAAGGAATTAGGGATAAGATTAGACCCCAACAACCCAGAGCAAGTGCTGGTTGTTGACCAGGAGGTGTCAGGTAGAGAAATTTGTAAGGAATTCCCTGAAGTATTTACTGAAGAATTAGGACTTCTCAAACATTATCAGCATCGCATAAAACTCAAACTTAATGCTAAGCCTAGGGTACATAAAACTAGACCTATACCACACCTCATGTGGGAACCATTAAAGAAGGAGTTAACTAAGTTACAGAACTTAGGGATAATATGTCCCATAGATTGCTCTGAATGGGTTGCCCCCATTGTAATTGCCCGTAAGGCCCATGGAGAGGACATCAGATTATGTATTGATCTTAGAGACCTAAATGACAGCATAATAGTTGAGAGGCACCCATTGCCCCGCATACACGAAATACTCAGTACTATGGGCAAAGCTACTTGCTTTAGTGTGCTAGATCTATCAATGGCATACCACCAGGTAGAGTTACACCCGGATTCGAGAGAACTTACGGCTTTCACCACCCCTTTGGGCACATTTATGTTCTGCAGAATGCCATTTGGATTAGCGTCTGCGGCTGCAGTATTTCAGAAAATCATGCAGCACGCACTGGAAGGCATACCCAATACTTTATGCTTCCAGGACGATGTCCTAATTTATGGTGCTACCACGGTAGAGCATGATAAGAACTTATTTCAAGTGCTTAACAAGTTTAAGGAGGCTGGTCTTACACTCAAGGAAGAAAAGTGTAAGATAGGGGTGAGCACAGTTGACTACCTGGGACATACTATCAGCAAAGAGGGCTTTAAACCTAAAATGTGCTTAGTGGAAGCAGTGAAGGATGCCCCTGCTCCTACTAACAAACAAGAACTCCTGTCTTTCTTGGGGTTAGCAGAGTATATGGCTAAATATGTGAAAAATTTTGCAGATCTCACCAGCAATATCAGAGATCTAACTAAGAGTAATGCACAGTTTAAGTGGCAGGAAGAACACCAGAATGCTTTTGAGAAATTAAAGGCAGCCATTCTCTCCACTCCATACCTGTGCAACTTCGACCCCAATAGGAGGACCATAATCACTACAGATGCAAGTAACAAAGGCCTTGGTGCTACTCTATCACAAGTAATTGATGGTAAGGAGCGCATAGTGGCGTTTGCTTCACGGGTGCTTACCAAGCCTGAAAAAAACTACTCCGTAATAGAAAAAGAGGCCCTATCATGCTTCTGGGCCATTAAACACTTTAAATTCTACTTATGGGGTATAAAATTTACTGTGCGCACTGACCAAAAACCTCTTATTTTTATGTTCAACCCGAAAGGGACTCACAACAGCACCCCAAGAGTAGCAAGGTGGGTGTTAGGGTTAGAAGGCTTCTGTTTCAAGGTAGAATATGTTGCAGGAGAACACAATTTGGCTGCTGACTTCCTTTCAAGAGCACCTTTAAATGTGGAAGAACAATTTGGGATCACGGAATACCCCATCCTGGAAATACACTCATCCACTATTAACTCTGATGAATGGTGCACCTTGCAAGAACAAGACATGACCCTTACACAATTGAAGAATTACGCATTACAGGGGTGGCCAGACACGTGTGATCAACTCGACCAAGAAATTAAGAAATATTGGGAGGTGAGGTACGAAATTAATTTACAGCAAGATCGAGTGTGGAGAAATGACAAAATTATACCACCATCAGGGATGAGAGAGAAAATCATTGATCTCGTCCATGAAGGACATCTAGGACGTAGCTTGACTAAGTCCAGACTTAGGGAACGTTATTGGTTCCCAGGAATGGATTCTTTGGTCGAGAACAAAGTTAAGAATTGCAGTGTGTGCGCGAACAGCGACAAGACAAGGGCTACTTCCAAAGCGCCGTTATCACCAGTATCTATACCTTGCAAACCATGGGACAAGCTAGCCTTAGATATGATAGGTCCTATCAACAGGAAAGGGGTGAGCAAAAGATTTGCATTTGTGTTAACTGATTATCACTCCCATTGGGTGGTTATTAAGATGGTTACTCAAACCAATACTGAATCACTCATAAATTTCTTGAGGGACACTTTTGCATCTGAAGGAATCCCCTCAACCATTGTAACTGACAATGGAGTACAATTCACTTCTTTAGCTATGTCGTCCTTTCTGTCTAAGTTAGGGATCACACAGCATAAGACAGCTCTTTATTGTCCCAGGGCTAACGGCATGGTTGAAAGAGTCAACAGAATGATTAAGGAGCATATTCAACTTGCTTGTCATAATCAATTGTCAGTGGATTTGGTGCTGCAAGAAATGTTATGGGCATACCATACCACTCCCAATCAAGTTACGGGCATATCCCCATTTTCTTCCCTTAGAGGGAGGAAACCTGGAACCAAGTTCTTTCCTAATTGGATTGGTGGGGGAGAATCTGTTGAATATGATGAGGAAGAGAGGTGTAGGAAGGTTGTTTCCAACCAGACCAAATACAAACAGTACTATGATACCAAGAAGGGTACTAAGGAACAGAAGTGGAATGTTGGTGACTGGGTGGTTGTTAAAAGGCCCATTCGCAGTGGGGAGAGTGAATCGAAATTTTCTGAACCTATGAAGATTGTAGAAGTTAGGCAAAATACTGTCGTTCTTGAAAATGGCCAATGCTGGAGTATGGACAGACTATCCCGCTCTACTGTTCCTAGCTCATAACATCGCATAGGTCTCTTTTCCTTTCTTTAGCCTATGTTGTATACATATTAATGATGTTGTTTTAACTGCCTTACCTTGCTTACGTTTCAAGCCTATGGTGTTATTCCCGCTCCTCTTCTTTAAGGGGAAAGATGTGTTACAATTATATCCCTGTTTTTCCTACACTGTCCTTCCCTCTTTTACCTCTCTCCTCCTTTGGTATCTTCCTCCTTTCCTTTCCCCCCGCTCTCTATCCTCCGTTGGTACTTCCCTTCTGTTGGCCGAGAGGCTGCTTTAGAATGTTGGGAACGTTCCTAGTGTAGCTCACTTGAGACGAACTGTGGAACGCTGTGGAGGTGGAATAAAGAAGATCTTACTTCACCATTGTGCTGTCATCTTTTCAACAGATACATTCTGAGCATATTGTCAACTTTTATACATCGCTAAATCATCCAAATAATAGTGCCTTATTGGACCGAATTGAGATACATTTAGCTAGATAAAGGGGTCAGCGTGTAGAGAAAGTGGAAGAGAAATGTAAAGAGAAAAAAGGGGAAAGAGAAAAGGGTGAATGAGAGAGAGTAAATGGGAGAGAGAGGGACTATGGGGAGAAAGGCACAATGTGTGAGAGAGAGGAGGACAGATACAGTGAGAGAGAACGGCAGACAGAGGGAGAGAGGCAGAGAGGGATAAAGATAACAGAAAGATAACAACAGGTAAAGAGACGGTGAGAAAGGAAGAGACAGAGAGCCGCAGAGAGACTCTTCCGAGCGTCATTCAATCAAATGGCAATTCTTTGGGGCTGGGCGCCTAGATGGTACTTCTTGTCTCATGTATTTACCAAGCGTATTGCAGGCTTCCTTGCATCTATAGTTGATAAGGAGAGAAAAGAGGATCCCCGATAACACTGTGACAGAGAGACAGAGAGACTCTATGACCGAGAGACACAACAGCAAGATAACAGGTGAAGATAACAAGATATGTATACAGATAATAATACAGAATATTAGCTTTAGCAGGTAATTGAGTCTGCTCAAGCATGTAGATGTCATGGGCATATAGGGAAAGCAAGAAACAAAATGTTTAATCGCTGTACAAATGAGCTCCTGTAACGTGAGCTAATGTGTATTCCAATACGAAACCATTTTGCATCGTAATTTGTTGACAGTGAGTGAGCAGTGTGCAATGGCCTTGGGTTTGAAAGATAAACCTGGAGGATGTGAAAGAAATATGGTGACACACACGTTTAGTTTTTTTTTGCACGTCACACACATATTTTACATCATTTTAGTTTTAGAAACACGAGCACGTAAGCTCGGAGCAGAGGGTGGCATGACCTTGGTTATACTGAATAAGCAGCTACCTTTGTTGTTATAAGACATCTCTTTATTAATGTAGTAACTGCACTTACACAATTGCTTTAGTAACCCTCCTGCCTTCTCAAATGTACTTGAAAATGCACCATTTGTCCACTCTTTTTATAAAATTCCCCCCCCCCAACCCTCTGTAGGTTGTTCGGGCTCGCTCCCTCACTCGCCACAATTCACTGTAGTGTCCTAGCATGGAAACGTTCTAGTGTTCCAATCTGTATGTGATCCACTGTACACCCACCCACCACCTATGTCACTGGGTCAGGTGACGAGGATAATAAAAGAGCCGAGCGCACGTGCTCGTGGCCATTCCCACTACACTAGCCATGTGTCCTGTGTCAGTCCTTTACCCCAGCATGAGGGCCTAGGGCCCAACATTACACTGGCGACGAGGCGGGTACTTCAACCCACATGTGCAGCCCCCGATCTGCGCAACGAAGAAAAAAAAAAAACAAAGAGGGAGAGAGGACTGCCCCAGTGAGGACACCCCCTCTGCATGAAGGCGCGACGCGCTGAGAAGCCTGCAGGGCGAGGCGGAGCCTGCAGCACGTCCCGCAGTTACCGGGAGCACCCCGCACCGTGAAGGGGAGGAAGTCGGGTGCCCACCCCGACCTCGTCGAGCCTGCCGCCGTGCCCGGGTGCAGAGCGGTCCGAGCGGAGCTCACCCGCATCAGCCGCGACCCCCGTGAGAGGCGTGGACCATGCGGAGCCCACCCGCTGGCCGAAGGTGAGGAGCCCCGCTTCCCCCCCCCCGCCCCTGAGACACAGCGTGACATGCCCCGAGGATGTGGGGAGGCGGACGGGAGCCCACCCCGCCGAGCCGACTGAGAGTGTGCTGTGACCCCCACCCGCGCAGCGTGTGAGGTGCAAGGCTGCGGCGGGCAGGGGCAGCGTGGCGGAGCAAGCTGGCAGCCGCCTTCAGTGGAGCCCTGCAGGAAGTAAATCACCGCCGCACAGCGGTGTCTGCTGGCGGCGAAGGACTGCCGGCACACGCCCAGAACCGTGGGCGAGATCGAGAACATCAACGCACCCTTCCCGCCGCGCAGCGTATGGAGCGCAAGGCTGCGGCGGCGGGGGAAGCGCAGAAAACCGAAAGATTGCCGCCCAGTGACCGGAGCCGACACCCCTGCACAACCCGTGGTGAGTGAGGCCCGTGGTGAGGTGCGCGAAGGCGTTGATGAAGCTTACCGGGAGGAGAATGGGGAGGACAGCGCCAGCACCCCAGAGAACACTCCCGGCCAGCGGGAGCGGCTGGCGCACGACAAACGTCGTCGGAGCAATGCGGGGCACATAAGGTAAAGCGCCCCCCCCCCCTCAGTGATGCCTCCAGGCGTGTGCCCCAAATCGGTCGGAAGCGGCAGCTCAAAGGCGCTGTGAAGCGCGAAACGAACATTAGGAAGATGCGCAAAGGTCGCAAAAGAGCCTGTGCAGCAGCAAATGAGGGTGAGAGCTGCCAGGCACATAGGCAAGAGCCCCCAGAAACGTGTCTGAAGGGAGCGCGAAATGAGCATTCCTCCCCCAGCTGGCGAGTGATGCCTCATCATCTTCTGTGCGCACTGTCAATGCCTGTGCCCCCCCCCCCCGCCTCTACACCAATACATGGAAAGAGACTTACCTGCTGGCTGGTGGTGTCCTGCACTCCACTGTTCTGCCTGGCTCCAGCTCCCCTCCACAGCCTGAGTGAAGCCTGAAAAAACAAGCATTTGCAATGCAATAGGTCTCGCATTTACACGAGTTTAAGCTATTGGCATTGTAAATGCCAATGCCTTTTATTTATGTTTTTAAAACCAAAACATTAATAAAAGGCATTGTCGTTTACAATGCCAATAGCTCAAACTCGTGTAAATGCGATACCTATTGCATTGCAAATGCTTGTTGTTGTCCAGTGTCTACCCAGCCCATAGTTATCGTGCAGTAGGAGTGATGTTGTACTTTCAGCAAGAAGAAATCTTGGTTTTGAACTATTGTCTGTGGATTTGTTTTGCTATTTTAAGAGAAAATATCAAGTCATAGAAAGCGTTCATCTCCAAATGCATTTGATGTGCTTGTCTGGCTTTTGCTCCCCTATACCCTCCTCCTTTACCTCCCACCTTCCCCACCGAGGAACCCCTAATCTAGAGCCTTGTTTTCCAAGGAGGACAAACATTCTTAAAAATACACACCCGAAGCATATGCGACATATAGTCTACCCATGCCTTTGTATAAATAATAATTTTGTTAAAGTTTGTGCCCTTATATGTAGCGCTCAGACTGCTAACTGGCCTAATCGACACTAAACAAAAATCTTAAATAATCACATAAAACATTAATCGTAGCAGGTCTGCCTTTCATGACTTTGGTCCTATTGGCCATTAAAATTATCGCCCTCTTCTTAGCTTCATTTGGATGAAATGCTTTTTATTTCAGTTTTTCAGTGCTGACTTTACATAGTTTATTTAAACAGTACGGATGCTGTGTTCTGAACCTCCCACTCCTTAAGAGAAGCCCACGGTGCCAAAGTTAGACTCACCCTTACAGAAGCAGTGACGCCAGTACAGGCTGCTTTCATTCTGGCCCTGCAGCCGCCCTTTCTTTATTTCGTTTTTTTAGTCTGAACTTCAGCCCAGTGTCATTGGCAGATGCAGCAAACCTGACTCCTGTGTTTTGCTTCTGTGTTGGGGAGTGGAGGAGGAGGGACAGGAGCAACCAGCTGTTATTTTGTAGTTTGCAGGTGCGAGTGGATGTTTTGAGGGGGAGGGCAGCATAGGTAGGCAGCAGTATTTAGTATTTGCTGAGGAAGCCGTGTAGAGGCAGGGTAGGACAGCAGGACTCAAGTGGTATAAAATGTTATGTAATTTTCTGACTCACACTTCTGTAGTTTAGTTGCGGAATGTGATTTCCAAATGCATCTAAGTTACGCATGCAAGGATGTGACCTGAGTGAGAATGTTACATATAGTATGTGCAGCTTCCACTTTTGTTAGTGAATCCTAGCGAGACCTATTGCATTGCAAATGCTTGTTAACACATTCATCGAGCACCTGCGCGGCCCTGTCCCGTTGGCACCCCAGAGGCAGACTCTAGTGCCAGTATGAACCCCAGCCTGAGGCACGGTCCCGGTCCAACTCCAGCCACAGGGCCACTTCCATTGGAAGCATCCTTTAATCGCTTTAATAAACAAGGCTTGCATCTTTTGAAGCATCCATTAGCATGGGCACGAAAACGATTAAGTGCTATTCACACACAGCTTCTACCACTTTCAGGGTGTTAGCTTGATGTATGCCGAAGCGGGTGAAGAGCTGCGCCTTTTAATTTTTCTTTTAACACAGAACAACCTCCTTACTAGCAGTGATGGGTAGTGCCGGCATAGCAGGGCGCCAAAGTTGAACTCGGTCACATTAAATTATGTTTTTAGGGCAGATTAAGTGAAGTTGACTGGCGGGAGATGGTGGACATATTGATCAAAGAAGCATTCATTTATAAAAGGCGCAAACTGGAACAAATAAAAAATATGAGGCTCACTGCAGGGCGACAGCAGCACTCTGGAGCCACCCCGGGCTTTACACAGGTAGCTTGCGGTACACAAGCACTCTAGGGGAGGGCAGGTGGGCCCCATTAACAGGCACCATGCCGGACAGAGTGCGTACACAGGCGGAAGGCGGGGGCAGGCAAGAGAAACTCAGAAACAACTTACCACAGGCATGACATTTCAGGGGCTCCGCTAGTGAGAGAGGTCATAAGGCAAGGAGGCACAGGCTTACTGCCAGGACTGATATCTTCAGCACAGGACTGGCACGACGGCGCAGGGGCTGAGGAAGTGGAGAACGGCAGAAGTGTCATGTGACACGGCATGGCCTGATGTAGTGGGAGGGGAGGGGAGGAGTGCAGTCCTAGGGAGCTCGGGTGAAATAGATACAAGATGAAGAAAGGAGAGAAGTGAGTTAGACAGAACAAGAAATGAGTGAGGAAGAGTAACGGGCAGAGACAGAAGGTGAAAGAATACAAATATATAGAAAGCAGAATGAGGAGCGAAAGGGAAACAAAGAGAGAACAAGAAGGGCTGGGCGAGAAGGGAGGGGGGAATGCCAGCAACAGAGGAGCCCGCGAAAGTGAAAGTGATCGTGATTACGATCCCTACGGAGTAAAGACACATGGCGCTGCGCGCGTGCACGTTCACGTGCACTGTAGCTTTAGGCCACGGCAGCACTTTGAAAAGCCCAGATATAAAATGTCTCTTCGAGCCTTTGACTCATGAGACCTAAAAAGGGAAGACAACAGGGCAGAAAGTTCTGGCAGCCAAGAAGGGTGCTGCTGCATGGACATGAAAGCAACACTGCCATCTAGTGGCCACTGGTGGTACTGCAGCAATAGAGAAATAAACAGGCCTGCAGCAAGCCAAGGAAATCCAGCAGCCACAGGAGACCGACGGATTGCAGCGCAAGGAAGAAGAGACAGTGTGCCACAGGGATGCAGCGCCATCCCACAGCGACAAGGAGGAAGAAAAAAAAACGGTGTCAAGCCACATCCACCCCAGCAAGGACTGCGCTGTCGCCGCATCAAGTGGAGCGAACTCTCGAGAGAGCGAACGGACTCAGCGCAGATGTACCCCGGACGCGGAAGGTACACAGCAGCGCCTACAGGAGAGGAACCCACTGAAGAGGATGGGCGCAGCAAGTATCCGACACGGACGGGCAAGGATGCAGAGGCACACCCAGTGGCGCCAAGAAGCCACCACAACAAGAAACCACACGGCGCAAGGAGCAACGCGACACTGAAGATGTACCACGACGGTACGAAGAGAAGCACGCACCAGCGCTCGACAAGTCAGCAAACACAGGTAGTCACACGACGTGGCGCACCTCGTGAACACAGGTAGTCACACGACGTGACGCACCTCGTGAAGCCGACCAGCCAAATGGTCGCACCACAAAGGCCCAGCCGACCTGCCGAATGGTCGCACCACAAAGGCCAAGCCGACCAGCCAAATGGTCGCACCACAGAAGCCAACCCGCCAGGGATTGCAAAAGGAGGTGACCGACGCACGGGTCAGTGAAGCTACGGAACAAGAGGTCTGACGACAAGACCGAAGGTATCCTGCCAGTGATCGGCAGCGCGGACCGTCAAGTGGTCCAAGAAGCTCAAGAAGAACGAAGAGGACCAAGAGTATGGCCCCACGAACTTCAACAACCAAAGTAACTGGTGAAAAGGAGAAGATCGAAGAGGACCAAGAGTATGGCCCCCGAACTTCAACAACCAAAGTAACTGGTGAAAAGGAGAAGACGAAGAGAAGGTCACGACCCTAACTCGGAATGCTGAGGAAGATGGAGAGAGTGCCCTCGGACGAGGACAAGACCAGGGGGAACACGTGCAGAGTGCGCGCGCTGCATGGAGAAGCCTGGTCAGACCATGAGGAGAACAGAAACGGTCCAGAGTAGGTCGTGAAGCGAAAAGATGAAGATACCAGAGTGGCACGTCCGCCACTACGAAGAAAGAAGAGATTGGAGTGGCCCGTTTGCCACTACAAGCGGAAGAAGATATCGGAGTGGCACGTTTGCCACTACAAGAAAAGAAGGAAGATGACATCGGAGTGGCACGTCTGCCACTAAAAGGAAAAAGGGGAAAGAAAGAGATCTGAGTGGCACGGTTGCCACTGCAAGAAGAAGGAGAAGAAGTCAGAGTGACTCGACACCCTCACGGAGAAAAGAATCGAGGAAAGAGAGAGGAGTGTGGCAAGACTACTCACACCCCGAAGATAAGGAAGGCGACAAGTGCCAGAACATGGAGAGCAAGTCCTCAGAACACCCATGGCACAGAGAGAACACCATCTGCTTGACGATGCTTTCAGCACACCTGGGATCTGCAGAGGTGAGCAGGCCGGACCGTTCGGAACATTCACCTTTGGGTCACGCGGACACTGGACAACGCCAGCCGTGGTGACTCAGGGGCAAAGGCCTCAGGGATGCCAGTGAGAGAGAGCATCCCCGCGACGAGAGATGGTCATCAGCCGCCCTTCAGCAAAGGTCCCAGGAGGATGAAGACATCGCGCGCAAAGACAGGAGCCAACAGCTACCCTCCAGGTCTGACTGCGGAATCTGAGGTGAGACTTGTCGTCTCCTCCGCACCCGCACTTATCGGCATGGGAGTAACACGATACAGGACACTCAACCCAGGACAGATCGGATGAAGAGGGCCTCAGGGATATCCCGTGGCAGGGGAACACCTGCGAGAGAGGCATCATGGTGAGAGGGGTGTCTTGCAACCAATCCGTCTTCTGCCAAAACAGAATACACGCCACAGATGAAGAAGAGGACAGGACGGAAAGATGAACGGCAACAGCTATCGGTGAACCACAAGAACTTCAACTGCGTTTGTCGCCATGGAAGTAAAGCGAAGAAAAGACTGTGAGTACAACTTCAAGGCAGAGTCGTCAACAGACTGGATCCATCGAGCACCCATGCCTGGTGCCACAGGAAACTGGTGGTCTCCGCGACAGGAAGAACATCGTCTGTGACCCCAAGCAGCGGAGGCGTAAGAGACTCTACAGAAGTTTTGGTCACTGTCTTACTTGTGTATGGGTTTTCTTTCTCCCACAGGTTGAACTTTGACTTTGGGTTTTCGTCATTAAAAATTGGGAGGGATGTAGTGTCCTAGCATGGACACGTTCTAGTGTTCCAATCTGTATGTGATCCACTGTACACCCACCCACTACCTACGTCACTGGGTCAGGTGACGAGGATAATAAAAGGGCCGAGCGCACGTGCTCGTGGCCATTCCCACTACACTAGCCATGTATCCTGTGTCAGTCCTTTACCCCAGCATGAGGGCCTAGGGCCCAACATTACAATTCACTACGACAATCATTTTACGCCGCACCACTTTCAAATGTCACCAGCCGCCACTGGAAACTCTACTGTGTATTTTGCAGTGCCCCCAGATTGCAGTTCGTGCTTCAGTGGCCCCCGCTTCAAACTGTAACAAACATACCCGATGAAGCACAGCCTTCGAGGTGCTCGCTGCAACCTGACGGCGATGACAAATTTAATCTAAAAACAGAAAAAAAAAGCTTTCGGCTCTCAACTCACATTTGTTAAGAAACTGCTGATTTATTGCAACAAATCTGTTCCAGCTAGTTCTATAATAGGGCCTTTCAGCAGCTGTTTTTGCGCGCCCTCTTGTGGATTTTCTAAGGACTTCTTCAATTTTAAAATTGCTAACAATCCACTATTGGGACTATTACCATGCCTTGTCCTTTCTCTACTTTCAAGCACCATTCCATTACGGTTAGTGTCACGTTCTACACTGCTTTTCTATTTCTTGTTTTAGAACAATAATAGTTGTTTATGATAATAATGTCAATGTCGGTTGTTGGTGAGGCTATTCAGACTTACTTTTAAATACGTCTGGCTTTTATGTTGTGTGGTGCACGCATGTAACTGCATATTTTACCTGCTAAGTTTTTCTCTGGCAGCTTTTTCTCTGTTCCTGGCATTCACATTTGCCCCGTTCCACCGTGGCTGTGTGCCGATTGTTTCCGAGGACATTTTACTTACATTTTTCACCCTGGCTTGCGGGAGAAGCACTTCCGGGTGGGCGGGTCAGTTTCGCCGCTCTCTCCTTATTTAAACTGTGAGAAGTTGGCCTGGCATATGCTGTTCCTAGTTATAGGGACACCTTGCACCAGTCCAATTCGACTCCTATTGATGATAGGTTTAAGACAACCTTTAAAGAAAGCTATCCTAGTGGTAGCTGTGGAGAGCAGCCTTCAGGCTAAGTCTTGAAGGAGTGTTAAGCTTATTGTTTTACCATAATAACCTCTTGAATAACCAAATGAAAGAGTAGCCCACACAGGTATATATATAAAATATATGTATTTATTCTAGACAGAATCCCACAGTCACTTTATGTGGCTAGTGGCAAAGTTACAATTCAAACAAGCATTTATAAACACAATAAATAGCACAGAAATCAATGGGCCCCAGGGGGGGACCAAACCATATACTAAAATAGTGGTATAAGAACCACGACAATTCTACAGGCAATGCCTAGGGCATTTAGGATCGCTTGCCCCTTCAGAATCCACCCATAGTTAAGAGGAAGGGGACCCACGGGAGACGCGTGCAGTGCAAAGAGCTGCTATCGGGATCGCTATGTTAGCCTATGGAGAATGTCGCGGTTGAATATTTAAAGCTTAAGGACACTTCTAGCAACAGTACAAAGTTAAGGCTTGAGACTTAAGGCTTTGGAGAGCCCACCACCACTGGAGTACCGAAGTACCACTGTTACCTGCCCCAGGGAAGCCGGGTGCATAGGTCGATTCTGGTGTCGGGTCGCGGGCTGATTTTCTATGGAAAAGTAGTCCAAACTGCTGCTAGCTGAGAGTGTCGTTGAAGTCGTGAAGATTAAAGTTGAAGAGAAGATAAAGATGAACCTGAAAGCAGAGGGGACAGAGTCTGGGTCACAGCAAGTGACCAGGGAGCTCACAGCAAGGAGCTCGTGGAAGTCGGGTGCTTCAGGTGTAGGAGGTACAGCTGGGCTCTGCAGTCACGGGCTCCGGGAGGCTTCAAGGAAGGCCAGCTTCTGGAGGGCGACTGTCCTACGTTGGCTGAGGGTCGCTGCGGTGTTAGTGTCCCGATTGGATCCACTAAGCATTGGCAACCGCAACCCACGCAAGATGAACAAAGCAGCTGCTGGTGCAGACCCACGAGGCCTGAGGGTGCTCTCCTTTGCAGGGAGCGTAGAGCAGGCCTGGAGCAACCAGGGGAACTCTTGGAAACAAAGATTGTCCTCCGTCAGGGCCCACAAGTCGAGGGACAAGGGACCGTGGAAGGCAGCAAAATGGAGTGCGTAAAAGAGCTCCCACGGGCCACCGGAGTGGGCCAGGGAGCTGAGGGTCGGCACAATTGCTGCTGGATGGTTGGCTCAGAAATGGGCCAAAGCACAACTTCCCCACTGGTCGGGGTCGTGTGCTGGACAAGAGGTGGCCGGTGTCTCGGGGTATGCGGGGATCTCGACACCCACGTGGTCCAGGGTGCTCAGATTTGCTGGGCACACTCACAGGACGCTGGGATGCACTGGAGACCCACCTCGAGGTTGCTGGAAGGCGTCGAAGGTCGGGAGAGCCACGAAGTTCCAACCGGGTATCTTGTAGTCTTTTAGGTGCCTGCCAAGCAGGGGGATAACTCCTTTATCCCAAGGGAGATTTCTTCAGTCAGCTGGGCAGCAGCTCGTCGAAGGTCAGTTCTGTGAAGTTCTGGACGAATCTAAGGCTCTAGGGCAAAGTTATTCCCATATATCCCCAAGATTAGGGGATGGTCCAAAATAGAGCCTACCAATCAGAGTAGAGGCGGGAAAGGGTGGCTACACCCACTCCCCTTTGTGTGTTTCCCGCCTGGGCGAGGGGCAGGATGCCCCTGAACCGGTTCCAGGCAGTGTATGCAGAATTGGGGCTCTGCAGCTGCCTACGTGCAACTCTGAAAGGACATTTGGTGCACCCACCCTGTTCCAATCCACATTATCCTGTCTGGGGAGGTGCTGGCACCTCCCTGCCACAGGAGCCCTATTGTCCAGCTGGCGAGGCTGGGGTTTTCCCCAGCAACAGCCAGCCAGAGTCGTGTAGGTGGCGGACAGTAGCCATTTTGTGGTACATGTGCACTTTTAAATTGCTGTCTAAAATCTACCGCTTTTCCCATATCACCCTCCTAGCAAGGGGGAATCGTGCCCCCATGCCCATGGCTGGACTGGGGGTATGATTCCTTCATGTTTGACACCAAACACGATATGGTTCTGTGTAGCCATTCTCAAGTTATCGCGATGATGCGATTCACTTATAATGCGGTTTAGAGTATATGGTATGGCTACACTACAAACAACCCAGTAACGGTTTTACGAAGGTTGCAGAGAGGTCCTACTCACGTAGGGGTCCCCCCTCACACATACCTCAGCACCCAGCCCTGTAGGATTACCAGGGCCTGCCATAGGGGTGACCTATGAGAGTATATGTGTTGTAATTGTATGGGACATAGGGTACCTACATCCCTGTAAGGGGTGCTAGCACCACCTTACCCAGGCTACAGTAGTGGCCTGGTGGTGTCAGTTTGGGTGGCTGTCCCAGGGTGGCACAATAAGTGCTGCAGCCCTGGTAGGCCTACTGGGGGACCCATGCCCTGGGTACCTAGGGTACCATCTACAAGGGACTGGTAGGGCATGCCCAGCATCCAATTATGTTTGTACCTAGAGTACTCACAACAGTTTTAGGGAGAAAGCAGATAGGCTGGGGTCCTGGATAGCAGGATCCCAGCCAGACTAGTCAAAAACCACTTAAATACCAGGCAAAAAGTTGGGGGCAACCATTAGTCAGATTCCACTCTCCTACATAACCCCCCCCCCCCCCCAAACGAAAGGAGATAAGGCTAACCTTGTCCAGATAAGCCTTTATCTCCTGAGTGGCCATATAAGGAAGAACCTGTACTAACATGGTTGCTCCCTGTGTCATGGTCCACTTGGGAAATCCTACCCCAAGGGGTTCTAGAGTTTCTCCAAAGTCTAGGGAAATTACCTGTATTGGTTTTTGGGTCAGAGGTGGGCTGGTGGGGTGTCTGAGTCTGGAAGTGAGGCCCTACTTGGGTTGGTCTCAACCTCCTCAGATCACTGGCCACTATGGAAGCCTTTCTGCCCATGACGGTGTCATATCTGGCCCTAAGGGTCAACCTCTGGCTGCCTACAGCTGGGGGTTGGATCCCTTTGGCTGGAATAGTGGAGGGCACTGGAAGGTTTGGGGCAGCTAGGCCCCAGGTTTCCCTGTGCTCAACAACATCCATTTGAGGGGTGCCTATACCTAGGGGTAAGGGGGATCCCTCAGTTTGTAGAGGAATGTTCACCTGGCTGAAACTACTCTGCTGGGTGTCCCAAATCTGTTGATGAGGGGGTTCCTCTGGACAGGGGCCCAGTAAGGGTCCACTGACCTCCCTGACCTCTGCAGCCCTGGGCTGACTGAGGCAGGGTAGAGAGAGGCAGGATACCTGCTCCAGACTGGGTACCACCTTGGAAGAGTCCCCTGCCATCAGAGAGGTGGGCAGGCCAAGCCTGTCCACTTCTGGGGCAGTTACTTCACAAGGGGCAGGATCAGTTCCCTGAGAAACTGGACCTTAACCTGTAGACTGGTGGGGGGAAGACTGCTCCTCCTCCCCTATGCTCTCTGTTTGTGTAGAGTGATCCATAGTTTCAGGCTTCACTCTTTCTGTTTTCTCCTGGGGTGGAGGTGAGGCCCTCGGGGTCTCATCCACTCTCTCAGAGATTCCTACCATTTTCAAATGGGCCTTGTGGTCAACCTCAGCCCAGGCTGAGATTTCTAGATCATTCCCCAGTAGACAATCTACAGGCAAGTTTGGGGACACTGCCACTCTCTTGGGGCCAGTGACCCCTCCCCAGCTGAGATTTACCACTGCCATGGGATGATCTGTCCTGATTCCATCTATGTTGGTCACCTGGTAGCTAAACCCAGGTAAAAGCTGATCTAGGGGCACTAGCCTCTTGGTCACCATGGTGACACTGGCCCCTGTGTCCTTATAGGCCACAGCCTTCTGACCATTGATTATTGGTTCTTGTCTGTACCTGCCCAGAATACTGGGGCTCATGGTAAAGTTGGCAAACCCCATGCCACCATCACAGACCATAGTTGCTAATGCAGGGGACCTGGCTAGGCCAGAGTCCACTGGTGTCCCCAAAGAGAACCCAACTAAGTTTTTGGGTGCGCTCCCACCACCTGGGGGATTACTACTAGTAGCAACAGGAGGTGTTGGAGCTGGTTTTGGAGGAACATTTTCTTTATTGCCATTGTTAGGACAGCTGGAGTCAGTTTTCCAGTGGCCAGGTTGCTTACACACATGGCAATATGGTTTCTTGTTATTAGAGGAAGTATTTTGGGACCCCCCCCAGCACTGGGTTTTTGGGGCCCTTCAGAGGACTTTTCTTGTTTATCATCCCCACCTTTCTCTTTGGGCTTAGTGGAATCCTTCTTTTGGTCACCAACTTGGTTCTTAGGCCTAATCCTGGTTCTGACCCATTTGTCTGCCTTCTTTCCCAATTCTTGGGGAGAGGTCAGATCAGAGTCCACCAGGTGCTGGTGTAAAAGTTGGTTCTGACAATTATTAAGAATCTGCTCCCTCATAATGAGATTATACAATCCTTGATAATCATTAACTTTACTGCCATTTAACCAACCTTCCAGTGCCTTGGTTGCACAATCCACAAAGTCTACCCAATCTTGATTCTGTGCTTTCTGGGTGTCTCTGAACTTAAGTCTGTATTGATCAGTGGTTAAGCCAAACCCATCTATTAAAGCAGCTTTCAAGATATAATAATCATCAGCATCCTCTTCTCTTACAGAGAGGAGCTTGTCTCTACCTTTATCTGAAAAGGAGAGCCACAGGATTGCTGCCCACTGCTCTACAGGGACCCTCTGTACTCTACAGGCCCTTTCAAGAGCAGATATCCATTTGTGGATATCATCCCCATTCTGATAGGGGGGCACAATCTTGTGGAGGTTCCTATTGTCAGGGACTCTCTCTCTAACTCTAGGGGTTTCATTACTGCCACCAGGGATCTCTAGACCCCACTTTCTTGAAGCTTTCTGAAGCTCCAGGGTTTCCCTGTCTAATGCTAACTGTTCTCTTTTAAGCTCAAGCTTAGCCTGCTCAAATTTGATCAGTCTGCATTTCCTCTCATGAGAGGATTCTCTTCTCTGAGAAGAGGCAGAGGACCCTTTGGATCTCCTAGAATGGCTGGATCCCACTGAGGGGGATCTGTGCCTTCTGGGATCCACCACTCCCCTTTTAAGGGTGGAGGGAGTGCCTCTTGAGCCATCACCTCCATGCTGTGAGTGGTCTGTTTCTTCCAGGTCAGGATTTTCATCCTCTTCCTGTTCCTCATCAGAGTCCACTCTGGGAGTGTCCTCTTCTGAGGGGTGCCCACCCACTCTGTCCGTCCCTCTGTACCCTATGGACTCCATAAAGTCTGCTATGAGCAGGATTTCCCTGAGACGTTTTGTGTTGGCACCTTTGTTTGTCTTCAGTTTTCTAAGGGTGCACATTTCCCTGAGCTCTGCAAAGGTGAAATTATCATACTTATCTATTGGGACCCTCTGGGGTCCTTCCATAGCCTTAGTGCCACCTGAAGACATGTTTAGTGTAGTGCTGTATCTACCTACACTAAGTGTGGCCTACTGAACCCTCTCTTGAGTTGTAGTCAAGGTGTGCTAAACCCTCTACACACAACTCTAAGTTCAGTAGAACTTATTGTATTCTAGCTTGAATTTATATGTACCTTTGGTACCAAGTGGCTTTCACTTTAGAAATTCAATTTGTTATCTGGTAAAACAATGGCAAGCTTGAATCCAACCGCTGCACACCAATGTGAGAAGTTGGCCTGGCATATGCTGTTCCTAGTTATAGGGACACCTTGCACCAGTCCAATTCGACTCCTATTGATGATAGGTTTAAGACAACCTTTAAAGAAAGCTATCCTAGTGGTAGCTGTGGAGAGCAGCCTTCAGGCTAAGTCTTGAAGGAGTGTTAAGCTTATTGTTTTACCATAATAACCTCTTGAATAACCAAATGAAAGAGTAGCCCACACAGGTATATATATAAAATATATGTATTTATTCTAGACAGAATCCCACAGTCACTTTATGTGGCTAGTGGCAAAGTTACAATTCAAACAAGCATTTATAAACACAATAAATAGCACAGAAATCAATGGGCCCCAGGGGGGGACCAAACCATATACTAAAATAGTGGTATAAGAACCACGACAATTCTACAGGCAATGCCTAGGGCATTTAGGATCGCTTGCCCCTTCAGAATCCACCCATAGTTAAGAGGAAGGGGACCCACGGGAGACGCGTGCAGTGCAAAGAGCTGCTATCGGGATCGCTATGTTAGCCTATGGAGAATGTCGCGGTTGAATATTTAAAGCTTAAGGACACTTCTAGCAACAGTACAAAGTTAAGGCTTGAGACTTAAGGCTTTGGAGAGCCCACCACCACTGGAGTACCGAAGTACCACTGTTACCTGCCCCAGGGAAGCCGGGTGCATAGGTCGATTCTGGTGTCGGGTCGCGGGCTGATTTTCTATGGAAAAGTAGTCCAAACTGCTGCTAGCTGAGAGTGTCGTTGAAGTCGTGAAGATTAAAGTTGAAGAGAAGATAAAGATGAACCTGAAAGCAGAGGGGACAGAGTCTGGGTCACAGCAAGTGACCAGGGAGCTCACAGCAAGGAGCTCGTGGAAGTCGGGTGCTTCAGGTGTAGGAGGTACAGCTGGGCTCTGCAGTCACGGGCTCCGGGAGGCTTCAAGGAAGGCCAGCTTCTGGAGGGCGACTGTCCTACGTTGGCTGAGGGTCGCTGCGGTGTTAGTGTCCCGATTGGATCCACTAAGCATTGGCAACCGCAACCCACGCAAGATGAACAAAGCAGCTGGTGGTGCAGACCCACGAGGCCTGAGGGTGCTCTCCTTTGCAGGGAGCGTAGAGCAGGCCTGGAGCAACCAGGGGAACTCTTGGAAACAAAGATTGTCCTCCGTCAGGGCCCACAAGTCGAGGGACAAGGGACCGTGGAAGGCAGCAAAATGGAGTGCGTAAAAGAGCTCCCACGGGCCACCGGAGTGGGCCAGGGAGCTGAGGGTCGGCACAATTGCTGCTAGATGGTTGGCTCAGAAATGGGCCAAAGCACAACTTCCCCACTGGTCGGGGTCGTGTGCTGGACAAGAGGTGGCCGGTGTCTCGGGGTATGCGGGGATCTCGACACCCACGTGGTCCAGGGTGCTCAGATTTGCTGGGCACACTCACAGGACGCTGGGATGCACTGGAGACCCACCTCGAGGTTGCTGGAAGGCGTCGAAGGTCGGGAGAGCCACGAAGTTCCAACCGGGTATCTTGTAGTCTTTTAGGTGCCTGCCAAGCAGGGGGATAACTCCTTTATCCCAAGGGAGATTTCTTCAGTCAGCTGGGCAGCAGCTCGTCGAAGGTCAGTTCTGTGAAGTTCTGGACGAATCTAAGGCTCTAGGGCAAAGTTATTCCCATATATCCCCAAGATTAGGGGATGGTCCAAAATAGAGCCTACCAATCAGAGTAGAGGCGGGAAAGGGTGGCTACACCCACTCCCCTTTGTGTGTTTCCCGCCTGGGCGAGGGGCAGGATGCCCCTGAACCGGTTCCAGGCGGTGTATGCAGAATTGGGGCTCTGCAGCTGCCTACGTGCAACTCTGAAAGGACATTTGGTGCACCCACCCTGTTCCAATCCACATTATCCTGTCTGGGGAGGTGCTGGCACCTCCCTGCCACAGGAGCCCTATTGTCCAGCTGGCGAGGCTGGGGTTTTCCCCAGCAACAGCCAGCCAGAGTCGTGTAGGTGGCGGACAGTAGCCATTTTGTGGTACATGTGCACTTTTAAATTGCTGTCTAAAATCTACCGCTTTTCCCATATCACCCTCCTAGCAAGGGGGAATCGTGCCCCCATGCCCATGGCTGGACTGGGGGTATGATTCCTTCATGTTTGACACCAAACACGATATGGTTCTGTGTAGCCATTCTCAAGTTATCGCGATGATGCGATTCACTTATAATGCGGTTTAGAGTATATGGTATGGCTACACTACAAACAACCCAGTAACGGTTTTACGAAGGTTGCAGAGAGGTCCTACTCACGTAGGGGTCCCCCCTCACACATACCTCAGCACCCAGCCCTGTAGGATTACCAGGGCCTGCCATAGGGGTGACCTATGAGAGTATATGTGTTGTAATTGTATGGGACATAGGGTACCTACATCCCTGTAAGGGGTGCTAGCACCACCTTACCCAGGCTACAGTAGTGGCCTGGTGGTGTCAGTTTGGGTGGCTGTCCCAGGGTGGCACAATAAGTGCTGCAGCCCTGGTAGGCCTACTGGGGGACCCATGCCCTGGGTACCTAGGGTACCATCTACAAGGGACTGGTAGGGCATGCCCAGCATCCAATTATGTTTGTACCTAGAGTACTCACAACAGTTTTAGGGAGAAAGCAGATAGGCTGGGGTCCTGGATAGCAGGATCCCAGCCAGACTAGTCAAAAACCACTTAAATACCAGGCAAAAAGTTGGGGGCAACCATTAGTCAGATTCCACTCTCCTACATAAACCATATGGCACAGCGGACGCACGCAGTGGGCCACGCCGCTGGCGCGTGAAAGGCAAGCCCGTCTGTGCCTGTCTGCGCCTGTATGTCGCCAGACGGTAGACATGCTGCCGGTTCACGCTGCAAAGGGCTGACCTACTCTTCCTGGGATCTACTACGGGCCATCAGTAAACTGGTTAGTTCATGTGGTCATTCCCTAGGCAGTATGCCTGAAGGTCCCTTCTGTTGTATCATCTGTGGGTTTAACTCTTGGGCTACGCCCTCTCCTCTCTCCTCCCTTCCCCCCAGGCACATCGTTAAGCTCCTCAGCCTTAATTGCCGTTCCTTGGCAAAGCATTATGCTGAGGTGTATGATCTATTGCAGGACTAGTCACCTGATATCCTTTTTTTAACAGAGACCTGGCTCTCCGTGGATATGGTGGCTGAGCCAGGCCTGGCGCTTCCCCAGGGCTTTAACATCACAACTCTCAACAGAGAAACGCGAGGGGGAGGTATTGCAGTTATTATTAAATCCTGCTACACCTGTACCTTTGTGACTGGCTGTGAGTGTGCACGTTTTGGGATCTCCCTCAATGCCAGTTTTAATCTGTCCGGGTTGTTGGTCTATCGTCCGTCGGGGCCCTACAAAGAGTTTAGGGGGGCACTGATTGAGGCAGTTAGTTCTCTGGCTTTGAGGCCTGCCAATTTCAACATTATTGGTGAGATGAACCTTCATTTGGACAATCTGCATGACTTGGATATAGGTAATTTTCTAGCAGACCTTGTTGCCCTTCAGCTGACTCAACTTGGTCCAGGTTGTACCCATCTTGCAGGCCATTTGCTAGACCCAGTTTTCTCCAACCTTTCTGGTCTCACAGTGTACTCTCGCATCGCGAAGAGCTGGACCGATCATCTTCTGGTTCCTATGTGTCTCGCAGGGGTTGTGTCCTCGCAGAGGGTTGCTCAGAAGGTGATACTCAAACGTCCTTGGCACCAACTGGACTCAGGTCAATTTCACCCCCTCCTTGCAACACATCCCCTCTGTATGCCGGATGATCTTGATGCAGCCAATAGAGCTCTATCTGACTGGGTTCGGCAGCCTCTTGATAAACTCATCCCTGTGAGGTGGTCTAAGTGTCGCAACAACAACTCCAGCCCTTGGTATAACAGTAAACTTGCTATAATCCGGAAAGCTTGTAGGATGTTAGAACAGGCCTGGAGATGGGACTATGACACAGCGCTGAAGGGGCAGTACCAGGCAGTAATTAAGAACTATCACAGGGCTATTCAGAAGGAAAAGGCAGCCTTTTTTGCTGGCGAAATCAGTAGTAGTAGTGATCCCGCTAAAAGTATTTTCTCTTTACTTAAAGATCTTAAAGCAGCAGGGTCTCCTACAGCACCAACAATCTCGTCCTACCAGCAGTGCGAGGATCTGGCAACCTCTTTTATCAAGAAGGTGGATAACATCTATATGTCCTTTTCCCCTGCTTTGATCAGATCTAGCCCTGTCCATAGACCTCTTTCTATTTCCACAGTTGCTGTCTTCCCTCCTATCTCCCTCTACGTGTTGTGTTCGCTATGTAGCAGGGTTAAGTCAGGGTCCCCCGCTGATCCTCTTAAGCCTGAACAAATTCTCAAATCCTTGTCTCCACTCCTCACACCTCTGGGTCAGTTGATAAATCTCTCTGGCTAAAGTGGTTGTCCCCAGTGCTTGGAAACAAGCCATGGTGGTTCTTTTGTTAAAAACCCTCTTTGGATGCCGCCAAGCTGGAGAACTTCCAGCCTATCTCCCTCTTGCCATGGGTGACTAAGATCACCGAGTTCCATATTAACTCCATTCTGTCTAGACATCTGGAGCACATCAACTTGCTTGACTCTTCTCATAATGGTTTCCGCACAGGCCACAGCACGGAGTCTACTCTCCTAGCTGTGACTGAACACCTGAGTGTGGCTCTGGATGCCAGACGCACTTCGGCGCTGATTCTATTTGATCTCAGTGCCGCGTTCGACACAGTGTCTTATCAGATCCTGCTGCAACGGTTGGAATATGCTGGCATCGAGGGGCCTGGCCTTGAGTTGGTTCGCTTCTTTTCTCTCTGAGAGAACCTTCCAGGTGGCGGCTCCTCCTTTTACCTACCGGACACATGCTATCAAACAAGGGGTTCCTCAGGGCTCGGCTCTGAGCCCTACGTTATTCAATCTCTATGTTCAACCTTTAGTAGCAGTGGCCAGGAGCAGAGGACTCACAGTGGTATCATATGCTGATGATACTCCGCTGGTAGTAGCACTCTCTGATGACTGCATGCAGGATGCTCTCAAGTTTAAGAGCAATCTTGCTGCCGTCGCAGGATTGATGACCGCCATCTTCCTCCAGCTTAACGCTAGCAATTCCGATTTCTTGCTAGTAGGGAGAGATCCCGAGCTGTGTAGTGAGAGGTTGTGGCCGGCAACCTTGGGCTGCGCTCCTGCCCCCAAACAGGTGGTCAAAAACCTGGGTGTATGGGTGGACTCTGCCCTCAGCTTCCAGGTCCAAACTAAAAAAGTTGCTGGGACCTGTTTTGGAGCCTTGCGTGGCCTCAAACTGCAGTTGGGCTTTTTTGATCCTATAGTCCGTCAGATTATCATCCAGCATCCAGTATGTCTAGGCTGGACTATGCCAGCTCTCTCTACTTGGGGGTGAACAATGCCGAAATCCTTAGTCTTCAAAGGGTTCAAAACGTGGCCGCTAGAACTCTTGTCGGTCATCCTAGAACTTGTTCTATAACCAACGTCATCCGTCGACTACATTGGCGACCGGTGGTGAGGCGTATCGAGTTCAAGTCCCTATGTATTGATTTTAAAATTGTGAACACTTCTTCCCCAGATATCTTGGCACATCTGCTCTTTCCTTACACACCTACCCGTTCACTACAATCTATGGGCCGGCATTTAGCAGTTGTCCCTCGGGCGAGTAGGGCACGTGTTGGTGGACGCTCCTTCCGCACCCTGGCTGCTAAACTATGGAATTCTCTTGCACATCCGCAGCTTGGATAACTACCTGGCCTTCCGCAAGGCCATTAAAACACACCTGTTTCCTCTGTGTTAGACCTGTTCACCTGGTAAATGCCCCCTACCTCCGTCTATCAGCGCTGGGACGCCCCTTTGCTGGGGCAGCTGCGCGCTTTACAAAACCCATAACATAACAGGAGCATGTGAAAAATGGTGGTGCTTGACAGCATACTCCAGAAGCCCATCGGCCAAGGAGACGACTTGAACTTTCCATTTATTTCTAAGCTCTTTAAAGCTTCTGGTCAGGCCTTCAGATTTCCCCTACTGACTGGATGAAGAGCAGGGGACTCTCTAGGGTGCAAACTCTCAACATATGAAGACCTTGTTTTTTTCTAAGAAAACGAGACTCAACAACATCGACAAAATAAACCCTTAAGCTGATTAAAGATGGTACATTCAATGTTATTCTGCGATCACCACAAGTATTGCTACTATTCCGTGTGGATTTTTTATTCCTCAACACAAAATTCAACCCATACTTCACTTCCACCTGATGGCGGTGTCCCATGCGCTATACTGTACTACATGACACTGCAGAAAAACACAGACAGCATAGTAGGGCACTGCGACAACAAGATACTGTAATGCACTATATTAGATGCACAACATGCAAACTCTATCATCTATCTATCTATGTAGTCTGTTATCTATCTACAGCCATTGCCCTTGCAGATAAGAGCGGTGGGGCAGGGTGGGCAGGGGATTTCGACAGACGACGACAAGGGAAAATGTTTTATTTATTTAATTTTCCCTTGTCGTTTTTTGTTGAAACACCCCCCATCGCCCCATCCCTCTTACCTGCACAGGCCGTGGCTGTCCTATCTATCTATCTATCTATCTATCTATCTATCTATCTATCTATCTATCTATCTATCTATCTATCTATCTATCTATCTATCTATCTATCTATCTATCTATCTATCTATCTATCTATCTATCTATCTATCTCTTTTATCTCTATCTGTTATCTATCTTCCATCTGTTATCTGTTACAATTTTCTTTCCCTCATTGTGCTTCATGCTCTCTCTATTTTATTTTCATGTCCTCCCTCTTGTAACAAACTAGAATTTCCAGAGGGCGTGGTTTCCTGGAATCATATATGACAAGGTGGTATTCATCATCCAACCAATCACAACCTACCCTGATTTTATTGCTGCAGTCTTTTGAGGCCCTACTGCTCTCGTACGCTTCTTCATATGATGTCTCCTATGTGTTTATTATCCAGCACTTGGCTTCTGTGTCGGTGCCTTTCCTGGCTGCTTACTTGGATTAGTAACCCACTGACACCGCTCATTATCCATGTTTCATATCTCATGTCTTGTTGTGTTTACAAGCGTCCATCACGGTGTACATGTTTTCTACAACAATATGATATTTTTTAGCTTAATCTGCAGTTTCAGTTGCCGTGTAAGTTAGGATGTTTACCATTCCATGCCTAAAGCAAGAGACACCGCCCAAACACCTAAATAAAATAGCTGCTGTGCTCGGGATAATATGCTGCATGTCCAAACAATTATAAGGGCCAAAAGGTGAGACCTATTGTCTATGCCAATGCTTGTTTTAAGTTTGTATTAGCTCCTGATTCCTGCAGGTTGGAGTTCTCTATTTTGTTGGACTTTTAATCATAATTGTTTTATCTTTTTAACTAGATTGGTTCTGATATTTTAACATATTAATTTCATATATAAAATATTGGTTTGGTGTTGTTGCACATATGTAGGCTGTCCGGCTTTAGGTTTAAACCTATAATAACTGATAAAACCCCACCGGAAGGAAAATAGCCTTCACCAGTGTAAACATATAAACACTAAAAAAACACCTGCACAACCACAAACTAAATGCCATTCAAAGAAAGTAAAAGAAGAATGAAAGAGTCATTTCTTTTCTTCCTGAAGCGGCCAATACAATGTAACTTTGTTTTATAAACTAGCAGCAAGAAAGACTGGGCTAACATTTTTCTGCTTGAGTTTTGTTGTTTAGAGATGTCACAAAAATATTGTTTAGTATTCCTTTTGCTTTTTTCAGTTTGGTGGTCTTTGGTCTAAAGATGTAGTGTCTAGAAGCATGTTTTAGGTCTTGTTTAATTATTTTAGAAACTGTAGACAATCAGGAAATATCAAAATCATATTTGATATTTTGGCAGCGTTTGATTCGTTCACTGATAGGTAAAAAGGCTGGTTTCAGAAGAATCTTTCCTGATATGTGCCATCACATTTACCCACAGAGAATGGGTAAAAACCCTTGATACATCATCCCACAGTTTCAAGAGAGTCAGTATTGATAGTAGGTTTTAAACATTCAATACAAGGGATAGTGACAAGTGTATGTTATAAGAGTGCTATTACCAAGCATCAAGGATAGTGGGGAAAACATGACACCAGACTTCTGGAAAACCTGGAACGCAGTGTCACGTGGAATGCTGCTACAAAAAGGTTCTTTCCAAGTTCAACAAAGATTGGAATTATACTGTTTGTATTTGCAGTGATTCAGATATGTATATGAAAAAGTTGTGTGATTACCTCTCAAAATCGATGCCTGAGCTGAAGTGCTTCCCTGTAAGAGATCCTTGTCACTTTTTAGTCCATTCTGGTGCACTGTTCTGTTATGCGCTGGAACTAAAACGCAAATATTTCTAATTTTGTGCTTTGTGTGTCATCTAAGAAAGATTCATCTCAACTGTGTCACTGAGCTGATGGTTCTCAGTCCAAGGGGCTGTGAACGCTATATTATCCATGTGGCAACCGTTTACAGAATTTTTGCTGAGTGATGATGCCAAAGGCAAGAAATGTGAGGATCTTTGGTCTCATATCGATAGTGATGTGAAAAAAAGTACACTGTATTGCATTCTTAAATTTTACCGGAAAACAAAACTGCTGTAGTGGACATAATAAAAAAACTAGAGTCTGGAAACACCCTTGTCTGCCAAATGTTCAGCATAATTGGTGTAGATGTGAAGGGGCTGGGTGACACCTTTAGTGACTTTGGCACTGCAACATGTTCCATGTTAGAGTGCTTGCCACTTGGTAAGCAAAGCCATATTGAAGAGTAATTCTGGAACTTTTATTTTACAATGTATGAGAAATGGTTTGCAATGATGCATAGAAATGTTCCTTCACCAACCAGGACAATTGAAGTCGGTGAAACCTCACTGTGGTCCTGTATACCAGTTCTAGAACCCTTCTGTAAAGGTGAATTTTGTCTGTAGTTTCAAAAGTGCTGCTTCATTTTTGACCACTTTAATTACTCTGAGGGCATAAGCGCCCAGTTCAACGCAAATGTTGCAGAACCTGCCCAGAGAACCGCAAATTTCAAGTGCACCAATATTTGCATGGAAAGCTATGACAGTGGGCATAGTTAGCAAATTGTGTACTGGCTGTTTTGGCGTTGTCCCTCTCAAGTGCCAATGATGAGAGGGCCTTTTTACAGAAAAAAGTTTACATGGGAAGGAAAAAGTGAGCTCACATGACCAAAGACTCACTGAAGAGGTATTGTATGTTGTACTACAAGAAGTTTGATTTGCAAAAATGTATTTGTATCTCATATATACCATGCACTATCAGTACAGAAAGCAAGCAATAATAAAAGCAAAACGTTCTATAAAAAAAGGGAAAGAACACTGTTTCTGTTGTTTTAATGGCGTTAAAATGTGTAACAACTGATAACCACAGTTTATTTAAGGTATTGAAATCACTTGAAAACACTGAAAAAACCCCACCCGAATTTACCAAAAATAGAAACTGAAAACAGGAAAGCCTACACATATGCCACATGCAGTTTTCCCTGACAACATTTTGCTCCTTGTGCCAATCTACAAAGGGAAATCAGAAACATGTTTACCTAATTGAGATTACATTGCTGTTACAGTTTACATCAAGGCAACAGCCCTTACACCCCCCCCCATAGTTTATTAATCTATAGTCTGATTTAAGCCTCTCCACATATGGATTATATTTATACTGTGCGTTTTATAACAAGTTCTAATGTCTGCAGCACTAAGGTTTTCACGTTTTAGCCAAGGTAGAGTCACCTATTTCCAAGTACAAGTGGTGACTGTGATCTGCTTGTATTCACATTTAAGCTTTGAATCTGTTTAAAGAGTTTTCCAGTGATCTACAAATCGAAATCCAGCATCTTGAGTTTCAAATGTTATGCAAAATCAGCTCGGAAGCCTTTGGCAAACAGTACTTAATCTGCCCCCTAGAAGGAATGCTTCAGTATCACTCTTTAGTTTCCTGGTGAAGGCTGAATCCAGCAGTTGTGTGGTTGTAATCATTAAATTGGCCGGCTGAGGATACATGCATTGCCACATTATAACCACTATAAATAATTCTTGGTATGTTCTCAAATGACCATTGTTTGTATGTGTATGTTGGAGTTGTGGAGTATGAACAGTAAGACTACCCATTTGTTGTCAATGCTTAGATTCCCAGATATCTCACATCTTTTAATTGTGAATACATCTCCTAAAACCTGGTGGTCTTATGTTTATTGGGATCTGTCCAGTTCATGGAAATGTCAGTGTATTTTCTTTGTGACTTTAATAATTTGCCTGCCTCCAAGAAGAAGGAAAATGTTCCATTCTAAGGGACATAAATATTTGTGATTCACACTTCAACATGCTACCAGACTACTGTCCAGTGTGCTTACTCTTCTCCCTGATCTTACTGTTTATCACTGATGGACGCACTTTGAGAACTAAAACAAGGGTCAAGATACACTAATATGTGACGCAAGGCAGCACAGCAAACAAAGTTGCTGTGCTATGTTGCATCAAAGGGAAAGAGAAAAAAATCACCACATCTGTTAAAATACGGTGCATTTTTCTCTCCCGAGTGATGGCGTACTTTTGTCTGTCAGTGCACACACCCTTGCATCAAATGCTGGTGTTAGCGTTCTCTACAGCATAGGTTTTGTACTGGAAGGCAACCCTTTCAATACCCCAAACTGTTATTTAATACTTTACTCACTTTGTATGTATGCTGTACAATGCAGCACAAATGCAATGTTGGGAAAATAAGGAGAAATTAAAAAATTTCTCCTCGTTAAGCTTCCTTGAGGAGCCATACTATTTTGGCGCAAAAGCCTGTCTAAAAAAGTTAGCAGATAGGGATTTGCGTCAGTACCAATGGGAGGTTACATAGTAACGCCCATGTACCACTCATGGAATGTCCCCTTGACGTAGAGTAGGCCATAGCACATTTTTTTTTTTACTTTGGGATACTGTCTAATGCAAATCATGGTTTTCATTGGATATTAAATCCCACCCCAACACTCTGCACAAGGTTTTTGTGACAGATGTGACGCCAACCCGACTCAGGGTATTAATACATCTGGGTCATAGGCAGTGGAGCTGGAACAATTTTCAGAGTGGGGGTGCTGCCATTAATGTTATATTACTGAATTCATAGGGACTGTAAAAAAATCCAAGCGAACAAGTGTAGCAAATGTGCCATGCCCATTCAGCATGAAAGTGGTATGAGTGTGGTATGCAGCTGGTGGTGCATGTTTGAGTACTGGTGAGGTAGTGCACCGTCATTTACAGACAGGTCATTTTCCTTTGAAATGGTGACTAAATGTGCATAGCTATGCAGTTGTACTGGTAAAATTATGTAGGGTACAAATGATAATGTGCAGATATCAGGTTTCAGGGCATATCATTTACACATCACCAAGTAAAGTGTGTTGATTTGTTTTGATCATAATAAAATCTTTGTTTAGATCACACTTCAGAATTATGAAAAATATGCTTCAGGGGGGGCGTGGCCAACCACCGAAGAACATGGCCGCTTTCTAAGGCGGCTCCGACTGAGGGCGCCCACTTTTAAGCTAATCTGCTACATTATCCGGACGAAAATCGTCAAATACAACCAGTGCGAGTCCGGAATGACCTGCTGACTCGAGTGACCCCTTGCCTACCTGAATCCGGCTGACTGTGATGAAGCTAGCAGTCGGCGAGCCCGGCGCACCTCCGAATGGTAATTGAGGTGGGGGAAGGGCGAGCAGGTCCGACACGTGAAAATTAAGCGGCAGCATGTCCAGCAACCTACAAACTCTTTCCCTACTGATGACGGAGGAATCCAGAAACACGTGTCTAGGGATACGCAACAAAAAATATGGCATTAGCCAATTATTATCTGAACTTTGTACTGAGCGAAAAACATTGAACTACATCGACCAAGATGACTGGAGGTAATGACGCTGAGACGTGATGGCAGTGTGCTCCTATCCCCTTTTACAAGTTGGAAAAATACGCCTGGGACAAAGGCCCTGGGGCTTCCCCCCGGAGACACAAAAACCGGCTGCAGAACCTAAAGAGCCGACGCTGTAGGACATCCTTACTACCATTACGACGGTACACACATCATTGGACTCCGTCTCGTCGGAAGTGTCCCTCATCAAAGCAGACATGCGCTCCATGAACAGCAGGCTGCAAGAGGTGGATGTCAAGGCAAGCTCACTGGTAGCCGACACGTCCGACCTACAACGAAAGGTGCAGGACCTGCAGTCCCTTACTGCGAGAATGGAAGCACAGCTGGACGAATACAAAGGACGCTCCTGGCGCAACAGCGTTCGTATACTGGGGGTCCCGGAGAGGGCCGAGGAACTTGCAGTCGGGCTATTTGTCAAGGAACTGGTCACAAGCCACCTAAAACCAACAAGACTCAGATTTCTTCTCTGTTGAGAGAGCGCATCGTGTGCCAGGTGGCAGACCAAAGCCTGGAGCCTCACCTTGCCCGATATTCGCCAGAATCTTCAACTATGGGGACAGAGATGCCATTCTCCAGGCGTCTGGGTTTTCACCCCCGTGAAGTTCCAAAACAGCAAGATAACCTTCTTCCCGGATTTCACCCTCAAAGTGCAGCGGCAACGGCGTAGCTTCTTGGACGTGAAACGCGCACTCAGAGATAAAAATCTTAAATACGTCATGTTATTACCAGCCAAGTTGCATGTGGAATCAGAGAGGAAATCTTGGTTCCTCAACACCCCAGAGGACGCCTGGGACTGGCTTGATGGTTGGTGCTTGGTGGGCCAAGGGAGGAACGACCGTAACCGAAAACCCAGATCGGAGGGCGCTCGTGGCGGCGCCGAGGAAGATGCCTTGACAGAGGGCCACATGGGGGCACCGGATAGTCTGTTCTGTATTTTGACTCTGCTGAGGGGGAGGGCGGGGGGGTAAAGTAGCCACACTGAACTGTTGGACTGGGCAGAGACTTTTATCAATGATAACGTATGCTGAAGTATTGCGTGGGGGGGTGCATTCAGATTAGTTGGTCAGTTGGTTATGGCAAGATATGATATTGGTGGGACCACAGTGCTCTGAGTTAAATGTCTAAAAGATGACTTTTGGGGCAGAAGCGGGTGCCCGGTTGGCTGCACGCACCTACTAGTTTAAGGGGTTGGTGAAAGGCGCTCTGCATGTTTGGGAAGGTGGGAGGTTCTATTTCCGCCATGCAGGGATGCAGGCAGGGGGGTTGGGTTTGTTTTGTTGATATTGAGGGATACCTGTGCACAATGCATCTTAGTTCATAACTGCATTCATCATGTCCCAGTTGGGCATTCGTTGGTGCAAGGCGGGGAGGGGGGTTACATTCTACATTGTTTGATTTTGTCGCATTACAGACAAGGGTCGATTGCTTTCCACTGCATGTTGGTGACTGTAAAATTCTCCGCCGTTATTTTCTATGAAGGCCCAAAAGGGTGGTCCCGCAGAGCACTGCGCTTCTATTGGTACATAGATATGATGTTTCCTATCGGGCCCTGCTCCGATCTAATGAAGAGCTCCGGGGATGGGATCACCCAGATGAGTCTCAACATACCAAAGTTCCTGTGTGCAGGGATTGGATCCTCGCTGAGCACCCAGAATGAAGGGGGTGAAGGGTGGTTTGGGCGGGTTCCTCCCCTGATGAGCCAGGCGGATGGCGTCAGTTATATACCCTTAATCCAGCGACACGACACATATAGCAGGATTTAAGTTGCTGTCCTGGAACGTCAACGGTCTCGGGGATAATATTAAACAAGGCATTGTATTGCAATATATTATAAGACACCTGCCAGATGTAGTTCTACTCCAGGAGACACATCTTTTGGGTAATACATGTCAGGCACTGACTCATTGGGGTTTCAAATTGGTGCCACACTCAGCCTTTGGTTCTGGATCCCGCAGGGTGGAAATATTGCTCCAGGAAATTTTTCCAATCAAAATAAACTCCACAAAAATAGACATCCAGGGCAGATTCGCGGCAGTTACCGGGTGTTGGGAAGGGTGCACACTTAACCTTGTGTCGGTGTACATCCCTCCTGGATTACAGGGTCCGGCCTTCAAGGATCTGGGCGATTTCTTGCTCTCCCTACCTGATGGAAGGCTCTTTATTGGAGGAGATTTCAATCCCATAGTTTTAGATAGCTTGGATAGATGGCCGCCCAAGATGTCACCAGAAACGTGTACATGGGTTAACAATTTTCTGACTGCGCTAGGCCTTACAGATGCCTGGGGTGCATTTCATCCCACGGAGAGACAATATACGTTCTACTCGGGGGGCCACAAAACGCAATCCTGCATAGACTACTTAATCACACCTGCAGATCAGCTGGGTCACATTAGAGAAATTACTCACTTAGCCCGAGGTATCTCGGACCACGCACCCCTATGGGCTTGGGTAGAAATGGGGGAACCATTGGTAGGAAGAACAGCCCCAATCAACCCCTGGTATTTTAAGGTCCCTAAGATACGCAAGAGTATTATCAGCGACACTACTTTCATGAAAATGAAAACTCAGTGGATTCAGTAGTGGTGCTATGGGAGGCCTATAAAACGGCCATTCGAGGGACCGCGGTCTCCCAAATTGCCACCTCCAAGAGAGAGAAGCATGAGGATCTAGACCGGTTGGAAATGGAGATATTAACCACATAAAATAGTCTTCAGAAAAGACATGACTGGCTACTCAAGCAGAACGAGTTTCGGGCTGTGTCGAAGGATGCGGCCAAGACGCAGCACAGAGCCACACAGTGTAGAATATACGAGTTGGGTGACAAAGCAGGCAAGCTACTGGCGTGGCTCGACCGTAGGGACCAGGCGAGTCGCATAGTGGTGGAACTCGCCACTAAAACCGGGGGCTTGACCTCTGACCCGCAGGCCATTGCAGAGGAGTTCGCTGAATACTACAAAGAGGTATACACTTCCCGAACAAGGTACACTGAAACCGATGACCTCTCTATGCTCCATGACATTCCCCTCCCTAGACTCTCTGAGGAGGAGCGATTGGACCTTGATAGAGAACTGGAAGTTGGAGAAGTGAATAAAGCAATCCACGATCTGCATGGGGGAGGGCCTCTGGTCCATACGGCATACCGGTCGAACTTTATAAGTTGACAGCCAGTAAAATTACACCATTTCTAGTTAGAATGTTCCAGGACTGTCTAGATTCTGGATTGCTCCCATTGGACCAGAGATTGGCAAATATTGTGGTAATCCACAAACAAGGTAAGCCGACTCATCTGGGTTCGTCCTACAGGCCGATCTCACTTTTAAACGGGGAGGCCAAGATCCTGGCGAAGATACTCGCTACCCGCCTTTTGACAGTGATTACTAATCCGGTTCATCCTGACCAGTCAGGCTTTATGCCAGCCAGGAATACTTATCTCAACTTACGGAGACTACCCGGAGTACTAGCAAGGGCCGACACTATTCGGGAAGACGCAGTGGTGGTCTCGCTGGATGCGGCCATGGCCTTTGATACGATCCAATGGCCATATATGTTGGCTGTATTGCAAAAACTAGGATTCGGCCCTGGTTTCCTGAGTTCGGTATGCCTCCTATATGCCGCCCCCATGGCTCGAGTAGTGGTTAACAGAGTGTCCTCCCCATTTGAGCTGGGTAGGGGCACTCATCAGGGTTGCCCCCTCTCTCCATTATTTTTTGCCCTCATTTTGGAACCACTGGCGATGTGGCTAAGGAAGGACCTGGTAATTAGAGGGTTGAGATGGGCACCAGACTGGGAGGACCGCATATCACTCTATGCCAACGTTATCTTGCTCTATCTAGCTTCGCCTGCAGCCTCCTTAAATGGAACGCTGGACATCTTCCGGGTCTTTGGGGAATTTTAAGGCTACACCATCAATTGGTCTAAATCGGTCCTCTATGTCTTGAGCAGGAAGTCCCCGACTCTGCCCAGAGGCTTTGCTGTAACACTCGCCCCCAACAGTTTTAAATATCTGGGGATTCATGTCTACAAAGATCTGACACTCTCATACGCCCAGAACCTCCTTCCCCCTTTGCAGTGCTTCAAGAGTGATGTCACACACTGGAGATCGCTTCCTCTATCCCTACTAGGGAGGGCCGCCTTGTTTAAAATGATGTCACTGCCTCGTTTTCTTTAGGCGCACCAGAATGCACCTTTCCCGGTGCCACTTACATATTTTAAATCAATCGACTTAGTATTGAGGGAGCTCCTCTGGGAAGGGAAACCTCCACGGATATCTCTGTCTAAGCTCACTAGGGGGTGGTACGATGGTGGCATCACGCTCCCTGATATTAGACAATACGACTGGGCAGCTCATCTCACTGCCATTAATCACTGAACGTACGGACCGCAGAACGACCCTGGCTTCAATATGGATAGATGGCTATTACCCGGAGGAAGTTACAGGGGAGCGCTGTACGCCAATCCGTCTAGAATAAAACTAACAGGGTCCACCAATCATTTGGTCACGGTATGGAGAGATACCACACTGAGTTTGGGTTGGAAGGAGAAAATCACACTGGCCACCCTACTCTGGGACACAGTCCAGTTAGGGAACATGAGGGTCACTAAAGGGTTTGACAGATGGGACCTAATCGGTTTATCTTCTGTGGGGAACCTGTGGAGAGATGGTGGAGCAATCTCCTTTGACCAGTTAAGAGACGAATATGACCTAGCTGCCTCAGAACACTACAGATACCTTCAGGTCAGACACGCGCTGCAAGCCGTAATACCCAGGGGTGATAGTCCTCCAGAGTCATCACCGCTAGAGGACAGAATACTAGATGGCCATCTTCTGGAGAAAGCAATCTCCATTATATAATCTCCATTATATATAAAAATACTAATAAACAATTCCCCCAACACCGTTCTCCAACTCCGTGTTCGCTGGGGCCACGACGTAGGGGAATTGGATGATGGGGTATGGCTAGAAGTGCTGGCATCCCCCAGAGAAACGCCAGTTTCATCCAGGCTGAGGCTTGTTCAACTTAAAATATTACATAGGATATGTTATTCGGGGTCAACGTTGATGAAGATGGGATTTAGGGAGGACGCAAGATGTATCAGGGGCTGTGGGCTGGTTGGTACATTCATACATACACTTTGGGAGTGTCCATTAATCCAGAGATACTGGGAAAGGGTCACAAACTGTATGACAGAAGTCATGGGGGTAACCAATGACTGCAATATTAAGCTATGTCTTTTAAACATCTGGGGCCCTCCAGACCTAAATGTCAAAGATAAGATATAGGTGTCATTGGGAATGATGATCGCCAAATGCAATATTGCAAAGTTGTGGGGAGCAAGTGAAAAACCGTCCCTGAGGCTTTGGGAGAATGACATGGACCATTGTATGTTCACAGAAAAGACTGTATACCTCTCACGAGGCTGCCCTAACAAATGGTAGCAAATATGGCAGAAATGGAACACTTACAGGGGAGACATCTGTGAGCCGCCGAGAGACCTACCACTATCGGACGCTGAATAATGCTTACCTGTCTGACGTCTTGTGCTACCTTCTACCCCAGTGGGGGATAAGCCTTAGAAGTAAAGAGTTGTTGATTGCAATATAGTACATGGTATTGTCTGTAATGTGCTATTTTAAGTGTTAATTTGTTATTAATAACAAGAACATTAAAAAAAAAAAATATGCTTCATTTGCACTTTCCTAATTGCTGATATATTTTGAAATATGTTTTAAGTAAATTTACAGGTATTTAAATGTTGCTGTGCGTTAGGAAAAAACAGACATCCTACAGTCTTTCCTTTCACCCTAGCAAGTTGTCACACTGGTCACTTTTACAAAATCCTCTCAATTTTCAGTAAGAGAAATAAAAGTAAACACTAGTTTCTGAATAAGCAGCAATTTGCCAGTAAACATAACCTGACACTTGACCTTTGTCTTTAAAAGAACAGCAAATGTAACAAGCCAAACACAACATTTTAAGGCATTTGTATTACTCGTTCGCCTGCTGAACTCCAGCATAGTTATTTTTGCACCCCGACTTCCAGCGCCTTTGGCCACAGGGTGTCAAGAATATATGACCATCCCAAGACATGCCTCGTTAAACGTCCCCTTCTCTGTTAGGTTTAGTTTCCAGAACATATGCTATCTGTTAATCCCTCTGTTTGAAAGGTCAAATTAATCTTTCTTTTCTTTTTGTACAGTTATTCATTCTCTTAACATCTTGGTACAAAGGGTCAGGTCCTGCATTTCGCAGTTGCAGTTAACCACCCAAGAACTAAAGTCTGCTCTTCGATCTGTAACTCCACATTCCTCCCTTTGTATCTATGTTAGATATATTTAGTTAAGAGGATCTCCCCTCCCTTCTCATTACCCTGACTTTCTCACCCTAACTCTGGAATGAATGGCCTCATTTAGAGTTTCCCAGATGGGGACATCCACCAGAGAGTGGCATATGTCCTGTCTGTCTCATTTAAAGAGTACTTGGCCTCTATGCACTCTCATTAGTGCTCATTCATTTGTATAAGGGGAAGTGTCCAGGCACCTGATATATGATTTTACCAAATCCACAGAGTATTTTGTGGTGGTAAATTGGAAATAAACTAATAAAGGTAAAAATGTGTTTTGGTTGTACTTTTTTGTGCTAGAAATTAACTAGCTAAGTGCTGAAAAAATATAACATTTCAGGAGCCCAGGAAAGGAAGACACACATGAGAAATATAATGATATTTAAGGATCATTAACCACATACCAAGGTACGCTAGATATGTTTGACGAAGCATCTGTCCTCTAGCACTGTGGTCATATCCCACAGAAAAAGTTAAAACCCCTTAGCAGAAGAAAACATGTGTAAATTGACTAACTATTTTGAAAACAGCTCACAAGTTAGAAGAGTTATTATCATCTTCAATGTGCAGTGTATTTTGAGTTTTGTTTTATACTTTTATTATTAGTCTTACTTTGTTAGTGGATATAATGCTTTGTGATACATTACTTCCGCTATGTATGGTCTCTTTGGTTGCCACAATATGTGTATTCTATGTTTATGTATTGACCTTTAATGAGAAACAACACAAACCTAAAAAATATGGATTATATAATGAGTAAAACACAAGAAAAGTATTTTTTATTATTGTTTATGTGTAACAAGATTGTCTTTTTCTTATCTTGTTGTCCAGTACTCGGAATGTCTCGTACATTAAGAAGGCAGTAAGTACTCTCTCTGTGGCTATGACGTTAGGAATCACCTGGGTTATTGGTTATCTGCTGCTCATACAGACGGATCCTACAACTGCAACCATCTTCAGCTTCTTGTTCTGTTTTTTAAATGCGACTCAGGTAAGTTACAGTTGTGGGTTATACCGTGCACTTTTTTGTAAATCAGCAGTTTCATTTACGCTTTAAGGCAGCCAATGATATCAGACAATGTGATATACAATGATGGTTGACCCTGATAACATCACAGGAAGTGACTTCACTGAAGTTATAAAATACATTTGGGGAACAACTAATACAACAGTAAGGAAAGTAGGTACCAGCCTGTTATAGTTATCAACTGTATAGTATATTGGATTCTACTATGACATAGATTTGGTTTCTAGGCAGGGCCTGGGCCTTTTGTCTTTCCTTGAGTGGCCCATCCAAGAAGGCTGATGACAGCCTGGTGCAGGGCTTCACACTTATTGGGCTCATATAATAGGCACCTCTGCTTGGTGTCAGAATGCAATATATATATATATTCACTGAAAAAACCATAGGTTTCAGGGGCGTTACAGTTAGCTGGACATTTCCCTCGTACAAAACCCTAGAAATTCCCTTGTTATAGTTAGTTCAGCTAACTATAACTCGCGCCCCCACAATGCACTGCTGATGACGTCACATATTACATCAATCATGACATGGTCAGTGACATCACTGATGACATCACCGATGACATCTCAAATGACATCACTGAAGACATCACTGATGACATCATCCATTGAGTATGTGTTTCTGAACAGTTTTAATATGTTTAATATATATAGGGAAAGGCCTGTTGAAGAATAAGTGGGTGTACAAGTGTGTGAATGGATGATTTTCTAGGTGCGTAACTGACTCTATAAGTGAGTCATTAAATGTATCTTACTGCAGACTAGTGACTAAACTGTGTGAATGTCTGTATGTGTCTGTGTGTTGGTGTATAAGTGGCTGCATGGTTTTGTGAATAGCTATATGAGTGTCTATATGGGTTATTGATTGGTTGTCTGAGTATCTGTATGGGTGCCTGAGTGTTTGTGTGGGTAGGGTGTGTGTGACTCTGTGACTAGATGTGTGAGTGGGTGATTCAGTGGGTGCATGGTTTTAAGAGTGCAACTGTGATGGACTGTATGGTTGGGTGAGTGTATGTATGGGTGTGTTAGTGATTGAATGTATATCTCAGTTGTACATGTGTCAGTAACTACATATGTGAAACGCAGTGTATATGTGTGTAAGAGTATATAACTATCTATATGTGAGAGTGTGTGATTTTGGGAGTGGCTGTATGCGCCATAGTGCAAGGATATATGTGTCATGTGCTGTTTGTTTTTCTGCAGGAAGACATAGAATTTGTTAGTATTTTTATGAGTAAGTGAACTTGAGTGTGTTTAACTGTATAGGTGAGTAAATTGGACTGTGATTAATTATTTGCATGACTGACTAGATGTGTCAGTACCTCAATGGATGATTGGCGGTGTGTGAGTGTCTATATAGGTGTATAAATGCACAGAGTGACTGTAAGTATGAGTGACTGTACAGGTGAGTGAGTGGACATGTATGTAGACCTAAAAGTCAATGAGTGGGTGTGTAGTTATTGGTATTGGAGTATCTATGGTTGTCAAAATGGCCGTCTGAAATTTTGAGTCGGTGTATCAAAGGTTATATTAGGGTGTGAGAAGGTGCACTAATTTGTCACATGGCTGACTTCATCAGTGATGTCATTTGAGATGTCATCAGTGATGTCACTGACCATGTCATGAGTGATGTAATATGTGACGTCATCAGCAGTGCATTGCGGGTGCGCGAGTTATAGTTAGCTGAACTAACTATAACAGGGGAATTTCTAGGGTTTTGTACGAGGGAAATGCCCAGCTAACTAGAACGCCCCTGAAACCTATGGTTTTTTCAGTGAATTTCTAAGGTTATTTTAAATGCTAATTCCTAACTATAACGTGCCTGAAACCTATGGTTTTTTCAGTGAATTTCAAAGGTTTTTTAAATGCCAATTCCTAACTATAACGTGCATGAAACCTATGGTTTTTTCAGTGAATGTCAAAGGTTTTTTAAATGCTAATTCCTATCTATAACTTATCTCTGAAGATATCATGTTTAATGATTTTGATTGGATTTCTATATTTTTCAAATTCAGTGTGTCAATTTCATTAATTATCTTTTTTTTAAATACTTTTTTATCACCATTTTTTAAACTTATTTTTTAAATTAATTCTTTTAAAAATTAAAAAATGTTATTTGAACTTAATGGGTTTTACAAACATATTTTTTTATATTTTTCAAAATATTTTTTAACTATATGTTCAAAACTGTATTTTATATATATTTTTCAATGTTTTTGGATCCGCGCACCCTATGCGCACCGTTCTCGATCCCTACGTGATAGCATCCGCGCATGGTACGAGTTGGGTACGTGTTTAGTGCGCGATCGCAATGCGACAGGTACGCGACTCCCAGCCTATACGCGACACGTTTGATGTACGTAACGCGACGTTTACGCGCTTCCACGATGCGTCATCTGCGTCTATGACGCGGTGGATGCGCGGATCCCGTGAAATATTTAACATTTAAAAAAATATATATATATGTATTTCATGGGAATATTAATTGAAGACAAACTCTAAACTAGTCTTAAAAGTAATATATTTTTACATCTAATCCTATATTTCTTTTTAATTCAATTTCGCGGATGCGCGCTGGGTGCGTGCTGCGTACACGCAGGGTGCGTGGATCCCATGTGACCTGCAAAAAAAGAGATTTGATTGGTTCATTACACTTCCTCTTCTAACTATTGAAAGACCCCACCCATTTCAATCATTCTTCTTTGACCTTCTTTAGAGCACCATCTCTTTGGAGAGAAGAAGATTTTTTAGACTAAGTTTACACTTAGCTCTAACTTTTTTCAACCAAAAATGGCTTCAGGGCAGCAGGCATCACCTGCATCACCTCATACTTCTGAGGATGAATTTTTGCCGGAGGCACCACCCAACAAACGTTTTTCTTCAGTGGTGTGGACATTTTTTACTTTTCCCGAGGGGCAGAATAAGACCAATGCCACCTTGGTCACGTGCAAGATTTGCAAAAGAGTCCTATCAAGAGGGGATCCTAACAAGAAATACTCTTGCGGCACGGCAAGTATGATGAAGCACATGAGGACCCTTCATCTGAACAATCTTGCACAAGAAGAGTGCCGACGGATGAGAAACACTCCTGCTCCTGCGCCATCCACCTCATCGCAGCCGAGCACATCAAGAGTGCATCCATCAGCCCAAACCTTGGACATCCGTCCTCAATTTCAATTTTTAAAAGTGCTCTGCACTAAGTGCAATAAGACTTTGTGCTATGGTGAGCAGTCGATCGATCTGATCTGCCGTCGGCAAGAAAGTCACATTTGCTAGGTTTTTTAATGCTTTTTTATTGTTCCCTGAAGTTCATTGTTTGGTTTCTCCTGTTTTGTTTTTTTGTTTTGTTTTTTGCAGAAAAACCAAAAAAATTAAAATTGTTCAGAAAACCCCCAAAAAATTATAAAAGAAGAAAGAAGAAAAAAAAAAGTTCTGGTAAGAACTAACTTTCCTGGTTTAAAAAAAGAGCTAAATTTCTTTGTTAGTGTTAGTTTAGATGAATGTATGTGTAGTATGTAATTGACTGAATGAATGCATTAGTAGCATATGGTGAATGTTTAAGTGCAGAACTATGAGGAAGTGCTGCAGCATCACACAGTAACCTCTTTAACTGCAGTGTGCTGTAGTACTTCCGAAGCACAGGGATGCAACATATGTACATACATATGTTGCAAATCTATGCTTCTCTCTGCACGGCTGCTTAAACTGCAGCCATGTGGTGACACAGGCACCCTTGCACCATAGTGCAAGGATATCTGTGTCATGTGCTGTTTGTTTTTCTGCAGGAAGACACACCTTCCTGCACAAAAACAATGAGAAAATGCATTTTTCTTCTTCAATGTATGCTGAACATTTCAGCATGCAGTGAAGATATAAAAATGTGGAGAAATTAAAACAATTCTCCTTGTTGTGCTTTCCTACACCAATTTTAGAATGGTGCAGCATTCACACACATATCGAGATTTCCGATTTCTGAAAAAGCTAGACATGTGTCTTGTTCTATGAGTATTAAGCGCAATCATGTACAACAAAACTTATAGAACACCCTTTCAACACAAAGTGGTGTGCATGATGAGGTTATATTTACATGGAGTATAAAAAGTGCACAGAGTGCCTTTTCCTCTCTTTCTAAATATAAAAGAGTATCTTGCACAATAACTATGTTACAAAAAGTGACATATTTCCGTTTTTAAATTTCCTTGCGAATGATAGAAGGTAAGCACAGAGTTTTGTCTGCAAAGATGTTCAAAGAAGAATGATTGAAATGATTGCAGTCCTTCAACAGCTAAAAAGGTTAAATATTATGAACCCCTCAAATCTCTTTTTTTGCAGGTCACATGATATCTGATTATGGTCAGATTTCAAAACTACATAAACAGAGTGTTTTTAGAAACGTGTTTCAACTTTGTAGCTTCTTGCAGGCCTCTTCATTCTGCATATTGAGACTTAGTTAAACTTACCTTCACAGTAATAGTAATAAAAAATGGTATACATTTTTTTCTGTTTTTCATTCAAATATAAATTCATATAAATTGCTTATTTTAAAATTTGGATCTGTGAAAGAAAAGGAAAAAAAAATTATAACATGTAATAATACATTTTATACAACACAGCATAATTTCCACAAAGTAATTTTTTTGCCTTTTTTGCTGTTCTCAGAATATATTAAATTTCACTAAAAATAGTGATTTCAATCGTACTCATCACTTAACAGCGGGCAAAAAAAACACAATCTCAAAGATTGTTAAAAAAAACCAACATGCCATTCTCAAAATACAAATCACAGAAATATAAAATGCACACAGCTAACAATTTTTTTTAACTTTAACTTACAAAACTGTAAATGATGTAGCTATAAAATATTCACCAAATCTAAAGTTGAATTTTTGGAGGATGCACCACGCCCACAACGTTTTCCTTCAGTGATGTGGAAATTTTCTACTTTTCTCGAGGGGCAAACAAAGACCAATACCACCTTTCTCATGCACAAGATTTTCAAAAGAGTTCTGTTATGAGGGGATCCTAACAAAAAATACTCATGCGGCACAGCAAGTATGATGAAACACCTAAGGACCCTTCATCCAAACAATCTTGCACGAGAAGAGTGCAAACAGATAAGAAACACTCCTGTTCTGTATCTGTAAAAAAGAATCACAAATAAATGTATATTAAAAACTTTCAAAATTATACTATTCCATTAATGTACAAACACATTTTATATAAATACTGACAAAGAAACTATGTCCCTGAACCACAAGTGTGACGATGGTTAAAACACTACATGCATAGTGCATACTACTTTGAAGCAGTTCATGCCCTAAAGCCTACCTCACTAAAACTCTACATGCTAACTGACTAAATGATTACAGTACTATAAGGAGACACACTGAGTGAGTGACAGGGTGTTTGCTAGAAGAGTATGAATACTAACTAGGGAATTGAAGGTGTGAAACACAACTGTGTAGGTGATTAGAGGACTGCATCCATACTGCATAGGCATTTAAAGCAGTCCATGTGCTAAGGCCTGGCTCACTGCATGACTACTTGGGTACTGACTGAATGATTAGAGTACAGCAAGGAGAGTGCCTAGGTGAATTTATAAGTGCTAGGCTTTTCGCACAGGGAATGGATTAGTACTTGGTACTGAATGGGTCACTAGAGGAGTGCAAAGGCAGTGACAAGATGTTTGCTGGACTGTATGGATACTGACTAGGAAATTGAAAGTGTGAAAGACAAGTGTCTAGGTGGTTAGAAGACTGCATGCATAGTGGATAGGGGTTTGAAGCAGTCCATGTGCTAAGGCCTGGGTCACTTGATGAGTACTTGGGTACTGACTGAATGATTAGAGTACTGCAAGGAGAGTGCCTGGGTGAATTTATTAGGTTTTGGTGCAGTGAATAGATTAGTACATGATGCTTAATAAAGTCACTAGAGGAGTGCCAGGGGATTGACAGGGTGTTTGCTGGAAGTGTATGGATACTGACTGGGGAATTGAAGGTGTGAAACACAAGTGTGTAGGTGGTTAGAGGACTGCATGCATAGTGGATAGGGGTTTGAAGAAGTCCATGTGCTAAGGCCTGGCTCAGTGCATGAATACTTAGGCAGTGACTGAATCATTAGAGTACTGGAAAGAGAGTGTCTTGGTGAATTTATAAGTGTTTGGGTTTTGGCACAGTGAATGGATTAGTACATGGTGTTGAATGGGTCACTAGAGGACTGCAAAGGGAGTGACAGGGTGTTTCCTGGAAGTGTATGGATACTGACTAGGGAATTGAAGGTGTAAAAGACAACTGTATAGTATGTTAGAACACTACATGCATACTGCATAGACATTTGAAGCAATCTATTTGGTACTTAGACACTGACTAAATAATCAGACTACTTCTAGGACAGTGCTTAGGTAAAACTTTTACATTTTCAGTTCTGCCACAGTAAACAGAATAGTACATGGTATTGCACCTTAGTGTCAAACCCTGACTCATTTTATCAATGCATAAGCAAAGACTAGCTTCTAATGCTACTAAAACTTGACAACATGACAGGTTTTAAAAGAGTTATCTGCTAAAGAATACACGATGTTACCAAATGCTTCTCTCACAGTGGTTCCCAAATGCACACAGACTCACAGTGTGATTCTAGACAACAACCACTATACCTAGGAGTTTACCAAAAATCATTCACTACTGTGGAAGTGGTAAGGGAACTGTACACAATCTTCATATTTCAGGACTGCACTTTTGTGTCAAAGCCTGACTCATTTAATCAAAGCATAAGCAAAGATTGGCTTCTAATGCTACTAAAAATTGACAACATGACCGGTTTTAAAACAGTTATCTGTCAGCACATACACAATGTTACCAAATGCTTCTCTCACAATCCTTACCCAAATGCACACAGACTCACAGTGTGATTTTAGACAATCAACACTATCCTAGGAGTTTACCAAAACTCATTCACTAGTCTAGAAGAGTTAATGGAACTGAACACAATCTACATATTTAAGTACAGCACATCAGTGTCAAAGCATGACTCATTTAATCAACGCATAAGCAAAGACTGGATTCTAATGCTACTAAAACTTCACAACATGACAGGTTTTAAAAAAGTTATCTGTCAGCAAATACACGATGTTACCAAACACTTCTCTCACAGTGGTTCCCAAATGCACACAGACTCACAGTGTGATTCTAGACAAGCACCACTATCCCTAGGAGTTTACCAAAACTCATTCACTACAGTGGAAGTGGTAAGGGAACTGCACACAGTCTACATATTTCACGACTGCACTTTAGTGTCAATGCCTGACTCATTTATTCAATGCATAAACAATGACTGGCATCTAATGCTACTAAAACTTGACAACATGACATGTTTTAAAACAGTTATCTGTCAGCAAATACACAATGTTACCAAACGGTTCTCTCGCAGTGGTTCCCAAATGCACACAGACTCAGTGTGATTCTAGACAAGCACCACTATCCCTAGGAGTTTACCAAAACTCATTCACTACAGTGGAAGTGGTAAGGGAACTGCACACAATCTACATATTTCACGACTGCACTTTAATGTCAATGCCTGACTAATTTAATCAACGCATAAGCAAAGACTGGCTTCTAATGCTACTAAAACTTGACAACATGACAGGTTTTAAAACAGTTATCTGTCAGCAAATACACGATGTTACCAAATGCTTCTCTCACATTGGTTCCCAAATGCACACAGACTCACAGTGTGATTCTAGACAACCACTATCCCTAGGAGTTTACCAAAACTTATTTACTACTATGGAAGTGGTAAGGGAACTGCACACAATGTGCATATTTCAAAAGTGCACTTTTGTGTCAAAGCCTGACTCATTTAATCAACGCATAAGCAAAGACTGGCTTCTAATGCTACTAAAACTTGACAACATGACAGGTTTTAAAAGAGTAATCAGTCAGCAAATACAAGATGTTACTAAATGCTTCTCTCACAGTGGTTCCCAAATGCACACAGGCTCTCTGTGTGATTCTAGATAAACAACACTATCCCTTGCACTATACCAAAACACATTTCTTCATCTACAAGGAGTACTACATTTTACTGCAGAGAATTAACTCATTTCACAAATTCATAAACAATGACTGGTTTCTAATTCTACCAAAATATAAAAACTGCATAGTTATCTGTCTACAAACACATGAAAAAAACAAGTCCTTATCACAGAATGGTTTCTACATGATTGTAGAGAAAAAAAGTACTCCCTACACTTTAGCAGAAGAAATACATTAGTCTGATTAAAATAAAATAGTACATCCCTCACAATTAAATAACTCACCTTTCAAGATGTTTTGTAGATTAAGAAGTATATCAGTCACACACCAGATATCAGTCACACACCAGATTTTCTTACACAGAATCTCTGCACTGTGCACCTGTCAGCAGAACCAAAGAATGGCAACGTTTCCCTCTCATTTTCCACACATATACATGTAAACATCAAATCACATTCCTTCCCACATAAATTCAAAAGCAAACACACATTTCTATTGGTTAAACATTTCAACCCTTTCCAAATGACATAAACTTCAACCCTTCCCCCAATCTGCCTTCTGCCCGTTACCACAGAAACAGGTCATGGAACACTGTACTGAGCACACAGGTCACAAGTTCAGCACACACAATGTTGCTAATCAAAACAGCAAGTGTGCTTGACTTCTCAACATATCAGCTTATCATATATAATGTTCCTTACAATCAGTTTTTGTTAACCAATAAGAATTATGCGTTTAAAAAACAGAAATATGGACCCTACCTTTCAGTGTAGAAGGTTGTCAAACAACCAATGATTTCTTGTCTTTTTTCAAAATTGCATCTTAGCCACCATTTTAGAAACATCTTACGTTCCAAACTGCCATGTCATTTACAGAGACCATCTGAGTGCATCCAAACCGCCTTACAAGATGCTTACAGTGTGGATTGTGGGACACAGCTACATTTTCTGGAGCCAAAGGTATGCAGAAAACAAAGGCATTCACAAAGACCTAGGTTTGCCAAATGTAGACATTAAATGGATTGGACAGAGAGGGTTAAAGTGGCACCAATTGATGCCATTGGTGAAATCCTTCATGCAAATCCAACACCCTGACCTCATAATAGTGCACTGTGGTGGCAATGACCTAGGCACTTTGACTGGGGTAGGTCTGGAAATGCTTATGAAGGACACCTTTGCAGAACTGATTTCACTTTTACCTAAAACTGCCTTTATGTATTCTAACATATGCCAAAGGCAGAAATGGAACTGGTCCGATCATTTTTGTCCACAGATTAAGAAAGCTAGGAAACATGTGAATAAATCTGTTTCTGCTTTTCTCCGAGACTACAGAATGGGGTCCATTTACAATAACAATCTGCGCTTTCATATGCAAGAGATGTATAGGAGAGATGGAGTACACTTTACTGATGAAGGAAACAGAGTCTTCCTCAACAACTTTAGACTCTGTATAGGTACTTACTTATAAGTACCAAAAACTCTCAATGAACACAACGGCTCTTTTTAGAGCCACTCAAGAACAAAACACTTAAGCTTAATCTTTATCTCCCAACAATTTCATTTTTTTTCACTTGGATCCGCGAACCCACCGCGAGAGAATCCGTGCATCCAACGCGATAGGATGCGCGCACCGTGCACGCATTTCGCCGTTTTTATTTTTTTTTAAAAGGGGGGCCCCAGGGGTTCCTTCTGGGACCCCCTAAGTGTTGCAGGGATTCTGCTTATGCACAGGAAACCAGGACCTCAGTGAATTGTGGTGTACAAAAAACTCACCTCAGAACCCCGAACCCCTTATCCGACCAGCATCAGTGTCCCATTCGTTATCCGAGTTTTATCTCGACGGTCCCAATGTATAGACAACCCAGAACAAGCGACTTAGGGTATTCTCAGGAATGGTGGGAATCAGAAATACCTGTTCGTAATTATTCTCATATCAGTCCACAACAGAATAAACAGAGACAAGGTAAAGTTTAAAGAGTTTATTTTATAAACCTCGTGTCCTAAGATGCAGTACTTTGGCTAACATAAGCACACTGAAGTACTCCAATTTTTGAGACCCCAGAGGTGCTAGGGGTAGCACCCTATGACTTCGAGTACTTCCTGATGTGGTATTATAAAATTCTGCATATCTTGATAATATAACAAAGAACTTGGCAACAGAAGCTGAAATATGAAAAGACATATTTATTAAACTCAAATGAGTGAGACTACGTCGCACAGAAGCCTTAGCAACTGAATGAGGCAGTCTCCAGAACAGAAACCAGTCTCCTCTTTTATGGAGAATGTTACGCTCTGGGCAACACCGCCCTTCTCTTGCAGTTGGTCATTCACATGTATACATTGCAAACGAAAAGGCAGAGTCATGATGACCATCCCACATTCCAGTTAAGCCAGCCCGTAATTATTTACCCAGCAAGGCTCAGATCCCACATCAGATATCGATAGGCCCCAATAAACATGAGCATCTCCTGTTTTGGGAAACAAGCCATAAAGCAGGAACAGTCAGGTGTGAAAGAGATTAGCCGGAGGCTTGTGTAGGATTAAAAGACTTTATGGTGTGTCAAGCCCTGATGCTAATCACAGGTGGCCAGAGGACGGGGAACTCGTTAGACCAGTTTGACCTGGGGTGGCGGAGCCAAGCTGCCCAGGTCACAGAAAAGTCAAAGAAAGGCACATGTGCTCTAAAAGGCCCGTTTTCGCTTCATGCTATATAGCCTATGTGAGGGCAACCATAAGATGGCCACCGCTACAAAATGGAACCCACGGAGTCAATGTATAATAACGTATACATAGTGCATTCATAGCTAAAACGTTACACAAAGCACTTGTACATACCGCATTGACCATTCGCGGTTCGCTAATACCGGGATAGACAGGGGTAGGGCCCTGCCTCCTATGCGGGCCCAAATTTTAAAGTACGAAAAGACAAATGATTAAGATCAAAACCATCAGCATAGTTACAATACCATAGAAAATGAAAGGAGTAATCATAATAAAATGACAGTGGATGACAGCCACCTTCCTTTTTCTAGTAAACTAATATTATTATTATTAGACTAATAAAAGGTCTCTAGGCTTGAATGGGGAACCCCATACCGTAAAGATCAGCTTAGTGGAATCACATCACAGGATCAGCTAGACTCTGCTCCTGGGAAAGCTCTTCTTCCGAATGTGTGCAAAGCATGCTGCCTACAATATTAAAAGCGTTACAACAAACAAATGATGGACGGAATGCTGACAATGCAGACATTCTCCCCCAGTCAAGAGATCTGGGTTAAATCCATCGTTCTTTTGCCCACTACACCACCCCAGTTTAGACATCGCCATATGCAAATCAGTCTTGACCCTGTGCCTCATGGGAACAGTCCAGCCCGAACTGCCAAGCCATGTCTTCCCTGGACCGGAATCAAGCATCCTAGGACCGGTTTCTGGCTATCAGCCGTCATCAGCCAGGATAGCTTGACTCCAGTGGCGTAGTGAGCACGGGTCCCACGTCTGGGAATACCCATCCCACTTAGGGCGAAAAGCGTTACAACAAACAAATGATGGACGGAATGCTGACAATGCAGACATTCTCCCCCAGTCAAGAGATCTGGGTTAAATCCATCGTTCTTTTGCCCACTACACCACCCCAGTTTAGACATCGCCATATGCAAATCAGTCTTGACCCTGTGCCTCATGGGAACAGTCCAGCCCGAACTGCCAAGCCATGTCTTCCCTGGACCGGAATCAAGCATCCTAGGACCGGTTTCTGGCTATCAGCCGTCATCAGCCAGGATAGCTTGACTCCAGTGGCGTAGTGAGCACGGGTCCCACGTCTGGGAATACCCATCCCACTTAGGGCGAAAAGCGTTACAACAAACAAATGATGGACGGAATGCTGACAATGCAGACATTCTCCCCCAGTCAAGAGATCTGGGTTAAATCCATCGTTCTTTTGCCCACTACACCACCCCAGTTTAGACATCGCCATATGCAAATCAGTCTTGACCCTGTGCCTCATGGGAACAGTCCAGCCCGAACTGCCAAGCCATGTCTTCCCTGGACCGGAATCAAGCATCCTAGGACCGGTTTCTGGCTATCAGCCGTCATCAGCCAGGATAGCTTGACTCCAGTGGCGTAGTGAGCACGGGTCCCACGTCTGGGAATACCCATCCCACTTAGGGCGAAAAGCGTTACAACAAACAAATGATGGACGGAATGCTGACAATGCAGACATTCTCCCCCAGTCAAGAGATCTGGGTTAAATCCATCGTTCTTTTGCCCACTACACCACCCCAGTTTAGACATCGCCATATGCAAATCAGTCTTGACCCTGTGCCTCATGGGAACAGTCCAGCCCGAACTGCCAAGCCATGTCTTCCCTGGACCGGAATCAAGCATCCTAGGACCGGTTTCTGGCTATCAGCCGTCATCAGCCAGGATAGCTTGACTCCAGTGGCGTAGTGAGCACGGGTCCCACGTCTGGGAATACCCATCCCACTTAGGGCGAAAAGCGTTACAACAAACAAATGATGGACGGAATGCTGACAATGCAGACATTCTCCCCCAGTCAAGAGATCTGGGTTAAATCCATCGTTCTTTTGCCCACTACACCACCCCAGTTTAGACATCGCCATATGCAAATCAGTCTTGACCCTGTGCCTCATGGGAACAGTCCAGCCCGAACTGCCAAGCCATGTCTTCCCTGGACCGGAATCAAGCATCCTAGGACCGGTTTCTGGCTATCAGCCGTCATCAGCCAGGATAGCTTGACTCCAGTGGCGTAGTGAGCACGGGTCCCACGTCTGGGAATACCCATCCCACTTAGGGCGAAAAGCGTTACAACAAACAAATGATGGACGGAATGCTGACAATGCAGACATTCTCCCCCAGTCAAGAGATCTGGGTTAAATCCATCGTTCTTTTGCCCACTACACCACCCCAGTTTAGACATCGCCATATGCAAATCAGTCTTGACCCTGTGCCTCATGGGAACAGTCCAGCCCGAACTGCCAAGCCATGTCTTCCCTGGACCGGAATCAAGCATCCTAGGACCGGTTTCTGGCTATCAGCCGTCATCAGCCAGGATAGCTTGACTCCAGTGGCGTAGTGAGCACGGGTCCCACGTCTGGGAATACCCATCCCACTTAGGGCGAAAAGCGTTACAACAAACAAATGATGGACGGAATGCTGACAATGCAGACATTCTCCCCCAGTCAAGAGATCTGGGTTAAATCCATCGTTCTTTTGCCCACTACACCACCCCAGTTTAGACATCGCCATATGCAAATCAGTCTTGACCCTGTGCCTCATGGGAACAGTCCAGCCCGAACTGCCAAGCCATGTCTTCCCTGGACCGGAATCAAGCATCCTAGGACCGGTTTCTGGCTATCAGCCGTCATCAGCCAGGATAGCTTGACTCCAGTGGCGTAGTGAGCACGGGTCCCACGTCTGGGAATACCCATCCCACTTAGGGCGAAAAGCGTTACAACAAACAACCCCGAGTGGGAAGGGTATGCTCAGACGTGAGTCCCTTGCTCTCCATGCCACTGGAATCAAGCTATCCTGGCTGACGAGGGCTGAAAGCCCGAAACCGGTCCTAGGATGCTTGTTTCCAGTCCAGGGAGGACCTGGCTTGGCAGTTCGGGCTGGACTGTTCCCATGGGGCACAGGGTCAAGACTGATTTGCATATGGCTGGGTTCAAACTGGAATGGCATGGTGAGCAAAAAAACGATGGATTTAGGCCCAGATCTCTGTACTGGGGTGAATGTATGACATTGTTCTGCATTCTGTCCATCAATTGTTTTTTTTTTGCATTTGTCACCCCGAGTGGGAAGGGTATGCTCAGACGTGAGTCCCTTGCTCTCCATGCCACTGGAATCAAGCTATCCTGGCTGACGAGGGCTGAAAGCCCGAAACCGGTCCTAGGATGCTTGTTTCCAGTCCAGGGAGGACCTGGCTTGGCAGTTCGGGCTGGACTGTTCCCATGGGGCACAGGGTCAAGACTGATTTGCATATGGCTGGGTTCAAACTGGAATGGCATGGTGAGCAAAAAAACGATGGATTTAGGCCCAGATCTCTGTACTGGGGTGAATGTATGACATTGTTCTGCATTCTGTCCATCAATTGTTTTTTTTTTTTTTTTTTTTTTTTTTTTTTTTACAATATTAAAAGCACTCGACTTTCAGGTATTTGCAGCTGCGTGCGTGTTATGGCTAAATAGTGGGCCGATCAACCTGAACCCAACAACATGCACCGTCTAGCGACCCAGACTGTTTCTTTACACAATGTTCAGACCAAGGTCGCTGCTCACGGTTAGGGATGTGAACAACAGACAGTTCTCATGTGAAGCAAAGTCGAGCAAGCATTTCTCAATTAATAACATGTGACTACAGTGTCGTGTGCAAAAGCAGTAAAAGCGGCAAGATGACTTTCTAACATCTAACGCGGTTGTGCTAACTTAGCATTATACGTTATAGATAGCAATCTTCACTACACCCCCCCTTGATCGGACCACTAACCAGTAGGGGCGCACTTGCAAGAACGCAGAGATCTGAAAGAAACACGTTAGTTAGATTCCTCACCTTAGAATATCCCCAGGCGTCAGACTGGATCCAGAAAGTTTTTTGTAGCAATACCCCTTGCGTGTCGGTAGGCGTCGTCTGCGGCTCCGCGTCCGTCGTTGGCGTCGTGCACCGGAATGACGTCATCGGAGTACTTAGACGCCGCCCTCGCGCACTGACGTCAGTTCTTCTTTTTTCCGCGCCAGTAAGCGCCGATCCAGGAAGAGATTACCACTAGTCATTTTTTGACTAACTTTTTTGACTTCTTTTAGTCTATCGACTCGACTCTGGTGCCTGTAGGATGCCTGGTTTCAAGGCCGGTGACACCTGTCATCGCCTGATGTAGGTGACGGATCACCATCGCCGGTGCCTTTACTGCCTGGGGGCCGACCATGACGCGGAGTCGTGCCTCGATTGCCAGGCCTTGACGTCCAAAGCTAGGCGGGAGCGGTCCCGTAAGCTTCTCGAGCTTCAGCACTCGGCTCCGTGCCGCTCTCGGTCCCGGTCCAGGAGGAGGTCCAAGGACCGATCGCGGAACCGCAGCCATCGTCATCGCTCGTCGGGGTCTTCGGGTAAGTCGAAGCACTCCAAGAAGTCCAAGAGGCGACATCGCTCTTCGGACTCCCCTCGCCAGTCGCGCGACTCGGCTGAGGGTCAGGGTGGTCCCACCCCGCGGCTCCGTCGGAACCGCAGGAGCCGCGTCCGTCCCCATACCCGCCGGTCCCTGGGACTGACGTGACTCCGGCGGAGGTCAGTGCCTTCCTCTTGGCCATGAGAAGCCTGGCTCCGCCGTCGACGCCTGTCGGCGCGCCTTCGGGCCCCGCAGGTTCGACTGGGCGACCTCGCGTGCCGGCAGCTCCGGCCCCGGCACCGTCGACGGCTCCGGCCCCGACGCCGCAGTTCCCCGAGGGATCCAGGCCTGGATCTCGGTCGGCGCCGGTCGACCTCACGACGCCTCCTCCGCCGGCACCGACACCGGTTCCACCTCCGACGCTATCTCTGGACGACGTCGTTCCCCAGTTTAGCCCCAGTCCGGACCCGACGCCGGTACGGCGCCGTCCGGCGCCGTTCCCGACGTCAATGAATGACCGTTTCATCTACCGTCCGGCTCCGATCGTTCCTCCTGTTTATCAGGAATCGGATGACGGGGGCGACTGGGAGGGGTCTGAGGACCGTATGGCCCTCCATGGTCAACTTTTTCAGGACTGGGCAGATGAACTGGGGGATGCCAGCGGTCTGGATACCCTCCCGGACGCAGGTTTCATCTCTCCTCCGACTGTGGCCTCGGAGGAAGGTGCAGCTTTCTCAGTTGTGCTGCGCAAGGCGGCCAAAGCCCTAGGGCTAGACCTGCCTGCTGGGGCCGTGAGGACTAACGTCCTCACAGAGGTCCTTCAACCGACAGCAAGCTCCACTGAGCCTCTGCTGCAGTTTAATGAGGCCCTCATAGACGTTCTGCAGGGCACTTGGTCCAAGCCCTCCACAGTTCCTCCTGTGGACCGGAACGTTGCCCGGCGCCACCGCCCTGCTCCGGGCGACCCCAGTTTCCTGTCCCAACACCCCACCCCGAGAGTCTGGTTATCCAGGCCTCAACCTCCCAATCCTCCTTCCCGTCCGCTCCTCCGGATCAGGAATCCAAGAGGTTGGAACAGTTTGGCAAGAAACTGTTCTCGTC